>NC_059361.1:32928750-33615000 GCF_019703515.2 Myxocyprinus asiaticus
CACACAAAGTGATCGATTCGCTTTAGAAGATATTAATGTCACTGCTGGAGACAGGATGGATTACTTTTATGCTGACTATCTGTGCTTTTAGGACCTACAAATATCTAATCACCATCCACTCCCATTCTAAGGACCTGCAGACCCTGGATCTTTTTCTACAAATCTTCAAAAGTGTTTTGCAGAAGAAAGAAAGTCATACACATCTCAGATGGCATAAGGGTGAGTAAATTATCAGAGAATTTTCATTTTTGGGTGAACTATCCCTTTAAATATTGATCTGTTTCTCACCCACACCTATCATATAGCTTTTGAAGACGTGGATTAAACCACTGAAGTCTTCTGGATTACTTTCAGCTTCTTTGATCTGCTTTTTGGACCTTCAAAGTTCTGGTCACCCATTCACTTGCATTGTATGGACCTATAGAGCCAAGATATTCTTCTAAAAATCTTTGTTTGTATTCTGCAGAAGAAAGTCATACACTTCTGGAATGACATGCTGGTGAGTAAATGATGAGAGAATTTTAATTTCTTTTTTTTTTTTTAACTATTCCTTTAAATTCATTTCTCAGATCAGAGCTGTGTGACCACTAGAGTTCAGTGTTTCTGGAAACACTGTGGAACCTAGACACAAAACACAGAAAATATTACAATAAACACATACACACATCTGTTTCTGTTCTCCAAACACACCAGCATTAAACCGCAGCCTCCCAGGGGGCCAAAGTAGAGAACAAACCATTAAACGCCACAGACACAAACAACTACAAATGAGTGAGAAAAAAAACATTAAAGAACAAGAGAAACTTCATAAGTAACAGAGACTGATGCAGAGAGGCTGAGCAGTGTAAAGAGTCTGATTATCCCAGAGACCCAATCAAATACTACAATAACTACTGAACACACCTCCCCCAAACCCCCCACCCCCAAACACACAGCACATCCCATGCCACCCCTCAAACATCACCCCACACCCCTCAAACACCCTACTCTTAAACTCACCCCCTAAAACACCCCCAGAGTGCCCCACTCTCAAGAAGAGGTCACAAGTCTGTGCTTGTGCGTGTCTCGCTTCTACACGCGATCCTCATGGTGTTGTTCTCCAGGGAGACATCTGGGCTTCAGGAAACTCTGCAATCTGATTCTAATCAAACGGATTTCCCTGAAAGTCTGCGCACGCACACGGCTGATTACACAATTCTTCACGCTCCACCAGTTAATAGCAGTAAACTTGAAGCAAATGTAGATCTTTAAACATCAAGTAAAAGTGATTTAGGGGATTCCGCAGTTACCTCACACTGTTTGAGGCTCTAGAAAGAAAACAAAAAAGAGTGTTAACAAAATCCCAATTTACATGATTCGCACACTCTAACCATCAAATGTATGTGTGTGTTCTCTATGACAGGCTGGGGTCTGTGTGCGGCAAAGGCGCAGTATCCCATCGCTGACATGGTGAAGATGTTAAGAGAACAGGGCAAGAGTGTGAGGTCAGACACACAAATTACACAAACACCACAAACACACAGAATCTCAACTCATGGCCACACACTCCTCAGGCTGAGCTGACCGGTTCATTCACTCTGGTGTGGAGCTCTGATTTAGCCTAACATCCTTCACATCACAACCTCTTAAATGAGGGAGATTATTAAAAAAAACAAAAAACAAACAAACAAAAAAAACCTTCAAACATCATCTCATGATGAATTCTCACATTTTACATCCAGAGTTTTTAATGTTTTTAGATCTTGGCAGGTCAAACAGCTTTACTGTGTTAGAATGAAGACAAAACACATCTGTGTCTTATAAAAGTGTTGATAAAAATGCTGCCTTTCTATATATGAAGAGAAGGAGCATAAAACATTCAGGGAGTATTTACATGACAGCCACACAGATGGTGGAATAAAAGACTCAGAATTCATATGATCAAGAATAAACTCTCACAAGTTCTGCTGTTCATATCTGCATGCTGTTGAAAAGTGAAATCAGAAAAAATTCTGATTATAACACTTGCTCATGAAGTAATGAAGCTCCACTAGTTTATTATCACTTTATTTGTAATCACTTGTACAAAACAGTGAACATAATTACTGTCATTCAGAGCATATCTCTCTGTCTCTCAGGTTTGGTATTCACCCGGTAGCAGGCCGTATGCCTGGGCAGCTCAACGTGCTATTGGCTGAGGCTGGAGTCCCGTATGACATCGTTCTGGAGATGGATGAAATTAACGAGGATTTCCCAGGTCACTTTTAACAGCATTTCAACTAAAACTTCTAATCAACAGACAGGGTTGGGGAGTAACAGAATACATGTAACGGGATTACATATTTAAAATACAAAATATAAGTAACTGTATTCCACTACAGTTTCAATTTAAATCATTGGTAATTAGAATACAGTTACATTCAAAAAGTATTTTGATTACTGAAGAGATTACTTTGCATTTTATTGTCATTTGTTTCATTTAATATTTAGTCCTTTCAGATAGAAAACATTTATACATATAAATGATGCGATCCAAAGTGCATTTGAACAGCGGTGAAACACTTTCTTATGACGTGTTACATTCATACGAGCAGACAGAGAAGTAAGTTTGAAGTAAGTTTGGAGCAGAAGAAATAGAAATAAACCTTGTGTAAATTATCAGCTTTACGCAAAGATAAAATGCTATTTCTAACCATTTTACATGCACATGTTACCAGACACGATCATATGTTTTTATCAAGAAAATTCACATTAGATCATAATTTCTTTTTTTCTTGTAAGACCTTTGATATTAGGGCAAAAATCATATTCTTGATAATAATTTTTGTATTGTTTTCCTGTAAAAAATATCTAAAAATCCTTAAAACAAGATCAGTTTATCTTGTTTTAGAAACAACACTGCATAAGATATTTAGGTTTTTCAGAGAATGTATTTTTAACATGTGTATTTTGTCTTACTGTACTGGCAGAGTTTTTATAGTCAAAATAAGCGAAAAAATCTACAAGTGCTGAAGAAGTAATCCAAAGTATTTAGAATACGTTACTGACCTTGAGTAATCTAACAGAATACGTTACAAATTACATTTTACAGCATGTGTTCTGTAATCTGTAGTGGAATACATTTCAAAAATAACCCTCCCAATCCTGTCAACAGATTAGTTCTCATCTCCATACAAACAGTGAGCCTTATTCATGAAACACAAGCAGAACAAATTTGCACATGTTTCATGAATAATGCCCATTATGTCTAAAACTGGATTTTTACATTTTCTAACAAAAATGAGAATAGTTTTTGCCCATGCAGAACTCGCCATCTTGATGCTACATGATTGTGCGTGGTTGCCAGGGCATTGCTATGCAGTTGCTAAGGTGTTCAGAGTGGGTTTAGTGAGTTTTATGCAGTTTCTATGATGTTTCTAGGTGGTTGCTTAATGGCCCAAGACAAGAGAGCCCTCCCCCAAATCTCTATGACATTTTGGACTCTAGATATGGTTTGGCTCCCTCCTTTACTATAAGTCTGTGGGATATTTTCCGCCCGTTTTATCGTCCACAAGGTGAAAATCGTAAGCCTGATCACTTAGAAAAGTAATAGCAAAGCTCCCCTCAGCACATGATTTGAGGTATAATTCATGTTTGTAGCACAAATGGTACGGGATGAGTTACTGTATGTGTTGAAATTTAAAGTGATAGTTCACCCAAAAAGGAAAATTCTCTCATCATTTACTCACCCTCATGCCATCCCAGATGTGTTGGACTTTCTTTCTTCTGCTGAACACAAACTGAGATTTTTAAAAGAATATCTCAGCTGTGTAGATCCATATAATGCAAGTGCAAGTAAAATGTCAGTAATGTAATCTAAATACTTTGGATTGCTTCTTCAGCACTGGCAGATTGTTTCACGTGTTTTTGACTATATAAGTGAAAAGTGTTAAAAAAAAAAAAAAAATCTCCCACTACAATAAAACAAAATACACTTTTATGAAAAAAATACATGCTATGAAAAATGCTAAGATTCTTATTAAAAGTAATATTTTTTCAGTACATCTTTTTACTAATATCAAAGGTCTTACAAGAGGATTTTCTTGATAGAATTTATTATAAAATATAATCGCGACTGGTAACAGGTGCATCTAATGGCTTGAAATACTATTTCACCTTGACATAATGCTAAATGTTCACATGCAATTTACACAAGAATCAATTTCTTTTAAACATTTTTTATTGATGTTTCAAACTTACTTCAAAACCCCACAGAGTGTACACAACAACAGCTTCTTCCAATCGTGTGTATTCTGTTCATAGAATGAGGCTGAAAATATATTATTTGTAGCTTTCTATATGATGCTGCAGACTACATTGGCCAGTATTTTTCATATAAGCATCCTTTATTCTTGTTAAAAAACAAAATACCCAAACCGCATAAAAAAATTGACAAACTATATAGCTTTGTAATTCCGTATTTATATTTCATCTGCCAGAGCGTTTCTAACTATTTTTGTTGTTGCTATAGGTCCTCAATGGCGTCAGATCCACATTTTAATTGATAACAGTGTGGGCGCAATCTATCGGCTCATGAAGAATATATCATAATGTTTCCCAGCTGTTCAAACACTCTTAGATCGCTTCATTTAAAAGCATAAATGTTTTCCAACTGAATAGACTAAATATAAAATAAAACAAATGACTATAAAATGCAAAGTCATCTCTTCAGTAATCAAAGTACTTTTTGAAAGTAACAGTATTCTGATTACCAATGATTTAAATTGTAACTGCAGTGAAGTACAGTTACTTATTTTGTATTTGTCATAGTTTGTAAGGTAGGACACAGATTTAATGATGATGTAAATAGATAAGGGTAGATGACAGAACTCAGGAGAAATAGCAGTCATTAAAGTGGAGTAGCAGTTGAGGCAGTGATGGTGAGACAGTGGTGACAGCCACGGGGATGGCTGTGAGGTGTGGTAGTGGGGCAGAATGAGACTCCTGGGCGAGCAGAACCGGAATAACAGCAAGGTGAGTAATCCTGGTAAGTAGAGATGGAAAACAGCGATAATTCCACAGACAGGAAAACAGGAAACTAACTGGGCAAGCAAAGAACAAAAAAATAGATAGGAAAAAATAAACAGATTGGACTGGAGAGGCGAGACCGCACGTAACACCAGAAACAATCTGGCAACAAAAAAGAGAAACACCAGGGTATAAGTAGGCAGGAGGAAACGAGTGACAGGTGCAGACTATTAGCTGATGAACAGTCAGGCTGTCCATGAAACACAACACAACAGGGAAGCAATCAGCCACATAGTCACACAGGAAGAAACACAACAAACCCACCATAACCATGACAGTATTTAAAATACGTAACGCCATTACATGTGTTCCGTTACTCCTGAACCCTGAAGGCAGCAAAATAATCCATACAATTCCAGTGGATTAATCAATGTCTTCAGAAGTAATATGATAGGTGTGGGTGAAAAACAGATAAATATTTAAGTCCTTTTTTTCTATTAGTCTCCACTTCCACGTTCACATTCTTTCACATTTTAAAAAGTGAAAGTGGAGATTTATAGTAAAAAAGTAAACATTGATCTGTTTTTCACCCACACCTATCATATCGCTTCTAAAGACATGGATTAAACTACTGGAGTCTTATGGATTACTTATTTGTTGCCTTTATGTGATTTTTGGAGCTTCAGATTTTTGGTCACCATTCACTTGTTTTATGGAAAGTCATACACATCTGGGATGGCATGAGGGTGAGCAAATGATGTGAGAATTTTCCTTTTTGGGTGAACTATCCCTTTAATTGTTAGGGTTAGGGGTTTGTTTAATTTCACTAACTAACTCTGTGTGATAGTAATAATCATGTCTGACTTTTCAAAAGGCATAACCCATTTTGAGATAACATTTCTTACCAGATCATATACTGATATTTAAGCAGGTGTGCATTCAGGTGCAGATACTGCAGTAGGTCAGAAATCTACACACTGATGAGCTAATGTTTCACAGACTGCTGTAGAAGTTGTATGGAAGCAGTTTGGACACATGTAGAGTTGTATAGCACTCTGATCTTTGTAATAATTCATTCTAATTATGTAATTGTGCCTAGACATGCAACGTATCCCAGCAACCTTGTCTTGCTGCAACTGACGTCTCTGTGGTCAGAGTGAGAGGGCAGCATGTGTTTTTGTTTAGCGAGAGCAGATAAGCATGTAGAGGGGGTTAGAAACTCGATCCCATTGCATGAGAGGTTCTAATACAGTAGAGCAGTCATCTACTGTTGTGGCCTCTTATTGTTCTTTCTGTGTTTACATGGAATTTTGTAGAAACCGAACTGACGCTTGTGATCGGAGCCAATGACACGGTCAACTCTGCTGCACAGGAAGACCCAAACTCAATAATCGCAGGGATGCCGGTGCTGGAAGTCTGGAAGTCCAAACAGGTCTGAGACATTCCATAATTATTCAAATTTTCAAACGCAAATATCACCACACACATTGACACATTTTACTAACCATTAGTTCTTCAGCTGTTTAGGAATAATAGTATCTATCCTTCTCCCTCCTTATTGCATCACTTTGACTGGACAGACCAAGTTTCTGAATACCAAATAGGTGTCACAAGTGTGTAAATGTGGACAGTCATCTGATGTGAGAAAGTTGCGGAAGTTCAGAATGAGTCGTTTTCGCAGTTTAGTTTCAATAAATGGTCTTGTTGAAAAATTGTATTCCTCATAATATGAGCCTTTTAAAACTGTCACAAAGGTGAATCAGTAATGACCTGAAGTGTGTTTGTGTGTGTGTGTGCAGGTGATCGTCATGAAGCGTACTCTGGGCGTGGGCTATGCTGCAGTGGATAACCCCATCTTCTACAAGCCCAACACTTCCATGCTCCTGGGAGATGCCAAGAAGACCTGCGACAGTTTACAGGCCAAAATAAGAGAGGCCTACTATTAACATGCATACATGTAGAACTGCAAGCTCGTCATCAAGGTCAAGAGCAAATCTTGCATTTACACACAATACGAGAATACAAGAAAATCATTTTATTGTCAGATACACATTAAAGTGCCTTAAAAACAACATGTTAATCAGTCAATTCAGTTACCAGTGATGTCTCAACCATTCTGAGAATATTTGCAATTACATTCAGTCTTTGATTTGTAAATAAAAACATTTAAATATCACTGCGACAAACTGGATCTGTATCAAGTATTATCTTTCAAATAAAAACACATGGGTTCAAATGCATCAGCGTGTTCCTCTAACAGCTGGAGCATTTTATTGGAACGGAGTGTCCCTGTGGTTTAGTCATTTGAGGTCATTTTTTTTTTTAAACGTGTTACACTTTCCCAGCAGACTGTTTGGCTTTGTTGATGAGTTTATGCAGGAATGAGAAGAAGAAAAGCAAATTGTCATATTCTCCTTTATACTCTGAGAAATAGTGGCTGTGAAGGTCCTTCAGGAAGTAGTAAATGGCCTCTATGGTTGCTAGGTACGTGTCTGGACACCCTCGCTGGCGCCGCCAAAAACAGGTTCTTCTGCTCTTGAGCTCCACATTTGGTAAAGCTGTAATATCAGAAATAACATCAGTTAACTTAAATCCCGTTTGAGATAATTAAACAGATAAAGATGTAGGAGTCTGATGGTATCAGGGTTGTGTGCCAGTCAGAAGACTTGAGAATGCTTTTTAAATTTGAATTCAATTCCTGAATTTGAATTGAGCTAGCAAACAGGATGCAGAACTGTCAATTCTGTGTAGAACTGTAAAACTGCAGTGTAGTTTTTAGAAATACATTTTTTCAGTATGAATTACCTATATGTTGAATGGGAAAAGTTAAAATCTATTTTAATGGCTATGTTAGTTGTTAAGAGAAACATGTCTAATCAGCTGAGAAAAATTTATTCTACTTGACATAATTTATCAAAATTAATAAAGTAATTATTTGTTTTGCTGCACAAGACTTGCATTGATTGGACTAATGAAATTCATCTGTTGTGTGACTGTTGAATTTTTTTAAAATTGCAATATAGTACATTTCTCTTCCTGTCATTCCAATTTAAATGTAATATATTGTGGCCAATTCAAATTCACACTCAACTGAAATGAAGCAATTCTAGAATTTTGCCCAATCCTGACTGGTACCTTGTAGACGTTCGTCTGTAATGATTCTGGTGGTTTGGTTCCAGGTGCTGTCGATGAAAACGACTCTTTGAATTGGACAGGTGTGCTTGTCAGCAGCTGTGTCACTCTGTTTCTCCACCTTTAACCTCTTTGCTTTCGTCACACTGCTGTAACTCTCTCCACCAGCACAAAAATATTCCCATAATTGCTCAACTGTCATCGCTTCTGGACCAGGAAACACCAGCACGATCTGTGGGAAGAACAGTCATTTATCACCTGAGACGGTCTGAGCATACAGTGAGATTTTAAAGAATTTCTTTCTTTTTTATTGTTTTTCTCATAGGTTACAATCTAGTTGGTGTTAAGTAAAATATTGACATACAGATAACATTAAAGGCATACATGACAACTGCACTATATACATAAACGAACACAGTGGGCATATAAGGAGCAGTGATACACTAGGCATACAACAATTTAATTCATTAGATTAATGAATGAATCCCATATGTTTAGAAAAATTTGCTCTTTCTTTAACGTAGCAAACCGAATTCTTTCAAAATGTAAAGACTTCCCTAGCTCAATAATCCACATATCAAAAGTTGATACTGTTTTTGACCTCCAATGTTGTAAAATAAGTCGTCTAGCCAGTAGTGTACTAAGACTTACAGCTTGTACCTCATATTTATTCAGCCCCAGCTCTGGTCTAGCTACACCAAACAATGCAATAATGGGGTCAACCTTTATGGCTCTGTTGTATACCCTTGAGAGGTGACCAAATAACAGGCTCCAAAAGTTCTTAAGCTTATGGCATGTCAGGAACTGATGGCTCAGCGTACCCTCTACGGTAAAGCATTTTGGGCAAAGAGGTGAGGTCTCTGGGAATAATTTAGACAGTTTAATTTGGGAAAAATGAAGTCTGTGAACAACTTTGAATTGTATCAAATTCAGACGAGCATTTACTGAACTGCCGTGTATGTTTTCAATACATGATTTCCAGACCTCCTTAGAGATCTCTATACCCAATTCCTCCTCCCAGTCCTATTTAATTTGTACCAATGATGCTGGGTTCATCTCTTGAAGTATACCATACACTGTAGACACTGTACCTTTCATATAAGGCTTTATAGATGAATCTATCCAATACTGTATACTGTGGCTTCAGCTCATATTGTGAAATGTGTGTTCACAAAAAATGAGAGGCTGGTAATTGATAATGTTGTTAGAGTTGTGAGAATGCTACAACGCGGTCATCAATATACAAGTTGATAAATCTGACTATGCCCTTCTCTTTCCAAATTTGAAAGGTTGAATCCATCAGTGCAGGTTGAAAGGCATGATTCCAACAAATAGGGCTGTCAAAATACACCTTTGGGGCCTTGATTATACTCATCACCTGCTTCCATATTCTCAACGAATTATGAATGACTGGATTATGATCATACAAGGATTTTTTTTCAATTTACTTGGCTATTGAGAAGTGCAGGTAGTGAGGTATGCTTACATGAAAGATGTTCAATCTGAAGCCAAGCAGGCATGTCCTATACAGTGCAATCCTGAAGACAGTTCCGCCAAAAAGAAAAAATATTTAGATGTGCTGCTAGATAATACAATTTAAACTGTGGAAGACAAAACCCTCCTTCATTTTGGGGTTTACAAAGATGTTTTCTGGTTTTCCAAGGTTGCTTAGCCCCACCCTAGCGAAAGTAGGATTAGAGTTAGTCTGCTTTAAGAGTCTAATCTCTTAAAGTAACTTTGAGGAATGAACACCAGGTGGCCTGGAAAAGATAAACGAACCTGGGCAGCACAACCATATTTACTGCATTTATTCTCCCCACCTTGGAAATTGGTAGTATACTCAAATTCAATATTCTTCTCTATTTTTTTTATTTATTTTTTTAATCCCAATTAAACTGTAACAATTTATCGAAAGTTCTTGTAACTTTAAAGGATTTCTACTCGCTCACGTTTTCTACAGACTGATCGAGCTCCGGGATACAGGGATAGGTGTAGATAGTGACGTCCTGTGGAGCGAGCAGTCTGGCCTGCACTGCGGTGCTTTTACCGTCCGTTTCATTCGGGTGTTTGATGATGTCGATCTTCACTGGCAGCTGAAAACAGACAAACATTTATTCAACTCTAACACACATCTCATCATCTGACTGCATATTTTATTTTATTTATGAAAAAAAAATATTTCTTTCTCCATGGCAAAACAAAAGGAGATTTTCATTGTTCTGTGAACTAACCCATTGCTCTGTAAAGTTCAACATAATAGAGTTACTGACTTAACTTCACTGCGGTATACATTTGACATTATTTGGATATTCGGGTTCATACACATTAAACTTCAAGACCACTTGACCTAAATGTGTCAAATCAACTGCAAATTACTCAGAAAATTATTCCCTCTGTTGCAAAAAGCTTATTTTTGTGTGTTTTTCTTTGGTAGTTTTTAAATAGCATATTTAATCCCTGTTTTTAAATTGAATATTTGGTCCCTTTAAATCCTGAGTAATTTGCAGTTGATTTTACATCTTTAGGTCAAATGGTCTTGAAGGTTAAGGTGTAACCCGAATAATCAACGAATGTCAAACGTAAACCTTGCTATACCGCAGTCTGAAAACCTACTGTTGTTCATTACGAAGGAATGATATGTGTGATAAGTGAAGGATGACTGACACTGAGTCGGTCAGAACGCTCCCGTTATATTCAGTGCAGCTAAAACTTTGATCAAAACGACTAAATTAGGCACGGACTGTGGGTTGTCGTAGGACGTGCCGTCTCAGTGCAAACAACCTTTCACGTCGCTCGCTATCAGATAAGTTTTTCAACACAAATTATAGGGTTCATATATGTTTTCACGGACCTTGACGCTCGGCACGTCCTGTGGCTCAAGCCCGACCAACGCACAGCAGCTGTAGCAGTAGAACATGCGCGACGAGCCACATCGCGAGCACTTTATCCGGCCGGCGCGCTGCGCGTCATCCTCAGAGAGCTTCTCTCCCCTGCAGCCCAGTCCTGGTCCGACATGAGCACAGAACCGAACTAGCCTGGTTTAATTTGCTGGTTTAATTTAACTGTCAAAGTAAACACACGGATAAAAACAAACCCACATGTGCACTACACACCGGAAACACACACACTACAGGAAGCAGGAAGTACGGCTGGCGGTTACCAAGCAACAGACGCGGACGCGGTGGAGAGTTGGAGATGCAGAGCGCTGAAGACAGGCCGATTTGTTCCCTGGAAGAATTTATTAAATCTCAAGGACTGGTATGAGCCCTTAATCATAATTGTAATAATATAATCATTAGGATTCAGGTGTTTATTTTTCTTTCCTGTTTACCTTTGCAACTGTCATTATTGAGTGAATTTTACGAGCCCACCTCAAAATGAAAGAAAACAATGAAATTACAGTTGAAGTCAGAAGTTTACATACACTTAGGTTGAAGTCATTAAAACGTATTTTTTAACCACTCCACAGATTTAATATTAGCAAACTATAGTTTTGGCAAGTCGTTTAGGACATCTGCTTTGTGCATGACATGAGTAATTTTTCCAACAATTGTTTACTGACAGATTGTTTCACTTTACATTTTTTTCGCTTCCGTACATCTCTGTGACGTGTGCTCATGAGAGGTGTGACGTAAGCTCGTTGGTAAGGTCACGCGTCACGTGGAGGAGGAGTCAGGAAGCACGTCATTGTTTACAAGAGAAACTTGTGCCGTTCACTAACCAAAACAGTCCAAAACAATTTCAAAACAATATAAAATAAATAAAAAAATCATTTCCAAATAATAATAATAATAATAATTAAAAAAAACAATGACGCGATTCCTGACTCCTCCTCCACGTGACGCGTGACCTTACCAACGAGCTTATGTCATCCCTCTCATGAGAGCATGTCACAGAGATGTACGGAAGAGAACATTTGTAGTTAAAAAGTATATAAAGTATTACTTAATATTAGTATTACTTATTACTTAAGTATTAAGTATTACTACAAGTAAATGTAGTAAAGTATTGTTTTGTTTCTAAAAATAATCAATCGTTTGCATTCAGATGAACTATTTGTCGACTGGAGTCGTGTGGATTATTTTGATGCACCCTAAATATGCATTTTGGACCGCCAAAAAATGGAGGACATTCACTTTCATTGTTTAGAGGAGGCCTGAAATGAAATCCTAAAAGTCTTAAACTCTGTTTTGATGAAGAAAGAAACTCAGATACATCTTGGATGGCCTGAGAGTGAGTAAATTATCAGCAAATTGTAATTTTTGGGTGAACTATTCCTTTAAGGCCTACCTTCAAACTCGGTGCCTCTTTGATGACATCATGAAAAAAAAAAAAAAATCAGCCAAGACCTCTCACAAGAAAACTGTGGACCTCCACAAGTCTGGTTCATTCTTGGGAGCAATTTCCAAACGCCTGAAGGCACATTCATCTATACAAACAATAGTACACAAGTATAAACACCATGGGACCACGCAGCCATCATACTGTTCAGGAAGGAGACGCATTCTGTCTCCTAGAGATGAACTTAGTTTGGTGCAAAAAGTGCAAATCAATCCCAGAACAACTGCAAAGGAGCTTGTGAAGATGCTGGCAGAAACAGGTAGACAAGTATCTATATCCACAGTAAAACGAGTTCCATATCCACATAATCTAAAAGGCTGCTCAGCAAGGAAGAAGCCACTGCCCCAGGACCGCCATAAAAAAGCCAGACGTTTGCAAGTGCACCTGGGGACAAAGATCTTACTTTTTGGAGCAATGTCCTGTGGTCTGATGAAACACAAATTTAACTATTTGGCCATAATGACCATCGTTATGTTTGGAGGAAAAAGGGTGAGGCTTGCAAGCCGAAGAACACCATCCCAACTGTGAAGCATGGGGGTGGCAGCATCATGTTGTGGGGGTGCTTTGCTGCAGGAGGGACTGGTGCATTTCCCAAAATAGATGACATCATGAGGAAGGAAAATTTTGTGGCTACATTGAAGCAACATCTCAAGACATCAGCCAGGATGTTAAAGCTCGGTTGCAAATGGGGCTTCCAAATGGACAATGACCCCAAGCATACCTCCAAAGTTGAGGCAAAATGGCTTAAAGACAACAAAGTCAAGGTATTGGAGTGGCCATCACAAGCCCTGACCTGAATCAAGGCTACCCAAAATGTTTGACCTAAGTTAAATAATTTAAAGGCAATGCTACCAAATATGAACAAAGTGTATGTAAACTTCTGACCCACTGGGAATGTGAGCTGAAATAAATCAATTCTGACATTTCACATTCTTAAAATAAAGTAGTGATCCTAACTGACCTAAGACAGGGAATGTTTTCTATGATTAAATGTCAGGAATTGTGAAAAACTGAGTTTAAATGTATTTGGCTAAGGTGTATGTAAACGTCCTGGTTACTTTCGTAACCTCTGTTCCCTGATGTAGGGAACAAGACGTTGTGTCGATGTAATGACACTAGGGGTCACTCTTGGGAGCCCTAAACACCTCTGATCTTTGAAAAAAGGCTAATAGGAATTGGTGAGTCAAATTTGCATGCCACTCCCCTGGACATACGGGTATAAAAGGAGCTGGTATGCAACCACTCATTCAGGTTTTGTGCTGAGGAGCCAAGACAAGGTCCCGGCCATTTCAGTGGGTAGTTCAGCATTGTGGCAAGAGGGACACAACGTCTCGTTCCCTCCATCAGGGAACGGAGGTTACGAAAGTAACCAGGATGTTCCCTATCTGTCACTCACTCGACGTTGTGTCGATGTAGTGACACTAAGGGTCCCTATACAAAACGGCATGACTACTGAACTGTGTTACGTGGACTAGTGGTGCGAGACGGGTAGACCTCTGTGTGCCTTGTAGCCAGCGCACCAGGCCATCCTGTAACCTCCCCCAACGCTCTTATGAGCGTCGAACGGTCCTTCGGGAACAAGTCGACTGCCCAACAGATAGGGACAGGCTAGCTCAGCCATGGCCTCTTTTCCTCTTTTTTTCTCCCCAAAAAGAGTGAAATTAGTGGAAGAGTGGGGACAGCCGCCCCTACAGCCCCTCCTGCTTGAAGGAAAGCACAGATCCAAATGCGCATCTCTGGGGGTCTTCGCATCGGGAAGAACACCACTTAGCGATCAGACGCCACTTCAAAGCATACAGGCGCCTCATAGAGGGAGCCCTAGCCTGAGTGATCGTGTCTACCACCGCGGGTGGTAGGCCACTTAGGTCTTCCACGTCCCATCCAAGAGCCAAACGTGGAGATTCCAGAGGTCTGGTCGCGGGTGCCAGATGGTGCCCCGTCCCTGAGAAAGAAGGTCCTTCCTCAGGGGAATTCGCCGGGGGGGCTGTCGCAAGGAGAATGAGGTCTGAGAACCACGTCTGGGTGGGCCAGTAGGGTGCTTCTAGGACAACCTGCTCCTCGTCCTCCCTGACCTTGCACAGGGTCTGTGCAAGTAGGCTCACTGAGGGAAACGCGTATTTACGTAGTCCAGGGGGCCAGCTGTGTGCCAGCACGTCTATACCGAGGGGTGCCTCGGTCAGGGCGTACCAAAGCGGGCAGTGGGAGGATTCCCGGGAAGCAAACAGGTCTACCTGTGCTCGACTGAGTCGACTCCAGATCGGCTGGACCACCTGGGGTGGAGTCTCCACTCTTCCCTGAGCGTAACCTGTCGTGACGGCGCGTCCGCTGCGGTGTTGAGGTCGCCCGGGATGTGAGTGGCTCGTAGGGAATTGAGGTGCTGCTGACTCCAGAGGAGGAGACGGCGGGCGAGTTGTGACATGCAACGGGAGCATAGACCGCCTTGACGGATGATGTACGCTACCATCGCTGTGTTGTCCGTCCGGACCAACACGTGCTTGCCCTGGATCAATGGCTGGAACCTCCGCAGGGTGAGCAGTACTGCCTACGGTGCCCCAGCCTGTCTTGGAGGCATCTGTAGTAACCATGACACGCCTGGAGACCTGCTCTAGGGGAACCCCTGCCTGTAGAAATGCTAGGTCGTTCCAAAGGCTGAAGAGGCGGTGACAGATCGGCGTAACGACCATGCGATGTGTCCAGTGGTGCAATGCCCATCTCGGGACTCGAGTCTGAAGCCAGTGCTGAAGCGGTCTCATATGCATCAACCCGAGCGGTGTGGCAACCGCAGAGGATGCCATATGCTCCAGGAGCCTCTGAAAAAGTTTCAGTGGAAACGCTGTCTTCTGTCTCAACACCTTCAGACAGTTGAGCACCGACTGTGTGTGCTCGTTCGTGAGGTGCGCCGTAATCGAGACTGAGTCCAACTCCAAGCTGAGAAAAGAGATGCTCTGAACCGGGGAGAGTTACTTCGGCGAACTGAATCGCATAGCCAAGCCGGACGGTCCGGGTCAGCCATCGCGACGGGTTGGAAAGCGCAAGCCATGGAGTCCAGGGACATCCAAGCACTTACCTGGCTCCAGATACCCACCATAAAATTGGTCAAGGAGGGGGGAGGAGGAAAATCGTCCCCGCAGTCCATCGGAGCCAACCCGGTGTGGGTGTGTTTGTGCCACAACTGGGCGCGCAGGGGTGGGGGGTCTGCCGCTGGAGTGCCAAAACTGCGGTCATGATGACGGCCGTGCACACCTGACATGTGACCCAGAGAACAAGGAAACCACTCTTTTGTTGAAGTTTTGGGTACCGCAGTGGTCTTTCTACCAGCTACATAGAAGCGGATCTCCTCATCCCTGGGTCGCCCGTCTCAGGGGCACTTCGAAGCCTTCCTAGGATTCTTGGCGGCCGGCCGTGAGATGGGTGGCGTCTGCTTCCTGCGGTGGGCTCCACGCCGGAGCCGGTGCTGTTGCTGCAGGAGGACGCCCTTGGCGACGAGCAGATTGGGTGCGGGGTCTTGAGCCACGCCGGGGTAGGATGTGTTGAATGGCCTCCTTCTGCTGCTTCACCGCCGGGAACTGCTGGGTAAAGTCCTTGACGGTGTCGCCGAATAGGCCAACCTGGGAGATGGGGGCATCAAGGAACCGTGCCTTGTTGGCCTCTCTCATCTCGACCATGTTGAGCCAAAGGTGGTGCTCCTGGACCACCAGGGTGGACATCGCCTGCCCGAGAGACCACGCCGTGACCTTCGTCGCCCGGAGAGTGCGAAAGGGACCTTGGCGGGGCGCTGCCATGAGTGCCGCGCTCTGGGCCCAGGAACCAATCATTGAGCCGCGAGGGTTCAGGGGAGAGTGGAGGGTTCCACTCTAGCCCGACACTCACGGCTGCCCGGGAAAGCATGTCCGTCATCTCCGTGTCGGCCAGAGACTGGGCGACCACACCCGAAGGAGGGAGCCCAGCCGAGGCGTCCACATCAGAGTGGACGAGCCTGCTCTCCGATGCTGCGCTCGATAACTCATCATCTTCCTGGGCTCCGAATAAGAGGTCGAACTCGCCGTGAGACGAGCCGGTGGTCTCATCTGAGAGCCTGACCGGGGCAAGCGAGCATGCTGGTGAATGGGAGGTCCGTGGGGGGTTTACCCGGCGGAGGTGCTCCCATTGAGGTCCCCAAATTGCCCCCAGTGCTAACCGGCCTCATACCCCTATGTAGAAGGACTGAGGCGGGGAGCTGCTGGGTGGCTTGCTTTCTTACGAATGCAAGCTGCGTCCGCAACGTTGCCATGGTCATGTTCTCGCAATGAGGACAAGACCCATCCACGAACGATGTCTCCACATAGGCAGCGCCCAGACACGTAAGACAGCGATTGTGGCATCAGAAGCGGAGAGATAACGACCGTAACCAGGAATAACACACAAATGGAAAGGCATCTTTAAAAAGACGTTCCGTGTGTGCCTCTCTTTTAGAATGAAAGTATGCTCTTTTTAGAATATACTCTTTTTGTTATTCTGCCGAAGCGCCCAGGGGCATTCTCCGCACTCCACAGGTGCAGAGGGGGAGAAGCCACTGAAATGTGCTGTAAAATCCAGCAGATGAGGTGAATGAACTCGCGGATGAATTCAGCTTCAATGAATGGATCCGCTCGGCTCTGAAGAGAAAATCTGAATGAGTCGTTCCATACCAGCTCCTTTTATACCCGTATGTCCGGCATGCAAATTTCACTTGCCAATTCCCATTGGCCTTTTTTCAAAGATCAGAGGTGTTTAGGGCTCCCAAGAGTGAACCCTAGTGTCACTACATTGACACAACGTCGAGTGAGTGACAGATAGGGAACTTGTGACTTCAACTGTATATTGTGCCTAAAGGAAATGAAAGCCATTTTAGGACCATAAAGATTTAGCATCGTGACATTATTATCATGACAATTAATTAAATAATAAAAAAGTAATGTAATGGGAACAATGTTATATTAATTATTTGTTATATTAAAAAAGTATTTAGACATAATTTATTTATTCTATGCACATATACAAATAAATAACAGTACAAATGGCAATGTTTTTAGTTATATTCTATTTAAAAATCACCATTAAAAATTGTGATGAATAATAATAATAAAAAACTTTCATTAAATACTTTCATTATTTTTCTGTTTCAGGTTGAATGGCCAGTGACATGTAAGGAGGATGTAGAGTCATCATCTCATCTCTACAATCACTCTGGGCCGATATATGAAGATCTAAGAGCCAGAGTCCCGTTTCCCTGTGAAATCACTGAGTCTCTCACCAAAGACCTGGAAAAGCTTTGGATTAAAGTGAAACTACAACACTCCATCTTTTTCCAGGCATCTGGAGTGCCAGCCGTGTGTAGGGAGACATCATAGAGTTTACATTAAGCACGGGATACAACAGTAACAACAGCTCCTGTCCAGACATCACACATTGCCCTTCATGTTATTGTGTATGAACTGAAGTGGTAATATAATCACAAATAAAACTAGATTTTTTTATTATCTATTGAAAATGTAAGTGGTGATTGCCCTCTCTCTCTCTCTCTCTCTCTCTCTCTCTCTCTCAAGGATGAGTGATCTGTTCAGATCTGTGGAGGGTTTGTTTATCTGCTGTCTGGTTATTGGTTCATCTTACCTGCATGTCAGTAACATTCTACAGTTCAACAGTTCATGAGAGGTCACTTTCGCTGTGCAGGCGATCGTATTCACTGGTGTGTCTTGACTGATTCCTTCTGTAGTATTAGTACAGTCCTGCTGCAGCTGTTTCTGGAGTTTACACTGGCCACATGTAGTTGAAATGATTCAAATTATGCAAAATATAATTTTTGTACTGCTCTTGATTGACTGCATTGGTAAAGCGAGCTGCTGACTGAAACATTGATAGATGCGATTTAGATTTAATTGTGCTACTGAAGTGCTAATAATCAGATATCAAGCAAGAGACGCTTTACTGCATATTTTAATATCCCCTCCTAACACACAGTGAACAAATATTTTAAGACGAAATTGAATTCTTGTTTTAGCATTGAATCTGTATGGGTGATTCTCACAAAAACATGTCTACTTAGGTGTCCACATTTTTTAACCCCGAAATAGAAAAAATAAAATTAAGAATCAGAATTAGCTTTATTGCCTAATATGCTTCCACATACAAGGAATTTGTCTTAGTGAAAGAAGCTTCCAGTACACAAACAGTACAACAAGAAGACAGAGATAATAATAAAAAAAATAGAATAAAAATAAAAAGTGAATAGAAAATATAAGTGTATATATATATATATAAATACACAATAAGACAAAAAAAAAAAAAAAAAAAATATATATATATATATATATATATATATATATATATATATACACAGTTGCGCTCAAAAGTTTTCATACCCTTGGAGAATTGGTAATATATGTATCATTTTTAAAGAAAACATGAGTGAGCAGGCAAAACACATTTCTTTTATTTCTTATGGGATTCATATTCAACTGTAGGTTATAACGGAATGGCACAATCATAAAGCAAAACATGGCAACAAAGAAAAAAATGAAATGACCCCTGTTCAAAAGTCTGCATACCCTTAGTTCTTAATACTGTGTATTGCCCCCTTTAGCATCAATGACAGCATGCATTCTTTTTGTCTATGAGGCCCCAAATTCTTGCAGGTGGTATAGCTGCCCATTCGTCTTGACAAAATGCCTCCAGGTCATGCAAAGTCTTTGGTCATCTTGCATGAACCGCACGTTTGAGATCTCCCCAGAGTGGCTCGACCATATTAAGGTCATGAGACTGTGATGGCCACTCCAGAACTTTCACCTTTTTCTGCTGTAACCACTG
This sequence comes from Myxocyprinus asiaticus, assembly GCF_019703515.2. Classification (NCBI taxonomy): domain Eukaryota; kingdom Metazoa; phylum Chordata; class Actinopteri; order Cypriniformes; family Catostomidae; genus Myxocyprinus; species Myxocyprinus asiaticus. The sequence goes on from NC_059361.1 coordinate 32,948,035, forward strand.
GAGGGTCAACTTGGCCTTGTGCTTAGGGTCATTGTCGTGCTGGAAAGTCCAAGAGCGTCCCATGTGCAGTTTTCGTGCAGAAGAATGCAAATTGTCTGCCAGTATTTTCTGATAACATGCTGCATTCATCTTGCCATCAATTTTCACAAGATTCCCGTGCCTTTAGAGCTCACACACCCCCAAAACATCAGTGTAGGGCTTTACTGGTTGTTTAGATCAGTGTTACTATCTGAAATAATTAATAATTATTTCTGTAGTTATTAATTAATATTTAAATTAATTAATTGGATCTAACTCATTAAAACCTCATATGGGGCTCCAGTAAATGTAGTGTGCTACGTTTAGGAGCAAGTTTGGTTATTAGCAATAATTCATAATTATCAAAGATAATGACTAATTATTAAAATCAATAGAACATTGATGAGAATCAATGTTAGCTTTTTTAATCCTTTAAAATCAACAGTTATCAAAGATAGTCGTTAATTGTTAACATCGATGAAACATTCATTCAAATTAACACTAGCTTATTGATCATTCAAATTCAATCATCAAAGATAATTATTAATTATCAAAAATCAATAGAATATTAATAAGGATTAACATTGACGGGGCACCACCCTGGAATTAGGGACTAATAACTGAATAGTAAAACAGTCTCAATATTAGATTGTTTTCTTAGGAAAATCAACATCCGAAGAATATTGATTTTCAGGAAAAAAACAATGAATGAAGGTTTGAATCCGAGCACTGACATCCCGTCAGCATGACACAGGCGTATGCAAAACAAACCAAAACACTTCTCTTTGTAACATAACGTTTATTTATGCAGTAATATCAATTAATAATTAATACAATGCAGTCAATAAACTTCCGACTTACAACTACAAACTAAACAGTGATATGATTAGATATGGAAATCAAAATAATCCTATAACACATAAGGTGTGTGTGTGTGACAGTGTGTGTGTGTATGTGTGATTAGTAAAAGAGAGAGAGAGAGAGAGAGAAGTGACAGATGATTAAGTGACAGCCCTAAAGCTGATTTCGCGATAGCGGGAGAGAAAGCAGCTGTGTTCATCACTCAGAGATGCGGTTTTACGAGCGGGGATCGTAAAAGTCCTGCATTATTTGACTCTTTAATGGATGAACTCAGTTTCTGTCTCACCCGCGATGGTGAAATTGCACAATCCAATTTGGTTGGACCACAATACAGCAAAACAAATTCATGATAATTAATACCCTGAGTATTAATAGTGAGCGGACATGGCAATCCGTAAACTGTACAAGCAAAAACCTTGAAACACAAGAATAACACACTATAATATTCTATCTCTGCCCAGACGCATACCTCTTACTTGAATCGCATGAGGACACAGGTAGAATATGTTTTCCTCCGTCCTTTATCTCTGACCCGGTTCCTTGAGGCTCGGGTGATGACGGGAGGCCGTTTCCTCGCTCTGTCGGCAGGCGGTATGGCTGTTGATTCTCGGCGGGCTGGCGGAGAACTCAGAAATGTCGACTTGATTGAAGATGGAAGAGAAATCTTTAATCTCTTCACTTCTGTAGGCAAACGGATGAAGATGCGAATTGCTCGGCGGTCTCCTTTGGATCCGTTAGAGTGTTTGGTTGAACACAGAGTAATCTCAACTCGTCCAGCGAGATGGAGATTGTATGGCTACAGTTTCAAGTCGGACATTACTTCCTTGTGCCACGAGGTTGCACCGGAGAGCAGCAAAAAAAGCTACGTCTATATTCGGTGAACGAAGTCGCTGGAAGCGAATTCTGGACGCATTTCAGAATTATTTAAACTCCTGATGATGTCATGTTTGAGGGACATTCTGTTGTGTGCCTCATCCAATAGGAGTTGAGAGCTCGATCCTTTAGTGAGCAAGGCTTCATGGATCTGTAGTCTGTTTTGGACTCCCTTTGTTTGATTTTGGCGTGATTTTTATCAGTAAGATTTACGACTTAGAAGGTGGGGGCTTGAGTTATGTTTTTACGACTGTGTTAGGCCTGCCTTTGTCTTCTATCTGAATACATGAGGCCCAACATCAGTGAGCCACCACCATGCTTCACAGTGGGGATGGTATTCTTTTCACTATAGACCTTGTTGACCCCTCTCCAAACATAGCGCTTATTGTTGTGACCATAAACCCCTATTTTGGTCTCGTCACTCAAAATTACAGTGTGCCAGAAGCTGTGAGGCATGTCAATGTGTTGTCGGGCATATTGTAACCGGGCTTTTTTGTGGCATTGGCACAGTAAAGGCTTCTTTCTGGCAACTCGACCATGCAGCTCATTTTTGTTCAAGTATCGTCATATTGTGCTCCTTGAAACAACCACACTGTCTTTTTCCAGAGCAGCCTGTATTTCTCCTGAGGTTACCTGTGGGTTTTTCTTTGTATCCCAAACAATTCTTCTGGCAGTTGTGGCTGAAATCTTTCTTGGTCTACCTGACCTTAGCTTGGTATCAAGAGATCCCCGAATTTTCCACTTCTTAATAAATGATTGTACAGTACTGACTGGCATTTTCAAGGCTTTGGATATCTTTTTATATCCTTTTCCATCTTTATAAATTTCCATTACCTTGTTACGCAGGTCTTTTGACAGTTCTTTTCTGCTCCCCATGGCTCAGTATCTATCCTGCTCAGTGCATCCACGTGAGAGCTAACAAACTCATTGACTATTTATACACAGACACTAATTGCCATTTAAACCTATGTGTGTTACCTTGTGTGTCTGTAACAAGGCCAAACATTCAAGGGTATGTAAACTTTTGATCAGGGCCATTTTGGTGATTTCTGTTATCATTATGATTTAAAAAGGAGCCAAACAACTATGTGATGATAAATGGCTATCCTTAAATAAAAGACAGTTTTTTTGCATGATCAGTCATATTTTTAAAATCAATGCCAAAATTTCACAATTTCTGCCAGGGTATGCAAACTTTTGAGCACAACTGTATATATATATATATATATATATATATATATATATATATATATATATATATATATATACGTATGTACAAATACAAATACAAATCTTTTATATACAGATGCAAAGGAATTTATTGAAGAAGAGGTATGGTATGGATAATATAAATAGACTAAGCTGTGTATTGCACATAATTATTGCTCAATGGGGCAGTTTTAACTGTTCATGAGATGGATAGCCTGAAGGAAAAAACTGTTCCTGTGCCTGACAGTTCTGGTGCTCAGTGCTCTGTAGCGCCGGCCAGAAGGTAACAGTTCTAAAAGGTAGTAGGCTGGGTTAGTGGGGTCCAGAGTGATTTTTCCAGCCCTTTTCCTCACTCTGGAAGTGTACAATTCTTGAAGGGGGGGCAAAGAGCAACCTATAATCCTCTCAGCAGTCCGAACTGTCCTTCTGATGTCTGATTTCATAGCTGAAACAAACCAGACAGTTAAGTGCAGAGGACAGACTCAATGACTGCTGAGTAGAACTATATCAGCAGCACCTGTGGCAGGTTGAACTTCATAAACTGGCGAAGGAAGTACAACCTCTGCTGGGCCCTTGAGTCAATGTGGGTCTCCCACTTCAGGTCCTGTGAGATGGTAGTGCCCAGGTACCTGAATGACTCTACTGCTGCCTCAGTGCTGTTTAGAATGGTGAGGGGGATCAGTGTTGGGGTGTTCCTCCTAAAGTCCGCTATCATCTCCACTGTTTTGAGGGCGTTCAGTTCCAGGTTGTTTAGACTGCACCAGTGAGCCAGCCGTTCAGCCTCCCTTCTGTATACAGACTCATCATCATCTTGGATAAGGCCGATGATAGTAGTGTCTTCTGCAAACTTCAGGAGCTTGACAGGGGTCCTTGGTGGTGCAGTCATTGGTATACAGGGAGAAGAGTAGTGGGGAGAGCACACATCCCTGGGGGGCACCAGTGCTAAGATGATATATTTTGCATGAAGAAAATGAAACCTATTTTTAGGATTATTCCAAATTTTTGTAATTCCCATTATTCTAAACAATGGTTCTCAATATATTGTCATTAATGTAATACAGTAATACAATGATTTGTAGTTAAAACAACATAATCCAACAAACACTACCATGATGTGTAAATACAATTTAAATAGTAAATGATTGTTTATAATTTTTATGATTATTTTGTATTACTGTAATGAGAATTAGGGGCTTAATTGCCATGAAAATAATGTAAAAAAATCTGGTAACACTTTACAATAAGGTTCCATTTGTTAACATTAGTTAATGCATTAGGTATCAGGAACTAACATTGAACAATATATTTTTCACAGCATTAATACATTTTTGTTAATGTTAGTTAATAAAAACACAATTGATCATTGTATGTTCATGTTAGTTCATAGTGCATTAACTAATGTTAACATATACAACATTTGATTTAAAAAAATGTATTACTATATGTTGAAATTAACATTATCAAACATTAATAAATGCTATAAAAGTATTGTTCATTGTTAGTTCATGTTAACTGATGTTGTTAACTAATGTTAACATATGGAACCACATTGTAAAGTGTTACCAAAAATCTTAATTTCATTATGCAAACTTCTTGGATTTTTATAATTTCTTTAGTTTTTTGTGGGGGTAAAATATGACATGTTCTTGACAGGTTTCAACCATACAGTATATGTTTACTCTCATATTCTTAGTATTGATTTAAGCTTTAAAAGGTTCATTCCATTTAGATTAAAAAAAGTTATAAAACTCATTCAACATGTCCACATGTAACACTGCCAGAATATGTTATGCTTTTGATTTTACTTGGGCTCAAATCTAGTGAACTCATGTTGTGTGCTGAAGACTCAGCCACACAAACATCAAACAAATAAACACCAGATGAATTAAAGAAACATTTGTAACAAGTTGAATGAACATTTGCTAATGATCTTTTAAACATTTGTTAATGTTCTTAATGAAAGTTGTAAGTGCTACAAAGAAAATCTTGCTTTTTGTATTGGGTGTCATCTGGTTGACGATGAGTGGGGTGGTTCCTGGGTCTGTAAAGTTTGGAGACTGTGATGAAACTCATAGATTGATCTGAAACAAACTCTTTAACCTCATAAATGAATAATATCATTTTTAGTGTGAGCTCACATTAGCTCAGAGAAACTGTGAGAACATGTTTACATTCAGTACATGCTACAAATTATCTGTTAAAACCAACTTTGCGTGACTTGGCAGAAGCTTTACCTCGCGCTAACTTTGTTTTGATCAAAGTTATTTGGAGGCTCGCTGTGTGTGTGTGTGTGTGTTTTATGTGTGTGTCTGTGTGTGTGGCAGTCAGCCAGCAACTCTCTCTCATTCACCTTACAGAAATCTTGTTTTCTCAGACCTCTCAAGCTGATTTACTGACTGTTCGCTCTGATAAACTGCGCCAGCCGGACAACAAGAGCATAAACACCAGACACAGAAACATACGTGAGGCTTTTTGAAGTTCTGTTAACTTTAATCTCAGTAATAATTGAAAAAAGTTATATGAAACTGTAATGCTGTCAACAGGCCTGGAATTACTTAATAGCTGTGCTGTTACAGAAAATTAACATATAGGAAAGTTTGTCAACCAATTAGAATCAAGAATTCAACAATAATGTGGCATCCACTATCTACAGATGTTCTCTCAGATTCTGCAGTATAAACAGCCATCAGTAAAAACATGGTGAGTTTAAGACATGCAACTTTAACATGTGAACAAATCAAACACACCACTCAGTAGACATATTTTATTGGAGATTTGCTCTATGATCATATAAAACACCTCATATTTCACTTTAATTTTAGCAGCAAAAGAAAACCTTCCTGACTCTGCGTGTGTGCTTGCAGCATAATGATACAGAAACCTGGTGTTCATGCAGATTATTTATTGAGTTTCCGATTCATTTTAGATTCATCCAGACTTCCCGACCCCTCTCTGATCTCACATAAATATCATAAATAACACACAAAAACACATGGACACAACCACATCAGAGCACTGAGGGATTATGAAAATTAAATATGGTCAGACTCCCACATTAAAGTCAACATGAAACCATTTTTCAAGTTGTTTCAAACCTGTATGACTTTTATTGAATCTTTTTGCCATAAAATAAAAGTGAATGGTGACTGAGACTAACATTCTGCCAAAAGGCACGGCCACGTTTACTTTTGCAGAAGGCGTGGAACGATGTTGAGCGCGTGTGAAACCAGCAAAAAAATTAATTGCCAAACAGCCTCTTTTTAATGGTGCACTTTATACTCTGTGAGAGTGGAGTTATAAAGGAACTCGCCACTTAAACAATATTCTTGTCCATTGTGAATATTCAGTGTAGCTGTATATGAAGCACTGCCCACACAGAGATCACTGGCAAAACAAGCAACTTCCTATTGGTCATCACGGCAAATTTGCCTGTCAAAGTTCACCAAACTTGAACTCCAGGTGAAATCCCCGAGGGGAAATTTTTCGCCACCGGAAGTCTATCACGCAAAATTGAGGATCACGCAGATTCCCATTGAGATGAATGTATTTCAGCCACAGAATTTTGCTGTGCAAAGGTAAATGTGACCGCACCTTAACATCTTTTGTGTTCCGTGGAAGAAAGGAAGTCATATGGGTTGGAACGACTTGAGGGTGAGTAAATGATGACAGAGTTTTCATTTTTGGGTGAACTATTCCTTTAAGAAAGTAAATAGAGGTCCATTTTGATTTCACGTTGACTTTAAGGATCAAATGACAAAAAAGGCAAACCCAAAGATTAAAAATAATAATAAAATAAAACAAGTAAACTGCTATTATTTTCTAATTGACATGGACTGGAAACAAGAATGGAATGTCTCAAACTTTTGAAAAGATGGATATATACAGTATATTCATTTTGATATTTAAAGCTGTGCAGCTCATTGTTACAGACACACAAACCAGGAACACACACGCAGCGCTGTGCCATGCCATATTTGGAGAGATTGATCATCTGTAGTAAATGTGTTGATGATGTTTATTTGGTGTTTTAACATTTAAATAGCTCTAATGATTGTGAAAGTGCAGAGAATGGAAACAGAGAGATGTTCTGTTTATTCTCTCTGAAATACAAAAATACTTTTTACCATTCAAATCAGAGATGAGAATTTATAGCTGTGCACACTGCTGGTACACACAACAACTCCAAAACATTTATGTAATTTTTCATCACATGTCCATAATTCCTATGAGCTTTATGAATATCCTGTGTATGAGCAGCAAAGAATGTGTTATTGATTATTTTGATGAATCTGAGTGTGTTCTATTTGAAATATTTGCACAGGAAGTATACACACTGCACATTTGACAAATACTCTTGTTCCTTGCTCTCTCATGCTGATTTCACTACATACTGAGAATAATCTCACATTCATCACACCAGACAGGTAAAACCCAAAACAAATGCAGTAATACTGTAGAAATAGCTTGTATGATCTCACTGCGTCTGTGTTTATAGATCTAGATGTGTGGTGGCTTTACGCCAGTTTCTTTTCGTCTTCACTGCACTTTCGAGGGATGAAGTGAGAAGTGATACTCTCTTTCCTTGTCTTCTTGCCTTTCAGTGGTCTCCCCTTCTGTGACAGAGAGATGAACATCTCTTTGCCATTTTTAGTCCATTTTACAGAGGAGTATGCTGTGTAGTAATTTTCTAAAAACACTTCTTTGAAGTTGCAGCTGTCGTTATAGTCTTTCTGTTCGGAAAAGGAAAGATGTTTTATATGAAAATGTTAAACAGAAATTCCTGAATTATCCATTTCATTGTTTATATTTAGTATTAAAATCACCCTTGAAACATGAGTAGGCTAATTTTTGGAGAAATCATTAGCTGGAAATTAATGAAAGCACAGATGTTGGTTGTTTGCAAGACTGGGTGGGTGTTACCTTGCCCTGTAACATTCCGGTGCGGTTCATGGAAATATAATACTGGCTCTTCAGTCCTTTTATGGCCAACACGCCACCTTCTGAAATGGTCCTGATCTCCAGAACACCTGAAACACAGCCAGTAAACCTGAGTGAGTGTTTGGAAAACAAAAAGCACAAAGCTATATTTTGGGGGCAAATGTTCTGCAAAATGTCATTTAAATCAGTCAAAACCTCCTTTTGGGGCAAAGTGGTTCATGCTTTAACTAAATATATATTTCTAATTCTTTGGGTTAGTCTATAGTAAATAATATTAACTTAATTTCAGAACATTAAGTCTAAGGCTGGATGTCAGTGTTTAGATTGGGGTTTTGGAGGGGGAAGCTAATGGTCTTATTTGGTCGCTGTTTAGCATAAATTCACACATCCCTAAAGTAAAGTAAATACATTATAACTCATTAACTCACTCAGTTATTCAGTAATTCATACAAATTGTTTTATAAAACATTCCTTAAAAGTAGAGTAATCAGTTCATTAAAGCAATATGTTGTGTTTTATAGTGATTTTACCATGGGTATTAAGGCTTGTTGCTTTTATAAAACAGCAGTAACAGCAATGATAAAAGATACCAATGTTCATTAATCATCAGAATAAACAATTCTTCCATCAGGTAATATAGTTCATAAAAATAATAATAATAATAATACTTTTTTTTTTTTTTAATTTTAGTAAAAAAAACTGGCAGCTGTGGTTGCCAGAAATGTACCTTAAAAAAAAAAAAAAACACTATAATTTTATTAAATGATATAAACTTGATATAATAATGAAGAGAATAAATCTGCTTTTTACTTTATAAGGTATTGTTAATCACCGTAGTGACTATAGAAGGGCACATGATGACATAAAGTTCATCAATAGTGGCTCTTCCATGAGCAATGACCAATAAACATGTACAGACAGTGCTCAGTGTCACTCACACAAACACTAAACACCATCAGGGTAACACATGTGACACTAAAATAATGCAATAAACATTAACTAAACAACATAAAATATTTTTTTCTTCTTTTTTTCCTCAGTGTTATTTATCTTAATGTGTTATGTATACACTCTCAATCACTGTGCTATCTGAACTGTGTTTTTGTGTATTATTGTGTTACTATTGTAAAGTGTTCTTGAGCTCTGGAAAGGCGCTATATAAATTAAACGTATTATTATTATTATTATAACACAGGACACTCCAATGTACATAACTGGTATTAAAAATAAGAAGAAACATATCTGTTCCCATGAAATGTGATGGGTCACGCAGGGAATTCTAGTAAAACACCTGAAAGTTTACAGTGAAATGTTAATTAAATGGTAAAATCATACTTTTACATCTAAAAAACTATTTTTACAATATTTTACCATACAATTACATGTATTGTTAAATATAGATTTTTATCATATTTGTTAAGGTAATTACCCGTTAACAAATTAAAGGTTATTTTTTGTAGTATTTTCTCATTCTTTTACCATTAAAATTACAGTAATTTTTTACAGTGTAGGTTGTTTACAGTTGCCAAGCATTAATATAGAATATGTGAATATGTTTACTATCATTTTACAATGGCTTTGAACACGGCCCATCCAATCAGAATTTTGAGTAAGGACTATCAATTTTATAATTCCTAATATATGGCATCGGTGCAGATTAAATATAACACGGTTCTCATTATTCTCTGAAGCACGATCAACACCCAATTAAAACGAAACCTTCAACAACCTCCAGTTACATGCCAAATACTGTGCAGAACAGCAGAATATTTCACTGCTAAAAGATCTATTTGTTATTAAGGTTGTGAAACAGACACTATCCTGCTGTGTGTTGTGTGTGTGTGTGTGTGTGTGTGTGTGTGTGTGTGAGTGTGTGTGTGTGGTATTTCAAGTTGTACTGGGAGTCTTTGGTGGGTTATGGGCAGGGATACATGTGCTTCTCTGGAAGTGTTTGGTTTACATCTGAGCAGTTCTAACGGTATAATAAGCTGCTGTCACGGCACGACTCTTGAGAGAACCTCACAACCCATCTGCTTTTCTCTCCCACAGCACTGCCTGCCCACTCTTACCCTCACTGCATGTCTTACATGCGCGCTGTGCGTGCAGTTGTCAGCCACATCTGGCTGTATCAATTTTTCTTCTTTTCAGCGCCAGTTGACGTAATGATTTTTCCTCCAGAGCAGAGATGCTCACCCTCACGCCAACACACAACTTTCTACGAGACTTACACATACAGCTCTGAAATTATGTAAATACACAATTTACTGCGGTAAATAATTATTGAGGTAATTATTTAATGTTATCAGAGTAATTATTAAATCAGTAAATTTTACACAGCATTATCATCTGATTCTGGTCTGAATGAGTTCTGATTTTGGTCTGAAACTGAGTCTATATTTTGGTCTGAGTTCTGATTCTAGTCTAAATATGAGTTCTGGTTCTGAGCTGATTCTTGATTTTGGTTCTAGTCCGAATCTGAGTTCTGGTTCTAATATGAATCTCAGCCCTGTTCTGGGCTAAATCTGTGTTCTGGTTCTGATATGAATCTGAGTTCTGGTTCTGATATGAATCTGAGTTCTGGTTCTGATATGAATCTGAGTTCTGGTTCTAATATGAATCTCAGCCCTGTTCTGGGCTAAATCTGTGTTCTGGTTCTGATATGAATCTGAGTTCTGGTTCTGATATGAATCTGAGTTCTGGTTCTAATATGAATCTCAGCCCTGTTCTGGGCTAAATCTGAGTTCTGGTTCTGATATGAATCTGAGTTCTGGTTCTAATATGAATCTCAGCTCTGTTCTGGTCTAAATATGAGTTCTGGTTCTGATATGAATCTGAGTTCTGGTTCTGATATGAATCTGAGTTCTGGTTCTGATATGAATCTGAGTTCTGGTTCTAATATGAATCTCAGCCCTGTTCTGGGCTAAATCTGAGTTCTGGTTCTGATATGAATCTGAGTTCTGGTTCTAATATGAATCTCAGCCCTGTTCTGGGCTAAATCTGAGTTCTGGTTCTGATATGAATCTAAGTTCTGGTTCTAATATGAATCTCAGCCCTGTTCTGGTCTAAATATGAGTTCTGGTTCTGATATGAATCTGAGTTCTGGTTCTAATATGAATCTCAGCCCTGTTCTGGGCTAAATCTGAGTTCTGGTTCTGATATAAATCTGAGTTCTGGTTCTGATATGAATCTGAGTTCTGGTTCTAATATGAATCTCAGCCCTGTTCTGGTCTAAATATGAGTTCTGGTTCTGATATGAATATGAGTTCTGGTTCTAATATGGATCTCAGCCCTGTTCTGGGCTAAATCTGAGTTCTGGTTCTGATATGAATCTGAGTTCTGGTTCTAATATGAATCTCAGCCCTGTTCTGGTCTAAATCTGAGTTCTGGTTCTGATATGAATATGAGTTCTGGTTCTAATATGAATCTCAGCCCTGTTCTGGTCTAAATATGAGTTCTGGTTCTGATATGAATATGAGTTCTGGTTCTAATATGAATCTCAGCCCTGTTCTGGGCTAAATCTGAGTTCTGGTTCTGATATGAATCTGAGTTCTGGTTCTAATATGAATCTCAGCCCTGTTCTGGTCTAAATATGAGTTCTGGTTCTGATATGAATCTGAGTTCTGGTTCTGATATGAATCTGAGTTCTGGTTCTAATATAAATCTCAGCCCTGTTCTGGTCTAAATCTGAGTTCTGGTTCTGATATGAATCTGAATTCTGGTTCTAATATGAATCTCAGCCCTGTTCTGGTCTAAATATGAGTTCTGGTTCTGTTTGTGATCTGAGTCTGAGTTCTGACTCTGATTGTGATCTGAATCTGAGTTCTGGTTCTGTTTGTGATCTGAATCTGAGTTCTAGTTCATTTTGGTCTGAGTTCTGATTCTAGTCTGAATATGAGTTCTGGTTCTGATCTGATTCTTGATTTTTGTTCTTGTCCGAATCTGAGTTCTGGTTCTGATATGAATCTGAGTTCTGGTTCTAATATGAATCTCAGCCCTGTTCTGGGCTAAATCTGTGTTCTGGTTCTGATATGAATCTGAGTTCTGGTTCTGATATGAATCTGAGTTCTGGTTCTAATATGAATCTCAGCCCTGTTCTGGGCTAAATCTGAGTTCTGGTTCTGATATGAATCTGAGTTCTGGTTCTAATATGAATCTCAGCTCTGTTCTGGTCTAAATATGAGTTCTGGTTCTGATATGAATCTGAGTTCTGGTTCTGATATGAATCTGAGTTCTGGTTCTAATATGAATCTCAGCCCTGTTCTGGTCTAAATCTGAGTTCTGGTTATGTTTGTGATCTGAATCTGAGTTTTGGTCCTGATTGTTATCTGAATCTGAGTTCTGGTTCTGTTTGTGATCTGAGTTCTGGTTCTGATATGAATCTGAGTTCTGGTTCTAATATGAATCTCAGCCCTGTTCTGGGCTAAATCTGAGTTCTGGTTCTAATATGAATCTCAGCCCTGTTCTGGGCTAAATCTGTGTTCTGGTTCTGATATGAATCTGAGTTCTGGTTCTGATATGAATCTGAGTTCTGGTTCTGATATGAATCTGAGTTCTGGTTCTGATATGAATCTGAGTTCTGGTTCTAATATGAATCTCAGCCCTGTTCTGGTCTAAATCTGAGTTCTGGTTATGTTTGTGATCTGAATCTGAGTTTTGGTCCTGATTGTTATCTGAATCTGAGTTCTGGTTCTGTTTGTGATCTGAGTTCTGGTTCTGATATGAATCTGAGTTCTGGTTCTAATATGAATCTCAGCCCTGTTCTGGGCTAAATCTGAGTTCTGGTTCTAATATGAATCTCAGCCCTGTTCTGGGCTAAATCTGTGTTCTGGTTCTGATATGAATCTGAGTTCTGGTTCTGATATGAATCTGAGTTCTGGTTCTAATATGAATCTCAGCCCTGTTCTGGGCTAAATCTGAGTTCTGGTTCTGATATGAATCTGAGTTCTGGTTCTAATATGAATCTCAGCTCTGTTCTGGTCTAAATATGAGTTCTGGTTCTGGGCTAAATCTGTGTTCTGGTTCTGATATGAATCTGAGTTCTGGTTCTGATATGAATCTGAGTTCTGGTTCTAATATGAATCTCAGCCCTGTTCTGGGCTAAATCTGAGTTCTGGTTCTGATATGAATCTGAGTTCTGGTTCTAATATGAATCTCAGCTCTGTTCTGGTCTAAATATGAGTTCTGGTTCTGATATGAATCTGAGTTCTGGTTCTGATATGAATCTGAGTTCTGGTTCTGATATGAATCTGAGTTCTGGTTCTAATATGAATCTCAGCCCTGTTCTGGTCTAAATCTGAGTTCTGGTTATGTTTGTGATCTGAATCTGAGTTTTGGTCCTGATTGTTATCTGAATCTGAGTTCTGGTTCTGTTTGTGATCTGAATCTAAGTTCTGGCTCTGGTTGTTATCTGAATCTGAGTTCTGATTCTGGTTGTGATCTGAATCTGAGTTCTGGTTCTGTTTGTGACCTGAATCTGAGTTCTGGCTCTGATCTAATTATTGCTTCTGGTTCTGATCTTAATCTGAATCCTGGTTCTGGTCTGACCTGATTATTGATTTTGGTTGTACTGCATTAGCAGCTTCTTTACTCTCCACATGAAAACACGCACCAGTCTGGCAGGAGAGGCTTCACTCTCTCTGGACAAGTTAAAACAGCATTATAACACGTGTTTCAAAACACGTTGCCAAAAAACTACTTAAAATAATCAGGATGTATTTACATTTTGACAAAAAACTAAAGTCATCTAATGAAGTGGAACAAAGATATACTGTAACCCCCCCACACACACCTCATTCACACACATGCATTTGTTTACCTAGCTTACCTTGTTTAATGCCCTTTTTTCAGTGTTAAATCAATGCACTTTAGCATAGCTAAAATCAGTGAAAAATGCTGCAGCTAGACTTTTAACACGAACAAGGTCTTTTAATCATATTACTCCAGTTTTAGCTTCTTTGCATTATAAGGCATTACATGGGTTGGCGGCAGATTATTTAGCAGAACTTTTAAGACCTTGTGAAATAGTTAGACCTCTTGGATCTTCTTGTCGTGAACTGTTGGCTGTTCCATGATCCAGATGCAAAACAAAAAGTGATCGAGCATTTGTAGTGAAGTCCCCATGATTATGGAACAGCCTGCCCTTGGATATTAGATCTGCTGAATCTGTGTCTGTTTTTAAGTCTTGTTTAAAAACTCATTTGTATAAACTTGCATTTACAACTTTGTAAAACATTTTTTACCTATGTTTTACTGAGTGTGTTTTGATTTTATGTTCTGTGAAGCACTTTATGCTTGTTTTAATAAGTGTTTTTTTTTATTTTATATTTTGTGAAGCACTTTGTGCCACATGCAACTTTGATTCATATAATTGAATATACTGCATACTCATATTTGAATGCTCTGCTGATCTGTTAAGCATCATATCAGAAGAAGAAGAAGAAGAATATAATGTTAAGATGTTGGTTTGACAAAAGTTTGAAGGTTATAGACCTTATTCACAGCTATGCCATCTTTGATTTTTGAAGGGAATGACAACGAGACTATGAGGGATAGACGTACAGTCTCTTCAATGGGTTGTACTGCAGTTTAAAGGGTTTTTGGATCGTTCCGCATACAAAACATTGAAAAACATCTTTTCAAGAACATTTAGTAGACAAAAAACTCCAGATAACATGATTAGATTTGATCTTGGTGCTTTTTACAGCTTTATACCATGCGAGCCATTGAAGAGACGCAAGTCTATCCCTCACAGCCTTGTTGTTATTCCCACTCAAAATTAAAGATTGCACTACCATGAATAAGGTCTATACAGGCCTTACAGTCAAGACTTTGAAGGTTGCTAAGGTTGACTGAGTGGTTGTTAGGTTGTTCAGGCTGGTCGCTATGAATTTCTCGAGTGTTCTTGCATTTTGCCATAGCTAGAGTTTTAGCTGGTTGCTAGGTTTTTCTGGCTTGTTGCTATGGTGTTGTAGCTAGTTGCTTGAGGGTTGCCAGACAGACAGACAAATAGATAGATGTGTGAGTTTTGAGTTTAAATCCTGAACATTCTGATACAGAGTCTTGGCCCATTTGAACATTCTGTCTATGTAAGTCTATGGGATATTTGGGATATATTTGATTGTCCGCTATGGGAAAACTGTAAATCTGATCAGTTAGTAAAGACATACTAAATCAGAACAGTCTGAAGGTCTGTGCCAAGTTTGATGGATCTATTTTGAAAGCTGCAGGAGAAGTTACAATTGATAATTTTGATCTTGGTTTAGTGATTTTGGAAATACCCTAAACCAGGTCTGTAGAATAACAGTATGTTGGCTGTGTCAGGCCATCATAATAATGTTTGTTAATATTATTAATAAAAGTTATTGTAAAATGGTACCCTTCTTCCAGACTTCCATACTTAAAACTGCTGTGATATATAGCCAAAAATCAGCTCAGAAATATGGTATGACATCACACAGACGTGATGATGCTCTTACTGTAACAGTTGTTGGGGTCCTGTGTTCCATTGATATTCCCATACTCGTCGACTGTGAGGAACCATTGTGTACGACTGTAGAGGCGTCGAATTCTAACATCCCCTCCTTCCATGTAGTCGTAGTTCCTTGTGTGGCGTTCGTGCTTGAAACAGTCGGTCACAGACGTCTGACCAGCGACACCCTCACCGCCACACATGCATACACAACCTACGACTAGCAAGACATGCAACCACAGTCCACACGGCAAGTTTGGCAGTTTCCATGGCAGCATCCATTTGCGCATTATACTGTGTTTCTCAAGGAGTTCATGAACGACATACTGAAGACAAAACTGTCATTGAGGATCCTGCTGCGATTGGATCCTCAAGCCTTGGGAGATTCGGTCCTGACCCTGAACTCTCTGAATCTTTCCCAGTAAAATCCTCAGATCATAGTGTAAACTCTGACTTCATCCTCAGAACTCCTGAAGGACAAAACATGAATATGAACACTCACACGCTTCCTGAACTGTCCAATCCTGATAAAGCTACAGTTCAGTTTGACAGGTCAGTTTGTCAGTTGTTGCAGAACTTTCATCATTTTTGTTAAGCTACAGTTTAGTCGCAATTCCCTCCTCATTCACCTCAATACTCAACAACACATATAAAACTAATTTAACATGTTCAGTGTCTTTAAATTTTTGACTGATAGGGTTTTTTTAAATCTTTGATGCCAATAACAATATCTTTAGTGATATACAGTAATGCCAATATAATGCCAATATATAATACAATTTAAAAATAGTTCCGTCATGACAGCTCTCTGAAAGACTTAGCATGTTAATGTGAGTATGGCATATTGATAGGATATTGGTCTTGTCAGACTAGATTTGCTATGCTGCAGCTGCTGCAGAGCAAGTACGGAGATTTGCTACTGTTAGAACATACACAGACATACTAAGCATATGGACATGCTGCTGCACAATTAGACATAACGCAAGACATGCTGCATTGAGTATGTAGGACATGCTGCTGCTGCTGCTGTTGCTGCTGCACAATTAGAAAAACACAAGACATGCTGCATCAAGCATGTATGATATGCTGCTGCATAATAAGACATAAATACAATCTCCCAACAAAGAATTAAAGCTGCACAAACACATAACACAAAACACAACCCCCCAAACAAGCAGATCTACCACCAAGACTTGTGCACTGCTGCTGCTCCAAAGAGCCATGTGCACCGAGTGTATGCTAGCTAGGTGTGACTTGACCTGTTTGGCCGAATGGCATAAGGCTAATGAACTAAATCTCTGTGTGCCTGGACCTGCTTGGCTGAAAGGCTTAAACTAGCCACCTGACTCACAATGTGTATCTGGACCAGGAAAGCCCAGAGCTTATATAACTAGTGACTTAGCCTGGCTGTATGTAGATTTATTTAAACTAATGACCAAAGAAAGTGATGTGTGTTAGTTCCCGATTTGGCCACAGCTTACCTTGTTAAAGACGTGCTTCTATGTGTCATGGCTAAAGCAGAACTTACCGTGCAAGCTGATTGAAGAAAAAGCCCCAACAACCACCTGAGGAAATAGCATTTTCAGAGAAAACTGGCTTACTTGCAAACCGAGCAAATGTTAGGCAAAAAGAGATTATGCAAGTTGATTGGCTACCTGATAACACGTCAAAGGCCCTATCAGCCTATGCCATGTGAGCAGATTGGCCTAACATATCACATGTGAGCAAGTTGGTTGGCTAACAGACAACAACTTCAAAAAACCTGTCAGCTTGGGCTGTTCAGAGTTTCATGTCTGAACTTAGTCATTCACGTCATTCTTATTTGTATCACAATTTGTACAATACACCTTTTTCAAAACAACTTTATAGAAAATCATGCCTTAACATCTTAAACCCTTGAGTGAACAGCATTATAGGAAATAATGCATTTGTTTTTAAGGCAAATAAGAGGAAAATTAGATGTAAACTAAATTGATGAATTTAACTGAACACATATTTTACACTTATTTTACAACATTTGTAAACTTAAAAATATTCAAAAACAGAAATTAAGTATTTATTGGCAAAGCTGGCAATACATTTTAGGAACTGACACTAGTTGGAATGAACACTTATGTTAAATGGCCAAGTGGGTACATCAGCTGAAAATCTCAAAATAACCAAATATCAGCTGATTAATCAGCCTGGCCAATATAATGATCTATCTTTAACTTAAATGTATTTGTATTTGTCCCTGCCTCACTATCTCTGTCTGTCTTTCTCTCTATGCAGTTACTTCCAAATTCCCTTATAAAAAATTACATTAAATTGTCAATGTGAAACAGAGATCAGTTTAAATCTACTCACATGTTTTTCCAGAATATGTGTTTCAGTTCTGATAATTCCAGAGAAACTTTTTGTGTGGCGCATTGAGAGAGAGAGAAAGTTGTGGGACAGCCTGTCTGCGCTGTGCATCTTCTCATGTTGCTGAATGCTGTGCAATCTCTGATAAAAGCCTCGTGCTGACCTCACTTCTCTGCAATTACGTCTCAGCCACTCAGCTGTCACTGGGATGCTGGCGCGAAAGTAAGAGAGAGAGTCGCTCTTTTTGGCAAGCCAGGTCTGAGTAGGAGCCGTAAACATAAAGAACGGCTGCACGTTCTCTGAGGAAGAATTCCTGCGAGATTTGCATGCCAGTCTCAGGAGATTCAAAAGAGGGTTTTCTCAGGATCCTCTTGTAATTTTGAGTTTCACTTGTGGTCTGAAGAGTTTTGTCCTTCATTTGTTGGTGTCTTACTGAAAAACATCAAAGCTTGAGTTGAATACAAAGGCTGATAGCTTAAGCTATGAGGGTAATAAATCTAATGAGGCGGGCCGCAATTGAGGAAGCTAAACAGAGGGCCGTTTACTGCTGGAACTGGTAATCTCTGCAGAAGGTCAAGCACTCTTTCACTTTTTCTGTTTGTATTTAAGAGGTAAATTTACAGTTTTACACACCTGGCCTCCATGGCTCTTGACACATCAAACGTTCCCAATGTTCAGAGCCCTGAGGGAGACCCTGCATGGAAAGCAGAGACCAAGTCTTCTGGACAATTCACTGTACTCTTTCATTTCCCAAACGATGGCTCGTAAATGCCTGATCTATTAGCTCACAGCCATTCGCAAACGCAGAAGCTACAGACTTCCTTTTACCTTACAAACATAATAAAGTTTTACAGGGATCTAAAGCTGTTACTGTGTTTCTGTACATCTTTCTGTGATCCTCTAGAGTTTGATCTACAGAAAGTTTCTACTCATATACAGCAGCTGAGTCACTATATCAATACATACCCATTGGATGTGTAATTAAAGTTAAGATGAAGCAGCATTCGCAACACATTTTACTTATTGGCTGGTGAGAACTGGGCATTCAATACCAGTGTGGAGCCAAAACCTGAATGAGATTTTGAGGTTGATTGTGGAAGACCATTGGACAACATTATCCAAAAGGATAAGAAGGCTTGGTGATGTGAGCTGAAAAGGAAAGTCATTTCAGAGGTGGAGCAGGTTTTTACATTTTGATGAAAGATTAATAATAACATCTTGTTCTTTAGAATAAGGTGCACTGACAATCAGATCGTATGAGAAATTGTAATAATAGTACAAAATGGCGAAATCGGTCGAGTTCTCCCATCAAATTCTTCCAACTCCAACTTTACTCCCATAGAGAAAAATAAACATACCAACGAACAATGTTATTTAGATTTTTTCTAAATTTAACCCCTGTCCCAAACCATAACCGTAAAGTGTAAGCCCCTCGAATCTTAAACCTAACCATTATTTTATTAGTAAAATAACTTTTGTTTATTACAGAAGAGAAGGTTTTGGGAAGAGATTAGATGTTATTGACATACATCAGTCATTTGTATTGCATAAATAAATATAGAATAAGCAATAAAATTTGTTCACTGACATTTCCTATATTAAGATAAAGTGTTGGATAGGAGGCTAGCAAATATGTGATGCCTGTATTGTATCAATTTGAAATTCGGTTTGTTGATTGGTTGATCTATGGGAATAAAAGTAATATATTTTCGTATAAGCAAAGCTGCACAATATCTTACAATTCCACCATCTCTTACAAATTATTACCAGTAGTCGTGAAACTGTGTTGGCACTGATGATAAGACTAACATGTAGTAAGAAAGTAAATTGGGTCCATTTTGATTTCATGTTTACATATTTTTATCTACTGTATTTCTACTTAAACGCAGATAAAGATTGGTCATCTGAATTAATTTTGGGGCAAGATTTGACATTGCTCTGAAATCATTGGTTCCCTGGCTCAGTTTACTAAAGTTCCACTTCCTTTACATCCTGATTCTCACCTGTACATATTCACAGTTCATCAGAAGCTCGACACTATACTGTAATATCTCACTGACTGAACATCCCAGAACTCAAATCAATCCACCCTAAACTCACTGTGTTCACTGGACTGTAAAATGTTGCATGATTCTTTCTCAGCAGATGTTTACAGTCCAAGCGGTCATTTGAGTTTATAGCTGAAATGATAGAGTCTGGAACAGATCAAAGCTGTTCAGTGATAGAGAGAGACAGCTTATGTTGTCTATGAACTTTAGACGACTTCTCTCAGTCAGATCTGCAGCTCTCCTGCCACTTTAATTGCGCCTGAAACGACTATAATAACCCAAACGAATATGAAATCCTGCACTGCATCAGAGGCAGATCCAATTCAACTCTTGTTTACACTGGGCTTATGGAGAATAACAGTGGCATACCATATCAGTAAACAATAGAATTGTATGTCAGATTGTTGAAATTATAATCTTGTTTTGTCTGTGCTTTATCAACAGCAGGATGGTGATTGGCTCTCTCACCTGCTCTCGGGGTTTAAGGTCAGTCCATTTTGAGCAACGGGCGACGTTTGGGTTAAGCTGGGGCTTTCTGCATTCCCTCATAATTGGTGAGCCCCTGGGATCAGGGCTGGTAACGTAGGCTGTTCTTTAAATAACAACACATCTCTGTTGCTGCAGCCATCGGCAGGGACACAGAACAGAGTATGGCATAAATTAAAAACAAAAAACAATCAGCTGTAAAAGAACTATTTTTAGAACATTAATCTAATTTGACCATGACTGTTTCATAGTTATAGTCATAGTAATTCATAGTAATTTCTGTGCTTATGTGTCCCTGTTGAAATGGTGATACTTGTGTTGTGTTTGTTGATTTGAATCTCTGCCCACTTGGCTTGGAGATTGGCTGTCATCTTGGATTTTGACGATAAAAAAAAAATAAAAAAAATAAAATAATAATCCTTCAAATATTTTACGTTGTCTGTAGAATGATCTTCAGGCCAAGCAGCATAAAAGTAATATTTTTAGGCTACTAGTACAGAAAAACACTGTTTTCTACTTTGAGTTCTGCATCCAGACACATATGAAGAGCTGAGTAGTTAAACATAAACACTGACATGATGCTGCAGAGAACAGTCCAGATGCTTTAGAGAAGGAGAGAGAAGAAAAAAATAAATAAAAAGAGAGAGAGAGAGAGACAGACAGAAGCCTTGTGTTGTGCCATTAGTCTACTCACAGTAACTGCAGTTTAAACAAAGGCTGTATGTTGTCTTTGGCAGCGTTTGGACTAATTTTGTGTCTCAGATGAGCTTCGATCCTCCAGCTGGTGTGAACAATCACAGTCACACATGTTTACTTAGCTCTGTAAATGAATACATTTAAAGTAATGTACAAATTTTATTTCCAATTGAGGATGTCTCTGGATGGTTTTGTTACATTTAGCTCAATTCTGGGGACAATTTTGTTTCAAAACAATAGCCAGGTACACACACACACACACACACACACACACACACACACACTGTATTCAAAATACACAACAACTCATGACTATAATTATGACCATAAACACATATGAAACACAAATACTCTCACTGAGCACTTTATTAGCAACACTGTGGTCCTAATAATGTGCCCGACGTGGTCTGCTGCTGTTGTAGCCCATCTGCCTCAAGGTTCAACATGTTGTGCATTCTGAGATACTATTCTGCTCATTACAATTGTACAGAGTGGTTATCTGAGTTACCATAGACTTTCTGTCAGCTTTAACCAGTCTGGCCATTCTCTGTTGACCTCTCTCATCAACATGGTGTTTCCGTCCGCAGAACTGCCGCTCACTGGATGTTTTTTGTTTTTCGCACCATTCTCTATGTACTCTAGAGACTGTTGTGTGTGGAAATCCCAGGACATCAGCAGTTACAGAAATACTCAAACCAGCCCATCTGGCACCAACAATTATGCCACGGTATAAAATCACTGAGATCACATTTTTCCCAATCCTGATGGTTGATGTGAACATTAACTGAAGCTCTTGACCTGTATCTGCATGATTTTATGTATTGCACTGCTGTCACACAATTGGCTGATTAGATAAACACATGAATAAGTAGGTGTAAAGGTGTACCTAATACAGTGCTCAGTGAGTGTATATACAAAGTAAAGTAAAATATCAGAAGACATGTAAAAAATGCATAATGACGTTTTTCTGTTTTGGATTGTTATATAAGTTGTTGTATTTATTTATTTATTTTATGAAGAATTTGTCTTTAAATAAGCTGCAGCAGAGATACAATTTATTTTGGTGTTACTAAAGATCAGTGTTTCCGTGACCTCTGAAATCTCAGTAACCTAATCTGATCCTTTTCCTGCTTTCAAATTCTAAACGTATATCAGTAGTTTTGTGACAGTTTATCATGAACCTTGAGAGCTTGTTTTTGTCTCCGTGAGCTGCAGTTGAGTGCAGTGAGATGCAGCTATCATTATGAGGACTCTCCATTGACATAATTATTTTTATACTGTACGAACTATAGATTCTATCCCCTAACCCTAACCCTACCCCTAAACCTAATCCTCACAAAAAACACTCTGCATTTATACATTTTTTACATCGTCAAAAAAACATAATTTAGTATGTTTTTTAAGAGATTTGAATTATGGGGACACTAAAAATGTCCTCATAAACCACATTTATAGAATAATACCCTTGTAATTACCAGTTTGCAACCTAAAAAAATGTCCTCGTAAACCACCCAATCCCACCCACCCACCCACACACACACACACACACACACACACACACACACACTGTATTCAAAATACACAACAACTCAGCTCTCTTTGTTTATTGCATGTATGGCCACTTCATCCCCTGGGATGTGAAATATTTGAATCTCTATCAGCGGAAGTGTTTGCATCAGTATCATCGGTCCTCTGATCTCTCCCTGTACACATGACCATCTTAGCACACTGAAAGAGCCGACATGTCCATGTTGTGTCTTGTTAAATTTTGTTCTATACTTTAGGATACGTTGTGGCTCAGAAGCACTGTTCTGCCCTTTAATCAGTGTGAATGTCAGCAGAGATTTATAAGGCCACTGATGTTCCACACATGTTGAAACCAAGTTCACATTCACCTCTGAAAAACAATATGATTCATGTCAGTCAGAAATAAAATCACTCAGTGTTTAGATGTTTCATCTGTAGAATTCACTGTTCACACGAGCGGCATGTTTATTCGGAACGACTGTCCAATCATCCACTAGCAGGACAGAATTTGAAGATGCTCTGCTCAGCAGAACCAGCAGCCGCACTCTTACAAAAATTGAGAGTTCATGACAAATTTTCCACAAACTTGCTGCAAATTCAGCAAGTGATAATTTTCACATGCAAATGAGCTTTGCAGTAAACTTGCCACAAATTGTCCATTGTTGCCGAAAGTTTGCAGGAGGTTCACCACTAGCGATGAAGAGCTGCAAACTTCTAGCAAACATTTGCGGCGAATCACAAGCTCATTTGCATGTGAAAATAACGAGCTGCAAACTTGTGGCAAATTTGCGGCAAGTTTAAGTTTTTTGTAAGGGAGCGGGTGAGGCCAGATTTGTCCGTCTGACTGTATGTTCGATGAATGAATATATCTGTGAGAAACAAACTGTCTGTCTATTTGTGTGACAGACAGATTGATCAACCTCCAGGCTCAGCTGCAAGTGTTTCATTACATGGTGAAAGAGTGTATGTGCATGTGTGTGTGTATGCAGCGCTGTAGGACACAGTGGGGGGCCGCAGTGCAGCATGTTTTACTGACAAATGTTGAGTAAAAGCCCTGAAACATGTAAAAATCTCAGATTTCCCATAAAATTATAGAAAAGGCCTTTTTGTTTTATGTTTCGTACTTGGCCATCCAGCTGACCTTTGTCTTTAAATTACATTTGGAAATGTTTCTTTCCTAGTTCAACCAAAAATTATTATTCTGTCATCAGTAACTCACCCTCATGTCATTCCAAACCCGTATGGCTTTCTGTCTTCTGTCTTAGCATAATGTTCATGCTTTTCTTTTCCATACATTGAAAGCATGCAATACCATGTGCTGTTAAGCTCCAAAAATTGACCTTATTCACAGAAGTGCCATCTTTAATTTTTGACTGGAATGACAACAAGTCTGTGATAGACTTAAGCCCTAGGTATACTTCCATTTTGACACAAATGCTCAGCGTCTGTGTACTGTCAAATGTGAGCCTGTCAAAGTATACTCCATATAGCTGAGCGCGCATTCACAGGTGGTTGGCTATGAGACACCAGACTTTCTCTTCAGGAGTTAAGATCCATAAAGGTGTCTTTAGACAAATGCAGATATCTGCACACCTCCACACATGCGCTCTTAACTTGCACATCCACAGTTGTTGTTTTTACCTTCATCTCCTGATGTTTGGTGGCGATAACATCTTCTTCTTAATGCTTCTTCGTGACAGCAACGTCTCAAATGTGAGTGTTGCCACCTTGTGGACCCACTAATTAGTGCAAATAACTCCAGACGCATGTGCATTCTGTTAGAAAAATCGGGCTGCACACATTTAGTGCTCGCACACTCTGCTGATGACGAAATTTGCGTCACAAAAATGTATGCGCTATATGTCAGTTGTTCTTCTGAAGTCATATGATACCTTAGTGTGAGGAACAGAGCCAATTCATTATAGCGTTTAGCATCATTGATGTCAAACCTGACACAATGTGTTTCCACGCACCAAGTTTGAATAGATGCAAATGCACAAACTATCTAGACTACTTTTATGATACTTCATTTCCTTTTCGGAGCTTGGCAGTAAAAATCACCATCTACTTCAGAAAAGAGCAGCTTAGCATTCTGCCTAAAATCTCCCTTTTTTCATATTATGCTTCCATGATGCTTTAAACTGAATCTCAGAGCTGCAGTAGAGAATGATTCAAATCAGAGCAATTCAAACCAACTGTACACAGTTCCAGACAGACAGAAAGACAGACAGACTCTTCCAATCACGCTGTTGCGTGAGAGATGTCTAAAGCTCACACTCTCTTGTAAATCATAATTGAACAGTAGTAACACAGAGAAAGAGCTCTGTTTCATTAACGCTCTGAACATGTCTGTTTTTAATTTCAGACCTTCTACAGCGCCAAACAAAGAGAGAGACCACCCCTCATGGGAGACCATCACTGCTGGCCAGATCACCACACAACACACTCACGCACAAGACATAAACTCACACAGTCAAGTGGTAGGTGAATTTGAACAAATTTATGTTAAATAGGATAAATTCCACACAGTGATTTCTCTAAAGCTGAGTGGAGTTGTGATATCTGCCTTGTGCTAAATTACTGCCAGATGGCGTGCCAGTCATACACGGGCTTGTGTGAGTGATGAGGTTGTGCTGTCATCATCAGTGTGATGTAATGCTTTGACCCATGTGCAGAGCAGCGTGCTCGCTTTATTTCAACAATCACTATTATGAGCTGTGCAGTCACAAACTTTAAATCTTCACCATCAACACACGCACGTACTGTATGCGTGTCTCTGTGCTGGAGCTGCGTGTGGGAGATTGAGTGATTGAGCAACAGATGTGATTTTATACATTTTTGACATTTTGCCTAATTACTAGAACTGCATATTATTGTTTTATGCCAATAACAGAGCAATGTTATGCACTTTAACATATAATTGGTGTATAGTTGTGCCATTTGCATTTACTGCTAATTAAAATAACAAATGTTAATGTTCAGAAAAACTGACCTACTTCTCAGGATGTTCAGCCCAGATTATGTGCATGTGCACAATCCATTTCCGGCACTGAATATACATTTTTTGAAGTTGAGTTACCTGAAATCCACCATGACGATTGCTCAAAAAGGTTAGTAAAGCAATGTTGTGGAGTAAAGTCTTTGTTTAAAAGACTGTGGCAAGGTCAAAATACTGTATGATTATTTTGTCATTTTTGTGCAAAGCAAATACATAGACTTACAATATGTAAACTTGTATAGACAGACTGATCTCAAAGTGAAATAGGAAACAGTTGGTTGACATTTCTTTTGCTAAAATTGGTTTGTGCCTACCGAAATGTGAAACACTGCCCCCAGTGGCCAAAGTGGGAATTGTTGATGTGCGTTTGGGCTCCATTTTCCAGGTGTAATGTCCACAGAGGGGCACCAAAAGCAAGTTGTTTTCAGCTTTACAGTCTGTAATAAAGTGAAGAGGAATGCATATGTTATAAACTGTACCCCAAATGCAAACCATAAACCTAACGATCAGTGGAGTAAAAATGTTATATTAAAGGGAATTATGCAAACACATTTACTTTATGGTTTCAATGCAGGGTCCGAACCCAGGTCTCCCACGCTACTGACACAACATATTCCCAGTGGCACCACAGGGGAAGATGAACATGTTGGAGCCGATGCAAAAATAGACATAACTTGGCCAATCCTAGGGCCCAGAAACTCTTGGAAACAACATGCCGACTTCCCTTGTGATCACGTTGTATAGGGCAGGACGATCCAAATCCGCCCACATTTGAGTTTCAGCCAAGAGGTCATAGATTAGTCAAATTCAGTTATTTCTACTCCATGTTTCAGATAAGAGAATGAATGAATGTTACATTTATATAGCGCTTTTTCTGACACTACACTCAAAGCGCTTTACGTTGTGAATGGGGGACTTTCCTCAACCACCTCCAATGTGGATTGATTATCCAAAAAGAAGTGTGTGTCTACAGGTTTGGTTGTACCTGTGTGAGCCAAATTTTTGAAGATGTCCTCAAACAAGTAAAACATGTCGAAAACGGACTTTAAAGTGCTCCTTACTGTTTGACATGCTTAAAAATAATGTTTTGCTTTAAACCCAACATGATCACACAGGAAGTCGGCATGTTGCTACCGAATGTTCCAGTCCCCCAACATCACCCTCTTTCTGCTGAATTACTGAGTTTACCTTTTCCTGTGGCGCGACTGATGGCACATTGCGTCAGCAGCCTCAGAGACATGGGTTCTTGGCCTGTTTGGAAACCAGATAGTAATCACATTCACAAAATCAATGATCATCGTGATTCGGAGGTTACATTTTCACTCTAAGATTCAATTTTTACTCCATTGATGGTTAGGTTTATGGTTGGGGTTTGGGGGTAGTAAAATATACATTCCTCTTCACTGTATTACATCATTTACAACTGAAAACTAACTGGCTTTACAACTCACCTTTGGTGCCCCTCTGTGGACATTTCACCCAGAAACTGGAGCTCACACATGCCCATGTGTTTGAAAACACTTCCCGCTTCGGCCATTAAGAGTAGTGGGTCGAATTTTGGTTAGCTTAGACCAATTTAAGCTAAAGAACTTTCATCCGAATTCACTGCGAGATCAGTCTGTTAAATCTACTGATGTCAACAGGTTTGTGTAAAGGTTTTGGTTTAGGGTAGCCTAAAGTAAATATCATTATCTTAAAACCATTGTGCCTGTGAGAAGTCCTTACTAATATAGCTTCTAAGGTCTCTGTGTTTATGTGTTGTTTATAACAGTGTACCACTCTAATTGCGCCTCACATCTGTTCACAGTTCGCATGCTAAGTAGCAATTTGCAGATTCTTCCATCTGCTCCGAGTGTCTGACTGTCAGCTGCACTATCTGCATGTCATCATGACCACACAAATTAAGGCATGATACTATCATCTCTATCTCTCTCTCTCTCTCTCTCTCTCTCTCTCTCTCTCTCTTTGTCTCTCTCTCTCAGGACAGAGGAGTCTCTCTCTCCTGGCCACACAGATTGTGCCCCCTCCACCTCCGGTAAACACGACTGATTATCCAACAGTAAATCAGGGCTGGATTCTTGTCCTGGTGGGATGTGAGAAACAATACCGGAGGGGTTTGGAAGCCCACAACATCTTTGTTTGATTCATCAGAATGTTATCAGTGTGAACTGGCCTTCAACTGCTGGTCTCATAGATTCACTCAAAGCTCAAATGGACTCAACAGGAATCTCATGACGTTGTTGCCCTGTTTAAAAAAAACTGTTTAAAGTATGAAATATTTTCAATTTACAGATACACTCTCTCGTCATGCACATTGGTTTCATGTGAAAGCAGTTTTCTGAACAAACAAAACCAAGCAATCAAACCAAGTATGAGTTTGGCTGTGAAAATAGAGTTGGCAAAGGCTTTCATATTTACGTCCAGAATAATGTGTTATTTTGTTTTCAAGTTACATAATCATATTTTTTATGTTGTTTCATGGTGTGCACGTATCATTACTCAAACATGTTGGCATCATATTGTACACCTGCTGAGAATCTGTCCTGCAAAACAAACTGTTACGAAGACAGTCAGAGTCAGAAGTGAATAACAGTTTATAGTTTCCATGGTAAAATGTGAGTGATGTGCCAGATGAGGCTTCATCCATGAGAAGTTGTAAATTGTATGCTAGTATTTGTTTTAGACAGACAACGTGCTGAATGAGAGATATGATTATTCCAGTGGACTCATGTTCATATTTTCCTCTCAGCTCAACTCCGCTTTTCGTTCCAAATAACAACATAAGATTTAAAGTTGTGTCATGTCTTCTGTGTTTTTGTGGTTGTTCGTGTATTTTGGCCTTATGCTGTTGATCTGGTAAACAGCATTGCATCACGCACATCCTTTTGAGTTCACCTACAGCACAGAGGTCCTTCACTGAAATGACAATGCTGAGCTTTCTGCTTCTGGTTTAAAGTATTCTCTTATGATTTGATGGGAAACAATGTTTGTTACAGATGAGATTCTAGAATGCTGGCTTGCAGCATATGTAACACACACACACACACACACACACAGAGAAAGAGAGAGAGAGAGAGAGAGAGAGAGAGAGAGAGAGAGAGAGAGAGAGAGAGAGAGAGAGAGAGAGAGAGAGCGAGCGAAACATTTTTGGACATGTCCTCACAAAGAAAGTCAAACTGACTTTTGGGACAAGTCTCACAAGTTGAAATGTTAATAAATTAGTCGAATAATATCTTTAGTCGGGGTTTAGGCCTGAATTCCTCCAGAGGCGTCACACAGCTGTCGAAGAGATTGATTGATCTGATTTGTTTTGAGAGTTTCAGCAGTATGTCTCTCTTTATTTCTCTTTCCCCGCTGTTCTCAGTTTGATCTGCAGAAATGAAAAGAACAAGCAATCAAAAAAATAAAATAGAAATAAGTATGATGTGACAGAGACACAGAACTCTAAATGAATGTTGTGTGTGTGTGTGTGTGTGTGTGTGTGTGTGTTTTTGTGCGCGTGTTTGGTTGCGTGCGAGACTACAGCAGTGCGCGTGCTCTCCTGACGTCTGGGGTTTGATGTGCAAACTTTACTTGTAAAAGTAAAAACACAACATGTGTAGTCACGCATCCCGTTATGGTGACTGGAGGGGAGCAGTACGCACGGCCTTCCGTGAGATCTTTCATACACCTATAAAATTACACACACCTAGCCTCGCGCCAAAACACTGGAGGCGGCAGGCGCGTGAAAGCGGTGCTAATGCTTAGTGAATGTCAGAGAAAGACTTTCATTAATGCTCATTAGGTGATGCATAAAACACTTTTTGGCATCCTAACATTAAACTGGTGATAAAGTCATAGTTTAGACGTGTCTGACAGTGGGATAAAATCATCATGGAAAACTCAGTGAAAAGAATATGTCACATAAAACTCCTTATGTTTATGAACAGCATAAACTCATAATCTCAACAATATAGACAGAACAAATGCCAACAGCATGCAGAATAATACAACTGTATAATTAATTAAATAGTATTAAAAAATGTTTTGTAAAACTCCCACACTTTACATTGTCAAGTGGAAAGTGGTCTTCGTCAATAATATACGTTAGTATATCAGTTAAGGAAAACATATTGATAAGTGCGGGAGTTTTACAAAACTTTTTTTAATACTATTTAATTAATTATTTAAAGAAACATCCCCTGTAGTGTAGGTGTAGTGGGCTAAAGCACATAACTAGTAGTATCAGAAGGTTGCTGGTTCAATCCCAACAGCCACCACCACTGTGTCCTTGAGCAAGGCACTTAACTCCAGGTTGCTCTGGGGGGATTGTCTCTGTAATAAATGCACTTTGGATAAAAGTGTCTGTCAAATGCATAAATGTAACTGACTGTGTACAACAATGTCCCATTTCATTGGCTAGGCATCAACCAATAAAACAACTTCATTGTCCCCTGCCAAACACTCGTCTTACTCTTACAAGTGTACAAGTGAGTTTTGCTACATGTTTTTCGCAAAAGTCAAGGCAGGAAGATTTAAAGTTGCAGTGCCATATTTGAGAGGTTGTAAGTGCCAATTTGTTGCTGTACTATGAAAATGAATTAAAGTACATAAGTTAATGTGTAATAAGTTTGTGTCTGTAGTTGTATTTATGTGAACGTCATTTTACACATTTGTGACTATTTGTCTGCAATTGTGAATTCACAAACTTGTGAAAACACAAGCTTTGAATTATTGTCTGTGAGTGCAGATTGCAACATTCAACTTATATTTTTACAAGTTTTCACATCGGTGCTGTGAGTGTAAATTTCAAATATTTATTGTGCAAGTTCTCAAATCCAAATATGCAAGCGCTTGAATTTTGCTACTGTTTTACCTTCATAGATTTGTATTTATAAGTAAAATAAGGTCTGTGGTAAACATTACTTGAAGACACTTGGTTGTTTTGTTCTACAACATATATTTACACACAGACATACCTAAAAACGTGAATTCTGAAGCTGCCATTTTTATTTTTATTTTTTAAAGGATGCTGCTAACAAGTTGCTAAATAAGACCTACAACAGAGCATGTGAGCGAAGCGGAGCGGTGTGACACTCCTCTCAAGTACCGCTCACGCTCACCGGTAAAAAGCGTTCGCTCAAATCCCGCCCCGACATTAAATGTCTCTGTAGTATACTTGGTTCCAAGCAGGTACACAGTGGGGTAGCTACAGTGGCCCAAGCAACTGCCCCCTTGCCCACATGGTTTCTTTTTTTCTAATGTAGCTACAATCATTTATAGCTTTTTTCTCTGCGCATGTATGCAGCAAGCGATGTCGAAGATAGCCTGTTATCTGCAACCACTAATCTAGAGTCATTTTTGTTTTACGTTTCACTTATCGTTAAGGTGTGGATTTGGCTTTGGGAAACTGAACAGCAGTTATGTGCCACTTTATCCCAAAGCAGAAATCGAAAGCAACAGCTCTAACGTTCGCAACCCTGCAGAACCAGGACTGCATCTAGCTGGCAGCTGCACTGACATGATTGCAAAACAATAAGATAAATTACTTATCTATTAATTTATTATTGAATAGTAGTGTAGCATACTAGCTCACCTTTTGCTGTGCTACCATGTTCATGTAACACATTCTCATGCTCTCTGGCAATGTGACACATATGATTCCAAAAGGAATATTTGCTAATTCTCACCGTCTCTCCACACTCCCTTATAATTTCCTCGTTCTTAACTTTGATTTATACTTTGCATTTATTAAGGCTATAAGGTTTGCAACTTCACTAAAACAATGTTAGCGCTCCATAACCTCAGGCCTATTGCTTATTTCGCAGATTCCCAAACCAGCATATCATGAAGCGCATTCTGGGTTGAGCGTGCGGCACTGAGCGGCCTGAGCGCTCTCCACTCAGGTGAAATTATCACCACACACATGCTGTGAACTACAGTGGTTTTCCATTTCGTCAGACACATTCACTCACGTGCTTGTGGTATATGTAGTCCTTATCTAGCAACTCATTAGCAAGATAATTTTTTAAAAACATGGCAGCTTTAAAATTCACATTTGTAGGATGACTGTGTAATTTATGTTGTAGAACAAAAGGTTTAAGCATCTTCAGGTAATGATTACCACAGACCTTATTTTACTCAAATATAATGGGGTTTTTCCCCATTATAAAAACCCATTGGATATTCCTGAGGCACAACTCATAAAAATCGCCTTCTGGGTTCGCCTACATATTGTCCATCAAAAAAAAAAAGTTTGCAGTTTGTTTAGTTTACTTAATTAAAATAAACTAAAGCAACGCAATTCTTTTTTGGGGGGAGGGGATTTTTCACTTTTTTCAACCAATTTGGAATGCCCAATTCCAGTGCGCTTTTAAGTCCTTGTGGTCACATAGTGATTCACCTCTGTCCAGGTGGCAGGGATGAATCCCAGTTGCCTCCGTGTCTGAGACTATCACGTGGCTTGTTAAGTGCGTTGCCACGGAGACATAGCGCGTGTAGAGGCTTCACGCCATCCACCGCAGCATCCGCACTCAATTCACCATGCGACCCACCAAGAGCCAACCACATTATAGCGACCACAAGCGACTCTACCCTCCCTAGCAACCAGGCCAATTTTGGTTGCTTAGGAGACCTGGCTGGAGTCACTCAGCATGCCCTGGAATTCAAACAAGCGAATTAGCAAACTCCAGGGGTGGTAGCCAGCGTCTTTTACCACTGAGCTACCCAGGCCCATGTAAAGCAACACAATTCTTGAACATTTTGTCACAACTTGATTTCTTTGCATTCTATCCAATTACATTTGTAAAATATATTTGAGTTTGGACTACTTTAATACATTTTGTAGCATTAATGAGACTGGACAGAGGATTTCCATTTCCCAGCATGCATTGCATGTGACAGGATGGGGCAAACAAATGTTGAAATTTAGTGTTATTTTATTAATTTTTAAGCTAGATTAGAATAGGAGGAGATTTGTTAATGTTTAATGTTCTGTTGGTATTTAAAAAGAGTGTCTGTTAGGCTGGAGTTTTGGGGGTTACCATTGTGGTGAAGAATGGCGCTTGTGTTTAGTTTGAGGATGGACGTTGAATTTTAAGTATTGTGATGCTCTGCTCTGGATTGTGAGGATTGCTATGGGTAAGCCAGATGAACTGAACACACAGTGTTATATTTTAGTATGTTGTGTTTAGCTCCTGGATTAGAAGTGGAAGTCTTACAATGTACAGTATGTGGTGGCAATGCTTAATTGGAGTGATAAGTCATAAAACAACAAGAAGTTTCAAGTGATGTCTGATATGGGTGCTGTTTAGCTCTATAAGCAGATGCTTTCAAATTGACAGTGCAACAGTTTTGCTGTCGTTACACTTGCTCACCGTCAAATACTAATGATTAATAAAAATTAATTACGTTGAAAAAAAATCATTAAATTAAACATTTCAAAAATGTATTTGAGGAACCTAATCATTTTGAGTCAAAGCTACTATAGTACATTGATTTGACCTAATCCAACTAAATTATGTTGGCTGTTAGAAAGAAATGAAAGAAATTAAATTGCTTGTAAAAAAAATTCTCAAATTCAATTAAGTAAGGGTAATGACTTTTTGAGTGAGGGGTCATATAATTGTCTTGATTTGGGCGATCAGACTGGAGATCAGACGTCCTGGTTTTAACCAGACATTGCTTAATCTGTTTTTTTTTTTAATACATTTTTTTTAGTAAAAAAATTAAACAATATCTATTTACCTGAGGAACATAATTATGTAAGATATTAAGACAGGGACTAAACACATTATTCTGACCACACTGGCAAATAATTTTTGATTGCAGGATGCACTCTTCACAAATCTAGCAGAAAAATGGTATCAGTCAGCGCCCTTTGGCCTACTATTGTGTGTACTATAATTTGGGACAAACCAATTCTAAACTCACATACTATTATAGTTTGTGAATTGGGTCAAAGGGTCATGCTTCACCCTGCAGTAAATGGATGTAGTTAGACTAATTTTCATGTCCCACAATTTAACCTGCCATTAGTTTTAAAAATAGCAACATTTCCAATTTGAAATTAATAATCAGATATTTATGAAAACATTTAAAAAATCAGGCAATATCAAAGTCAGCATTTCACAGCCATGATATGTCAACACCGTCACACAAATTGTAAAGACATTGTTTGGGATTTTTATATAATTTCCCTCATTTTAAGTAGGTCCTGTTAAGCAAGATGGTCCTGTTCAGCTAGCAACACCAGAAAAACAAATGGACTGCTGCATTTAATACATGTGGGATATGCAAAATATGACTATGTTGACTATTTTGTCATCAGCTGTCAACCATTTAAGAATTTTTTGTCTGACTGTAGTGAGGTCAATAGATGGAGCTAAAAATCAGTTTGAGCAACATGACCATGCTATAGTCTCATTTCATTCATTCATCAATGTGAATGCTGATTTGTCAATGCAGTGCTGTGGAAAAAGTATTTGCCCCCATCCTGATTTCTTCTGTTTTTGTTTATTTCTCATACTAAATTGTTTCAAAAATTAAAACAAAATGTAACATAAAACAAAGGCAATCTGAGTAAACACAAAATACAGTTTTTGAATGGTAATGTTATTTATTGAAGCAAAAAAAGTTATTCAGTACCAACTGGGCCTGTGTGAAAAAGTATTTGCCCCAAATCTATGAAACTGCATTCATAATGGGTTTCAGCTGGACTAGACACACCCAGGCCTGATTACTGCCAGCCCTGTTCAATCAAATCAACACATAAATAGAAGTTTTTCAGCAGCATGAAGTTGGCTAAAAGGTCTCACCCAGTAGCACACTGTGCCGAGGTCGAAAGAAATTCCAGAAATGATGAGGAAAAAGGTGATTGAAATACATCAGTCTGGGAAGGGCTACAAAGCTATTTCTAAGGCCCTGGGACTCCTAAGAACCAGAGTGAGAGCCATTATCTCCAAATTAAGAAGACTTAGCACAGTAGTGAACCTTCCCGGCAGTGGCCGACCTTCCAAAATTCCTTCAAGAGCACAGTGATGACCCATCCAAGTCACAAAAAAGCCAAGGACAACATCCAAGGAACTGCAGGCTTCTCTCGCATCAATAAAGGTCACTGTTCATGACTCCACTATCAGAAAGACACTGGACAAAAATGGCATTCATGGAAGTGTGGTGAGTCGAAAACCACTGCTAACCCACAAGGACATTAAGGCTCATCTGAATTTTGCCAAAACGCACCTTGATGATCCTCAAACCTTTTGGGAGAATGTTCTGTGAACTGATGAGTTGAAAGTGGAACTGTTTGGAAGACAGGGGTCCCGTTACATCTGGCATAAATCAAACAGAATTTCACAAAAAGAACATCATACCTACGGTCAAGCATGGTGGTGGTAGTGTGATGGTGTGGGGATGCTTTGCTGCTTCAGGGCCAGGGCGACTTGCAATAATTGAGGAAAACATGAATTCTGCTCTCTACCAGAAAATCCTAAAGGAGAACATCCGGTCATCAGTCCGTGAGTTGAAGCTCAAGCGCAACTGGATTATGCAGCAAGACAATGATCCAAAGCATTGGAGTAAATCCACCTCTGAACGGCTCAAAGTTTTGGTTTTAAGTTTTGGAGTGGCCTAGTCAAAGTCCTGACTTGAACCCAAGCAGGACCTTAAACGGTTAGTTCAAACTCGAAAACCCTCCAATGTGGCTGAACTAAATCAGTTCTGCAAAGAAGAGTGGGCCAAAATTCCACCACTGTGTTGAGAGTCTGATCTCCAGTTATCAGAAATGTTTGCTTGCAGTTGTTGCTGCTAAAGCTGGCACAATCCGCTATTAAGTTTAACAGGGCAGTTAGTTTTTAACATGGGTGATATAGGTGTTGGATTTTTTTTTTTTTTTTTTGCTTCAATAAAAATAATAAATATATTTGAAAACTATTTTGTGTTTACTCAGGTCTTTGTTTTATGTTATATCTCGTTTGAAGTTCTAAAACAATTTAGTATGAAAAATACACAAATAGAAGAAATCAGGATACTTTTATACATGTGATGTTTTATACAAATACTTTTTCACATTACTGTACTTATAATAAATGTTTGACATGCCACATTTTGTGAGGAAGAGGTGGAAGCAGGAGGTTGTAAATGAATAACTCTGAACATTTTAACAGATTAAGCTAAAATAAATCTTTGTTCCATAAAGTTTTATGTGTTTGTCTGTCAGACTCCGTTCTGTCTCTGTTTCCTGCTTCAAGTGTTCATGTCTGATTCTGTCACATGAAACCTGATGTAAGTGACATTTCCTCTGAATTGGGTTTTGTGTGTTGTTGTTGTATTCTCCAGATTATTGCGTGAACAGTTTTAAATTCTCCAATATGGTTTTATTTTCTTGTATGATTACTTCCTCAGTGTCTCTTTCTGTCGCTCTTTTTGCTCTCTTTTCACTTCTGGAGACTGTTTTGTTCCAGTGCTCAAGAATCTGTCACAGGCTGTCTGATAATACTTCTAAAACAGATTTTCAATAGTTTCTCAATATAAACATCTGTGCACTCAATAGATGGTTTACATTCTCTGTGCCAGTATTATTAGGGAGAATAAAAGCATAGTGAGAACACTATTGTTTTGTGTGATGGGTTGGGTTAAAAATACGGTTTGTTTGAAATATTCTCAGAATTAAATGACATCATTTTGAAAAAATGCACAAAACAAATCTCAGCTTTACAACACTGGGTGTCACATAAGCCTGATATCATAGGGCACAATAAATGTGTGTGTGCACGTTGGTGCTAATGAAGGAATTGTGGATCTAATAACTCAGACATCCCCATAATTCTTTGCTTTTATGCAGATAACACTGCTAGTAACAGAGAGACTTTATAAGTGACTATGAAATCAAAATTAACTCTAATTACTTTATTAATAAAATTTCCTTCATGTTTTCATTCTCCAGTCAAATAAAATGGAGAGTAGGTCTAAAATGGAATTAAAATGAATTGTGAATGCCCTTTCATACTGGCTATGTTCAAAATGGAACACTTGCTTACTGCTTACTACACACTATATATGAAATAGTACACATTATTCACCGATAAACATTTCAAACAGTAGTATGCTACATTGTCACATGGCCTCATTATGTTACATGTTTAATTCAGCAAGTGGCATTCAGTTATCTTGAAAAGAAAAAACGCTTCTTTTGCATTTCTAAGACAATTTAATGTATTTTTGTCATTTCTAGTCAAGATGTTAAAAACAGTGGTTAATATTGTTCCCTATTGATTCAGTTCACGAGACATTGCAGTGAACGCTTTGGGGAATTCCTTTTCCACGACCTAGTTGAAGCCCTTGTTTCATAACGCCAATCTTATGATTGGCAATGGTGTTTGAGCCCCACCCTTTTAGGCACGCATTTGCCCTATACGAGTGGGTGCTCACACACCATTTCTTCAGAATTTTCTTCCTTCAAGACTGACATCGGCTGTGTCTCATTTGGAAGACTGCGTCCTCCGGAGGTCGCATTTCTCGGCCGCATACGTCATCGAGGCTGTCTCGTTTCATAAAAGAGAGTAGGACACTTCGAATGCAGCCTTCAAATGCAACCCTCTTTCACAGGAATTTGGAGGATGCATGAGGTGTATCCTTCGTGGGCACTCACAACCCACAATTCTTTGCTTCAACGGAGATGTCTAAAAAAAATAACGCCAATTTGCCCGTAAATATGATGTTCAAATGCAAGTAATGTTAATAAAGTTGAAGTACCTCAGTAGATGGGTGCAGAGTATATAATATGTATTATTATATTAATATATAATTAAAATAAAGTATTAGATGAAAAGTACACACCTGTAAAATCTGTTTTCTTTTCTCTTTACATCTTTATATCTCTCCTAAAATTTACCTCATACATTCCCTTCTAAAGGGACTTTGTTACCGTCTCACTCGAAGCGCTCGCACTTGTTAAAGAGTGGCGTGCTGTCATAGCAACCATGTTACATTCCGTTTCCATTTGTCCTACGATGGCCATCTCGTTTAAACGAGATTTGTTTAAAGGAGGACGCTCGGTATACTGCAGCTTTCAAAGGACGCATCCTACCTAGCATGCAGCCTTCGAAACGAGACACAGCCATCGTCTCGTCTTGACTACGCATCTGGATCAGCCCTCTCTTTGCCATCAACGGACACCCATCAGTGGACAGGATTCCCTGCAGACGCATCAGGATGTTTTTCACCTGACTCACAGCGCCTGCATCAAAAGATTCACCGGCCCCCTCTAGTGTTCCGGTGAAGAGTATCTCTGCCTCACAGCTGGATCGGGTTCTTTGCTCAGCGAGACATCTACCCACTTCCCGCAGCATCCAGGCAGGAGCTGTATCCTTATATATATTGTAATATTCCGTACAAGTGATGTAAAAAACTCATAAAAGAGCCGCTTGTATGTACGTGTCTTTTTAAAGATGTCGTATTGCACTGTGAGGACATGAGTCTCAAGACGCTCCGCTCTAGGGTCACCCTCGTTCTGAGGGACGATTCCGCCTCCCACACCCTCCTGACCACTTCCTCTGTGTTAAGTCTCAAGAGACCACATGAGGAAGCACGGCGGGGCTGCGAGATCAGGCAGGATGAATTTGAGGTGGACCTCGTGCCGGCACACGCCCTGTGAGCCCTTCAATTTCCATGTACTGCATCTTTGCAGGTACAGTATTTGAGTGACGAGCTTCAGCCCTCTGCAGGAGCGCACGGTCTCATCAAGTTCGGCGGTTCTAACGCTGGGGATGATATCATGTCTCTCACTGCATCTGGCGAGTGGTCAATGAAGGACGTTGCCTTCCCTTCCCCCAGCGAGGGCAAGTAGCGTGCATGTGCCACTGACAAGGAAATGCTTCATGTCCTTTCAAGGGCTGTCGAAGAGCTCGGTCTCGAGTGGTCTCCTCAAGAGGAACCTGAAAAA
The DNA here is from genome assembly GCF_019703515.2 of Myxocyprinus asiaticus. Classification (NCBI taxonomy): domain Eukaryota; kingdom Metazoa; phylum Chordata; class Actinopteri; order Cypriniformes; family Catostomidae; genus Myxocyprinus; species Myxocyprinus asiaticus. Next base: position 32,986,419 of record NC_059361.1, read on the forward strand.
TCTCACCTTGATGAGTGGTTCCTGCAGCGATTTCACTCTCCTCACTAAAGTGGACCATGGGGAAGACAAAGGTTATGCCCAACTACCCCCTGTGGAAGAGGCGGTAGCGGCACATCTCTGCCCAGCGAGTAGCAGGGTGTGGAAATCATGCTCCGTTCAATCTTCCAAGTCATGTCGACTGAAGTCCGCACTGGCTGGAAGAAGCATACTCAGCAGCGGGCCAAGCTGGTTCAGTACTCCACGAGATGGTGGTGATCCAAGTTTTCCAAGCTAAGCTCCACAAGCAAATGGACGAGCAAGGCTACGATCCAGAGATGTTCAAAGAGCTCCGCACCACTATGGACTTAGCGCTGCGAGCCACAAAAGTCACTGCACAGGCCATTGGCAAATCAATGAGCAACCTGGTGGTTTTGGATCATCACATCTGGCTGACCCTCATGGAAATGCATGACGTGGAAAAAGACGTTCTGTTTGATGCTCCGGTGTCTCCAGCCGGCAGTTCTGTGGATAGGTTTGCTGAGTGCTATGTCACGACTCATCAACACTCGCAGGCTATGAGACATTCTATGCCAAACGGAGCAGTACTTCATCACAACCAGCTCGCTCCCGCTCTGTCTCGGGCCAGCGCCCAGCTAAAAACCCCATGCCTGCTGCCTCAGCGCCACCAATAGTCGCCGTTAAAGCTGCCGGTAAAGCCGCACAAGCCGTAGTCCAAACATAGGTAGCAACCTCAGCGCGAGCCCCGTGGTGATGGGGAAAACCTCCCCACGCAACAAAAGCACTCACGGTGCGTTATATCATATAATGAACAAATCAAATCACCCTCTGTCCTGTTGTGTGGATGCATTGCAAGCTCTTATGGCAAAGAATGCCAATTTTAGATAATTTGAATTGTGCACTTGCGAAGCACCCATTCAAAATGATTACTCAAAAACAGATCTCATCACACACCCGCCCACACGATTGGTTTGCATTGATAGATCTGAAAGACGTGTACTTTCATTTACAAATTGTACCACATCACAGGATGTTTTTGAGATTCACATTCGAGTTATCCCTGGCTCATCGCACGTTCACAAAGTTCATCGATGCGCATCCATGCCCCTCTGAAACTGAGCACCGTGCGCATTTTGAACTGCCTCAACGATCTGCTATTACTGGCCCAATCAGCAGTCCTGTTATGCCAGCACAGGGACTTATTGCTGACAAACGTGCACATCTCACAAGCGAGTGCGTTCAGACCATTCTCCAGTGTCTGTGTCAGTTCAAACTAGAGAGAACACTTCCACTGAAGCTGTTTAAAAAAGCATTGGGGCTTATGAGACCACCTCAGGGTAGGGACTGGATCAGGAGACCTGGTTGGCAACCACAGGGCTGAAACAGGATCAGGATGCCTGGGTGGTGACCACAGGGTCGAGATAGGGTGAGGAGGCCTGGGAGGTGGCCACAGACTAGAGACTGGAGCTGTAGAAGTCTCTGAAGGCAGAGCCGTAGCAGGCTCAAAGGGTGAAGCCGTGGAAGGCGGAGCCTTGGGAGGCTCAAGGGGCAGACTTGTGGAAGGCAGAGCCATGGAAGGCTCGAGAGGCAGAGCTGTGGAAGGTGGAGCCATGGCAGGTTCTAAGGGTGAAGCCGTGGAAGGTGTAGCCATGGGAGGCTCGAGGGGTGGAGCCATGGAAGGCAGAGCCATGGGAGGCTCGAGGGGCAAAGTCGTGGAATGCGGAGCCATGGCAGGTTCAAGGGAAGAAGCCATAGAAGGCGGAGCCATGTCAGGCTCGAGGCTAAGAGTCCAGGATGACTGGGAAATGACCTCAGTGGTTGTGAACATGAGCAGAGTCTCGGGAGCAACCTCTGTGGTTGTGGATATGGACAGAGACTCGGGAACAACCTCTGTGGTCATGGGCATGGACTGAGACTCGGGAATGACCTCTGTGGTCATGGGCATAGTCAGAGACTCGGAAAAGACCTCTGTGGTCCTGAACATGGGCTGAGACTTGGAAACGACCTCCGTGGTCGTGTACATGGTCAGAGACTCGGAGACAACCTCTGTGGTCGTGAACATGGACAGAGACTTGGAAACGACCTCCGTGGTCATGTACATGGGCAGAGACTCGGAGACGACCTCTGTTGTCGTGAACATGTGCTGAGATTTGGAAGCGACCTCTGTGGTCGTGTACATGAACAGAGACTTGGAAATGACCTCCATGGTCGTGAACATGGGCTGAGACTTGGAAACAACCTCTGTGGTCGTGAACATGGGCAGAGACTTGGAAATGACCTCCGTGGTCGTGAACATAGGCAGAGACTTGGAAACAACCTCTGTGGTTGTGAACATAGGCTGAGACTGAGAGACAGCCTCTGTGGTCACGAACACTGGCAGAGACTTGGAAACAAAAGCCTTTCCTCTCCTCCTCCTCCTCCGGACAGAGGAAGCAGGCAACGCTGGCTCTGGGATGGACGAGACTGGCAATGCTGGCTCTGGGACAGACGAGACTGGCAACGCTGACTCAGGGACAGATGAGGCTTCCAGCTCATTGACCGTGGCAGGCATGGGCTGTGACATGACGTGGAGCAGACTCAGACGTGGCTGTGACATGGCATGGAGCAGGCTGAGGCGTTGCTGTGACTTAGCATGGAGCAGGCTGAGGCGTGGCTGTGACATGGCATGGAGCAGGCTGAGGCATGGCTGTGACATGGCATGGAGCAGACTCAGACGTGGCTGTGATATGGCATGAAGCAGGCTGAGGCATGGCTGTGACATGGCATGGAGCAGACTCAGATGTGGCTGTGACATGACATGAGCAGGCTGAGGTTTGGCTGTGACATGGCATGGAGCAGGCTGAGGTTTGACTGTGACATGGTATGGAGCAGGCTGAGACGTTGCTGTGACATGCCATGGAGCAGACTCAGAAGTGGTTGACTCAAAAGCTGGAACCGGGATTGAGAGAGGAGGATCCTCTGTAGCGAGTGTTTCTAATATCAGCCTCACATATTCCTCCCACGTGTAATCTCCTGTCTCCGGCAATTCCATCCACTGGCATGTGGTGAGTCCAATTCTGTATATGGATTTTAGAGTGGCATCATCAAAACCAGTGTGGATGGCAATAGTAGAAAATAAATGGGAGTATTCCCTTATTGATAAATCCGCCAGCTTAATTGAACAAAGAATGCTGCTAGATCCATGGTGCAGTGAATAGTTCTTGATGAGGCCAGATGTGCTGCTGGGTTTGATGAAGGAGCTGAGACCTCAGTAGTTGTTGAAGAAAGCCGCTGGATCGGTTTTTGGTGAAGTCTTCTGTAATGATGAGTCAACGGAGTTGAGATCCATGTGCAGCTTTAATAACAATAAACGTAGTATTACAGATAGGCAGGGGTCAATCACCAGCAACAGTAATATCTAAGGTAATCCAAAGAGCTTGTCAATAAACAGGCAAGACGTCAGGACAGGCGGCAGACAATCACAGGTTATATCCAGGTAAACAAGGCAGTAATAGTAGGCAGGCACCAACGGGTCAAAACAAGGTAAACAGTCCAGGATCAAACACAGGAAATACAATAAACTAAGAGAATGCTCAGAAATGTCAGCCAGGGCAAAACAAGACTTCGAGACATAAATAGCTGCATGAATTGGAAACAGGTGAACAGGTAATCATTGACAGGTACAGGGATTATGGGAAATGGAGTCCAGAGAGTTAAAGTCAATCACCAGGTGATGGAGCCCTCTGGTGGTGAGCGGGAGGAACAACAAAGGCGGGATTCATGACAAATACAGTGTACTTTACTCTACAAACTATCTACAATATTCAGCTGATCTCCTTTTCCCATTATCATCCGCTGCTCTCTTCTCCATCACTTTGCGAACTCTGGTGGAAAGTTTGGGAACAGTCCATTTTGCGCTGAATGACAGGGGTGACTGGGAGAGTCAATCTATCAAAGGGGAACACTTTCTACAGCCGCCCCCAAATTCACAGTGTGAATTTGATCACTTAAGATGTCTTTGCTACATTAGGCATAAATGGGAGTTTGGGGTTAGTCAGGAAGAGGGGGTAGACAAATAATTTTGGTTACAGGTCGGGTGTAAATTTTGTCTTTAACCTGTATTTCCGCAGATCTGACTCTCTTGTCCAACCCGGGAAAGACCTGAACAATTTTCCCTACAGGCCAAAGAGCACAGGGCAGTTGCTGGTCCACGATCATGACTGAGTTACAGACCTGCAGGTCAGCTTCTTCCATCTTCCATTTCTGTCTAATCTGGAGGTTGGGTAGGTAGTGCCAAATAAAGTGCCTCCAAAAGTGGTCAGCCAAGAGCTGGCTATGTCTCCATCTCCTACAGCTCAGAGTCTTGGTATATCACTTGTGGTAATGAAGCATCTCGCCACCCCATCAACAAGATGTTAGGAGTCACTGGATCTGGATCTGCAATGTCCGAAGAGGTATAGCCAATGGGTTTGGAGTTGAGAATTCCTTCTATCTCTTTGAAGACAGTTCTCAGCACTTCTTCTGTAACCATCTGGGTGCCAATGGTGACGTGAAGTGCAGCCTTTAAAAAACGAATTTCTCTTTCCCAACATCCACTGAAATGGGGTGAAATAGGTGGATTAAAGATTAATCTTATCTGTTGGCTGGCGAGTTGGGCTTGGAGCTTAGGATGAAGGGCGATCGTCCTCAATCTGGCAGGTGGGAGGTCCGCCATTCTTGGTGGATGTGGCTGTTCTCGCCATCTCTGACACTCTGTACATTGTCTTTGGTGGTTTCTGACTACGGCTCGTCCCCGTATCACCCAGTATTTCCTCCGAAGTTCAGCAAACACCCTATCTGGTCCTGGGTGATGTAACCGATCATCATGGTCCTTGATTATCAGTTTGGTGATCGGATGACGTGAGTCGAGGACAATGGGATGCATAACATATTCCTCTAGCTGGCTGTTCTGACGGAGATGACCACCAACGCGTATGAGTTTGGTGTCCTCATCAAATTCAGGGGCTAAGCACAGCAAGCGACTACTTTTTGGTAAAGATTTACCTGCTCTGAGGTAGGACAGTTCCTCTGGAAATGAGTCAGTTTGGCTTTGACGAAGGACTGCAAGTTCTGCCTCTTTGTAGTAATCTGCTGTTGGGATATCAGTGGCTGCCAGGTAAGTACACTTGTGGAATCAGACCACAGAGTGACACTGTGTATGGGCAAAGTTAGCTCTGTCTTCAGAACTTCCACGAGTTGTGCACCTGTGAGTGCTGCACATAATTCCAACCGTAAAATGTTTTGCTGCTTTTTCGGGGCTACCCGAGATCTAGCAGCTACAAAGGCTACCTCCACTCTAACTTCATGGTTTTCAGTTCGTAAGTAGGTCACAGAACCGTAGGCTCGCTCTGAAGCATTGCAGAAAATGTGGATCTGCCTCATGCTGGTAGGGTGATCCAGTTCTTCACTGCAGTAACACCTCGAAAAAACAACATGCTGTAAACCATCCAGTTCACTCTCCCAAGTTTTCCACAATTTCAACAGTTCCTCAGGCAGCCAGGGATCGTCCCACTCTCTTTTCTTGTCCCATAACCTCTGTACTATCACCTTGGCTCGTGCTGTGAATGGCACAATATAGCCAATGGGGTCATACTGTCTAGCGAGGATATGGTATATGCTCAGCATAGTTGGAAATGGGTGGTCTGTCCGACACTGCTTATAGAAGAAGGTGTCTGATGAGCAATGCCAATGTAACCCAAGAGTTGACTCCTGTGCATCTTGATGACCTTCGCTGAGCCACTGGATGCTGCTTTGAGATCAAGCATCAGCTGGCAGGTAGCTGATGACTGACGGATCATTGCTCGCCCACTGTCTTATGTCAAAGCCTCCCGAATTTAAGAGGCTGCGGAGTCTGTCTACTAGATCTTTAGCTGTTTCACTTGAGGCAAAGCTCTGAAGGCAGTTGCCAATGTAGAAAGATTCCTCTACTGAGAACTGTGTGTATTCAGATTCACTGTAATCCAAGATGTGCTTCTGTAAAGTGAATGTTGCACAGCAAGGACTACACGTTGTTCCGAATGGAAGTACTTGCCATTCGTACATGTCTGGTGCCTTGTCTTTCTGAAGATTTCTCCAAATGAATCTCAGTAGCAGTGGTCTTCAGGCAAAAGGCGTACCTGGTGGAACATCCCACGAATATCACTACTAACGGTGATAGAATGTTCTCAAAATCGCAGAAGAACTGCCAGAAGAAAAGGACTGAGTGGTGGACCTGGGAGCAAGTACTCGTTTAGGTTGTGGCCTTGATAAGCAAATGAACAGTTGAAGACAACCCTTTTCTTTCCATTATGCTCCACTAGATGATGTGGAATGTACCAGCTCCCTCTGGAACAGTCCACTTGTTCAGGAGTGAGTTTTGTGATGTAGCCAGCTTGCTGTAACCTGACTATCTCCTCTTGGTAGACTGCTGCTTGATCAGGATTCTTGTTCAGCTGATTCTCTATTCCCCTTAATTGTGGCAGGACAGCTTCTTTGGGTGCATATAGACATGGCATATCTTTGGCACGTAGAAGAGTAGTAGCATAGCGCTGGATTCCGTTAACATCCACTCTCATGGTTTTGTCCTGGAGAAGCTGGATGGACTCTTGGTCTTGTCTTGACCTTGTCAGTACCTTCTCGTTCCGATATGGAAGAGTGTCCATTTTCCACAGTTTCCCACATTAGCATAATGGTCGTTACTGGGCCTTAAGCTGGTGAAGAGACATTGCTGTGGGGAAAGTCTGCTGGTTAGTTCTTGTGCTGGGCCCTGTAGTGTCCATCCTAGGCATATTCTCATGGCAGCAGGGCCACCAGGTGGACCCAGTCTGACTGGTTTTATGGGTGTGATGAGGTGTGGGCAGTCAGAGCCAATGAGGACTACTGGTTTAACTTTGTGAAGATGCTGTTGTGGCAGGCCTGCAAGGTGCTTGTACTTCTTCTGGAGTACCTTGATGGGATGCGTGTGCTCTGCTAAACCCAGACTGTTGGTTGTGAAGGCACTCCGTATCCTGAAAGCCTTACGAGGGTTAGTCACTGAAGACACAGTGAAGGTCACAGCCGCCCCATGAATGGTCTGTGTATCTTGCCTGACTATACAAAGAACCAAGTCCTCTGGCTGTCCCTTCAGATTCAACTTCTGCACTACTTCGTGTAGGATAATGGTCCGCTCTAACCCATCATGCAGAATTGCATATGCCTCCATGGATTTGTTGCCATTTTGGAGCAGAATTTTAGTCACCTTCAGCAGAATTTTGTTGTCACAAGTTGAATGATCCACATACAAGACTGCACTGGCTGGAACTACTTCTTCTGTGGCTCTACTTTGGTCATTTACATCATGTAGGGCCAGCAAGTGCTTGCTGTTAAAAGATGAACAGAGGGCTTTCAGTGTGCAATTGGCAGCGTGATGACCACGCCCACAGCGCCAGCATCTATTTTGGCCTTTAATCCAAGTCACCTTCTGCTCCTTGTTGAGTAACTTGAAGTTCTCACAGCTGTTCAGGAAATGTCTGTTGTTGTTGCAGTATGGACAGTAAGCATTCACCCCTTCTCTCTTAGCAGCAGCTGAATTGGGAGGATGGTAGTGGGTTTGCAGGGTTGCCTAGAGTCTCTCCTCATCTCCCTTCTCTGCACTGATGAAACTTTAGACTGACTGGTATAGTCAGTGTGGTCCTCCTGAACTTGAAGCTCGTACTCGAGCCAGTCCGCAAAGTCCAACAATGTGTGGATGGTGACATAAAGAGGATGAGTATACCTCTTGAAACTGGACCTGAAGTCATGTGGCAATTTGCTCATCAGTCTGGATACATGTGACCCACACTCCAGTTCAACATTGCCTTTCTGGCCCAGCTGTTCCAACATACTAACCAGGGAACACACTTGGAGTCCGAACATGCGAAAAGCTTTCACATCTCCACTACGAATGTTCGGTCCATCCATCAGTTCTGCAATGCATTGTAAGGCTAGCTGATGGGGCTGGCCATACATTTTATTGAGGGCTCTCATGGTGTTTGTGAAAGGGAAGCTTGAGCTACTATATGAGTCCGCCATAAGTAGTGCTTCCTCCAACTTAAGATGGTCAGTGAGGATCTGATACTTGAATCGCTCTGTTGCATCATCAGGCAAAATGTTCTCCAATGCTATCCTCAGTCTAGAGAACTCTCTAGGATCAGGGGATGTTAGGAAGGGAATGGTTGAAGCAGGGCCTCTGTACGTTCTCTCCTGGCTTGATGGAGGCTGGTAATAAGCTTGTCTGTTATCTGGATGAGAAGGTGGAATCCGCTCATATGCTGGGGTCTCAAACTCTGACTGATGAGATGGAATGTGCTGGGAGGAACGAGAGCACCTGTGTTGAGGTGGGTCGCTGTAACGCACTTGTGGTGGTACTCTCTCATGCATTGAGGAGGAAATGTCCATGTTTCTGAAATCCTCAGCTAATCCAGGGCACTCATTCATCATAGCTGGACGCAGTTCTCTCATGGCAGTAGGCGGCGTTGGTGGCTTTGTCCGGAGGGCTGGAGTCAGATGGAACTCACCACTGGAGTAAAGGGACCTGGAGACAGTACTGGTGAAGTCACTGGCCTGGAGGGGGCTCCCCTTTCTTCCTTAAGAATTTGAAGTTCCTGATGTAACATGGCATTCTGTTGTCGCATCTCCTGCAATGCTGAAATAATCTCTGGAAGCTGGCTGGTTTGTAGCCGCAAGTTGTTGTTCTCTTGTTTCATCACCTGCAGCTTGGCTGTAAACTCTACATCCTCTTCTCCTTGCCCATTGGATTTCTCACTTTGCCATTCATCTCTCAGTGTCCACTTATCATAATCTGACTCTTGACTATCAGGAGAAGTTGATCTGGTGTGTCCTACCATACTTGGTGACTGGACTATGCTTTGGCTGAAGTCTGGGAGTGGCTGTCAATGCGGCAATGGCTCACCAAGCTCGTAATCCACTAAATGAGTTGGTGGGTTGATCCGTCTTCGTGGACGAACAACAGACGCTTCTCTCTCAGGTTGAGACATCTCATCTCATCATGTATGCGCTAACGCTGTGCAGGAGCTGTGCACGTGAGCATGGCTGCTGCTACACGGGCGTTCAAACTAAGATGTAAACAACTTTGAGCGCATGCGCGCTTCCTGAGATGCAACCATGTGTTGATGCTTATAAGGAATAAATATACCTAATACTGACAGCGAAAGACAAATAAATATGGAATGGCAGTAATGTCATAGCAGAGGAATATAATCTTGTTAACAACATTAGATGTAAACACGGATACAGGCGGAATAGCATTTGTCTTTACATTTGCCGAGAATATTCAATAATTATGTGATTACTTACAGTGTAATGCACGCACACGCACAATCGATAAAACTCCTCCGATTTGGACTAATACAGTGTACTTTACTCTACAAACTATCTACAATAATCAGCCAATCTCCTTTTCCTGTTATCATCTGCTGCTCTTTTCTCCGTCACTTTGCGAACTCCGGTGGAAAGTTTGGGAATAGTCCATTTCGCGCTGAATAAAAAGGGTGACTGGGAGAGTCCATCTATCAAAGGGGGACACTTTCTACAACCTTCGTCAACATTGCCGACATGTTCAACATCTCACACCGCATTTCCCACATCTCTCTGACCAAATCGACTCCCAGGCTCGGGGCCTGCTCAGGGGTGTCAGCTTGAGCACGTAAGTGTCTTTTAATGTCTCCAGAGCCCAAGGATTTTGATTCTTTGACATATTGTCCTCCTAGAACAGTTATGGAACAGAGTGTATCGAATCTCACCAGTTTATGTCATAAAATATATTAAAACTAGCAAAGTGTGCAGAGCTTGCCATTCACATATCCAATCCTTGCATGACATCACGTGACCTCCCTTCTAAGTGTTTCTACCCTGGTGCATCTCAGGGTATGACGTTACGAAGTGCGGCGTGATGGGACTCTGTTCCCTAAAGCATTCACTGCAATGTCTCGTGAAAAGAATCGATAGGGAATGTGTCCAGTTACTCATGTAACCTCAGTTCCCTGAGATGAAGGGAAGGAGATATTGCAAAAATTGGCCGCACTACTACTTCAGAGTTTTGAGGTACAAGTGATGCGTTCTTGTCCTTCAGTCAGAAAATTCTGAAGAAATGGTGTGTAAAAGGGCGGGGCTCAAACATCATTGCCAATCACAAGATTGCTGTTATGATATATGGGCTTCAACTAGGTCGTGGAAAAGGGATTTTCCCCATAGTGTTCAAATGCAATGTCTCATTCCCTTCATCTCAGGGAACCAAGGTTACATGAGTAACCGGAGACGTTTTCAGTTCTTTTTTCACACTGGAAATGGAATATTAAGTCCAGCGCATTGCATCGTGTACAGTAACCAGTGCAGTGTACTCTGTTGTATACTGCACATTTTGGCCAGTGTACTAGGTCTCTGGGTATTCCATGAATACAGAAAATTTGCATACTGTGCACAATAGGTATACTGCAGTAGTACAAGAAGCATGGTAGTATACTATTCCAAACATAGCTGTCTCTAACAATAAAAACAGTGTAACAGTATTTATGGTCTAAGCGCCGTAACTTTGCTCGCTGAACCTTCAAAATGACTGTACTGTAGATGAGTTTTGTGTGAGCGTGTGAAACGTTCTCATTTATCTTGTCTGGTCTGAGGCGCCCCCTAACGGCAGCATGACGCAATGACAGGAACGCGTTTCCGTTATGAGCCTCCGCGGCCTCCGTCACAGATGAGTGTCAGTCAGTCGGTGAGCGAGTGACGTACATCAGAACCAGAGCAGCACTGGATCATGCGCGTATCCACGGCGTCCTGACAGCTGCATGCGGCTCGGTTCCAGTGTCAGCGGGCGACATGGACGGCGGCGAGAGGAAGGTAACGCAATGTCACAACACACGGACGCGTGAAACGCCCGCTCGCGTCACATTAGCATTAGCATTAGCATTAGCCGTGGGTGCTCAGTTAAAGTCCAAAGCACAACATTAATGATGATTATTGTCTTAAAACACTCAAATATGTGTGCTATGTGACTTGCTTATGTATCATATATGCTTGTTATGTGTTTGGACCAGAGCTGAGGCGATACTGAGAGCGACGCGTCAAAACAAGGACGCGCCCGTTATAATACAGCTGTCCAGCGCGCGATATGCTTGGAAACTATACCAGTTTTAATGATGAATCGATTATAAATAATTGAGTCGTTTATAATTGGAGCAATCTACCTGCTCCGCGTCTTGTTGCGTGTCAGTGTAAGGCTAATCTATTTACAAATAAATCACCATGGTAATACCATGGTTTCTGGACATAAACACCATAGTAGTATCATGGTATTCTTTGAAGTATCATGGTATATGAACATGGTAATCATTCAACGCCGTGTTATACATTAAAGTACCATAGTATTACCATTTGATACATCATTGTTCCATGGTAGAGTACTCCTGTATATGGATCTCACCCAGGAAACATTATAAACACAGAAACATCAAATGAAACATATTTACTCATCAGTCACAGACAGAGAGCTACTTTATGATGCTTATTGATCAGTGGATTATTGACGCAGTTAGAAATAATAACAGTTCACTGCTGAGTGTGATGACATGTAATGATTTATCAGAATAACAATCATGACGACAGAGCTGAACACTGAATTAGATAATGGTTTACTGTGTTATTACATGTTAGATGAGTTGAGTTTATTGGGTTATTGCTGGTCAGTGTGTGTGTGATGCTGGTTTCTGCAAGGCCAGATCGCATCTGAACAGTCCAGTTTTTCTGCATTGATAACATTCCTCACAAGTCTCTGTGTGTTTGTGTCTGTCAGACTCGGTTCTGTCTCTCTTTCCTGCTTCAGGTGTTCATGTTTGATTCTGTCACATGAAACCTTCTGATGTAAGTGACATTTCCTCTGAATTGTGTTTTGTGTGTTGTTGTATTCCACAAATTGTTATTGTGTGTGCAGTTTTAAATGCTCAAATTAGGTATGAATATTTTCTTATACAATTACTGTCTTTCACTCTCTTTGTCTCTCTCTCTCTCTGTCTGTCTGTCTCTCTTTTCTGTCTTGTCTTTCTTAAGCACAACAAACCCTCTGTTTTACACAAACAATCTTGAAACAGAAATGCTGAAAAGACAAAAGTGTCCCTCCTCTCACTCATTAGCACGCGCGTGTGTGTGTGTGTGTGTGTGTGTGTGTGTGTATAAGCCCACATCCAGCAGAACACAGTACTACCAATTCTCTCTCTCTCTCTCTTACTGTCAGCTCTCATGTTCAGTCCCACATGGAATCTCTGCTGTAGAACTGAATTGGAATGTCTGTCATTCACAAAGTTCTACCCCATATGTTCATTTATTAAAGGAATATTCCAGGTTCAATACAAGTTAAGGTCAATCAACAGCATTTGTGGTACAGTGTTAATCACAAAAAATACTTTTGACTTGGCCCTCCTTTTCTGGAAAAAAAATAAATAAATAAATAAACTATATACGTATTAACATGATTTTAGTGTGATAAAATCGCTTACTAACCTTTTCTGAGTAAAGTTGGAGACCATTTTACAAATTCATTGTATGACATTATGCCGCAAACCCTAAAACGACCGTAAAAGCGACAGTTGAAACAACTTTACAGCTCAAATAATGCACAAGTTTTAACAGAAGAATTAATGTAAGTGCTTCTATAAACCCTTTTTTTTTTTTTATTATTTAAGGATGTTCGAAATGATTTTTTTTGTGGTAATCGCCATTATACCACAAATGCTCTCGATTGAGCTAAACTTTTACTGAACCCAGAATATTCATTTAATAATTATACAACCTTTAGGCTAGTTCCAAACTGCATTCCCAAAATGCTGTATCTGGTGGAAACCTCATAAGTTAAGAAAACCCTTAGTGATAATAGCCTTAAAATTATAATTAAGGATTTTTTGATATCGGTCGTGATATTTGAGATGCTTTACTTTTTGTATCACTTCGTTTGTTTGTGTTTGCAGTGTTCCAGACAGACTGTCAGTTTGTGCATTACTTGATGACACAACGGTTGATCCTGCTTTGTTTTAGTTTTGAAATACTTTTGTTGGTGCTGCACGTTAGACCATGTTTTCAGTCCATATTGTAAATGTACACACAGTGGAGTGACTCTTTCGGAGTGATTATTTCTTAATTTTACCTCACTATGAAGTGTCATCGTTCCACTTGAAGATGTAGTTCCTGACATGTAAACTAAGGTTTATAGTTGGGTGCTGTGCAGTGATAAGGTGAAGAGGCCACATCATAATTAGTGCTCAACCGATAAATCGCCGAGGCCAATAAATCAGACGATATTTGTTTTTTTGAATGATCGCCATCTGCCAATACATTTCACTGTTTGGCCAATTAGTTTCTTAAGCCGCAATGATAAAAAGGCAAACATTATTAAAACTTCTATCACATATCATCTGCAAATATATGGATATCTCGTTTAAACCAATTTAATTCACAAACCTCACAAAACTTTCGCAAAATCCGTTTTCTCACTGTCAAGCGCTCATGTTCTGGGTTCAAAACAAGTTAAGCTTACTCAATAGAATTTGTGGCATAATGTTGATTACCACAAAAATGTATTTAGACTCGACCCTCCTTTCTTTTAAAAAAACAAAACAAAGCAAAAATCAAGTTACAGTGAGGCACTTACAATGGAAGTGAATGGGGCAATTTTTGGAGGGTTTAAAGGCAGAAATATGAAGCTTATAAATTTATAAAAGCACACATTAATTCTGTTAAAATTCATGTATTATTTGAGCTGTAAAGTTATTTAAATGGTCATTTTTACAGTCATTTTAGAGTTTCAGGGTTTGTTGAAATTACATTGTCATGGCAGTGAAGCTGTAAAATTGTCTCTAACTTTACACAGAAAAGATTAGTAAGCAATTTTATCACACTAAAATCATGTTAACACTCATATTGTTTATGTGTTGTGGCTATACTTTTGAAATAGCGTGTATTTTAACATTTATGGATTGACGCCATTCACTTCCATTATAAGTGTCTCACTGAAGCCTTTTTTAAGAAAAGGAGGGGTGAGTCAAAATAAATATTTTTTTGGTAATCAACAATATGCCACAAATGCTGTCAATTGAACTTAACTTGTTTTGAACCCGGAATATTCCTTTAAAGAGCACCTATTATGGTTTTTCAAATATTGCCTTTCATGTAGTGTGTTATATAGCTGTTTGTGAATGTAAAAAAGTCTGCAAAGTTTCAAAAATCAAAGTGCACGACAAATGGAGTTATTGACTTCCAAAAGAAAGAACCTATTCTGAACACCTGAAATGGGTCGTTAGTAATTCCAGACTTACTTCCTGTACTAACCTATGTAATTTGGTAACAAAAAACCTGTCTCTGGTCTTCATTGGCTGCTTGCGAACAGCTTTGACATGCCCTCAAACACTACACTAAGCGGTAGACCAATCACAACAAACTGGGACATCTGACCTATCAGAGCAGAGTAGGCTCTCTGAAAGGAGGAGTTTATAATGAATTCTTTAGAACGGATCATTGAACGAGTCGTTTTTGACACTGGGAAAAAAAGGTAATGCTGCAATTTAAATTATGTGTTAAAGTGTTTTTTGACCTTGGATGCATGTAAATCTATTGTATGAGACCTTTAAAACAAAATTAGGCACATTTAAAAAACATAATATGTGCTCTTTAACATTTTATAATAGCCTGGATCAAAACTGTGTCCCTCTGACTCATGAAAGATGCATGACGGTCAGGCCGTGACACTTCAAGCAGGCGATCTAGGCTGGAAGTGGTCAGTAGATTGCTGCTTTCGCTGGATCTAAACAAAAGCAATAGAGCAACTTCAAAGTAAAAGCGCTTCATGTTCACTATGCACTGTATGTACAGTTAGTTTGATTTAGTCTTTTTTGAGAAAATGCAATTGATAATGTGCTCATACTGTCTGTGGTTGCTGGACAGGCCTCCTGTGTGCACTGTTATTTCCTTCTTCCTAATATATTACAATTTCTTTATGCAAACAATTACTAAAATGGGAAGACTAAACAGAAACTAGGAGAAACTGTTATCTACCATTTAAAACACAAAATATTATTTTTTTATGATTATTTTCACAGTTAAAGTTTTGTTTGAAAGTTTTAGTGAATATAAAGCATTACATTTATAAAGCATTCCAATATAAAATTTCATTAATCTTTTCAATTATTTATATATCTGTCATTTACTATTATATTAAATTGTGTCATATATAGGCATTATATCAGCCCATTGGCCAACCCTGTTCTCTGGATATCAGCCATTAAAAAACCCATATCAGTTAAACTCTAAACATAATTGTTGCTATATTGTATATTTTAGCATGACTGGAATGCTAACCAATCAGCAGCCAGGACTGCAAATTTGTTATGTGTTTGGACCAGAGCTGAGGCGATACTGAGTGCGAAGCGTCAAAACAAGGACGCGCCCGTTATAATACAGCTTTCCAGCACGCGATATGCTTGGAAACTACACCAGTTTTAATGATGAATCGATTATAAATAATTGAGTCGTTTATAATTGGAGCAATCTAGCTGTGCCGCATCTTGTTGCGTGTCAGTGTAAGGCTAATCTACTTACAAAAAAAGTAAGTGAGCATTACAGTGTAAATCATGGTGTGTCATTAACAATTTTGTCCACGCTGTTGTAGTAGTTTGATGTTCTAGATGTATATTTGTGCAGTGAGGGTCGTGTGGTGTATTGTAAATGGACACTAATCTGTCCATACATGCTGTTTACGTAATTAGCTGTCCTCACTTTAATCTCTCATTGGTCGTCTCTATTTTAACACAGTGCTTTCAGTGATTCACGAAATGAGTTTATATAGTGTTTAGTTGAGGCACTTCCAGGAGTGTGTGCTGTTAGAAATAAACAGGTAAAGGTACACACATACTGGCAAAATGTATACCTTCGATGCACTGTAAGTCACTTTGGATAAAAGCGTCTCTGTAGTCAACTCATAACATGGCCATGAGCTTCTTTTTTTATTTTTTTATTTTAGGTTAAAAGTTAGATTAATGTATGAGGAAAGCGATTTTAGGTGACCATTTCTTTTAATCACCTTTTTGGTTTAGCAAAGAAAGAATAATTCATATCAAACTGTATGAAGGCGATTTATTTAACACACGTTCAGTGCGTTTATGAATCTGTGTTCATGTGTTATTAGATAAGTGTGACTGGTGAAGTTATGAATTATGTTCAGATTATGATCGCTGGATGGACTGACAATGTTTTCAGTGATCTGATTGGACGAGAGGGCAGATGGTGCAGATCTGCTCGGCTGTGAGTGATCTCATAATCGGAAGAGAGTACAGAACGCCCACCACCTACTGCCGAACAATTGCAGCTATACATTATAACACACACTCCATTCTCTCTCTCTCTGTCTCTCTCTCTCTCACACACACAAATTTTGCTCGGGGTCTCAGTGTCAGATGCGGCTTTGTTTCGGATCAGGTTTTTTTTTTTTTTAGATTCTGTGTATTTATTTGTGTATTTAATTTGGCAAGGCATTACAGAGAGTTTAGAAGCAGAAATGTGAAGACATACAAAAATTTGTTATTTGAGCTATTGAAGTGTCTATGATCTTTTTAGAGGTTGGACTACTTCTCAAGGCGAGTGTGTCTCGTGGAACACATGCATGTGAAGAGTTCTCACTCTTTTTTTCTGTTTCATTCGTCTGAAAACTGTTTGCAAGAATAGTGTTTTCTATGAGAATGCTGCAAATAATCTCAGACCATCTCGGAAGGTGCTCGAAGTTGAGTTCATGCTTAACATGCATTGTGAACGCAACTCTGCACGTTCACTCAAATATATCTTTGTATTAAAGAAACAAAGACAAAAGTTTTTATTGATTCCATATATATATATATAAATAAATAAATAATAATAATAATAAATAACAGAATATTTGGAATCACATTATATTATTTGCAACCTTTCCTTCCGAACATTAACCACCCCACCCCACCACCCAACACAAACAGATACCCCAGTGGTCAAATACAATTGACAAAGACACACAAACAGACAATAAAACAGAAGAAAATATTTAGAAATACATTATAAAAAAGTATATGTTCAAAAAAAAAAGGCAACAACATACACATTTAAAACAACACATCTCCCTCCACTGCCCCTCCCCGAGAGCCCTCCAAAAAGGCCAAGTAGCTGCCCCACCTCCTTATGAACATATCCATGTTGCCTAGCCTTCTATATGACAACTCTTCCCAAGCTGCCACCCTACCCATCTCCTCGCACCACTCACGAAACGAGGGGGCTCCAGCTGACTTCCATCCACTGAGGATAACCTGTCTGCCCATCATAACACCGGCCAGGATCCAATTCTTCATGTACTTACCTCCTACATCAATGACTGCCCCGTCACCTAAAATACAGAGCCTGGGGCAAAAGGAGATCCGAGTACCCAATACGTCACCCATAAAAATCTGGACCCTCAACCAGAACTCCTGTATCTTACGACACCCCCAAAAAACATGGGTGGTGTCTCCATCTTCTGAATGGCATCGCCAGCAGGTGGGAGTGTCCTTAAGACAAAGCCTATACAATTTAGAAGGGGTCCAATAAAATCTATGTAGAATCTTAAATTGCATAAGGCGCACCCTTGCATCTCAAGATGCAGACTTGATGTTTTTGTTATTAAATTTTTTTAGTGATTCATAAATTAACACAAGAAATACAACAACATCTATATAATGAATCAAAAACTTTTAACATTAAACCCCCACTATATCCCCTCCCCCTACCAAACTCTCAAACCACCCTGACAACCCCACGAACACCCCTATGGTCAATAGAATATAGACACACACACACAGAAAACTAAAACAACAACATAAAATAACATACAATAATCAAGTATAATAATAAAAAAAATAATAAAAAAAAAACAACTTTAAATTACTCCCTCCACCGCCCCACCTCGAGATTCCCTCAAAAATGCTAAATAATTGCCCCATTTCTTATTGTAAGTTTCCCTAACCCCCATCCTAATACTCGACCCCTCCTCAAAGGCAGCCTCCCTCCCCATCTCCGCGCACCACTCCGGGAACGAGGGTGCTCCATCCGACTTCCAACTCCTCAAAATAACCTGTCTACCAATCATCACACTGGTCAAAACCCAGTCCTTCATGTGCTTATCTACCAAATCCATGACCTCCCTATCACCCAAAATACAGAGTCTGGGGCAGAACAAGACCTGAGTGCCCAACACATCACACACAAAACTTTGCACCTTCAGCCAAAATTCTTGGATCTTAAGACACCCCCAAAAAACATGGATGGTGTCTCCATCTTCAGTATGGCATCGCCAGCAGATGGGTGTGTCCTTAAGACCAAGCCTATACAATCTAGAGGGGGTCCAATAAAATCTATGTAAAATCTTAAATTGCATAAGGCGAACCCTTGCATCTCTAGATGCAGACTTTATGTTTTTTAGAATCCTTGCCCACACTCCCTCCTCCAATACCAAGTTTAAATCTTTCTCCCATAATCTTTTAAGAGAATTTAAAGCTCGGTCCCCCAGACTCTGAATTAACAAGGAGTAATACACTGATGCCTCATGACCCTTCCCAAAAGCAGCAATCACCACTTCCAGAGTATCTGCCGCTCTAGGGGGGTGTATGCTACTCCCAAAAACAGAGCAGAGCAGGTGGCGCAGCTGTAAATACTTATAAAACTGAGATCTGGGAATCCCAAAATGTTGAACCAAATTTTCAAAAGATCTCAATACTCCACCCTCATATAGGTCACCAAGTGCATTAACCCCCCTCACAATCCAATCTGACCAACAGAAAGGGGACTTATTAATGCATAGTTTAGGGTTCTGCCATATGCTCGAGGCAACATTTAAATAAATATCAGAATTAAGTACTCTGGACACTTTGTCCATATCGAGTGTAAATGCAAAATAACGGGGTGCGACTTAACCTCTCCAGCTAGTTTAATCGAAAGGCTTTGCAGTGGCGAGATAGGGGCAAGAACTTCCTTTTCAATACAAAACCAGGGAGGAGCTCTCTCAGGTGGAAGCGACCAATGAACCAAATGTCTAAGACTGAATGCATAATAATAAAATAAAATCTTGGGTAGGCCTAACCCACCTTTGTCAATCGGCCTATGTAATTTACTGAAATTTAACCTGGGACGCTTACCATTCCAAATGAAGGACTTCACTATGCTATCAAATTGCTTGAAATAAGAGAGGGGGACATCTACAGGGAGAGATTGTAGCAGATTGTTAAATTAATTTTAATAACATTAACCTTCCCAATCACCGATAAGTGTAATGAAGCCCACCTGTCCACATCATTCGAAAACATTTTTATTAAGGGATCAAAATTAACTCTGACTAAATCAGACAGATTTGCTGGTAATAAAATTCCCAAATACTTAATGCCCTGTTTGGGCCACTGGAAGGCGCCCGGCTGGAAGGCCGTTACTGGACAGAACGCTGTCAAAGCCAAAGCTTCGGATTTAGACCAATTGACTTTGTACCCTGAGAACTTGGAAAAGGAATTAATAATTCTGTGGAGGCAAGGCATAGATCTAGTGGGGTTGGAGACAAATAATAAAATATCATCTGCGTAAAGCAGAAGCTTATGCACCACACCTCCCGCCACCACCCCTGGAAAATCATCCTCCTTTCTTATCGTGGCTGCTAATGGTTCCAGGGCAAGACAGAACAATAAAGTGGAAAGAGGGCAAACCTGCCGAATGCCCCTATTTGTACCGCTGCTACAGGGTGTCTATAAAGTAACTTAATCCAACAATAAATGTACTCCCGAACCAGTACATTTCCAAAATCTTAAAAAGATAATCCCATTCTACCATATCAAATGCCTTTTTGGCGTCAAGTGAGATGGCAGCGACCGGAGTCTGATCATTCACTACTGACCACATAATATTGATGAGATGCCTGATGTCATTAGAAGAGCTGCGGCCCCGAATAAACCCCACCTGATCTATATGTATAAGAGATGTCATAACTTAATCGGTTAGCCAAAATTTTTGACAAAATTTTTACATCTAGTTGGATCAGGGAGGTTGGACAGTAACTTTTACACTCGCTTGGATCTTTGTCCTTTTTAAGAATCAGACTGATCCGGGCTTGTGTCATGGTTGGAGGAAGCTTTCCATTCTTTAATGATTCAGTATAAACTTCTAACAGAAGTGGAGCCAGTTCTGTAGCATAAGATCTAAAAAATTCAGCAGCAAAACCATCTGGCCCCGGAGCCTTGCTAGTAGGTAGGGACTTAATTACCTTGTCATGCTCCTCCAAGGTTATCTCAGAATCAAGAGGGTTTTTTTGCTCAGTCGTCAGTTTAGGAAGATCTAATGGTTCCACAAAGTTTCTAATATCTTCATCAGTAGACGAAGATGTGGAACTGTAAAGATCAAGGTAGAACTCTTTAAAGGCATTATTAATATCAGTGGCTGAGGTAAAAATTTCACCACCAGCAGATTTCACTGAGGGAATGGTAGAAAAAGACTCTCTGCTTTTTATATCTAGCCAAAAGCTTCCCTGCTTTGTCACCCAACTCAAAGTATGACTGTCTTGCCCTGAATAACCAATACTCCACTTTTCGTGAAAAAAAGAGTATTATATCTGTATTTCAATCGAGTCAATTCTCTGAGGCCATCAGATGACATCCGGTGCTTCAGCTCTGCCTCTGCACTTTTAATATTTCCTTCCAAATCCACGAGTTCTCATGCCTTGGATTTTTTGATGAATGAGGCATACTGTATGATCCGGCCCCTAAGAACAGCCTTAAGTGCCTCCCAAGCCACGCCCACAGAGGATACTGAGGACCAGTTGGTCTCCATATAAACATTGATTTCAGCCTTTAACATTTGTTGAAAATCAGGATTTTGCAAAAGGGACACATTAAGGCACCAACTATATGATTTCTTTTTCTCTGTATGTGGCAACACCTCTAAACTCACCAGGGCGTGATCTGAGACTAAGATATGTCCAATTGAGCAATCGACAACAGATGAAATGAGGGATTTGGATATATAAAAAAAAAATCTATTCTAGAATAAATCTTTTGGACTGATGAAAAAAATATATAGTCCCTACCAGATGGGTTCAAAAGTCTCCAAATATCTACAAGACCAAGATTTTTACTCATCCTGTGAAGCATCAGTGTTGCTCTTGAGGGCTTACACACTTTTGCTTCACTATGATCAAGGATTGAGTCCATCAATAGATTAAAGTCTCCTCCCAATATTATCATGAGGGGTGCCAGCGGTTTGCAGCATCCCTTCAAGATCTATAAAAAAGCCCTGATCATCAGCGTTAGGTGTGTAAATATTAGCCAAAATCAACCTTTGCCCTTGAATTTCAGCTAAAACAATAATGACTCTTCCTAATTTATCTTTAGTCTGTTTGAGACATTTGAATTGTAGATGTTTATTTACCAATATAATGACTCCCTTGCTCTTACTTGAGCCAGCACTAAAGAAAACATGTCCACCCCATATCTTCCCAAATTTTTCAGCTTCCTGCGGGGAGAGATGTGTTTCTTGAAGAAACACTATATCATATTTCTTACGTTTAAGAAAAGTAATGTAAAAAGGGATAATTTTCTATCCGTTCCGGAGTGGAACTTCAATAAATTGCCCTTGAATGTCTCTGCATTGTTCTGTCTTTTCTGAGTGCTGAAGTAAAGCAGTTATTGTTAATTCACACTTTTGATTCTGTTATTCATTTTATCTGACTCCAATTTTATATTAATCTGACTCCAATTTAAGTTGACCCTCTAATTTAGATTACAGCTCTATTTAACTTCTGATCATTCTTTTAATTTGATCTTTTTAAGTTATTGATTACTCTGAATCATCTTAATTTTCATTATCCTTTCATTTGGGTCCCAATTGTCACTTAGAGTCATATGCCGGCCGATTAATTGCATAGATCTCACGGACACAAAATAGCCAGCCCATTCATAGTCAGCGGTTGCAGGGTTTACTAATATCATCTGGTTCGACCGCCTACTGCTTGCTCATAACCAGAAGATATTTTTATTTAGTCACGTTTCATACAACTTGCTAAGACGGTGATAAGCAGTGACTGGTAGTCTTACGTGGTTTTCTCCTATTCATAAGCTCCAGTAATGATCATTATCCTGGACATAAGTTTGCGGTAACAAAAAGCATCCCTCGAATCTACCGGTGATAAATGATTTCGGATGAATACAGAATAAATCAAAAAGTAACAGTTTATTTGCCAGGTGGGATTTAAAACGTAAGTTACAAAATCAATCAAAGCCAATTTCACACATGATCAGAATAAATAAACATTTCTAAAAATAAAAGACAAGTCAAAGAAACATACCTGACAAAACTACGTGCAGCGGTACAGCATGGGAGATCTGCTTACAGATTCCTGGTGAAAACAACTACACACATCAATTGTGCGGGATATCTGCTTACAGATTCCCGGAGCTTCTTGCCAACTTTCCTTAAATACCCAGACAGTGTACCAAATGGTATTATCCTTTAAACAAAGAATTTGGGGGTGAATGGGTTCTTGACTTCCTGGGGTTTAACCATGTTAACATACAGGAGATCATTTAAATTGTAGGTCAAGGAGGGGGATAGACCTCCAGAATTATGCAGTATTTGGCAAAGACCTTATAACTTTGTTACCATTAGTTTTATCAACATGGGAAAGAGACCACTATACCAGTCGCACAGAGACCTCTTAAATGATATCAAACACATACAGTTGCATTCTTTGTTTTCATGGTATTTATTATATTTTCACATATAAATCTTGTGTCTTTGTGTTGGTCCAGAGCTGTTGAAGGGGAGAAGGGGGAGAGAGAAGAGGGGGCAGCAAGGTGATTTGCAATTTATCACACTGTGGTGATATTCAGGTGAAGATTTCAGCTTTGTAAAACAATGCAAAGGCGATTTGCAATTTATCACACTGTGGTGATATTCAGGTGTAGATTTCAGCTTTCGTGAAAGAGTTCTATGACGTTGATTCTCGCAGAGTTCTTTGACTTTTACCGGAAATGGCGCCTTTTGGTTGTAGACATTCTGGTGCCAGCCTTACGTTTTTTTCATTTAGTTTAAAGTGCAGTTTGAATTTAGAAATATCTTTTAAGGTTCTTGTGTTTCAATACATTTTTAAAGCAAAAACAATAAAGCAAAAATATTTAACGACCCTCAGCATATATCAGGTATAATTAAGCAATATCACACTTGCAAGAGTGCTATATGGCCCTACATCAGCACGGCTGTGACGGCCGAGTGCCGTAGGTAATCAGTAAATTGTTATTATTTAACTGGAAAAGCATGCACTTTTAAGAACAGTATTTTAACAAAATTTTAAATGAAATGAACTGTTTTGCATATGTCTTTAAAGTAATAATAATAGAAAAAAACTTGATTCAGGCTTAGTTTAAAAAATCGTGAACTGAACCGTTTGTTCAGTATCGTGAACCGAACAGAATTGTGAGACCCGTTACACCCCTAATTACTGTAAATATGATTTTTTTGCTTGTGTATATACACTGAGGGATAAGTCGAAATAATTTTCTGGGTTAATAGACAGCAGTTATTTGCTGTTGATAACTTGTTTTGAACCTAGAATATTCCTTTAAATTGGTTGTTTTGTTCTTTTCTTTGCTGTAGTTACTAGGGTTGAACAGGGATACTATGTCATTCAATAGCTGGGTAAGGATACAATAATGTGTTTCTTTATATTTAGTGTGTTGTGATTCAAAACTGTGATATGAACCCTTTTCACAGACTTTAATGCATTTCCACCTTATTTAGCAGCATTAATCTAGCAAACTTTTTTACATTTGCAATTTTAAATGATTTGGTGTAAATTTAAAACAATATACTTTGTATTATATTACCTTGGAATCAGTTTTAAAAAGGAGTTAACAGCTGCGATGGGAGTAACGGTAAATTTGACATCTTTTTTTTCTTTTGACTGCTTTATTAGTGGTTTTTTCTTTTGCTGTTGGAGCAAACGGATAAGCAAAAATTATATTTACTGTGGTCTCCCATTCACCTCTATACAAGTTTACACTGCTATCTTTAACTTCCGCATTCCAAACCCGGAAATGTGACGAGTCCATCGCAATAGTTTACTAATTTCTTGACAGTGTCTCGTATCATCATTGGACTTCTGTAGCACTCCCATTTTCACCTACAGTCACCAAAATTGGTACAAATTAGTTCTCATCAATCCAAGGAAGTGCCTTATATCTTCTGTGTGCATTGTGTGATTTTGATGAAAATTCAGCTGTATGTTTGGTAATGGGGGCTGACCACATTGATGTGGCTATTATGGGTCATAATCATAGCGCCACCAACTGGCAGCAGGAAGTGTGGCTCTTTCAACAGACTTCAAAATAGTCCTCTTATTTTACCCAAATTGCTTCCAAATGCATGTGTCCACTTTGCATTGTTTTCTGAAAGCCACTGGGTGGAAATGGACCCATGGTGCTTGGGCCCGTCGTCGCTGCTTGCAGCTATATTTGTTGTTTATAACCGCTGTTCGTCAACAGACCTGCATGGTCTACCACTTTCCGATGTGGATATGACTCGCCACCTAATGCTCATCCAGAGCCGTCAATTTTCACACCCCCAGCTGTATAAATACCACAAAAACTGAATTACTCAGACTTTTTAGTTGTGTTGACTAGAGGTGACATAAATGTATTTACAGGAATTACATTATAATTATTTTCAATCAACTGGTTTGACTGGGCTGGGAAATGTATACCTTGTGATGTAATGTATTTCTTTTAATTATGTTCCATTGTTCTTCTATTATCTCCTTACTTGCAATCTCCTGTGCTATATGGGCAGAGATGACTACAAATTAAATACATTAGGGACTAATGTTTTTAGCTCGTTAGGGGTGTGCATTTTAGTGGAATATAATCGAGTGTGCATTGACCTAATGGCACAATACAATTCACCTTCTCACAGACATTGTTTGAGTGGTGGTCAATATAATTTGTTCCAAAAATGTTACTGTGAAGGTTTTAATTATGTACAGAATCTTGGCGTGAGAATATCGATACAGTGTTGTGAGGTATAATATTGCAGGCATTCCACTGTCAATCAATTGGTTATAAATGATTGTTGTGATGTTTGTAAACATACTGATGGTGTTTCTAACCTAATGCATGATATTTGCAAGTTGTGTGCATCTCATGTAAAATTGCTTGATGTGTGCATGCTCAGATGTCCTGCTGCTGTGTAGTCATGAACGCTTCCTGTTTGGTTATGTAATTATTGGAATGGTGCTGGTAAACTGCAGGACTTGTTTTCAAGGTTTCACCTTAGTTGCTCAGGAATCTGAGAAATAAGATGACATCATGATCACATGACCAGCATTCACGCACTCATTTCTTCATGCTGTTGACAGAAGACTTGTTGGTTATGTTCTCTCAGTTACAATCAAGGCCTTTAATTATTTGTTTGTAAAAATTACTGTACACTGCCAAACAAACTTGATGTTGCCATAGAATGAGCTAAAGAATAGTTAGCCCAAAAATGAAAATTCTGTCTTTTACATGCTCTCATGTGGCGACACCACCTTTATAACTCAAGTGACTGTTACCGTCAATGCAGAACAAGAGTTAGAATGACCAGTGATGAAGCTGGCTTCTAGTGCTTTTTAAATGTGCCATTCAGTAAAAGTGACAAAATTGCTGTGGTTTGGGTATTTTGAGGAGAAAATGCGTATTTCCTGCTATAACAAACACCTCTGTCTGATATGTCTTAGTCAAAATGATACAACATTCACAACCAATTTTACTTTCACAATCAGTGTTGGGTATGTTACATATAACAGTAATCCACTACAAATTAATAATTATTTCTCTAAAATTATAATCAGATTTTTAACTTAATTTTACTTACTGATTTAACTTAAAAAAGTAATTACATTGCTAATTACTTTACATTTGTTAATTTCTAAAACACTTTTCCACTAACAAATTCAAAATAATGTCTATATTGATCATTGTTACATACAAGTCATACACCTAGCACCTCACATTTCTCCTATCCAATGACTCATTACGGGGCTATAATTCATGTATTCTACATAATATATTAGAAATAAGCATAACCCTATAATGTACAGTGTTGTGCAAAAGTCTTTGGCACATAAGATGATTCACAAAAGCATTTGTCTTAAAATGGTGTTTTATATCTTCAGCTTTAGTATGTCAATAGGAAATATAAATGTTATACTCCCAAACATTACTTATAGCAAATAGAAAAGATTAGAATAGAAGAACAGGGAGCCCTGCAACAGATGTCATGGCCCCCACAAAGCCCCCAACTGAACATCCTGTCAGTCTGAGATTACATAAAGAGACAGAAGCAATTGAAAGAGCCTAAATAGATAGAAGAACTGTGGTGAATTCTCCAAGAAGCTTGGAACATCCTATTTGCCAACAACCAAGAAAAACTGTGTCCAGGTGTACCTAGGAGAATTGGTGCTGTTTTAAAAGCAGAGGTGGTCAAACCGAATATTGATTTAGCTTTTTTGTTTACTGGACTTTGTATGACACTAAGTGATAAATGAAAACTTTGTCATTATTTTTGAAGACTATGCAACATTTTTCACAAGTGCCTATAACTTTTGCACAGTACTGTACTTAAGTTATTACATTTTATTAAAAGTCAACAACAGTAATCTGATTATAAGAATTTAAAATGTAATGTATTACACTAATATTTTTTACTCAAGTAATTAGATTACAGTAACTAATTACTTTGTAATTTGATTACACCTGACACTGTCCTTAATGTAACATATTTATGAATAAAACTGTATTTTATCCATCAGGAATTGATTGGTGTAAAGTGGTCTTTACATGACAGGTGATAAGACAAAAAGGAAAATAATTTTTCAGAGGTAGAGCAAGATGTTTCATTATGATGAAAGATTATGAAGACAAAAATGTTTTGCAGTACGATACGTATTGCAATACACATGTCACGATTCAAAATATTGTGATACATCACGATATTATGGTTCGATTTCACTTTGAACTATACCCAAATTAATTGAAATTAAGTTGTAATGTCCATTTTGCTTGCATACAGTATGAAAGAAATGATCTTTCAGCTAATGCTGTTTAGAGCCCGACCGATATGGGATTTTTGAGACTGATACTGATGTGAGAGGGGGATAATTCACTGATATGGTGGCCGATATAGTTAATTTTTGAGCTGGAATGAAAACAGACCTTTTCTATGTGGAATGTGCACCGATTTTGCACCGATATGACTATAAAAAGGTACTCAAAAGGCTGCTTTCTTAAATATTTTTATCAAAGAATATTTGACATTATTATTATTATACATACATATACATTGTCAACATTGGAAAAAGTACAATATTTTCTTCTGAAATGTAGTGGAGTGGAAGCATAAAGTAATAGAAAATGACATGGTAATACTCAAGTAAACTACAAGTAACTCTAAATTGTACTTAAGTACAGTTTTCTTGCTTATCAAAACATCATCAGCAATATTTCGCTGTTAATGTATAACAAAACAGTCACAAACAATAACTCATGGTTCGCTGCTGCCGAGTCAAGAGATAAACAGCGGCAGCAGTGTTACACCGTATTCCAGTAGAAAACCAGACTTTGCATTTACAAAATGTAATATTTAAATGACTGGAATTGTTCAGTTGAAGGGGGTACCAAACTGCGAAGCCTGAAAAAAACAGTTTGGTGAATACATGTTTACACGTTAGCTTCCACTCTGCTGACAAGGTATGAAAGTACCTACGTGGCTTGCTAGTTAGCTATAAGCTATTTGTCATGGAGAGTAAAAGATGGATGTTGTTTATTTACTTTCCAGCATTGCGTCTCACCATCTAGGTAACAGCGTAGCGTGAAATCAACACTCAACACACATAATCCACCACCGCACCGTTGTCTGCTGAGCTGCAAAAAGATGCCCTTTACCTTTCAATCTGCTACGTTACTGACTGCACTGACAAAATATAGCTGGCTAATAGCAAACAGATGTGATAAACATGAGTGACACCAAAAATGGCAAAAAAGAAACAGGTTTCTCGAGAAACTCATAAGTCAATCATTGTTTTGAGGAATGAAGGCTATACAATGCTTGAAATTGCAAAAAAAACTGAAGATTTCTAAACTGCAAAACCTGTACATTATTCCAAACTTGTGGCCATCAGTGTATTGTTACATTTTTGTTGCTTACATGGCTAATTTGTACTATTTACAAGTATTTACTTGGATATGTAGAACAAGTGCTAAATTGGAACTGTCTCTTTAAGACCTGTGGCAGGGACTTTGACAATAGTGTTTGTTTGGTCGAATGGCTACTTTACAGCAGCTATGTTATGTGTGATTAGGATTAAATGTTGGTCCACGTCAGCAGATGCCTCTTGTGAATAGCAAACTTAAAATTTGAGTGCTTTTTTTTATAAGTCAAAGTAGCTCTAACCCACACCTTCAATCTCGTTTCTCTTATTCAGTATGTACAAGAACAATACAATAATTTGTGTGTTATTAGTTAAAATAGATTTACGTTTGTTCATTATTGTAGCTTAGATGATCAAACCAGATTTTTAGACAAATTTATACATAAATGCAGGTATTTCCAAAGGGTTCACATACTTTTTCTTGCCACTGTACATTAAGACAAGGAACGTGTGTTTAAATACATAAATGTGTGTGTTTGTGTGTGTTGTCAGGATGTGAAGCTCTCAGCTGAAGTTGAGCCATTTATTCCGCAGAAGAAAGGTGTTGATGCTTTATTACCCATGAGTCTGTGCGGTGACGGCGGAGCTGAGCCC
The DNA here is from genome assembly GCF_019703515.2 of Myxocyprinus asiaticus. Taxonomy (NCBI): domain Eukaryota; kingdom Metazoa; phylum Chordata; class Actinopteri; order Cypriniformes; family Catostomidae; genus Myxocyprinus; species Myxocyprinus asiaticus. Next base: position 33,015,292 of record NC_059361.1, read on the forward strand.
ACACAAATCCCCTCTTACCTTATCACATGCTATCCATTTGTACAGGAGAACCAGAACAACAGGTACATACACTCACACTTTGTCCCCACTGGATTCTGCCTCTTTTCCTTCCTGTTCACTTTGAATTGGAGGAAGTGTATGAATTGGGCCACTGCATGTTTATATGAGAGAGTTAAATAGAGAGACAGATTGGGTGCTATTTTATTTACCCCAAAACTAGGGCTGGGTGAAATACTGAATATTTGCACCACAGAATCACAGTATTTACACTTTTGGGGGAATCAACCTGCCAATATGACTGACAGTTGACTTTGCATATTAAGCTGGGATAGGAGAAAGTAATATTTAAAAAAATAATAATTCACCTCTAAACTTGTAACCATAACAGTTGGTAAGTTTTATTTATTTGTGAACCATTTCAAACTTTGTTTTTTTAGTGAATCAGTTCAGAACTCTGATTCAACGACAAATTTGCATAATCACTAAAAATGTTCACTGAAGTCTCCGCATTAGGGTTGGGCGATCTTCTCCATAGTCAGATCGTCCTATTGTCAGGCTGTGAGATTGCCAATACCCCATATGATCACATTTGGGGGGGTGCAGGTTCAAACCGACCAACACCAGTATTACCACTGGTTGGATGCTATGGGATAATTTTCGTTAAGCAGGGTTAGAGTTAAGCCTACACAATAAAGCAGGAAAACTTGATTTCAAACTTTGAACTTTTATTTTTTATTTATTTTAACAAAAACTTAAAATGAAACTGGAAAAAAATAAGTGCAATTAAAATGTGTGTTGTTTTTGAAAGATGGCTTTACAACAGTTGTGAAGGGCAACATCTCTCTGGCAAAGAACCTCATCTGTGCATTCTCTACCGGTTGGGTATTTCATTGTCTGGGAAAATATATCATGTTTTGTTCCCTCCTTCATGATATATATACAGGTGCATCTCAATAAATTAGAATGTCGTGGAAAAGTTCATTTATTTCAGTAATTCAACTCAAATTGTGAAACTCGTGTATTAAATAAATTCAATGCACACAGACTGAAGTAGTTTAAGTCTTTGGTTCTTTTAATTGTGATGATTTTGGCTCACATTTAACAAAAACCCACCAATTCACTATCTCAAAAAATTAGAATACATCATAAGACCAATAAAAAAAACATTTTTAGTGAATTGTTGGCCTTCTGGAAAGTATGTTCATTTACTGTATATGTACTCAATACTTGGTAGGGGCTCCTTTTTGCTTTAATTACTGCCTACTTCGGCGTGGCATGGAGGTGATCAGTTTGTGGCACTGCTGAGGTGGTATGGGAGCCCAGGTTTCTTTGACAGTGGCCTTCAGCTCATCTGCATTTTTTGGTCTCTTGTTTCTCATTTTCCTCTTGACAATACCCCATTGATTCTCTATGGGGTTCAGGTCTGGTGAGTTTGCTGGCCAGTCAAGCATACCAACACCATGGTCATTTAACCAACTTTTGGTGCTTTTGGCAGTGTGGGCAGGTGCCAAATCCTGCTGGAAAATGAAATCAGCATCTTTAAAAAGCTGGTCAGCAGAAGGAAGCATGAAGTGCTCCAAAATTTCTTGGTAAATGGGTGCAGTGACTTTGGTTTTCAAAAAACACAATGGACCAACACCAGCAGATGACATTGCACCCCAAATCATCACAGACTGTGGAAACTTAACACTGGACTTCAAGCAACTTGGGCTATGAGCTTCTCCACCCTTCCTCCAGACTCTAGGACCTTGGTTCCAAATGAAATACAAAACTTGCTCTCATCTGAAAAGAGGACTTTGGACCACTGGACAACAGTCCAGTTCTTCTTCTCCTTAGCCCAGGTAAGACGCCTCTGACGTTGTCTGTGGTTCAGGAGTGGCTTAACAAGAGGAATACGACAACTGTAGCCAAATTCCTTGACACATCTGTGTGTGGTGGCTCTTGATGCCTTGACCCCAGCCTCAGTCCATTCCTTGTGAAGTTCACCCAAATTCTTGAATCAATTTTGCTTGACAATCCTCATAAGGCTGCGGTTCTCTCGGTTGGTTGTGCATCTTTTTCTTCCACACTTTTTCCTTCCACTCAACTTTCTGTTAACATGCTTGGATACAGCACTCTGTGAACAGCCAGCTTCTTTGGCAATGAATGTTTGTGGCTTACCCTCCTTGTGAAGGGTGTCAATGATTGTCTTCTGGACAACTGTCAGATCAGCAGTCTTCCCCATGATTGTGTAGCCTAGTGAACCAAACTGAGAGACCATTTTGAAGGCTCAGGAAACCTTTGCAGGTGTTTTGAGTTGATTAGCTGATTGGCATGTCACCATATTCTAATTTTTTGAGATAGTGAATTGGTGGGTTTTTGTTAAATGTGAGCCAAAATCATCACAATTAAAAGAACCAAAGACTTAAACTACTTCAGTCTGTGTGCACTGAATTTATTTAATACACGAGTTTCACAGTTTGAGTTGAATTACTGAAATAAATGAACTTTTCCATGACATTCTAATATATTGAGATGCACCTGTATATTGCAATATCCAATTACATTGGCAACCCCTGGGCTGAGGGATCGGTGAATATTCTTGCTTTAGTGATTTTGCATTGAAAATTAATTTCTTTAAAAAAATGAAAAACTTAATTCAAATACATTTCTAAATCCAAATTGCACTCCAAACGAAACGAAAAAGCAAATAAATAAATAATAAAGTGATAAAAGAATAAAATATATATAAGTTACCACCTTTCCATTTACCGTCAGACAAGTGTCCACGGAAAATGAATTACATAAATGAAGACATACAAACAATTATAAATGTAAGAATAATAATAATAATGATGATAATAATCACTGAAATATAAATCATGGTTTGAGGTGAATGTGTTGTTGTATTATTTTATGTTTTAATCACAGATGTATAGGCTGCAGAGTTGTGTTCACAATGAACTGCTCTGTGGAAATAAAGTGAACTGAACTCAAAGCACCTCCAGAGCTGAGATGTCTGAGGTCATCTGCAGCACTCATAGACAATACTGTTCTTGCAAAAAATAAATTCAGAAGACAGAAACAAAGAAAGAGTGAGAACCTTTTACATGCATGTGTTCCACGAGACTGCACGCCTCCGAACAAACAGTGTGTCATACATGCGCATAGACGGCTTTTATGTCATCTGTTCTTAATACTATAATAAAGTGTTTCTTCAAGCGCGAGTCTGTGTGCCATGGGTTAAATTATTTTAAATATTAATTTGATTATAATAATAGCCTAATAATAATAATAATAAAAATAATTTAATACATTAATGTGAAAACGAGCCAAATATCGTCTTGACATCGTCAAAGGCATCGGCTATTGGCGATCACTCTGACCATCGTCAATCCCCGAGTTCATCGTCTATTGGCACAACCCTCCTCATGGCATTTTTCATGTATATTACCAAAAATATGTACTTTACCAACCTTTGGTACCTCAGTATTGATACTTTAGGTAGCAAATAAACAGCCTCTGGTGACTGATAAAGTGAATCTACTGCTGTTTAATTATATTGCCTAGTCAGTGCCTGTTATGAGATTCTATGATATTCTCACTAGACTTAGTCAGTAATCATTGTGCCACTTGTTTAGTCGGCAGCTTCCCATGTATAACGGAGACCAACGCTGGCAGCAGTTGAACCCGGGTCCCGGTGGGCCATACCTGGCGTACCCCATCCTCTCCTCACCTCAGCCCCCTGTCACCAGCGATTATGCCACATACTATCACGCCATCATGCCTACGCCCTGCCCTCCTGTGATGGGCTTCTACCAGCCATTCCCTGGGCCATTTGCAGGGCCGCTGCAGGCTGGCGTGTTAAACCCCGTTTCGGACTGCGGTGAGAGAGCACCCCCACAGGGCCAGACGCAGAGAGGGAGGGGCATATCACGATCTCCTGTCATGCACAAGGTACAAGACCATTCCTTGAACCCGTATACACTAGAGCTGTGTTTGGAATAAAATCCTACTCTATTGCATGCATTATGTATTCTGTGCCCAGTAGGTATGCTTTCTACATTTGTACAAATTTGATCGGACTGTAAAATAATAGTTACGATATTTTTACATAAAGGTGGATTTCAAAATGCTAAATAATTGTATTTCCAAATTGATAACTAGTAGTCATGTCACAGCTTTTTAAAAGATGGACAGAATACAGTATATAGTATGCAGTATGCTAGTTCTATTCTGAACACATAAAGAGATCTCCAAACACAAGAATTAAAAGATGCATGCCTCCATTGAGTTTTCTAGGAAACAAATTCAAATATTCTAAACAAATGCTGCTGTGTCATTTGCCTTTGTTTACAGCAGCCAATCTCTCAGCCAATGAGAGGCAAGCGCCCTGTGATGCGTAGTGTGGCGGTGCAGAAGGAGGTGGGCGCAGCCGGACCTGATGGAAGATCCAAGACGGTGCTGCTGGTGGATGCAGCACAGCAGACAGGTACAAAACTGACTCTTTTAATCCTTAACTGACCCTTGACCTTTAACCCATGCAGAGGGCCTGAAAAACATAAACTAAACACCTCACACTGGAATGTTGACAATGTTTCAGGACCAAAAGAGACTGTATGTGTGTTTGTATCAGTGTGTTTTCGCTAACAAAAAGTAAGGCCACGTCTACACTAAGTTTTCGTTTGACAACACATCTTTTTCTTGACATTTTGGCAATCTGAAAACTATGACATATGTGACGCAGTCATGTAATTCATTCAACCCAAAACAATCAAGATAGTGGCCCATGTTGTAGTGGCATTTTTGTGTCTGCTATCCACTTTGATAGTGTTGTTAAAGATAAATGTTTCTTTTTACAACCTTCACATTGCATTCCTTTGAAGGCGACGGAAAGATTACTTGTAATTGCTGTCCGGTGACAGAACACGAGGAGAATTGTTTTTCAGATGTACATGGAACAGCTTTTTTTTTTTCATAAGGGGATTTAAGAGTTTGAAGAGTTAGAAAACTAACTTCATTAAAAATATTTAAATGACATCACCTTAACTTTGGCAGCCCTAAATACTGATACTAATATAAAAACGAAATACTGTATGATGAGAGACGTCAAAGTGTGAAACATAAATTGTAAGGATGAATTGAAATTAAAATGGAAATAAAACTGAATTATAAACTGAAGACTATAATAACCCTGGTGTGTGTGTGTGTGTGTGTCTGTCTGTCTGTCTGTTTGTTCAGATTTCCCAGGTGAGACGTGCAACAACGGCAGATGTTCATCTGATCAGACGAGTGTTCTGCAGTGGAAGACTAAAGCTCTTCATAGACGCACATCACAGCAGGAGTCGTCCAGTGAGCAGGGAGCCAGTGAGGCCGACATTGACAGTGACAGCGGCTACTGCAGCCCCAAACACAACCAGACAGCCGCCACCACCTCAACCAATCAACATACAGCTTCAACGGTATGCGCAGCTCCTGTGCAGCTCTGGCCGGAGACACGTGTCTGTTTCAGATTTTAATTACTGCAGTGTATGTAGGTTTTCTAATCTCGTGTGTGCTTGTGTCTGTCTGCAGAATGTGGACACAGGCGTCATGACAGGTAAGATATCTCGCAACTGAACTCTCATGTGTGACCGTAGCATGATAATGATATATCAGCCATAATCTGCTGATATATGTCCATTTTGAGATCATTGGCATCGGCTGATAAATGTGCTTAAAGTGCTCAGAACCAGTTCCAAAATCTACAAACAGCCTTGTCATAGTGCACATTTATTATTTTTAAATATTTATTAGTGAATTATGATTATGTAAAAAATGTTCATGTAAATTAACACATTTTGTGAACAATTTGCTGTGAATAAATTATATTATACATCGGCCAACCACTATTTTAAACACGTGTGTGTGTGTGTGTGTGTGTGTGTGTGTGTGTGTGTGTGTGTGTGTGTGTGTGTGTGTGTGTGTGTGTGTGTGTGTGTGTGTGTGTGCGCGCGCGCGCGCGCGTGTGTGTGAGTACAGCTGTTAGCTGGGGGAATTTTGGATCACATGTCACTCAGAAAGCATGGACAGACAGATCTGTGTTGTACCACAGAGGCAGTAAAACACCTGAGCAGAGGAACTACTCACAGGTAACACACTCGCCATGTTTACACATATGTGACATCACTGCATTCATGTAACAATTGTGTAATATTGTATGTCATTAATGTCTATTATTCTATATCATCTCATCCTGCATCCAGATGAGTTTTGGAGGTCGTGGAGGAGGACAGAGGACATCACAGCCTATGTCATCACAGACCCCCAACACACATCTCACACCTGAACCACTGTACTTTCAGGTACACAGACACTGATAATATGTATCTATCTGTATGTATGTCTGTCTGTCTAATGGAGTGCTTCCTGCTATGTAGGATGAGGAAGAGTTTCCTGATCTGGCCACAGGTGGCGTTGCTCAGCGGAGTAAACCAGAACCTGCAGCACAGGCCAAACTGCCCAAAAACCTGGTCAGTGTTTCACAGAACCAGAGAGAAAATCAAATCAGAACCAAATACCGAGACCCCACTCTAAGCCTGTGTGTGTTGTGTTTTTGTGTGTGTTTTTAGCTGGATAAACTTCCAGAGAATTCTCCGATTAGTATCGTTCAGACACCAATCCCCATCACCAGCTCTGTGCCGAAAAGAGCCAAGAGTCAAAGGAAGAAAGCTCTCGCCGCCGCCCTCGCCACAGCACAGGAGTATTCAGAGATTAGTATGGAGCAGAAGAAACTACAGGTACACACAAAGAAACAAAAATGCTTGTAAAATGTACAAACACAGAGAGGTTTGTGTGAGGGTTACATTTAGGGGATAAAAAACATAATTAGCCCAGTATGAAAACTAGAGGTAGTATATATTGGTTTTACCGATTAATCGGTAAAATTAATCAGTTGCTTTTTGGAACTGTCAGTTATCTGTGAAAATCTTTGCCGATAGTTGCAGGTATTTTTTTAATTTTTTTTATTATTCATCTGATAATAAAGTTTTTTAAATTGAATCAAGGACATGCTAAGAAAAATGCAACTATATGGAAATGTCCCTCGTCAGCACATACACTATATTGCCAAAAGTATTCGCTCATCTGCCTTTAGACGCATATGAACTTAAGTGACATCCCATTCTTAATCCATAGGGTTTAATATGATGTCAGCCCACCCTTTGCAGCTATAACAGCTTCAACTCTTCTGGGAAGGCTTTCCACAAGGTTTAGGAGTGTGTTTATGGGAATTTTTGACCATTCTTCCAGAAGCGCATTTGTGAGGTCAGACACTGATGTTGGACGAGAAGGCCTGGCTCGCAGTCTTCGCTCTAATTCATCCCAAAGGTGCTCTATCGGGTTGAGGTCAGGACTCTGTGCAGGCCAGTCAAGTTCTTCCACACCAAACTTGCTCATCCATGTCTTTATGGACCTTGCTTTGTGCACTGGTGCACAGTCATGTTGGAACAGGAAGGGGCCATCCCCAAACTGTTCCCACAAAGTTGGGAGCATGGAATTGTCCAAAATCTCTTGGTATGCTGAAGCATTCAGAGTTCCTTTCACTGGAACTAAGGGGCCAAGCCCAGCTCCTGAAAAACAACCCCACACCATAATCCCCCCTCCACCAAATTTCACAGTTGGCACAATGCAGTCAGACAAGTACCGTTCTCCTGGCAACCGCCAAACCCAGACTCGTCCATCAGATTGCCAGATGGAGAAGCATGATTCGTCACTCCAGAGAACGCGTCTCCACTGCTCTAGAGTCCAGTGGTGGCGTGCTTTACACCACTGCATCCGACGCTTTGCATTGCACTTGGTGATGTATGGCTTGGATGCAGCTGCTTGGCCATGGAAACCCATTCCATGAAGCTCTCTACGCACTGTTCTTGAGCTAATCTGAAGGCCACATGAACTTTGGAGGTCTGTAGCGATTGATTCTGCAGAAAGTTGGCGATCTCTGCACACTATGCACCTCAGCATCCGCTGACCCCGCTCTGTCATTTTACATGGCCTACCACTTCGTGGCTGAGTTGCTGTCATTCCCAATCGCTTCCACTTTGTTATAATACCACTGACAGTTGACTGTGGAATATTTAGTAGCGAGAAATTTCACGACTGGACTTGTTGCACAGGTGGCATCCTATCACAGTACCACGCTGGAATTCACTGAGCTCCTGAGAGTGGCCCATTCTTTCACAAATGTTTGTAGAAGCAGTCTGCATGCCTAGGTGCTTCATTTTATACACCTGTGGCCATGGAAGTGATTGGAACACCTGAATTCAATTATTTGGATGGGTGAGCAAATACTTTTGGCAATATAGTGTATGTCCAGGTCTCCTAAGCAACCAAATTGGCCCGGTTGCTAGGGAGGGTAGAGTCACATGGGGTAACCTCCTCGTGGTCGCGATTAGTGGTTCTCGCTCTCAATGGGGCACGTGGTAAGTTGTGTGTGGATCGTGGAGAATAGCATGAGCCTCCACATGCTGTGAGTCTCCGAGGTGTCATGCACAGCAAGCCACATGATAAGATGCACGGATTGACTCCGAAGCAGAGGCAACTAATATTTGTCCTCCACCACCCGGATTTAGGCGAGTAACCACACCACCACGAGGACCTAATAAGTAGTGGGCATTGGGCATTCCAAATTGGGTAGAAAAGGGGATAAAAAATAAAAAGTCCCATGTTATGCACCCAGTCTTCTTTTTTTCTGATTATTATTGAGATTTTGGTTGAAAAATGAACTACATCTGGGATTTTACTAATTTTGTACTCTGGCCTCTGTATCTGAGCCAACTAAGAAAATGTTGTAACATTCTATGAATCAATTTTAAAAACTATTGGCCAATTAATCTGTTACAGGGTTTCTGCAGGTCTGAAAAAAGTCTTAAAAAGTCTTACATTGCCCTTTCGCAAATTAAGGCCTTAAAGGTCTTAAATCAGAACAAGAAGTCTTAAATTCATAATTCATGAGGTCATAATAAATGTTGCATGAAGGATTGGTTTCTTGTTACGTTTAAGTCGTTTTAAAGTGTAGAGTAATTTTTGAGTATGAATAGTCCCATACCAGATTTGTGGAAATAATTTTTGCATGTAATTACACTCCTCCTGAAGATACAAATGGACCACTTAAATTGAAACTCATCCCATTACAGTGTCCACCATCTTGAATTGATGTTTATAGTTTATTTGCTACTTATTCCTGCAAACTTTGCCCGATTTGCCTAAACAGTATCTCAAAATAATCTCCAGACTGATACGCACAGAATGAATTAACCAAAATTGTATTTTGAAGTTACGTTAACACAAATTTAACGAGGTTGACATAAAACAGGAAGTGAGGCTATATCTTGCCAATGGTTTGTCATATTGAAACTACACTTGGTATGCTTCATCAGAAGAAGCCTTTATTTTTTGTCACACATTATAAATTTTTTAACATATACAGTGAAATTCTTTTTTTCGCATATCCCAGCTAAACTGGGGTCAGAGCACAGGGCCAGCCATGATACGGTGCCCCTGGAGCAGATTGGGTCAAGGGCCTTGCTCAAGGGCCCAACAATGGCATCTTAGGCTTGGGCTTGAACCCCCGACCTTCTGGTCAGTAACCCAGAGCCTTAACCGCTGAGCCACCATAAGTTTTGATGCACATAATGTCCTAAAATCATACGTTTGCTGTCTATGGATTTAGGGCTGGGCGATAGGACGATGTTATCGGATATCAACAATGTCTTTCAAAGTTCCCGAGGCCGATTGCGACACTCATTGACAGACGATGATCGATAATATTGAGAAATGGCAATTCCATGGATCTGGGAAGTCGCCAAATATATTAAACAGTAGTCCAGGGTGTGAAACTAGCACCCGCTACATGCAAAATCAGACGAGGCTGAATCCAGTTCTCAAGTTCCTCGTCCAAGTGTATTTCATGTGCTCATCTACCAGCAACAGGCGGGCAGCCTTACAAGAACAAGAAATGCTGTTAGTCACAAAGACATGCGCTTGAAGAAACACTCTTTATTATATTTTAAGAACAGACAAAAGAAAAGCCATCAGTGCATGTGTCTGATTCACTGTTTGTTCAGAGGCCTGTCATGTGGAACACACGCATGTCGGCATGCAGCACAAGTCTGTCTCGTGTAACAAGCGCATGTAAAGAGTTTTCACTCTTTATTTCTCTGTTTCATTTGTCTGAGAACTGTTTCCAAGAATAATGTCATCTAAGAGAATGCTGCAAATTATCTCCAATCATCTCAGGAGGTGCTGTGAATTTAGTTTATATCCACGCGGTTAGCATGCATTGTGAATGCAATTCTGCAGGTTCAATAATATATATCAAATTATATATTAAAGAAACAAAGACGATAGTGATTAAATCATAAAGTAATAAAGGACACGTTCACCTTGAACCTAAAATTGAGTTCGATTTTCATTTCTTTAGGCAGCATTTTGTATTACCAAAATGCAATACAAACACAAATTCAATAAGAACACACATTTTGCGGCATTATTTTGGGAGCACAAGGGAATTTATAGGCTTATTTATTATGATTATTATTGTCTTTTCATTTATGATTGTCTTTAGTTCTTAATCTGTAGGCTATTAGTAATTTTCCACCTGGTGTCATTTACGAATACTTGCGTGCTGGCAAATGGGGCTGTTGGAGATGGTAAATGTTTGGATTTGGGGAGGTGGTTAAATAAGATTCTTTTTATCATTTCATTATTTTAGTGCTTTTTTGTTTAGTTTAAAGTGCAATTTGAATTTAGAAATGTCTTTTGTTTTTCGTGTTTCAATAAATGAATAAAATTTTTAAAGCAAAAATATTCACGACCCTATTTTTTAAGGCAATTATCGATAAAATAATTTGTACATATCGTCCAGTCCTATATGGATTCCTTGGGTCATGAGGATTTCAAGGATACCCATATCTGCCATACAGCCTCTCTGGCACATTTATTTTAATCAAAAAGTTAAATATCTTTTGAATGCATTGTCGGATTTATAAGAAATTTGATATGCATCATTGACATCATGTCCTGAACCAGTTTGGAGACAGCACCACCTATAGATCAAAAGATAATCCACATTTTTGTGCTGACTCCAACCTTGGCATGTCTTTTTGCCATTCGTGAATCATGTCCACTGAGTGACACAGTGTGTACATTTCTGAACATTTCTATATTTTTGGCTAGGATAAGGGATTTAGATTCCAAAAAAAAAAAAAAAAAAGTTATTTCCACATTCTGGTGGTTAGGGGCAGAGGTATTCAAGCCTTTTACAAGTTGCTCCTGCTCAAGTTGTAAAATGATTTAAAAAGTAATGGAGATCTGTTAAGTTCCGTTTTTAAACTTTGAAGTATTACTACTGTATACAGTATATACTGTATGACTGTTCTTGTGCTCCCTAGGAATTTACATTTAGAGAGAGATGTGACAACATTTTCTCTTAAATTTAATCCTTAAATTTCCTTTTGTTGGTCTTAAAAAGTTCTTTAAAAAAGTCTTAAATTTAGCTTCATAAAACCTGCAGAAACCCTGTGTTATCGGCCTTTTCTACCACCTTAGTTAGCGATATTGGCAAAATCCACAATCGGTAGACCTGTAATAAAAACAATAGGTATCGATGGAAAGTCCCAACCATGATAGAAAAACAAACGTTTGTGTATGTGTGCTGGTTTGGCTATACTTTTGAGAGCCAAATGTTTGAAAATATAGTGAAACATGTTGCAAAAAGTGATTTGAGGGCATTTTAAGTGCTCCTCAGTAATTGAGAGACTCAGATGAACAGAGACTCATGAACAGTAATGTTAACCAGTTCTAATGATTCCTTCAAGTCATAAGCTCTCAGTCTAGGGTTCTTTTTTTACCTCACTGAGCAGTCTTTGGTGTTCCCTTTGGATTTTTCTTAGCTGGACATCCACTTCTAGGGAATGTAGCCACAGTACTAAATCGTATCCATTTATAGCCAGTTTGTCTAACTGTGGACAGATGAATATCTAAGCTCTTCGAGATAACTTTGTAACCCTTTCTAGTTTAGTGCAAAGCAAAACTTCTTGATCATAGGTTCTGAAATCTCTTTTTTGTGAGGCATGGTCCATGTCAGCAGATGCTTCTTGTAAATGGCAAACTCAAAATGTTTGAGTGCTTTTTATAAGTCAGATTATCTCCAACCCACACCTCCAATCTCGTTTCATTAATTGGATGCCAGGTTTGCCAACTTCTGACTCTAATTTGAGTTCACATTTTATCACCAATTAATGCAGAAAACCAGCTAATTCCAAAGGGTTCACATTCTTTTTCTTACCACTGTAAACCATTGCCTATATGAAATGTCCTCACTAATGTATTGATACCTGTGTGTGTGTGTGTGTGTGTGTGTGTGTGTGTGTGTGTGTGTGTGTGTGTGTGTGTGTGTGTAGGAGGCTCTTTCTAAAGCAGCAGGTAAGAAGAGCCGGACCCCAGTACAGTTGGATCTGGGTGACATGTTGGCAGCACTAGAGAAACAGCAGCAGGCCATGAGAGCTCGACAACTCAATAACACCAAACCACTGACTTATACAGGTACACATGCGTGCACATAAACTAAACCATTGTCTAAAGACCTATTGACACTAAAGCCCAAATCAAACTACGCAAGTACAAAATGCAAATGCTTCTAGCTATAAACTTGATTTCATGTGTTGCTCTTTTTTTTAATGTGTCTGAATTAATTCATCTTAACCTGTAACACAAGAACACTTTGCATTCTCTGCATTGCCACAAGGTGCACTATAGCAGGTGTTGGCATCGTCTTCTACAGTCAGTTTTCTGTTTCTGTTAAACTACAGTCCTGGTGGATCAACAGAAGAGAATCTTGAGCAAGTTAGTTAAACATGACATGTTTATTGCTATCTGCCTTAATAAGAACAACACTTCTGGTTTAATGACACAGACATTTGAAGGAAACTCTATCTCCCCCTTGAGTACTAAGTATTGTTACCGCCACAGTAACACAAGAATGCCTGTTAAGTATGCACAACAGGACTGACGCTTGCAATGTGTTGGCCAAACATTATCGCCAATGAAAACTGCAAGTGTTTTTTTTTTCCGCTGAGAAAGTAAAAAGAATATACCTACGTTATTTGCAGGACAAACTTTCATATTTGGTATGAAGGGGTCTTCAGGTTATTGTTGCAAAATTCTTGTTGCAGTTGAAAATTTGTGTTTGGTGTGAATAGAGCTTTCACAAAGGTACACACAGTCAAATGTATATAGTATATGTAATATGAGATGTTTATGATTTTGTCTGTGTATTGGTCAGTTGGTACAATGAGCGCTCTACACAGTAAAGACAGCACCAGCAGTCGAGTGCCATACACCCCCCCACACAACATCTTGGACTCCAGCGCCCCCCGCATCAAGAGAGGAAAGGAACGAGAGATTCCCAGAGTCAAGAAGACCACCGCTATGAAGAAGGTGCTCTAGATCACAAGACGTGACAGGATATGACATCACACAACTCAACAATGAGCATGAAACTATATGATATCACACAACATTAACTAGCTCTGTGTGTGTTTAGATCATTCTGCAGGAGCGTGAGGTGAAGAAAGGCAAGAGTTCTGCAGATGTCACTGCATCTGGAGCTGATGAGCAGAGAGACAGTCTGAACTTCTCTGACACACTCACACAGGAGCAAGATGGTACGCTCACAAGCACATACACACACAAACCTATAAAAGATAGTTCCAGCTCAAAAATTAAGAAGAGAGCGGCGGTTCTCATCTCTCTTTTGTGTGTGTTGTAGAGAATGGTCTCAGTGTTCCCAGTGATGCATCTCTCTCTCCAGCGAGTCAGAATTCTCCATACAGCATCACGCCCGTATCTCAGGGGTCTCCGGTGAGCTCGGGGATCGGTAGTCCCATGGCTGCAACTGCCATCACCAAAATACACAGCCGTAGGTTTAGAGAGTAAGTGTACACACACTTGTTGGTTTCCCTTTATTAGTGAGGGCATCGATTTAATTGTAATATGTACATATTTGTGCTTTCAGTTGATTAAAAATGTTAATCGCGATTAATTGCATAATATTTTGTAGTTAATTGCGATTAATCGCAAATTTTGAAAGTGCTGAAATATGACACTATACAGTATATACTTATTTTCCTGTCAAAATGCATTTATTTCCATCTTAGGAAAGAAAACAATTTGTAACAATATAACGCTTTATTACAATTTCCCGAACAAAGCTTTCCACAGTGTAAAGATAGAAATGCACTAAAATAGCACCAATTCAACTAACATCAAACGTTTACCAAAGTCTAAGTAGGAGGTTGACTAATTGAAAGAACTAGTCCCCAAATAGGTTGCATTTTCATTGTAATGAGCATTAAATCTTTTAGACTCATCCTCCACGATGTTAATCTGCCGGAAGACTGTGGCTATTTGCTTTCCTACAGCAGTCGTTCATGATTAGCGTCTTGTGTGTCAGTGCCGCTTTGAAAAGCGCTTGCAGACAAAAACGTCCCATTCTGCGTTATGGTGATAATTAAGACTTGGCGTGCTTCTGTGATAATTAAAATGCGCCTTACATAGGCTGAAAAATACTTGATTTCTATCACAAGTCCCTTCTGGGCTTGTTTTGTACATCAAATAGCATTAAGAGGTCCTTTCAGTGTGCATCAGTATACACATCACAAAGGTTCCGTCTTTCCAACAAGTGTTTATGCTTTATTAAGGGTACATTTTTCTTAATCATGATTAAGAAAAATTGATGCGTTAAACTTTTTTTATTAATCGCATGTGTTAATGCGCTAATTCGGACAGCTCTAATATATACACGCACCGGCCACTTTATTAGATACACCTGTACATCTACTTATGCTATTATCTAATCAGCCAATCATGTGGCAGCAGTGTAATGTATAAAATCATGCAGATATGGGTCAGGAGCTTCAGTTAATGTTCACAAACACCATTAGAATGGGGAAAAAAATGTGACTCAGACCGTGGCATGATTGTTGGTGCCAGACGGGCTGGTTTGAGTATTTCTGTAACTGCTGATCTCCTGGGATTTTCATGCACAACAGTCTCTAGAGTGTAAAGAGAATGGTGCGAAAAACAAAAAACATCCAGCGAGCGGCAGTTCTGTGGGCGAAAACGGCTTGTTAATGACAGAGTTCAGAGGAGAATGGCCAGACTGGTCCAAGCTGACAGAATGGTGACAGTAACCTTAATAACCATACGATACAACAGTTCTATGCAGAAAAGCATTTCTGAACATAAAACACATCAGACATTGAGGTGGATGGGCTACAGCAGCATAAGAACCATCCGGGTACCACTACTGTCAGCTTAGAACAGGAAACTGAGACTACAGTGGGCATAGGCTCACCAAAACAGGACAGTAGACGATTGGAAAAACATCGCCTGGTCTGATGAATCTCGATTTCTGCTGAGGTACACAAATGGTAGGCCCAATGCAGCCTCAGTTTTCTGTTCTTGGCTGACAGAAATGGAAGCCAACGTAGTCTGCTGCTGTTGTAGCCCATCTGCCTCAAGGTTCGACATGTTGTGCATTCTAAGATGCTATTGTGCTCATTACAATTGTACAGAGTGGTTAGATAAGTTACCGCAGCCTTTCTGTCAGCTCGAACCAGTCTGGTTATTCTCCGTTGACCTCTCTCATCAACAAGGCGTTTCCGTCCACAGAACTGCCGCTCAATGGTTGTTTTTTATTTCTTGTTTCGCACCATTCTTTTTGCACTCTAGAGACTGTTGCATGTGAAAATCCCAGTCGATCAGCAGTTACAGAAATACTCAAACAAGCCCGTCTGGCACCAACAATCATGCCATGGTCTAAATCACTGAGATCAAATTTTTTTCCCATTCTGTTGGTTGATGTGAACATTAACTAAAGCTCCTAATCCGTATGTGCATGATTTTATACATTACACTGCTGCCAAATAATTGGCTGATTAGATAATTGCATGAATAAGTAGATGTACATAATAAAGTGGCCGGTGAGTGTATGTACATGTATACATTAAATATGTGTTTGTGGGCAGATGGCTGAGCCTATTAGAAAGACAAAATGTTGGAAAACTTTATTGTAGATTAAACTGAGAATTTCTCTCTGTCTGATACTCCTGCTCACATTCTTTTTCTGTCACATCTCAGATGAGTCTTTGTGTTGCTCTTTCTTGAATCTCTGAGTAGGTTTGGCCAACCATACTACCATATCCAGTAGGTTTGAGACAGAACAAAGCTCTGTTCTCCTCAATGGAGTGTGTGCAAGGGGAATTTATACATCTGTCTGTTTTTACTAGAGCTGTCAGAATTAAGGCCTTAACGCACGTGATTAATTAAAGTTGAATGTTTATTTTTCTTAATGATTAACGCGTTTACCGTTAATACAACATAAACCAGCATAAACACTTGTTTCAAGGGTGGAACCTTTGTAATGTGTTAGCCCGGAGTCATTACACTGATGCCCACTTCACAACACACACACACACAACAGCGCTTCCCTGTCAGTGATAAAATGATGGAGAAAGAACCTCTTAATGCTATTTGATGTACAAAATAAGTCGAGATGGGGAACTTGTGATAGAAATCAATTAGTTTTCAGCCTAAGTAAGGCACATTTTAATTACCACAGAAGCACGTCAAATCTTAACCATCACGAAAACGCAAATGAGACGTTTTTGTCTGCAAGCGCTTTTCATGTGGAGTTCAAAGCGACACTTGACGCTGGCATTGACTCTGTGATGTGAATCATGAACGTGACTTCATGATGTAGGAAAGCGGATAGCCACAGTCTACCAGCAGATTAATATTGTGGAGGATGAGAGTTTAAGAGATTTAAAGCCCATTACAATGAATATGCAAACTATGTGGGGACTAGTTCTTTCAATTACTCAAACTCCCACTTAGACTTTGGGGAATTTTTAATGTTACTTGAATTGTTGCTATTTTAGTGCATTTTTGTCTTTATACTGTGGAAGGCTTTATTTGGGATACTATAGCAAACCATTATTGTTACATATTGTTTTCTTATCTTAGATGGAAATAAATGTATTTTGACAGGAAAAGAAGTCTCTATAGATTCAAATTTCTGCACTTTCAAAATATGCGATTAATTGCGATTAACTACAAAAAATGTTTTTGTTTTTTTGTTTTTTTATGAATCGACTGACAGCACTAGTATTTACACAAAGTGGTTTTATGTTGAGTCAAGCACCTGTATCCTGAAGTCCTGTATCTCTGTCAGGTACTGTAATCAGGTGTTGAGTAAGGAGATCGATGAAAGCGTGACGATGCTCCTGCAGGAGTTGGTGCGCTTCCAGGAGCGAGTGCATCAGAAGGAGCCGAGCAAAGCCAAAGCCAAACGCAGACTGGTGATGGGCCTCAGAGAGGTCACCAAACACATGAAACTACACAACATCAAGTGTGTCATCATCTCACCAAACTGTGAGAAGATCCAAGCCAAAGGTCAGAGAGACACATACAAACTCAGTCCTCATACAACAACAATTATGACTTGTAATTATCTCCTACATGCAAAGATACAGTCAATAACTCTCTATTGATGCATACACTATATGGCCAGAAGTTTGTGTACACCTGAACAATAACATTTATATGTGCTTGTTGAACATTTATTTTCAAACCAATATGGATTAATTCCACTCTTTGCTGCTATAACATCTTCCACTCTTCTGGAAAGGTGTTCTCTTGCCAAAATATCAACAGGAGTACCTTTTGAACATAAACAGTTGTAAAGGAGTGATTAAGGGTGTGATTCATGGAGTAACTTTACCTTGTGAAAGTGTGTGACTTGTGTATTTATCCCCTTGAGAACACATAGGCCTATATCCATATGCAGCTTTCAGTGAGTAAAGAAATTGTTCAATAAAAACAGACTGTAGTGCCTCCGCTTTCTGATTTAATTAGTCATTTTAGTGTAGGAGACAAACACAGGAAAGACACTTGGTGACAGAATCACTATGGATTACAATTAGCGTTTATGAAGATTAGCATCTGAGTGCGATCGCTGATGAAAACGTTCAGATCAGCATGACGTCTTGTCAGTTCTTCAGTAAAAGAAGCAGCATATTGGTCACTTGATGAAGCAACAAGAGTCTGGCCCAGCAGCTGAACGATTTTTTCTATCTTGTTTGATGTGCTTTCCCAGATGCCAGAACTATTAAAGGGATAGTTCACCCAAATATCACAATTCAGTCATTGTTAACTCACCCCTGTGTTTTTATAACCCCATATGACTTACATTCTTTTTCTTAACACAAAGTGAGAAATTGTGAAAATTTGTTTTGATGTCATACAATGGCAGTTTATGGTGACCACCTCTTCAAGCTTCAAAAGGACACAAAAGTATAATTCAGAAGTCTAATAAATTATTCAATGAGCTCATGATTGTTATGAAAGCATACGATAAGGTTTGGTGCGAAACAAATCAAAATCAAATGTTTTATTGAGTAAAAATTTTCACTGACTGTTATTCTACTGTGCATGTTCATGAGTCTGCACGCGAGCTTTAGAGCTCTTTGCACGAGAGAAACAGTGGTTATTCAGCATGCGCGAGATTGGGCGTTCAAGCGAAAATCGTTTTCGTTTCAACAGGACCACCAGTGATACTAAAGGGATAGTTCACCCAAAAATGAATCATCATTTCATTATCTCATTTACTCACCCTTATCCCACCCCGGATGTGTGTGACTTTCTTTCTTCAGCAGAACACAAGATTTTTAGATGAATATCTCAGCTCTGTAGGTCCATACAATGCAAGTGAATGGGTGCCAATATTTTGAAGCTCCAAAAATCACATAGGTCAGCATAAAAGTAATCCATAAGACTCCAGTGGTTAAATCAATGTCTTCAGAAGCGATATGATAGGTGTGGGTGAGAAACAGATCAATATTGTAGTCAATATTTACTATAAATTCTCCTCCCTGCTCAGTCAATATCCACTTTTCACATTCTTCTAGTGTTTTTGGTGATTCTCATTTGTCATGCATATGCCCCCTACTGGGCAGGGAGAAGAATTTCTAGCAAAAATGGACTTAAATATCATATCACTTCTGAAGATATGGATTTAACTACTGGAGTCTTATGAATTACTTTTATGCTGCCTTTATGTGCTTTTTGGAGTGTCAAAATTTTGGCACCCATTCACTTGCATTGTAGGGACCAACAGAGCTGAGATATTCTTCTAAAAATCTTCAGTTGTGTTCTGCAGAAGAAAGTAAGTCATAAACATCTGGGATGGAATGAGGGTGAGAAAATGATGTGAGCATTTTCGTTTTTAGGTGAACTATTCCTTTAACAACAGAAACCAAAACATAGCTGCACACAAACAGAGAACAGAACTTACAAACATGTCTGAAGAGTTTGTAGTGGAAGAACAGATGCATTTTAATGCCCAGCCTTATTTGTTTGAATCGGAGTCCTCAATCAAAAAGTGTGATGGAGGAGGCTGAAGGTAGCTACCGGTACCACCGCTTCCTATACGCATATTACACAGTCTGCTAGGGCAGCAATTCCCAAGGGGGGCACCGTATTACCCGAGGGGGGCACCGTAAACTCCACCGGCTGTAGCAAGTTATACCTTATTCAAGGACCCGAAAGCAGTCACGGAACACAGACAGTCGCCTCACGCTCACACTACACATCGCATTTTGGACCGGTGCCAGTTCATAGCGGACAGGGTTAACGTGCGCAATGGCATATATAAAACCAAATGATCGACAGAATGTCCCGTTGCTCGTCGCAGCTGCTTAGGACAAAAAACTGTGATTTACATAGAAATGATTACTTTTATTGTGTGTCGTTTGGTGTCTTGAGTAGGACACGGTGTGACTGTAGCTACCTTCAGCCCCATCTCTCTGTTTGATGGAGGACTCCACTGAAATGCATCTATTCCACTACAAACTGTTTGTAAGTTCTGTTCTCTGGTTTATGTTGTGTTTCTGTTGTTAATATCGCTGATGGTCCTATTGAAGCGAAACGAAATTTTTCGCTTAAACGCCCCATCTTGCACGTGCTGTGTAACTACTGTTGTTCTTGTGCAAAGAGCTCTAAAGCTCGCGTGCAGACTCATGAACACGCACAGTAGAATAACGGTCAGTGAACATTTTTACTAAGTAATACATTACATATCAGATTGTTTTTCGCCAACCTTATCGTATGCTTTCATAACAATCATGAGTCTCATGGAATAATTTAGTAGACTTCTGAATTATACTTTTGTGTCCTTTGAAGCTTGAAGAGACGGTCACCATAAACTGTCATTGTATGACATCACTGAGAATTTTTTTTTCACAATTTCTCCCTTTGTGTTAAGGAAAAGAAAAAGTAATATGGGGTTATAACAACACAGGGGTGAGTAAACAATGGCTGAATGTTAATTTTTGGGTGAACTAATCCTTTAAATCAACAGGGAGTCCCGACAGTCAGGGGATTAACAACCTCCCTCTGGCAGACGCTAATGTCAGTCTGCCTCCCTCCTGCTTGTCGTCGATTATGTAAATGAAGCTTACGTCTCGATTAAAATCTCTTTAATTAAAAGGGGGGTATCCACAAACTTTTTACTAGTTTTTACTAGTAATTTCAAATATTAATTGCTCAGTTGTCAGTGCTGTTTATAGAACTTTTCAGCAAGTACCAAAGCTTCCACATACTTCATAAAGGGTGAAGCGAATCGCATAGATTCACACGGCGAATCACGTTTAACTATTTTTCTATGTGTGTGTGCAGGTGGACTGGATGAGGCTCTTTATAACGTGATCGCCATGGCAAGGGAACAGGAGATCCCATTTGTGTTTGCTCTGGGCCGTAAAGCTCTGGGCCGCTGTGTGAATAAACTTGTTCCTGTGAGTGTAGTGGGGATATTTAACTACTCTGGAGCAGAGGTACAGACACACACATTCTCACACTATTACATATGTACACTCACACTCTTGTATTAACCAATTTGTATTTGTGGTTTGTGTGTTCAGGGTCTGTTTAATAAGGTCGTATCTCTGACAGAAGAGGCACGGAGAGCATATAAGGACATGGTAAGCGCTCTGGAGCAGGAGCAGGCAGAGGAGGCCCTGAAGAATGTCAAGAAGGTCACACATCACATGGGCCACTCCAGAAACCCTTCTGCTGCCAGCGCCATCTCCTTCTGCAGCGTCATATCAGAACCCATCTCAGAGGTCAACGAGAAAGAATACGGTAAAACATACACTTCACAGACACTTTAGGGGCCATTCATACCAAACGCGTTTTGCATCCGACTGTGCTGCTTTTAAATTGTTTTTCTGCAGGAATAGCAGTCTGCATACTAGGGCTGTGCAATATGGACAAAAAAATCATATCGACTTCAATATATGATTTATATATATGTAAGAGAGAGAGAGAGAGATTTTGGCAAATGTTTTTCCTTCATACATTTTACATTGAAACATTTCAAGGATTCAAAACACATTTCAAGAGTAAAATAATTAACTTTGCATAAGTGATAGATGATAGCATCAGTTGTTTCTTTATGCCTTTTTATTTTTCCGATTTCTGTTTTGTATTCTCACTGGTAAATTTTTTGCACATTGCATTCTGATTAGCGAGATCCCATCTGTGTGCAAGATGTGCATGGATCAGAATGGCAAATTAAATATCACGGAATTCTGAGTAAAAACAAAAAGTGCACGTATCGTGATTTTATTGCGATTCCGATTAATTTTGCAGCCCTAATATACACTGATCAGCCACAACATGAAAACCACTGACAGGTGAAGTGAATAACATTTAGTATCTTGTTACAATGGAACCTGTAAAGGGGTGGGATATTTAGGCAGCAAGTGAAAAGTCAGTTCTTGAATTTCATGTGTTGGAAGCAGGAAAAATGGGCAAGCATAAGGATCTGAGCGACTTTGACATGGGCCAAATTGTGATGGCTAGTCAACTGGGTCAGAGCATCTCCAAAACAGCCGGTCTTGTGGGGTGTTCCTGTTATGCAGTGATTAGTACCTTCCAAAAATGGTTCAAGGGAGGACAACCGGTGAACCGGCGACAGGGTCATGGGTGCCCAAGGCTCATTGATACATGTGGAGATCGAAGGCTGGCCCGTCTGGTGATCCCACAGAAGAGCTACTAGAGCACAAATTGCTGAAAAACTTAATGCTGGCCATGATAGAAAGGTGTCAGAACACACAGTGCATTGCAGCTTGCTGCGTATGGGGCTGCGTAGCCACAGACTGGTCAGAGTGCACATGCTGACCCCTGTCCACTGCCGAAAGCGCCTACAATGGGCACATGAGCATCAGAACTGAACCATGGAGCAATGGAAGAAGGTGGCCAGGTCTGATGAATCACGTTTTTTTTAGATCATGTGGACAGCCAGGTGCGTGTGCATCGTTTACCTGGGGAAGAGATGGTAGCAGGATGCACCATGGGAAGACGGCAGGCCGGTGGAGGCAGTTTGATGCTCTGGGTAATGTTCTGCTTGGAAACCTTGGGTCCTGGCATTCATGTGGGTGTTACTTTGACACGTACTACCTACCTAAAGATTGCTACAGACCACATACACCCCTTCAGGGCAACGGTATTTGCTGATGGCAGTGGCCTCTTTCAGCAGGATAATGTGCCCTGACACTGCAAAAATTGTTCAGGAATGGTGTGAGGAACATGACCACGAGTTCAAGGTGGCCTCCAAATTCCCCAGATCTAAATCCGATTGAGCATCTATGGGATGTGCTGGACCAACAAGTCCGATATATGGAGGCCCCACCTCGCAACTTATAGGACTTAAAAGTCTTTGTGCCAGATACCACAGGACACCTTCAGAGGTCTTGTGGAGTCCATGCCTTGATGGGTCAGAGCTGTTTTGGCAGCATGAAGGGGACCTACATGATATTAGGCAGGTGGTTTTAATGTTGTGGCTGATCGGTGTATATAGTACAAGAGTCTTACTCCACCTTTGTGTTCACGCTTGGTTTGTTTGTTTGATCGAACCACATTTGAGTCATTAATGTGAGTATCACAGCGAGTACTAGCAGCAGCTGTTTACCACAAAAAACTAGGTCACTACACACAGATGATGATGCTACAAATAAACTCCACTTTTTATAGTAATTACAGTTCCATTATTGTAATTTAATTCATTTAGGCTACTTAAATTGTTTTTCTTTCTGAATTGAGTGAAATTCACAGATCTGTAGTTTTTGCTCATATCAGTTGACTTTCATTATAAAGAGTTTTCCTTAAGTAAAGCGACTGCTTTTTATTAGGAAATACTTTTAAAGTTTTCATCAGGTCTTGATCGCAGTGGCAGTAATGCGTTTATTAAGCCGTGAGCAAGTGAGTAACATGTATTATCTGCTGTGTGCAGAGACCAACTGGAGGACGATGGTGGAAAACACAGACACGCCAGAATCGCCGGAGTTTGAACCCATCAGAGCGACCAATAAAGAGAGAGAGGTCACATCACCCCCACCACAGCCAGCATCCAACCAGAACCCAAGCTTGAACCCTGCGGCTGCTCGAGCTCCAGAGAGGGAGGAGTCTCGCACAGATGACCGTTTGGAGTGGGCGTCTCAGCAGAGCACAGAGACTGGCTCTCTGGACGGCAGCTGCCGAGACCTGCTCAACTCCTCCATCACCAGCACCACCAGCACACTGGTGCCTGGCATGCTGGAGGAGGAGGACGAGGATGAGGAGGAGGAAGAGGACTACACCCCCGAGCCCCTCTCAGTGCAGGTGCCCCCCCTCAGCTGCAGGATTGAGTCGTGGGTCTCCAAAACGCTGGAGAATCTGCAGCTGCACAGACCGAGCGACGGCAGCACCGAGGAAGATGAAGATGAGGAGGGGCATCTAAGCGATGAGGAAGAGCTCGACTCATCTGATCTCGCTGAACCGGCGGCTGATGTCAAACACACACCTGAACCATCCACACACACGGGCTGAGCGACCACACACACCTCATTACCCAAAGTTTCTCTGTTTCACAAAACACAAACATTGACTCAGGAAATTGAAATGGACAGACCAACACACACACAGACTCTCTGTAGCCGCACAGCTGTAAAGGAATAGTTCACCCAAAATGAAAATTCATAATTTACTCACCTTCATGGAGTTTGAAACCTGTATGACTGACTTTATTCTGTGGACCACAAAAACAGATGTTTATTCTCTTCACGCTGCTGTTTTCCATACAGTGAAAGCATACAGTGACCAGGTGCTGCCAAAAAGGACAAAAAAACGCTGTTAAAGAACCATATGACTTATATGCTATGTTCAAAGTCCTGAGGAAAAGACCTAAATTTAAATTTGTATTTACTATTCAATCTTCTCCTCTTCTGAAGCTCCCTAAACATCATCTTTTGTGTTCCACAAAGAAAGTCATAGCGGTTTGGAACAGAACTGCATCCATCCCTCCACATACACACACACACGTCTCTTTCTGCAGGTCGCTCACCATTTCTTGTCTGAGTGTGTGTTTGGTTTAACGGACAGTAAGAATCCAGTACACACGACCTAAACAAACACAAACAATTAATAAAACCTGCAGACAAAAACAACAGACGACTAGATGTGTGAGCGATTCGTGCAGAACTAATGTCATGAACAAATGAACGAATCCTGCTGTAAATAACATGTTTAAATGTTTCTAATATTCAGTCTTTTTCGCTTCTATTTATCGTGCTTGAATTAAATCAGATCAGCTGGTTTTGAGGGTGTTTCTCCCTGTTATGTTTATAATTTGTTCTGTCTCTGAGTCTTATACCTGTAGGTGGATTTATTTTCTCCTGGTACTAGTTTTACTGGTTAGATCATTTTGTGCAGGTAGTTTATATTGGTAAATTGCTGTACTGTATTCTGGTGCTTTTGGTTTGGACGGCAGCAGTTTTAGGTCAGTATCAACTGGTAAACTGTCCCGGTTCAGATGGACCTCAGAATCGTCAGTCACAGCTGCTGCAGCGACCCGTCCAATTAGACACTGAACATCTGAACCTGAGTGAGTCTCATGAAAACATGGCCAGGTAACAGTTCACTCCAAAAATATTGTGTAAAAAAAAAATAAATAAAAAAAAAAACTCCATTAGGGCCATTAAGGTTTTTTGCATTGTAACATTATTTTCACAACAATTTCACAACATTTTCCCATAAATTCTTCTCAAAAGTGTTTCTCATTATATTCAGTACTGTATTGTAAAATACAGTAAGATTATTGTAATACTATGGTTTTAAATCAGCAGCATCAACAGCAGCACAACAAATGATAGTGACAAATACCAATATTTTAAAAAATTACAGTAGTGTTTTAATAATGAGAATGTTTGGGAATGTGTTTGTGATGTAATGTCACAATGCCAAAAAAAAAAAAAAAAACGTAATTATTTCTAAAAATAGGCTTCATTTTCTTTATGCAAAATATAATTTCTCATTGTTTTCGTTTGATTTTGGGGTGAAATATGAGCCAGGCATGAGATTCATCCACCTGACTTCCACTGTGCGCATGTGTATTAGTGCAAAACTCTGTCTAACCCTTATTCCCTCTGATGTCCTCTGGTCTTTCTCCATCTTTAGTATTAACGGGTGTGTGTTTTTGAGAAATGAATCCTGATGATAAACCTCTTCAAACTCCAAATGAAGGTTATATTACATTATAATGGTGTTATCTCGGCATATGTTTGTCATAATGTACATTAATGATTTCTTGGTAACTGTTTATATGAAAGGGTTAATTAATGACTAACATGAGGGTAAATCGGGTGTTTCAGAGCCGTCAGGTCCAATGAAACGCAACAGTTGAGATTGTTTTTCCTCGTGTAAACAGTTGAAATGTTCTGGAGCAACATCTCAGTGTAATAAGCTTCCTGTAGCAGAACTCTGGCACCGCTGTGTTTGGGTTGATGTGGAGCTAATGGATCAGTGTGTATCTTTCTCTTTCTGTGTTTAGAGTGACTTTCATTGGCATGTCTTTTGCACTATGTACATAAACGTGAACATGCTTTAGTAACTAATGTGAGTCTAGCACCCATCTTTGACGTGTCATTTTCAGCATTTATTATTAAGTCACAGCGTCTTTTCATCTGTACATGCAGTAACTGTTGACTTATTGTTAATACAATTAAACTGTTTCCAGTAAACTACCTGCTCTACTATGTGTTTGATAAGTGATTATGAGTCGTGAAGACTTGCAAAACGAATGTGTGTTTGGAGGCTTAAATTGATAGTTCACCCAAAAATGAAAATTCTCTCATCATTTACTCACCCTCATGCCATCCCAGATGTGTATGACTTACTTTCTTCTACTGAACACAGACAGAGATTTTTAGAAGAATATTTCAGCTCTGTAGGTTCATACAATGAAAGTGAATGGTGAGCAAAACTTTGAAGCTCCAAAAAGCAAAGGCAGCATAAAAGTAATCCATAAGACTAAAGGCCCAGGTATGCTTCGTTTTTTAGCGTTCCGTTATATAAGAAATTATATTTTGGAAATGCAAAGGGAAAACAAATGTAAGGCTTGGCTTGATTTTATTAATCAGAAATTGATTGGATTGTGAAAAGTGGGCATTCTATACCAGAATGGAACCAGACCTGAATGTGAGCTTGCAGTGGAGGACTACTCTCTCCCTGAAAAACTTTTGAGATGGCTTTTTGACCCTCCAGAACATCTCCACGCGTTTTAGTGGTAACACTATGTAACACAATTTTGGTTCCTGGGTAGTAAGTGTTATTTCCTAATTGCTTATGCCTCAAAAGTATAGAAAATGGCTATTATTCCCCACAAACTTTGCTTTTGTGACCAGGACAGTGATATTTTGAAATGTACCTATTTCCAATGAGAAAACGGGAGAATTTGTGTCTTTTCGTTCACAAAGTCAGAAAAAAACAACATATGAATCCAAAATCCTTCTTTATCTGTGGTCCAACGAAGACACCAGCTTTGACCTTTGCCTCAGACAGCTTAGGGAAGAAGTCTTGAAGGTACTTGAAGGCTGCTGACTCCTTATCTAGAGCTCTGACAAATTGTTTCATAAGGCCCAATTTGATGTGCAGTGGTGGCATCAGCACCTTCCGGGGATCCAACAGTAGCTCCCACTTGACGTTGTTCCTCCCCACAGAGAACTCGGTCTGCTGTGGCCAGTCCCGATTGTGGTAGTGCACCTTGGTGTCCGTGCTGTCCCAAAGGCAAAGATAGCAGGGAAACTTGGTAAAAATACCTTGGAGACCCATCAGGAATGCCACCATTTTGAAGTCTCCTATGACCTCCCAGCCTTACTCATCATAGCTCAAGGCGTCCAGCAAGGTCTTGATGCTGTTGTAATCCTCTTTGAGGTGCACCGACTGAGCCAGGGGAAGAGACGAGTACTTGTTACCATTATGGACCAACAAGGCTTTGAATATTATTTTAGTATAAATGCTTGATAATTTGGATTCATATGTTGTTTTTTTCTGACTTTGTGAACGAAAAGACACACATTCGCCCGTTTTCTCATTGGAAATAGGTACATTTCTAAATATCACTGTCCTGGTCACAAAAGCAAAGTTTGTGGGGAATAATAGCCATTTTCTATACTTTTGAGGCATAAGCAATTAGGAAATAACACTTACTACCCAGGAACAACAATATATATATATATAAATTATTGTTTTTATTATTATTATTTTTTTTATTATTTATTTATTTTTAACATACCCAAAGGAAATTGAGTAGTTTGTCAAAACAATGTCAGGTGGAGGAAGAGGTAGAAATTAGGGATGGGTGAATCGATCCTAAATTATCGATTCTTCCGAGACTGATGTTGTATCGAGAAGATCGATCCTCGCATAAAAATATCGATTCTTAAGGTTTTGACTAAAGTAGTGATTTTATTATTTGTTTCAAATGAAAATATTTGTTTCATAAGATTAAAATCAAAATAATACGCAAATAGTTGCATATGACTGGATATATTTCTCCTTCCACTCATCTAAATGCGCAAAAATTCTGAAAGACCCAAGACAATCACATACAGCATTCATCGGCGCTCGTTTGTTATATATTTATTAAACACTTATTTTCATTTAAAAGGTTAAAGCATTGAAAAATTCAGTGTTGTTAATAAATGATAAATGAAACAAAAATAGACGTCTGATCATTTGCAATTTAGGCCTATAAATGGAAAAAAAAAAGAAAGAAAAAAAGAAGAAATAATGGCTTTTAAAGGTGCACTCAGTAACTTTTGTGTTTATGTCATCTTGGACATACACTGATTCACAGTCAGCAATGATTACTTTAATGAGTGAATGTGTGAAATAACAGGACGCTTACTGAGATTAAGCGAGTAGTATCAGAGATTATTTAGCAGAGATGGGCCACTTCTATTAAAATGATGGGAGAAATTGGAACGCCCAACCAAGGAACTCTGAGCCACTACAGTCAACGGATGTAGAAAGGAAGTCCCGCCTTACAGTTAAAAGAGCCAATCACCTTTTAGATATAGACATCACCTGTCAATCAACTCTCGAACGCATGCGCATTAGCTATACAAGCCAGGGAAATTTTTTTGTGTAATATGTGGTAAAGAATCACAATTTACGATTCCAGTAGTCACATTTTATTGTTTTATTTGAAATATGTTCTTTGATCGTAATCTTGACCAACCGTTTTTGAGATTTTGGTCTTTCTCCATTTAAGTAGATAGGAGCTTCACTGGCATGACTGGAATTAGCCTCTCGAGAGCATTCCAAGTGGTATCGCACATCACTAGTAGTTTAGTGTTTGGAAAACCTGTAAATGATAGAAACAGTTATTATTTTTATTATCAGCTTTGGTGCCCCTAGTGGCACAGAAATGTCACAAACAACCTTTAAATACTGGTCATATGAATAAAATAATAATCATATACTCCCCATCTAAAGCAAGTTTAAACACAGAGCTAAAGAATTAAAGCAAATCTCGACTATGATCATAAATTATCAGCCCTGTTTGGCCATGACAATGATTCAAATTATGAATGGTAATGTAAAATCAATCCTCTGTTTAGTTTTGTTTCTGATCACATTTGCTCGCAGATGTTAAAGTATCGTGTGTCTCTTTTAAAGAGTGTTTAATCACAGCTGGCGGTATCAAACTCTAGCAGCCATGAGGTGGCGCTCTTGTCTCAATACAATATAATAACCAGAGGAGAACAAAGCTGGCACAGATGTGAACTCAGGAGAAAAAAAAAAAAAACAGAAACGTGCTGAGAGCACAATTCAGCTGTTTCTAACAGATATGTGGAGTATGACCTGAAATCACTTCCTTAAAGTTGGACAGAAACTGCTTTGAAATAAAAATCACTGCCATGAAAGTAGAAATCTTTCCTTCTTGCTCAACACAAGTTAAATATCTTCTCGGTTGATGTCAGAGTTTGGGTGGAGGGCCACTGCAGCTTAAAGTGACGCCAAATTGCAGGCTCACATTCAGCACACCTCGAATCTCTCTCTGCTCTCAGGGTCTCTGCTCTCAGGGGCAGGTCTTGCTCTGCTGGCAGTGCTCTCGTGGAGGGGCTTTCCAGAATTCCTCAGCTGGAGACTGACAGTTTCAAACCGACTTTGTGTTGGACAGAACAGAACAAGAGACATGAAGAGTGAAAACAGAGAGGGTGACCTGCCACAATTCAGTGGTGTTATGGTGGTTGCTAGGTGGTTGTTTACTGGCTCAATTCAAAAGAGTCCACCACTAAGCCTCAATGATATTCTGAACCCCGTTTTAAGAAGCCCCTTAGGTAAGAAAACCCTTTATTTGTAAGACTGTTGTCACTAAAGATTCCCTTATGACTCAGTACACTTGACATTGTGTAGTAACACATATGGGGAGTGCTTTCTTACATGACCTAGTTGAAACCTCTCTACAATAACGGCAATATTCTAATATTGGCTATGGTGATTGAGACCGGCCTGTTTTAGCACGAAACTGTCTGCTATAAAAAAAGGTGCACAAACACCATTTCCTCAGAATTACTTCCTTCAAGACAGCGATCATCTCTTGTCTAGAAGCCCTCTACCTTCGCCGTATATTGTGTATTGTGTACTGTATATTGTGTGTATATTAATTTATATATTTATATATCTAAAAGAATAACTTACGTGTTCGCATCTTTTTAAAGATGTCGTTCTGTAAGTGTTCCATGTGCGAGAGGCCGCCATCAGATCAGCATAAGAGCTGCGAGACGATTCAGCCTCACGCGCCCTCCCACCTGCCTCTTCTGTGATACCTGAGGATTCACACGAGGAGGCACGGTGGGGCCGCGAGTTCGAGCAGGATGACTTTGAGGTGGTCCTCGTGGCGGCATACACCCCGCGAGCCCCTCAATCTCTCCGAAGCCCATGTTTTATGATACGCTATGTGCGAGACGAGCTCCGACCTTCTGAAAGAGTGTGCGGACTCGTCTCGTGCAGCAGTTCTGATGCTGGGAATGATAATGACGAAGTCATGTCTCTCGCTGCATCAGACGAGGGAGAGGAACGTGTACGCACCACTGACAGGAAGATGCTCTGCTTACAAGGGCGGTCGAAGATCTTCACCTTGAGTGGTCTCCCCCAGAGGAACCTGAACAGTCTCGCCATGATGAATGGTTTCGGCAGTCCGGGCGCCGTCAAACGGCAGTGTCCTGCAAATCTGCCCCATTCTTCCCTGAAGTTCATAACGAACTATCTTAAGTCCTGGCGCACGCCCTTCTCGAAGTGTTTGCGCAGTGACGCCATCCTCTTTAACATGGATCACAGGGAAGAAAACGGTTATGCCCATTTACCCCCTGTGGAGGAGGCGGTAGCGGCACACCTCTGCCCAGCAAGTAACAGGCCGTGGAAATCACACCCCAAACATCCTTCCAAAATGCACTGGCGGGAAAAGCTTACTCAGCAGCACGACAAGCTGGATCAGCACTCCACGCAATGGTGGTGCTCCAGGTATTTCAAGCCAAGCTCCTCAGGCAAATGGATGAGCATGGCTTCGATCCAGAGACATTCAAAGAGCTCTGCACCCCTACAGACTCAAGTCACTGCGCAAGCCATCGGCAAGTCCATGGGCAACCTGGCAGTTATGGATCAACATATATGGCTGATCCTCACAGAAATGAGTGATATGGAAAAAGCCACTCTTTTGGTTGCTCCAGTGTCTCCAGCCGGCCTCTTTGGCAGCTCTGTGAATAAGTTTGCTGAGTGTTACATCGTGACTTAGCAGCAGTCACAGGCTATGAGACACTTTATGCCTAAACAGAGTATATCACAGCCGGTTCACCCTTGCTCTGTTTCAAGCCAGTGCCAGACTAAAAGCCCCATACCTGCTGCCTCACCGGAACCTGCGTATCAGAACATGCAGCAAAAGCGCTCCTGACGGGCACAACCCTTTGAAGCGGAAAGCAGAGCCCGCGGTTCCCTCTGGGTCTGCTCCAAAAAAGGCTCAATTGGAGACACAAAACACTGTTCCCCATCTCCCCACTACTGGTTGTCGGGAAAGGAATGTTGTTGTTCACAATATTGTTCAAAATGTTGTTTCTGTGTCTTGCACTCAAATAATGCAATAAAAAATGCAATAAGTGCAAAAAAGAATATAGCACACGTTGCAAATGCACGAGATGCTCACACATTCTCAAAAAAGAGCCCTTTTCCTCTTCAAAGCACAAACATTATACGCAACCGCTTCCCTATAGTGAGAGTTGTGTCATATAATACAGTGAGCAAACCAAATTGCCCTGTGTCCCAATATGCGGACACGTGGCAAGCCCTAATGAGTATTTCAGAATGGGTGCAAAAAATGACCGATCATGGTTATACGATCCAATTTGCACACCGGCCACCCCGTTTCAATGGCGTTCTGTCTTCCATGGTTTCACCCGAAGACACGCCAGTGTTACGAGCCGAAATACACAATCTCATCGTGAAAAATGCAATAGAGATTGTGCCAAATTGTCAAGCACAAAAAGGGTTTTACCACCATTATTTTCTTGTTCCAAAGAATGATGGCGGATTTTTTATGATTTAATCATAAAGTTCCTTAAGGGGAGCAAGGCGATTAAACCCACCTCAGCCGGCTACAGTCCCGACTTGGGACTTAACTTTAGCCCTAAAAGCACTCGCAGGGCCTCCCTTCAAGCCTGTGGACTCTGTTGATTTGCGCATGCTCTCCGTTAAGTCCGCACTACTGCTTGCTCTGGCCTCAATAAAATGGGTAGGTTACCTGCATGCACTATCAGTCGACAATTCATGTCTGGATTTTGTCCCCGGTCTTTCAAGAGCCACTGTCAAACCCAGGAAAGGCTATGTAGCCAAGGTCCTAACTATGCCCTTCAAACCGCAGGTGGTTCACCTTCAGGCCTTCTTCCCTCCTCCATTTAATTCGGATGAGGAACAATAATTGCATTTGTTATGTCCTGTGCAGGCACTACATACATATGTTGAGCGTACCTGCCAGTTCAGAATGTCTGATCAGCACTTTATGTGCTATGGAGGATGCACAAAAGGAATGTCCATCTCCAAGCAAAGACTCTCTCACTGGATTGTCGATGCAATTGCCCTGGCTTATGATTCGCAGGGTAAGACTTGCCCAATTGGTGTTAAAGCACACTCAACTAGAGGCATGGCCTCCTCATGGGAATGGATGAACAGTGTGTCTTTACAAAAAAATTATGTTTTGCAGCAGGATGGTCCTCTCAAAACACATTTGCAAGGTTTTACAAACTAGACGTAATGTCTCTATCTTCACATGTCCTCTCTGTTAAGAGCACTTGCTATTCATTGGCAAAATATATATACTTATGCCCTTCCCTTTAAGTATGAGCTCCCCATCATTTACACAACTGCCTCCATTCAGGCCGTTATAATTTACCATAAAGTCACAAGCACTTTCATTTATAAATAAACTCCCTTCCCGACTGGGTTCATAAGGAGTTAACTCAAACTATATGACTATAGTCCATATATTCATTATGAGTACTCCCTTCCTGGCCAACATGAGGATCCCTTACTGCAGCATACTCATGTCAGTCGCCGTCCCACAAGACTGCGGCGCCATGTTTCCTCTCTGGGAAGTTATGTCGTGTAGTGCGGCGTGATGGGATTCTGTTCCCCATATGTGGTACTACACAATGTCAAGTGTACTGAGTCATAAGGGAACGTCTCGGTTACGAACGTAACCTCGGTTCCCTGAGACGAAGGGAACGAGACATTGCGAACGCTAGCCGCACTACAAGAGTTCTTGAGGCACGAGCGATGCGCTCCTTGTGCTCAGTGAGAAATTCTGAGGAAATGGTGTTTGTGCACCTGTTTTTATAGCAGACAGTTTCATGCCAAAACAGACAGGGCTCAAACACCATAGCCAATATTAGAATATTGGCATTATTGTAGAGAGGTTGGAACTAGGTCGTGTAAGAAGGCACTCCCCATATGCGTTACTACGCAATGTCTCATTCCCTTCATCTCAGGGAACCGAGGTTACGTACGTAACCGAGACATTTTCTTGTAACCAGCTCTGGTCCCTACTTCAATGTAAGTCTATGGGATTTTTTCTCCTGTTTTATTGTCAGCCAGGTCCAAATCCTAAGTCTGACCATTTAAGAAAGTAACACAGCTGGGTCACGTGACTCCATGCAAGAGGCAGACGTGTGAGCAACGAGTTCTGCGCACTTTGCTAAGTTTTTAATTATTTTCATGTTATAATCTGGTAAATTTTGATACACCCAGCTACACATTTGCTCTTTGATGCAAAACATGGCAAAGAAGTCAAAATCATCGGGCTCTGGAGACATTATAAGACACTTACGTGTTCAGGATGCAAGCCCCGACAGACCTACAGACCGGGGACTCGATTTGGATGGCACGGTGGGAGAAGGAATCCAGCGTCAGTTGTCCAACATGTCGGTGATGTTGACAAAGATTCTTGCTGACTTGGAGGATCTCGCTGTAATTTGTCGATCGATTACAGCGATGGAAACATAATTCTCTAAGTTAGCTACAAGAGTGACTGATGTTGAAAAACGAATCGACTTTCTGGAATCTTCGGAGAGGGAATTAACCGCTAATCCGTCCACGACCAAAGTTGATTTGGAACATCTCCTTGAAAAGCTTGAAGATCTTGAGAATAGAAGCTGCAGGAATAATGTTCGAATTGTTGGAATTCCTGAGCATGAGGAGGGCAGAGATATTGTGAAATTCCTTGAGGAGCTTTTCCCGAGTCTGCTTGACATAACAGGCCACAAGCTGGAAATCGAGCGAGCTCACAGGGTCCCAGCTCACAGATCTGCTGAGGGAGAAAGTCCCCGATCGATTCTGGCCAAATTTCTGAGATCATCCGATAAAGATCTTGTGTTGCGCCAGACGCGGAGCAAAGGGAAGATCTCTTGGAAGAACCATAATGTTTTCTTGTTCCCGGACTTTGCGAGTTTGACAAGAGAGAAACGCGATCGGTTCAAGGAATGTAAGAAACTCTTACATCAGAAAAAGATCTCGTTTGCTCTGATGTTTCCGGCCAAACTGAGAATAGAAACGAAAAACTGTCGCAAAGTATTTACATGTCCAAATCAGGCAATGTCTTTTATAGAATCAATGTCTGAGTAATTGGATGTTTCTCATGTGAGTGGGTTGACTCGCTGTACTTACTCTTGAGAAAGCTGGGCGTCATTTTGGTTTCTTTTTTCTTTTTGCGTTGGCTCCACCGAGCGGCCGAAGCTTGTTTTGTGAATAACACTTTTCCTTAAAGAAACTTTTGCATTGAAGTTCCCAGCCAGTTTGAGAGTGGACACTACGGATGACCGCAAAATATCTACATGCTTACACAAAGGATGTCTTTTATGAAGTTGACAGTTTATGTCATGGTATATACTTTTATACAGCCTCCGAGTGAATTGACTCGACCATCCGGGGAACAGGTATGCCGGTTTTGTTTCTTTTTGTATTGGTTCCGCTTAGTGGCTGGAGCTTGTTCTATTGAATAACACTCTGTTCGTTCTTCGTGCTTATTCCTCCTGCTGGCTGGAGTTTGTTTTGTTGAGTTTTTTTTTTTTTACGGGACATTGGAATGATTACGTCATCCGTTGAACTCATAACAGCTGGCTCACTGAATATTCGTTTGTCTGTCCGAGGAATCTGAATGGTCTTATATCAGCTGGAATTTGTTTTGTGGAAGATCACACTTTTAAAACAATTCTGTGAATGAATCTACACATTCTTTGTGTTCATTCTTCCTATTTACTGGGTTTATTTTACAAAGTATTTTCTGTTATGTAATTTGTGAGGCAAAATTGTCATGGGGGCTCGTGGGCGTTCATGGACCTTTTGAGTTTAGAGGGATTGTCGCCGGTTGGCGCTGTCGTTCGTGGGGTTAATGGGCACATTTTTCTTTTTTCTGTTTGTTTTGTTCGGGGGGAAGTTCGGGGTTTGATTGTTTCACTAATGGGGAATGTGGTCTGTATAATTTTGTTTTTGACACAATTTATTTTTTATTACTATATCAATATGTCAGTTGTTAATATGAGTGTACTATCTCTCTCCACATGGAATGTAAATGGGTTGGGGCACCCCATAAAAAGAAGGAAAGTTATTACTTTTCCTAAACGTAAGAAATATGATACAGTGTTTCTTCAAGAAACACATCTCTCCCCGCAGGAAGCTGAAAAATTTGGGAAGATATGGGGTGGACATGTGTTTTTTAGTGCTGGCTCAAGTAAGAGCAAGGGAGTCATTATATTGGTAAATAAACATCTACAATTCAAATGTCTCAAACAGATTAAAGATCAATTAGGAAGAGTCATTATTGTTTTAGCTGAAATTCAAGGACAAAGGTTGATTTTGGCTAATATTTATGCACATAACGCTGATGATCAGGGCTTTTTTATAGATCTTGAAGGGATGTTGCAAACCACTGGCACCCCTCATGATATAATATTGGGAGGAGACTTTAATCTTTTGATGAACTCAGTCCTTGATCATAGTGAAGCAAAAGTGTGCAAGCCCCCTAGAGCAACATTCACGCTTCACAGGATGTGTAAAAATCTTGGTCTTACAGATATTTGGAGACTTTTGAACCCATCTGGTAGGGACTATACATTTTTTTCATCAGTCCATAAGATTTATTCTAGAATAGATTTTTTTTTTTATATCCAAATCCCTCATTTCATCTGTTGTTGATTGCTCAATTGGAAACATTTTAGTCTCGGATCATGCCCTGGTGAGTTTAGAGGTGATGCCACATATAGAGAAAAATAAATCATATAGCTAGCGCCTTAATGTATCCCTTCTGCAAAATCCTGATTTCCAACAAATGTTAAAGACTGAAATCAATATTTATATGGAGACCAACTGGTCCTCAGTATCCTCTGTGGGCGTGGCTTGGGAGGCACTTAAGGTGGTTCTTAGGGGTCGGATCATACAGTGTGCCTCATTCATCAAAAAATCCAAAGCACAAGAACTTATGGAGTTGGAAGGAAATATTAAAAGTGCCGAGGCAAAGCTGAAGCGCCGTATGTCAGCTGATGGCCTCAGAGAACTGACCCGATTGAAATACAGATATAATACTATTTTGTCGCGGAAAGTGGAGTTTTGGTTATTCAAGGCAAGACAGTCATACTTTGAGTCGGGTGACAAAGCAGGGAAGCTTTTGGCTAGATATAAAAAGCAGAGAGAGTCTTTTTTTACCATTCCCTCAGTGAAATCTGCTGATAGTGAAATATTTACCTCAGCCATTGATATTAATAATGCTTTTAAAGAATTCTATCTTGATCTCTATAGTTCCACATCTTCGTCTACTGATGAAGATATTAGAAACTTTGTGGAACCATTAGATCTTCCTAAACTGACGAATGAGCAAAAAAACTCTCTTGATTCTGAGATAATCCTGGAGGAACTTGACGAGGTAATTAAGTCCCAACCT
Organism: Myxocyprinus asiaticus; assembly: GCF_019703515.2. Taxonomy (NCBI): domain Eukaryota; kingdom Metazoa; phylum Chordata; class Actinopteri; order Cypriniformes; family Catostomidae; genus Myxocyprinus; species Myxocyprinus asiaticus. The sequence continues at coordinate 33,052,169 of NC_059361.1, forward strand.
ACTGGCAAAGCTCCAGGGCCAGATGGTTTTGCCGCAGACTTTTTTAGATCCTATGCTACAGAACTGGCTCCACTTTTGTTAGAAGGTTATATGGAATCATTAAAGAATGGAAAGCTTCCTCCAACCATGACACAAGCCCGGATCAGTCTGATTCTTAAAAAAGTTAAAGATCCAAGCGAGTGTAAAAGGTACCGTCCAATTTCCCTGATCCAACTAGATGTAAAAATATTGTCAAAAATTTTGGCTAATCAATTAAGTAAAGTTATGACATCACTTATACATATAGATCAGGTGGGATTTATTCGGGGCCGCAGCTCTTCTGATAACATCAGGCGTCTCATCAATATCATGTGGTCAGTAGCGAATGATCAATCTCCGATCGCTGCCATCTCACTTGATGCTGAAATGGCGTTTGATATGGTAGAATGGGATTATCTTTTTAAGATTTTGGAAATGTATGGGTTCGGGAGTACATTTATTGGTTGGATTAAGTTACTTTATAGACACCCTGTAGCAGCGGTTCAAACAAATGGATTAATTTCATTTTACTCTGGATAGGGGCACTCGAGGGCTGCCCTCTTTCCCCATTATTGTTCTGTCTTGCCCTGGAACCATTAGCAGCCACGATAAGAAAGGAGGATGATTTTCCAGGGGTGGAGGCGGGAGGTGTGGCACATAAGCTTCTGCTTTACGCAGATGATATTTTATTATTTGTCTCTGAACCTACTAGATCTATGCCTTACCTCCACAGAATTATTAATTCCTTTTCCAAGTTCTCAGGATACAAAGTCAATTGGGCTAAATCCGAAGCTTTGGCTCTGACAGCGTACTGCCCAGTAATGGCTTTTTAGCAGGGCGCCTTCCAATGTCCCAAACAGGGCATTAAGTATTTGGGGATTTTATTCCCAGCAAATTTGTCTGATTTAGTTAGTGTTAATTTTGACTCTTTAATAAAAAGGTTTTCGAGCGGTGTGAGCAGATGTGCTTCATTACATTTATCGAAGATTGGGAAGGTTAATGTTATTAAAATGAATTTGTAAGGGGGTTCAGTGGAAAGGAGGAGGTGAGAACCGGCTTAAGAATATAAATAATAATTTAATAAACAACTTAAACAAAACACACAACTATAAACACACAGTAGAGCTGCCTGTCATTCTCTCTCTCTCGAACTGTCGTCCCCGGCCGCCTTTATCCCTCACGCGCCCCATCAGGCTGATTGGGGATCAGGCGTGCGTCATTCCAGCCCGGCCCCGCCCTCCCCGGCTCTACAGAATTGTATTCCAAAATTTAACTACCTGCTACAATCTCTCCCCGTAGATGTCCCCCTCTCTTATTTCAAGGAATTTGATAGCATAGCGAAGTCCTTTATTTGGAATGGTAAACGTCCCAGATTGGATTTTAATAAGTTACATAGGCCGATAGACAAAGGAGGGCTAGGCCTACCCAAGATTTTGTTTTATTACTATGCGTTCAGTCTCAGACATTTGGCTCATTGGTCACTTCCACCTGAGAGAGCCCCTCCCTGGTTTGTTATTGAACAGGCAGTTCTTGCCCCTATTTCGCCATTACAAAGCATCTCTATCAAACTAATCGGAAAAGTTAAGTTACACCCCGTTATTTCTCATTTACACTCGGTATGGACCCAAGTGTCCAGATTGTTTAAATTGGACACTTATTTAAATGTTGCCTCGAGCATATGGCAGAACCCAAGACTGTGTATTGGCAAGTCTCCTTTCTGCTGGCCGGAGTGGATTGTGAGGGGGGTTGCTACACTCGGTGACCTATATGAAAGTGGTGTGTTGAGATCGTTTGAAAACTTGGTCCAACATTTTGGGATCCCCAGACCTCAGTTTTATAGGTATTTACAACTGTGCAACCTGCTTTGTACTATTTTTGGGAGTAGCACACATCCCCCTAAGGAGGCAGATGCTTTGGGAGAGGTGATTGCGGCTTTTGGAAAAGGTCATGAGGCATCAGTGTATTACTTCCTGTTAATTCAGAGTATGGGGGACGGAGCCTTAACTTCTCTCAAGAGAGTATGGGAGAAAGATTTCAACTTGGCATTGGAGGAAGGAGTGTGGGCTAAGATTCTTAAAAACATTAAGTCTGCATCTAGTGATGCAAGGGTGCGTCTTATACATTTCAAAATTTTGCACAGATTTTATTGGACCCCCTCTAGACTGTATAGACTTGGTCTTAAAGACACACCCAACCTGCTGGAGATGCCGATCAGAGGATGGAGACATGGCCCATGTTTTTTGGTGGTGTGTCAAGATCCAGAAATTCTGGTCGAAGGTTCAGGATTTTGTGTGCGACGTGGTGAGCATTCAGGTTTCGTTTTGCCCCAGACTTTGTGTTCTGGGCGATGGGGCGGTCATCGATGTGGGGGATGGCCTTATAGAGAACTGGGTTCTGACATGTGTGATGATCGCCAGGTAGGTTATTTTGAGGGGTTGGAGGTCAGCTGGTGCGCCCCCATATCCGGAGTGGTGCACGGAGGTGGGGAGGGTGGCAGCTTATGAGGAGATGTCATCGGGAAGACGGGGTGGCTTGGATAAATTTTTTTGGAAATGGGGCAGGTATTTGGAGTTTTTGGAGGGCTCTCGGGTGGGGTGTGGAGAGAGTAGTGTATTATAGTTAGTATGATTATTATGTGTGTATGTACTGTATGTATTTATGTGTATATATATATATATATATATATACTTTTTATGTGTGTGTGTGTGTGTGTGTGTGTGTCGGTTTGATTTTGATTTTTATATATTTTCTTATGTTTGACCACAGGGTTGTTTTTTTTGGGAGGGGGGCGAGGGGTTGTAGGGTTTAAATGTTGATTTTATGTATAAAAATATGTTGTACATTTCATTGTTATTGTATGATTTAATAAAAATGTTAATTACAAAAAAGAAAGTAACACAGCACACCACTTATCAACAAGCTCAATGATTTAAGGCAGGGGTCTTCAACCTTTTAGGCCAATGACCCCTTTGTGAAAGAAAATGGAGCAAGGATCCTCTTTTACATATTGTGTAAAATTGAGTGTTGCTTTTAAGCCTGAGCTATAACACGCATATAGTAGGCTACTAAACATTTTGGTTACATACTTTATAGCCTAATGCTTAGATTGGAAAGCTATCATTTACTCACCCTCATGCCATCCCAGATGTGTATAACTTACTTTCTTCTGATGAACACAAACAAAGAATTTAAGAAGATTATTTCAGCTCTGTAGGTCCATACAATGCAAGTGAATGGGTACCAACATGTTTAAACTCCAAAAAGACATGAAAATAGCATAAAAGTAATCCATAAGACTCCACTGGTTAGATCCATGTCTTCAGAAGAGATATGAAAGGTGTGGGTGAGAAACAGATTTATTTAAGACCTTTTTCACTATCAAGTTCCACTTTCACTTTCACATTCTTCTTCTTTTGTTTTTGGTGATTCGCATTCTTACTGCATATCTCCACCTACTGGGCAGGGAGGAGAATTTATAGTAAAAATAACTTAAATATTGATCTGTTTCTCACCCACACCTATCATATCTCCTCTGAAGACATAGATCTAACCACTGGCATCTTATGGATTACTTTTATGCTGACTTTATGTGCTTTTTGGAGCGTCAAAATTGTTATTACCCATTCACTTGCATTGTGTGGACCTACAGAGCTGAAATATTCTTCTAAAAATCTTTGTGTTCTGCAGAAGAAAGTCACACACATCTGGGATGGCATGAGGGTGTGTAAATGATGAGAGAATTTTCATTTTTGGGTGAACTATTCCTTTAAAATAATCAATGATGATTTACAGAATCATATACTTACATTTTAATTTTACTTAATACATTTTAACGTGTGAGGGGAAATGAAACATTTAGCAAAAATTTGAACTTTTGCTTTTTAACCTTTGGTTGAAGTTAACTTAATTTTTGAATCTATTTGTTTTTTTTTTTGTTTTTTTGTTTTTTGTTGTTGTTTTTTTTGTGTTAAACTCACATTTTCTTTTTTGCACAAAAGATAAAAAATAATTTTTAGGTATAAAAAAATAAAGGTATTATTCACAAATTAAAATGTTAATACTTGCATGGTGTCCAAATTGGGCACACATGGTGTCCGAATCAAAAGACATTTGATTTAATGTATAGCTATGTAGAGCGGGAAATTTGGACCAATGACATTTTGTGGTGGGTGGGGCTATCCACCAAACGATTGACAAAATGTCCTGTTTCTCACTGCTTGTCACAGTCATGACTGGTTAGGACAAAAACTCTCATTTACTGTACGTAGAAGAGAGCATTTATTGTTTGCCTTGTTAGGACACAGTGTGAGGGGTTTGTTAAAATAATTATCTGAAATAGTAATAGTGATGCTTTACTTGACAGACACCAGTAATAAACACTTTGATAAATGCAGAAGTGGACTGTATAGGTTTCTGGAGAAGAGTTTGAGTGAGTCAGACCAATATTTCATACTGAGAGCATCCAAGAGATACAAGCAGCTTACAGCAGACAGCGTGATGAAGCGCTCGTAGTTTAGTCACACAGCACAGAATTAAAACTGCGTTTGAAAATGTTACAGCTCATTTATTACAAATACACTGGAATGTCGCCACCCCAATTCCTGCACAGACACTTGGCTCCATTTGCTGCTCTGTTTTCCAAATCAAATATGTTTCACAATCTGTGTCAAAGGCCTGGTGAGCTTGAAGACTCTTGAAATGTTTGATTTTTACCTGAAGCTTCTTGAAAATCAAGAAATTTCAGCACATTCAAAATGCTGAGAAGAGCCATTATTTCCCAGCATGCACTGCCCGAGGGCGGTAACGGGTTTGAAGTTCATGTTTTTGATTATCAGAGCTGAAGCATGTCTGTGGATGAGTTTTACCATCCTCTGTTTTATTCAGAGTCCAAAATCTGCTCACTTTTAAGAGTCGAGTAAAATTTAAATTTTTATTATTATTATTTATCTGGCTGGGAGTCTATGGCAACCCCTAGAACTGAAAATTCCCCTGACCAAGTTTGGAGTGTGTCACTTAAACTCTATAGCGCCACCAACAGATCAAATTTAACTTTTCTGCTCATGACCTATGGACCCATTTTACAAACTGTGTTAGCATCGTAAATCTAGCAAGCGTTTTATATATATATATATATATATATATATATATATATATATATATATATATATATATATATATATATATATATATTTATTTATTTTTCCCCAATTTGGAATGGCCAATTCCCAATGTGCTTTTAAGTCCTCGTGGTCACGTAGTGATTTGCCTCAGTCCGGGTGGTGGAGGACAAATCCCAGTTGCCTCAGCGTCTGAGATCGTCAACCTGCGCATCTTATCACGGTGGCTTATTGAGTGGAGATATAGTGCATGTGGAGGCTTCACGCCACCCACCGTGGCATCCACTCTCAACTCACCCCACCGAGAACAAATCACGTAATAGCAATAACGAGGAGGTTACCCCATGTGACTACCCTCCCTAGCAACCGGGACAATTTGGTTGCTTAGGAGACCTGGCTGGAGTCACTCAGCATGCCCTGGGATTCGAACTAGCGAACTCCAGGGGTGGTAGCCAGCGTCTTTACCACTGAGCTACCCAGGCACCAATGTTTTATATTTTTGATTGTTTCATGTAAACGTATAAAATTTCTTTGTGTTTTATAACCTTGGCACTAATGAAAAAAAAAAATGAAATAAAAAAAATAGTCACCCCTGCTGCGATGGGGTTAGTTTCAAACACAGCTGCTGAGAGAGTAACAGTACATTTGTCATCTTTCTCTCTTCTCACTGCCGTAATCCATCTCTCTAAAAAAAAAAAACAATTATCTTTTGGAAAGGTGTGGAAACGTAATAGTGGATATTTTCTTTTGCTAATGCAGCAAATAGGAATGCAAAAAATACTATGTCCTGCAGCCTCCCACTCACTGCTATGGAAGTTTACCCCACAATAATTTACTTCCGTGTTCCAAACATGGAAATCTGAAAAGGCTCCGTTTAACAGACCCACTCATTTCAAGCCCCACCCACTTCATTGTCCATCATCTCAGATTTTGATTTTTGAACTCCTCCAACAGCATCCATAGGATTTCAGTGTCAGATCATCTTCAGAAAATAATGGTCAAAAGTAATTAAAAGCTATTGATATGCCAAACCGTTCTGGTGTACGTATTAACAAATTTGTTGGCAAGATGCCAGAAAGGATCTCGGCAATGCTTTGACATATGTTTATATATGTATTATGTATATTTATGTCAATAAGTCAGTTTGTCGACAGTGTTGCCTATTTGTCAATTATAAGCAATTGTATTACATTATAAGAAATTTTGCCTAAAATCATTGAGGGAATACTATATTCGATCACTTTTTTGCACTTTGGTTGGCTTTGTAATTGCTGCTTTGGTGTAATTGGGTGTAACGCGTCGTTGCTGTGATGGCTGTCGGGCTCCAGTGGTCCATTTAATGCTGTCAGTCCAACAGGAGGGAAAATGTGTATGTGATACATCTATAAACGCAGCCAACAGTGACACAGGCCGAGAAATATGCTGCCCATGGCTGTTTTGTTTGTTTACTGTGTTTGGTGGGGTGGTGGAGCATCAATCAAGCTTTTGTCAGGGCCATTATAGATGACAGGACAACAACATTTTTGCAGCTGTACAACATTTTCTGTCTGTTGCTCTTTTCATCTGTCTGTCTGTCTATTTGTCTGTCTGCTGTTGATGAAGCAGATGCCCCTCAACACACAGATGTGAAGTCTTTCAAGAGTGTGTGTGTTTGATTGGATGACATCATCTTGTGGTAGTTATTTGTGTTGGGTAATGTGTGATGGGTGTGTCAGTGAATTAATCGCAGAGCTACTCCATGCAGGGGTGTAGCAGTCATTTTGAAAGTGGGGGGGACACAGCTGTCAGAAGGTGGCTCACACAGACCCACAACTTACAGTGTAATATTAATATATTACAGTATATATTAATATATAAGTATGTAATAAGTATTATATTAATATATACATATTATTTACTTTTAATATTTGTAGTATTTTACAGATTCAAATATTGCAAAATAATTGTACATTTTGGAAAATTTGCTGCAAAAATAAAAGGCATCTTGTGGAGCACTTGCTTCTGTTTTACACATGACAATAAAAGACTGAGCACAAGCTGGTCCTGAATAAATTATTTAATCAATACAATAATGACAATTGTGCATGTGCACAATTTAATTTTTTACTCTGTGCTTGTGCATTGTGGGATTTAAATGTATCCAAGTGGCTCAAGTGTTTTGTCTACATTCACCAAAATTCGTTCAGATCCATTTCTGTCATTAACAGTTTTTATTGATTCCAAACTCACATTTACACAAACAACACATGGAAACACGGAATCAACCTTTTATCAACATATGCCCCCTCCCTTCACCCAACATACATCCCAGTGGTCAATCACTAAACAACAGACACACATATAAACAGACAGTTCAAAGAAAACACTCGATAACATGAAAAATCAACCAACAAAAAAGAAAAATAAATCCACATATCAATTAATTATATATACTTAATCTAAACTGTCCCTCTCCACTGTTCCTCCCCGGCAAATAAGTGCCCCACTTCCTGCTATATGTATCCAAGCTGCCCAGCCGTCTATCTGACATCTCCTCGTAAGCCGCCACTTTGCCCAACTCGGTCCACCAGCCGACTTCCATACCCCAAGAATCACCCTCCTACTGATCATCACACTGGTAAGGACCCAGTTTTTCATGTATTGTCTCCTACGTTAATACCCGCCCCATCACTCAAAACACAAAGCCTGGGGCAGAATCAAATTTGAGTGCCCAAGACCTCGCAGACATAACTCTGAACCCTTGACCAAAACTCTTGAATCTTAGTACAGAACCAAAAAACCATGGGCTATGTTACCATCTTCCAACTGGCATCGCCAGCAAGTAGGTGTGTCTTTAAGGCCAAGCCTATACAGTCTAGAGGGAGTCCAATAAAAATGATGCTGAATCTTAAACTGAATGAGGCGCACCCTTGCATCCCTAGACATAGACTTCCAGTACTAAATTCAAGTCTCTCTCCAATAACATGTTAAAACCCCGTCCCCTAGAATCTGAACTAGCCAGGAATAGTACGCTGAAACAGCAAGCACCATCTCAAGAGTGTCCGCTGCTTTAGGGGGCTGCACACTACACCCAAAGGTGGTACAAAGTAGATGGCGCAGCTGTAAGTATCTGAAGAAATTGAGATCTGGGAATCTCAAAACGCTGTATAATATTTTCAAAAGATCTCAACACTCCATTTTCATACAGGTCACCCAGCGTAGTAACACCCTTCTCAATCCATTCTGTCCAGCAGAAAGGGGACTTTTTAATGCACAATTTAGGGTTTAACCAAGTACTTGCGGCAACGTTCAGGTAAATTGAACACGCGGGAAACTTTTGTCCACACTAAATGCATGTGCGAGATAATGGGATGTGACTTTACTTCACCGGACAGCTTGGTAGAAAGACTCTGCAATGGCAATATAGGGGCAAGGACCTCCTGTTCAATAAAGAGCCAGGGAGGGGCTCTCTCAGGCGAAAGCGACCAATGCGCCAAATGTCTGAAACCAAAAGCATAATAGTAAAACAAAATCTTGGGGAGACCTAACCCACCTTTGTCAATTGGCCTGTGTAACTTGTTAGAATGCATCTGAGGATGTTTACCATTCCAGATAAAGGATTTAGCTATACTATCAAATTGTTTAAAATAAAGGAGGGGAACTTCAATGGGGAGAGACTGTAATAGGTAGTTAAATTTTGAAATACAATTCATTTTAATAACATTAACCTTCCCAATCATAGATAAATGTAATGAAGCCCACCTGCCCACATTGCTCGAAAAACTTTTTATTAAAGGGTCAAAATTAACTCTGACTAAATCACATAAATTTGCTGGGAATAAAATGCCCAAATACTTAATGCCCTGTTTGGGCCACTGGAAGGCGCCTGGCTGAAAAGCCGTTACCGGGCAGTACGCTGTCAGAGCCAAAGCTTCGGATTTAGACCAATTAACTCTGTATCCCGAGAATTTAGAAAAGGAATTTATAATTCTATTAAGGCAAGGCATAGATCTAATGCGGTCGGAGACGAATAATAAAATATCATCCGCATAAAGCAAAAGCTTATGCGCCAGACCTCCTGCCATCACCCCTGGAAAATCATTTCCCTTTCTCATCATGGCTGCTAATGGTTCCAGGGCATGTTCAGCGACCATTTCTGGTGATGTCAGAAGGTTGTAACAAATGAGCGTCTTGTGTAAAATTAGTTAGTCACTGAATCAACGATTAAAAGAAAATTTTAATCCTTTAAAATTTGTATGTCTACAGACCTATAAAGAGACTTTAGTAGAGGTTTTCAGCATTATAAGAACAAATCAAATCTATCATTTCCCTACAGTTTGACAAGACAACAATAATAGTCTTATAATAATTATAATAAGTTTCAATAACATCTGTATGTTTTCATGTATAAAAAAGTGTGTCCTTGGGGAAGGGCAGTGGAAAGAGAGGTATAGGTATAAATGTGTGTGATTTTTTATATATATATATATATATATATATATATATATTAGTTTGTTTGTTTTGTTGTGTATATACTCATGTGTGAGCACAGGGATGTTTGTTGATGGTCAGGGCGGGGTTGGGGATTGGGAGGGGGAGGGGTAATGGTGGGGTTAAATGTTGATTCTATGTCTATATGTTTTGCTTTTCTTTATTTACTGGATGAATCAATAAAAAATGTTAATCACAAAAAATAAAAAAAATAAAAAATAATACGTGTGTCTACATATCTTTTCACTTCAATAAAATGCAAAAGTGTTTTAAGAACACAGCAGATCTATTTTCCAACAGTTTGTCGACTGCACACCAACATATAGTTAAAAAAACAGGAGCTGGTATTAAAAATAGCTTTATTTAACACAGATCTAGTAATCTGCTTAAATTGGCAAAAACAACCGATCAAACTGTTACCTCACAAACATAATGTAAAAAGCATAACTTAATGAAGACTCGTGCTTATATAAACTCCACTTAGAATGTGTGTTTAAAAGAAAGATTGTCCTTTGTTTTTTTATTGCAGTGCATTTCACATAATGCTGTCAATCAAGAACGATATACCGATAAATAACTCTCGTTTGTATGTTCCTCATCTCTAGATTATTAATTTAGATCAACATCAATACCAATAAAAAACATGGATAAATAAGCATTGTTGAAAGCAACTTTGTAGAAGTTTGTCTGACTGTATTAGACTGTCTGACTGACGGCCTATTATGTAAGAGTTGTTTTGGCTCATGAAACTCACCTGCAATTGGCTGGATGGTTGCTCAATCAGCCCAAAGTAACAAAATGCAAAGAATACTGTATACAAATCCACCATTTGGACTCGGTATGGGTTTAGCTTGGAAAAGTGTGGGGGACAAATATCACCTTTTTAAAGAGTGCATGGGATGTGTCCCCCACGTCCTTCGAGGCTGCTACGCCCTTGACTCCATGAGACTCTACACACTAATTCACCAAGTGAATTATGAAGAGCGCTGTTAGTTCATCACCTGTATTGAATGTTGTTCCTCCAGGAAACTGGAAGTTTTGCATAAGCAAACAACAAGCATACTTTCTCCAGAAATTTTACAAAAGTAGTTACAACTTGGATTTTCTCCCTAAAGGGGGAGTTCACCCAAAAATAAAAATGACTCACCCTCAAGTCATTACAAAGTGATCATATTCCTTCAGAGGACTTGGAATATGATGCATGGACTACTTTTATAACACTTTTGGCTGCTTTATTAGGCTAAGCGTTAACATGAGTGACTGTCCACTGCAGTTGTGTTGAATTCAGCCAACAGGACTGGAGTAAATTATGGCTTTTGACAGGGATGTTAAGGCATTCAACCTTAATCAAGTACACCCTCCATAGCATCTCTAAATATCCCAGTGGTAATGCTTTAACACATCTATCGTTATTTACTATTATTGTGTATCCTATGTTACATTAACATTAACTGGCAATAAACTACTGCATTAACTATTGATAAGATTTTAGAAATTTCCTACAACAGTAGCCTAAAACCATGTCTACATAGCTTTTTGGCTGTTAGTCAACATTAACCAGTAGCCAGCTCTTCTCTAGGTGAAATCAGATGTTTCAGAGGCTGTGCAGATTATTATCTTTTTTTGAAATCAATGACATGCATTGACGAATCGTGCACAATAAGACCAGAAACATGCATTTCAAGAGTCTCCAAGCTCACCAGGACTTTGACACAGTAAATGGAGTCAATATTGTTGCAATATTGAAACATGCATTTCAAGAGTCTCCAAGCTCACCAGGACTTTGACACAGTAAATGGAGTCAATATTGTTGCAATATTGAAACATGCATTTCAAGAGTCTCCAAGCTCACCAGGCCTTTGACACAGTAAATGGAGTTAATATTGTTTTCTTGTTGACTCTAAAGGGATATTCTGGATTCAAATCAAGTTAAGCTCAATCGACAGCATTTGTTGCACAATATTGATTACCATAAAAAAATAAAAAAAATAAACTTGTCCCGACTATTCTATAAAAAAAGCAAAAATCGAGGTAACAGTGAGACACTTACAATGGAAGTGAATGGGGCCAATTTTTGGAGGGTTTAATGGCAGGAATGTGAAGATTATAATTTTATAAATGCGCTTACATTTTTCTGGTAAAACTATTTGAGCTGTAAAGTTGTTTAAATTGTTGTTTTAGAGTTTTAGGGTTTGTTACATTACATCATCATGGCAACGAAGTTGTAAAATTGGCTATAACTTTACACAGAAAAGGTTAGTAAGCGATTTTATCACAGTAAAATCATGTTAGCACTCATATTGTTTACGTCTTGTGAAACAGTGAGTATGTTAATGTTTACGGATTGACTCCATTCACTTTCATTGCAAGGGCCTCACTAGAACACAGATTTTTTTTTTTTTTTTTTTTTTTTTTTTTAAATGTGGTAATCATTTTTATGCTATAAATGTTGTTGATTGAGCTTAACTTGAATTGAACCCCGAATATTCCGGAATATTGTCCTGTATGAGTTTGCTGAGTCTATTGGGGGAATCTCTGAGCACTGTTTGACTCACACATCCATTACTGGCATGTGTAAGAGTGCATGTAAATGCATGTATACATGTTTATGTGTGTGTGCTGGACTGGACACAGCACTCTGGGTCGACCCACAACAGACTGTTTTCCAAGCCATAGATGGTCAAAAATGTGAGGGGATGTTGTCAGTATTTCCTTGCAAGCTGTCCAGCTGTGTCAAAAAGAAAAAGAAATGGACCTCAGGGGCCTAAACATCCACAGAGACATAAAAAACAAGACCAGCACACTGAAATATCATGGATGTTTTCTTTAACACAAAACAGCTTGTATTGGCCCATAACTCATTATTAAAGGCATTCTCATCTCAGTTTGGTTTATTTGCAGCTATTTGTCTCTGATGTTGATTATCCACAGCGATGAGCGCCAAAGAGTTCACAAGGACACAAAATGGCTTGTTTGATTCTGTGTGCACTGATACTACAATTATGTGGTATCCAACATTCATGTGTAAGGATATTAAATGGATATTAAAATCAATCTATTGATTAAAGCCAGTCATGTGCAATTTTGACATTGCTAATTTTGACCGGTGCAGAGATTTAAAAAGCACAATTTCCCATGATCAAAGAAAAGTTCTAACAAGATAAAACAAGTTCATATCTATCTACATCTATCATTCTGGAAAAGGTTAAAAAGGCATTTCCAAAATCGGTACACACCAACAGCGAGAAGTGTCTAAATGAGGAACACTTGGAGCTCTAGTGAACCTCTCCAGCAGCATCTGACCTGCCAAGGTTTCTCCAAGGGTGCACCATAAAATCATCCAGGCCATCGCAAAGAATCCTAAAAAACATCCAGAGAACTGCGGGCGGCTCTCTCCTTGGCTCAGGTCAAGCGTTTGTGATTGTACATTCAGAAAGAGATTGAGCAGAACTGGTCTTCATAGAAGAGTTGCAAGACGGAAACCATCACCAACTGAGAAGAACATAAACGCTCGTTTCTCATCTGCCAAGAAGCACCCAGATGATTCCAAGTGTTTTAGGAGAATTTTCTACTGACAAATTAACCAAAAGTGGATCATTCTCGGTGAGGTGGGTTTCATTATACCTGGCATAAACCAAACACACAATTCCACACTTGAAATGTTGAAGGTGAACATGCAGTCATGCATCCATCCATGAGCTGCAGATGTGGCAAGTTGGACAATGCAAAACACCAAAGCAAATTCACATGAGAATGGCTGCTAAAAGGGGCGTTAAAACAGGATTAAGAATAACATTATGATGTGGTGCTAGAAAGTAATGCTTGCCTTGTTAAAGCTAATGTGTGTAATTTCTGTTTCATTAGCGCCACCTGAACAGAATTGCAACAGTAAACATTGTTTTCAAACATCTTTCTGAATACGCCCCCCATCTGCCATTGATCAAACAACTGAGAGTCATTGACTTAACTCACACCATTGGTCGAGTCAATGTAGTTGAGTCTGGCTCGATGGGTTGCTCAAAATTTTTAATAGTGCCATAGAGACACAGTGTTTCCAGTCTTCTAAAAGCTTAACCTACAAATGGCTTACTTATAGTTGTCTCTGCATATTAAGCTTGGATTGTAGAAAGTCTTTTTTGAACACAAACAAGTTACACACTTCAGCTTTAAATAGTTGCAGAAACTTTCATATGTTTAGTTTCTGAGGGAAACAATAAAACATTTCTTACACATGGACTAGCAGTTATTAAACCCCTATATTTGTCCAATCAATGTTATTTAGAGCTGGGTATTGATACAGATTTCCTGATTTGATTTGATTCAGATTTTGATTCAATATCGATTCGTATATTTCAGTTATAATGTCCCTTTTGCTTAAATATGAAAGAAATGATCTCCCAGCTAATGCTTTTTATTATACAGGGGACATTCTAACTAGGTACATTATGAAAAATATTAATTTTACCAATTATATTTTATTAGTTATCATTTTGGCTTTTTAAAAATGAACAAATCCATGTATTCAATCAATAAATAAGATATTTTATATATTATTTTTGTTACATGTTTATTGTTTAATTGCATAATTTTTTTTATTTTTTTTTTATTTTTCCCCTTTTTCTCCCAATTTGGAATAACCAATTCCCACTGTGCTTTTTAAGTCCTCGTGGTCACGTAGTGATTCGCCTCAGTCTGGGTGGTGGAGGACGAATCCCAGTTGCCTCCGTGTCTGAGACCGTCAACCCACGCATCTTATCACGTGGCTTGTTGAGCGCGTTGCCACGGAGATATAGCGCGTGTGGAGGCTTCACGCCATCCACCGCGGCAACCACGCTCAACTCACCACGCGCCCCACTGAGAACTAACCACATTATAGCGGCCACAAGGAGTTTACCCCATGTGACTCTACCCTCCCTAGCAACCGGGCCAATTTGGTTGCTTAGGAGACCTGGCTGGAGTCACTCAGTACGCCCTGGGATTCGAACTAGCGAGCTAGCGAACACCAGGGGTGGTAACCAGCGTATTTTACCACTGAGCTACCCAGGCCCTAATTGCATAATTTTTACTATTTATAAGTATTTACATTTGTTGAACGTGCTAAAACCGGTACTGTCTCTTTAACAAATACGGCATTTCTGTAAAGAAGGTCTGTAAATTAGCACGTTATGCGAGTAATTTTCTCTCATTGTAGTAGAGGTTTGCGTATAGAGTAAAAGATAAATATTGGGATTTAAGAAATGATATCGAGATTTTTCTAATGAAGATCGCGATGCATCGGAAAATCGATATTTTTACCTACTCCTAATGTTATTAACCTCATAAATCTGCAAATAACAATGTTAACCCAGGGTTTACAAATACAGTGTGAAATATGACTTAACAGGATTACGAAATTACCCTGGGTAAACTATTTCAAGTCTGAAAGGCCCAACGGAAGTCTTCAGTGGCAATTCTGCTCAGGTGTCACTGGTCCTACTCAACCCGCCCCGAGCGGGATTTGAACCAGCGATTCCCAGAATGGGAGTCGGACGTGCTAGCAAGAGGCTATAAAAGCCATGGCCTCTAGCCTCAGTCTCTAATACGTCTCATAAGGCCAGGAGAGTGAGGTTTACACACTGTACAACTATCACGTACCAGCTGGCTACCGTTACACTCACCCCCCTAAACCTCACTCCCATCCAGGTCACGGCACCAGTGTAACCGGTCCAACTCAACCCGTCCCAAGCGGGATTCAAAGCGACGATCCCCAGCATTGGAGTTGGACACGCTAGCAAGGAGGCTATAAAAGCCATGGCCTCTAGCCTTGGTTGCTAGTGCGTCTCATAAGGCCAGGAGAATAAGGTTTACACACTGCACAGCTACCATTACACAGGCACAGGTGATGTTATAACCTGAATATTCAGTGACATCAAAGGAATCTGAAGGTGATTAATAATGATTAATCTGTGACATGTCGGATGCCGCTCGCTTTCTTCCATGAATGTCTAGGAGTCGAACTGCTCAACTCTGCTGCGGTCCAGGGGAAATGAAAGGAGACACACTTGTGCTAGAGCCAACGAAAATAAACAGTGTGAGAAAGTTTGAGTAAGAACCTTTCGCACCCCCCCCATCCGTCTGCGATCCACACGAGGCCGGGAACAGGAACAATGGGACGCCATTATTGGGTCACGTGCAGCGAGAGAGAGAGAGAGAGAGAGAGAGAGAGAGAGAGAGAGAGAGAGAGAGAGAGAAGAGCGAATTCCTCTGGAAAGTAGGTCAGTATACTGAAGCATCTGTTTTAGCCATAGTGCACATGCAGCTTTAGAAAAAGTAAACACACAGAAGAATGAGCAGAAATACTGCAAGCATTTATTAACCTCGAACCGGATGCGCTACAGGACCCTGAGGCAAATTGCTGGCCACATGAACTGCTGCTAAGAGAACGATGTTTTGACACCTATCAACCTACAGCACACCTCTACAGCTCCTGATAAATGGTGGCTTGCTGGTCTTCGCTGGTTTTAGCTGGTAAAATTGGTGTTAAACTGGTTTAGCTAGTTGGCCAGCTGGTCTTCCAGCCTGGCCAAACTGGATCTATTTTGATGGATTAAAAGAGGTTTTGGGCATTGCCAACTGGTTAGGTTAAAGGGGTCATGACATAAGGAATCAAACTTTCCTTGATCTTTTGGTCATTGTACTATAAAAACATATTGTACGTTTCAGAACTCAAAACTTCCTCCTCACTACAAAAAGAGCATTTGTTGTAACCAATCTGCCAACACGATTCATTTTCTACTTCCTCCTTATTGTAATATCACACAGTGATAGACATTTGCATCTGACCGCCTCTACAACACATCAATGCCTACTTTACCTTTAATCACTTCCGTAGCCTGCCCAGTAGTGGTGAGCAAGTAGAGAGAGCAGATGAGTCAAGAGCAGAGAGCCAATCAGAACAGTGGGCATTTAGATTAGATCAGATTCAACTTTATTGTTATTGTGCACAGTACAAGTACAGAGCCAGTGAAATGCAGTTAGCATCCAACCAGTAGTGCAAATAGTAATATATTATAAAAAATAAATACAGGTAAAGTGCAGTTGTGAATGAGGTAGATATGTAGAATAGTGCAGATGAAGTGAACTTGATGTCTCAATGTTTTGAATTATAAACTTGCTGTTAGATTTAATGTTTATTTCATTAATGTAATGTTTAATGCCTCTTTTTATGTCATAAGGAGCTCTTTTTGTGAGGCTCTTTTTGTTAGTAATAAAGAATGTAATACATTTTCTTCCTCTTTGTACTTTTATGTTAAAATTATTATTCTACTCAAATGCATGTCACATAAAATAAAACAGAATTAGGTTGAAAGTAATCCAATAGTAATCGGATTAGATTACCCCAAAATGTAATCTATGAGATTATGTTACTGATTGCATTTTTTGTCATGTAATTTGTAATCAGTACCTGATTACAATTAACAAGTAATCCACCCACTGTCTGTTTCTCAATCCTCCCTGTGTCACTAGACCTGCATCAGTCTTAGTGTGACTGGGTGTTAAGGAGGATGCAGGACATTTAATATGCTTTTTTTTCAGCTGAAGGACTGTCCATTCCTCTGTCCTCAACTCTCTGACTGGGCACTAGGTTGTTTAATAAGTGTGGCACCCCATCGACAATGCAAGCAGACAACCAATACAGTAATACCATGGTACATTGAAATAAATAGCCTACCATGGTACTGAACTATTAGCTGTCATATTCATATACCAGAGTATTTACATGGTACACCAAAGTACTTACAGTATCATGGTTTTACCATGGTACATGTCCAAAAACGTGGTACTATGTAATAATAATAATAATAATAATAATAATATTACTTTTTGAAAGTAAACCACATACCACTTTTCCCTCAAAAGCAGCACTTGAATATAATATCCATTTTGAATGGTGTATTGTGGAGCATGTTTGAAGGGGAAAACTCATAAATTGTTTCTCAATGCCCACTCTTTCATTGTGCATTGTTCGTGTTTCCTCATTACATATGTAAAGGAGCTGCCAGAGCGCGCGCTCCCGCGCCAAACGTGTCTGGGAACGCGGACAAGAGATGATGCTGCCGCAGAAATATGAGGCGCGCTCCAGCGACTCTGAGTCTGACAGACTGTTATAAAGTGAATCAAGCTGAAACAGTTGAACAGCTAAAAAAACGCTTCCTGACTGAGGTAACTGATTCTAAAAACCTTCCCAGTATCCTGATGAATCAGTGTTCCACACAATTCAGTTAGTCACTGCTTAAGATCCAAAATTGACAAAAAGTGAAAGTAGGCCAAGTCAAAGTGTCATTTCCCAGGTGTTGCAGTACATATTCTGTACTTTCAATGAAACCAAACCAGATAAATTGCGCAACCTCAATTTATTTTTTGCTATAATTATTGTTAAACAAATTGATCACACTTTTATCAATGGAGTAGGTAGGCCTGTTAATGCATCTAAATATTAGGCTAAATAATTAGTCGTATAAATGGTGGAATAATATGCACTATACAGAAAAATAAAATAAAAAATAAATAAATTAAACAAACAAACAATGATTTAGGTTACATTCACTGATTAAAAAGAATAATTGTGGATAAGATGCATAATTAATTGTGATGAACAGAAGAATGCACAACTGTAAGAAGATTCAAAAGAGGGGCCTGGGTAGCTCAGTGGTAAAAGACGCTGGCTACCACCCCTGGAGTCGCAAGTTCAAATCCAGGGCATGCTGAGTGACTCCAGCCAGGTCTCCTAAGCAACCAAATTGGCCTGGTTGCTAGGGAGGGTAGAGTCACATAGGGTAACCTTCTTGTGGTCACTATAATGTGGTTCATTCTCAGTGGGGTGTGTGGAGAGTTGAGTGTGGATGCCATGGTGGATGGTGTGAAGCCTCCACACTGTCTCTGTGGCAACATGCTCATCCTTATAAGATGCACGTGTCTGATGGTCTCAGACACAGAGGCAACTTCATCCTCCACCACCCAGATTGAGGCAAATCACTACGCGACCACGAGGACTTAAAAGCATTTGGCATTCCAAATTGGGTGAAAAATAATAATAATAAAAAAATAAAAAAAATAAAAAAAAAATATATATATATATATATATATATATATATATATATATAGGATAATATCATATCTAACTTTTTTGCAAACTAACACAAACAAACGGTTAATAAACTGGTGATTATGCGTTATTACATACATATCAGGCTTACATATCATTGGGAACATTTACTGAACCTGTAATTTAAATATAAATGAAATCTGTCTTCTGTACAGGCAGATCAGTCTGATCTTTAACCCAAGCAGGCTCACAGAATTAAAAACTTAATGGCGTGGACAAATAATGATAGTAAAGGGGCAGTACAGTTTCGCCTACCTTTCCAAGTGTATTCTACAAATATTCTACAATATGTGTAATACATCGTAATTGAGGAAGAAAAGACCATGAACTTATTTTGCTTCAATAGATGCACGCAATTATGAACAATGAGGCAGAAATCCGAATTTAACTTTATTAATTTAAAGTGCACCTTTGTTTCCTTACTCACATGCCATGAGTCTGCTGCGAGTATGTGCATTTAATCTGATACGGCCTCTGTAAGGCATTGGGTATTATTATAGTCATTATAATTGATTATTTAATTCCACAATCAATGCAGCAAAGTTTCTTTATAATATTGATGCATTTTCACACCCCTACCCTCCATAATATTATTAAGTGCAAAAAAAAAAAGAAAAAACAACATTTGGGTGTGCAAGCTTACATTTGTGTGGCATTTGCACACCCTGGAACACCCGTAGCTATGCCACTGCTCTGTCAGAGGGGCACCTCAGCACCTAACCCTTTCTCTAAACTTAACTGTGAGTGGAAGTGACGCCCCTTATGGAGTAACTCCGCCCTCTTTCGGAGATCCCGCCCCCATTTGGAGGTCTCCAGCCTGCAGCTATACCTACTTGTCTCAGCAAAAGGGCAAAGGCTCGAGCCCCTAGAGTCACTTTTTCTGCACGTACCTGCTTATTTCTACTTTAAGATTATAAATGATTATACCTAATGATTTATGCATACCACTTTATATGAATATCTCATACTTTATTATTTAACTTGTTCACTGTTTATTTATTTTATTTATCCAAAACTTTCAGTGGTGCACTTGTAGAATAACACATTTCATTGCCAACCAGTATTACTTTTGCTGTGTTGTAAATATGACAAATTGGCCTAAAAGTTTGATTTTCTGGACAAGTTTTAAACACTCGCAGCACCTATGGCACTGAATGGTTACTCATATTCCTGTAGTTTATTTCAAGGTGCTTTTCAAAACGGACACATTTGACATTTTTTGTTAGTGCAGTTGAAATCCAAAGGAAGGAAAATATAACATGCCTCCTTAAATAATGAATTAATGTGTAATCGCAGTTGTTTTTTTTTCTTTCTTTTTTCCAATTAAATCTAAACCCTATAAGCCACACTCTGCTTTATTACATTAACAACTCTGCACTAGCTTAAAACATTATATAGCAGAACTGTCGTTATTATGTCTCACTTGTAAGTTTCTTTGGATTCAAATGTTTTGAAATTAATATATGAAATGGCTAAATGTCAACGCTATGATTTGCGAACCCACCGCTCTTCATTCACGTCGGTTCTCGCGAGATCAGAGGAGAGTGAGTGTTTTCAGTTGCGACTGGACGAGATTTGAGTGCAGCGGCAGAATGAGCGCAGATCATTGCTGATGCAGTAACGCAGTCACATACTGCAGCCTGCAGCGTTTTGTGTTGCAGCTCTGCATTTTCTTTACTGTATTTTAATCTTGACAACATTTATCCGGCACTTTAAAGTCTATATTTTTGTACAGTTATTGGAGACACATCATCATCATCTTCTTCATCATCCTCATCTGCTGGAGGTACAGAAACTTTCCCTCAGTTTTATTTTATTCTCTGTGTTGTACGTTTTTCTGGTGTGTGAGACTTCTTCATATTCCACATAAACACACATAACTAACATGTATAAACACATATAGAAGTAATCTTTGTTCTGTATGTTTAATACGTTTCTTTTGAGTTTTGTTATTAATGTGAGTTGTTGGTCGTGCAGCGGGAGCGCGCGCAGAATGAGGCAGCTGCTCGTGCTCGCGGCGGGATTTTCAGCGCTCTTGTCGCTGTGTGTGTCTGCGCAGACGCTGGACGCAGGCACAGACAGAGCTGCGCAGAAGCTCGACGTGAGCGCAGACACACCCGCGGAGCAGCAGAGATCAAACAGAGCGAAGCGGCGGGGCGGCGGGCAGGACGTGCTGAAGGGGTAATTAATCACATGAATCACTCCAACACAGCCAATAAACCACTACATTTACTCTTAACACCATGGTAAAGCTGTTTTTGTTAACAGTTTAAATGACGCGGATCATGTTGCAATTGGACTTTTTGCAATAATTACTCAGTCATTTCAGGAATATTAGGTAAAGTGTAATAATTTTTGTGAGGTAGACTGAATTAAAGGGATAGTTCGCTCAAAAATAGAAATTCTCATCATTTATTTACCCTCATGCCATTCCAGATGTGTATCATTTCTTTTTTCTGCTGAACACAAATGAAGATTTTTAGAAGAATATTTTTAGCTCTGTAGGTCCATACAATGCAAGTGAATGGTGGCAAGAACTTTGAAGCTCCAAAAAGCACATAAAGTCAGCATAAAAGCAATCCATAAATCTCCAGTGATTAAATCCATGTCTTCAGAAGCAAAATGATAAATGTGGGTGAGAAACAGATCAATGTTTAGTCCTTTTTTACTCTAAACTAAACAGGCACACATGTGATTTTCAGATGTAAAAGTGAAAGTGAACGTGGAGATTTAGGTTAAAAAAAATATTGATCTGTTTCTCGCCCACACCTATCATATCACTTCTGAAGACATGGATTAAACCACTGGAGATTTATGGATTACTTTTATATGATTTTTGGACCTTCTGAGTTCTTGTCACCATTCAGTTGCATTATTTGGACCTACAGAGCTGAGATATTCTTCTAAATATCTTTGTGTTCTGTATATGATGAGAGAATTATCATTTCTGGGTGAACTATACCTTTAAGTTAGGTCACTCTACTGAATGTAGACCAGTTCTCTGTTCACACAGTTTCTATGCTGAGTTCCCCCTAATAAAGGAAAACCTGAAAATATCAGAAATATTTGGAATTGTCATTTCCAGGCCAGGAAAAGTCATGAAAATTTATAAAATCTTTAAAAGTCACAGAAAGTCATATACTTTTCCATACTGTGTAAAATTGTTTCTTGTTATACTCAGCACTAAAATATTTCTTATGCTAGAAATTGCTCTTCGTGAGCCCTTTAAAATCTTTGTCCATTAATCATGAAAGGTTGTGGAAGTCATGGAAATTCATTGGTCAAAAGGTGTGGGAACCCAGTTTATTGTACACAAACTACCCTCAAACTACAGTCATAACTCAACAATAACAATATTTTTTAATTGTGAAAATTGCAGTGACCTGCAGGAAGTGCTGTTGTTGTACTTTTGTTGGATGTTTGTGTTGTTTCAAACCTCTCAACAAGTCTGTGTTTGAAATGATGATGCATGTTTACATAGGGTGTTACACACTGCTGATCCCAATAAAACATTTAATAATGACATGATCTAGATTGAAATTTCAAGCATTCTGATTTACTGGAAAGACAACTCCATTCTGTCACTGAACTGAACGCGAAATTTTTTCAAGATGTTTTTAAAGAGAAACAACAAATGTTTTATATTGTCATATAATTTTTTTTTACGATTACTCTGGGCCCAAGAGTAAAGCCTAACCCTTTTTCTGTTGGTAAGTTAGTCTAATGGTTCTGATTTTGTGAACTGGAGTGTAACATCCTCTTTTATACAGGCCAAATGTGTGTGGATCGCGTCATCATGCGTACTGCTGTCCTGGCTGGAAGACCTTGACTGGAGGGAACCAGTGCATCGTTCGTAAGTCCTCATCCCCTTCCTGTTTGATGTGTGGTGGTCCAGCAAAAGTAAACTGCCTTACACATGCTATCAGTGAAATTGTTTACATGTGGAGGTCAGTCACACTAACAGATCTTAGTGGTGCCAGCTGAGTCACAGTGGCCCAAAATCTGACCTCTTAATGACAAAGTTTACATGCTCAGGAACATTTTGATAATAATCTGAATTTGGTCATATTCTGATTATATACAGTATGAGTCATGTAAACGTTTTGACCTGATTGCCAAAACCTAATTAAACCAATATTCTGTTTTTTTTTTTTATTTTAGAAATTTGAGACCTGTATATTAACCCTTTAAGCTCAGATTGGCCCGCCAACGGGGACCACAGAGATTTTTTTTAAATAAAACTATCAGTAAATACAGTCTTGACCAACACAACATAGGTATCATTTTAAAGCCTAGCTCTGCTTTCAATGCATGCAGGCATTTTGACCAAAACTGAACAAGTGCTTTGTAATTTCAGACAAATCAGAAGTGTTCCATTTTGATAATTTATGAATAATTTTGCACTGTACATATTATTGTAATTGGTAAAAACATCAAACTGATCAGATAGCCATGTGTCATATGTTGATGGAATGCTCTCAACCACCGTTTATTGTACTCGCAGACAAAAATATAGCAGGTAATAGCTAAGTATATGACTTTGACAAACATGTTACATGTTACAGGTGTTGCTTTTATGACATGTTTTCACTTATAACTTCACAGAAAAAACATAACATAAAATATCACATATCATTACTTAGAGGAGGTGATTATCTTTAAAACGAGCCCACACACAACATAATCGGATGCATAGATCGTTAGATAATCCACAAAAAACACAATGTGCACACAGCACATAATGTGCTATCTGGCTAAAAACATGTTACTGTAGTTTTCCTGGATCAGATGACTTCATCGGAAATTATGTAGTATGATGTCCAGCGTCATGGAATGCTAAACAAATCGTATTAGGATTCAGATTGCTGCAACCAGAGGTGGAAGTCATCCAAATATGGGCAGAGAGGATCGTTCACTCTAATCTCAGATCGTCGGACTGCAAACTCCTCTGCAAAGCATTCAACTTCATCAGAACAGCTCTTCCATCTAAATCATCTAATTTCTACAGAAGCTGCCACAGCAGCTCATTCGTTTCACAGTATCGACTGCTACCACTTAAGTACCTCCTAATCTATTCTTTCAACCCGGAGTGGTCCGTTCGCATGAAGCTGCTTTGGCTTGGCTCTTCGCTTATACTTTAATATTTCAGTTTTCTGTAGAAATTATTACAGGTTATCAATATAAACTAGTCATTTTATTCACCTCACTACTGCAAACGGTGCCCAGACAGCATCTATTAAATCCATCCCTCAGGTACAAACTCTGAACGATTCATATGTCCAAACAAGACGAGTCACCCCACGAGTTAACAAAATTACTCGCATTATGTTGGAAAACAATCGACAAAACTCCAACCATACATCTAAGTTAAATAAACACCAGACTATGGTATTTATCTGGATACGTAGTTTTAGGTGCCTTTTAATTTCACAACAAACCAACTTAAATGACGTTGTACATACGCACACGCAAGCTCATTGCCCGACATTGCTTAACATATGTTCCCAACACTTAATCTAGCAAGCAGTTATGTTCTGGCATCCGCAGATGCTACGTTTACCATGTTACCATGTTTACTATTGTCATACATCCCTAAACAACACAATGTACCATCCAGGTGCCACAACCATGATGACTTTCAGGCCGTGCAAATAAACCTCCCACTACAATGCAAACAGTGCAAACACGCTGTCCAAGTGCCGCAAATGGGGTGTCTTTCGGGCCGTACGACTAAACCTCCCACTACACTGCAAACAGCGCAATGTGCTATCCAAGCACCATAACTTTGGCATCTCTTGGGCCATGCAACAACTCCCACTACACCGCAAAAAGTGTAATGTGCTATACCAACGGGTGATCTGGGCATTCGTATCATTCATGCGGTGGAGCCACTGGAGTGGGGCGTGATCTGAACAGAGGGTGAAGGCCTGCCCCAACAGGTAGTATCGGAGAGTGAGGATGGCCCATTTGATGGCCAAGCACTCCTTCTCAATAGTGCTGTACTTAGTCTCTCTCAGAGAGAGCTCCTGACAAATGTTCACTGGTTGTTCCTCCCCCTCCACCACCTGCGAGAGCACTGCCCCAGCCCCCTGTCTGATGTGTCTGTCTGTAAAATAAAAGGGAGGGAGAAGTCAGGTGTATGTAAAAGCGGTCCGCCACAAAGTGTAGCTTTCACCTTCATAAATCCCTGTTGACACTGCTGCGTCAAATGGACCGGATCTGGTGCTGCCTTTTAAGTAAGATCAGTCAGCGAGCTGGTGACGGCCGAATAATTAGGCACAAACCTATGATAGTAGCCAACCAGCCCCAGGAACTGTCTCACCTCCTTTTTGGTCTTAGGTCTCAGGCAGGCTACAGTCGCTGCGGTTTTATCAATTTGGGGTTGCACCTGCCCGTGACCCAAGTGGAAGCCCAGATACCGTACCTCCACCCGCCCAATTGTGCACTTCTTTGAGTTTTCCATGAGTCCCGCTCATCTCAATGACCTCGGGACAGCCCTCGGGTGCTGCAGATGCAGTTGCCAATCATTACTGTAAATAATTATATCATCCAGGTAGGCAGCGGCGTAAGCAGTGTGCGGTCTGAGGATTCTGTCCATAAGCTGCTGGAACGTAGCCGGGGCCTCGAACAAACCAATCGGGAGCGCCACAAATTGGTGTAATCCAAACAGAGTGGAGAAGACTGTTTTTCACAGGACAATGGCATTAAGGGGATCTGCCAATATCCCTTCGTCAAATCCAGTAAAGAGTAAAATTGAGCTGTGCCTAACCAATCAAGCAGTTCATCAATACAAAGGCATTGGGTATGCATCAAATTTAGACTGTGTTTACTTTCTGATAATCCACACAGAACTGAAACGACCCGTCACTCTAAGGAACCAGCACAACCGGGCTGGACCATTCACTGTGGGATTCTTCTATTACCCCCATCTCGAGCATAGCATCCAGTTCATCCCGTACCACATTTTTTGTGTTCAGGAAGTCGGTAGGTGGTCTCGATGTGGTGCTCGTATGAGATTCGTATGACTGGGTTGAGGTGAGAACACGTATGAAAACTCTTTTTGCAACTTGGCTACCTCCGTGATTTGAGACGGCGAGAGGTGGTCTCCACAAGGGACCGGGGTGATTTGACTAGTGATTTTGGAATTCACCTCCAGCCCAAGCTCCTCCTTCTCCGGGACTATCATCGCCAAAATCACAGGGACCGCCTCCCTCTATGCTTTCAGGAGGATTTGATGGTATATCTGACAGGCATCAGCTCTATCCATTCACTTCACCTCATAATCAAGATCTCCTACTTGACGTGAGACCTCAAAGGGCCTTTGCCACTTGGCAAGTAATTTAGAGCTTGATGTTGGGAGTAATTCAAGCACTTAATCTCCGGGTGCAAATTCCTGTAGTCTTGTGCCCCTATTGTACAGTCGGCTTTGGCGTTCTTGAGCCTGGAGCAAATTATTTTGTGTGAGTTAACCCAAAGTGTTGAGCTTTGCTCTAAGATCAAGAACATACTGAATATAATTTTTACTGTTTGAAGGCCACTCCTCCCAAGCTTCTTGTAGGACGTCGAGCATGCCACACGTTTGACGGCCATACACAAGCTCGAATGGGGAATACCCGTTGGAGGCTTGTGGGACCTCTCAAACTGCGAATAATAGGGGTTCGAGCCACGTATCCCAATTTTTTGCATCCTCGTGTACAAACTTACAAATCATATTTTTCAGTGTCTTATTAAATAGTTTGACCAGCCCATCAATTTGTGGATGGTAAATGCCGGTATGGACCAATTTAATCCCAAATAATTTGCATAGTTCGCGAAGTGTGCATGGCATAAAGGTAGGGCCTTGGTCAGTGAGGATTTCTTTCGGAATCCCCACTCGGGAGATAATTCTGAAGAGTGCCTCCGTAACACTACGTGCTGAAATGTTGTGCAGAGGCACTGCTTCCGGGTATCGCATTGTGTAATCCACCAGAACTAACACAAAGCGATGCTTGCATGACATCTGCTCTAATGGCCAGATGAGATCCATCCCAATTCATTCAAAGGGAACCTCGATCAATGGAAGGGGGCACAATGGCGCTTTTGGGGTGGCCGGCGGATTCACCAGCTGACATTCAAGGCATGCCGCACACCACCTGCGGACATCCCCGTGAATGCCCGGTTAATAGAAACTGGCCATTATACAGTTCAGTGTTTTTTCCTGCCCTAAGTGACCCGCCATCAGATTATAATGAGCCATATGGAATAAAATTTCCCGAAGGCTCATGGATACTAGTAATTGAGTAGTATCTTCCTTTGTCTGAGCGTCCTGTGTCACTCAATACAACCGATCCTTGATAATTGAAAAATACGTATATGCGAGTGCAACATATGGCGGGAGGCATAGACCATCAATCACTTTCACTTGGTCAAAAGCATGCATAAGAGTCTCGTCACATGTCTGCTCCAGAGGGAAATCTCCTGCAAGGAATCCTCTAAGGGCTGGGGAAGCTAAAACTTCTGAAATTTAGTAAATGACAGCCAATTCGTACCCAGGATTAGTGGATGGGTGAGGTGGGGACTAACCGCAACCTCGGCACTATGCTATTGTCCCCCATTAATGGACAATCATGAATATCCCGTGCACACACCTCACCTTCACCCTCCGACCCATGCCCAAAGCCTCATCTTGAATCAAAAATGGCTGGATAGTTGTTTGATTACAACTGGTATCCACCAAGGTTTGATATGTACTCCCCCTGATACTCACAGGTATCAGGTACGTTCCAGCTGGATCGGGGGCAGCCCATGGGGTGTCAGGGACCCAGAACAACATTCTCAATTCCATCACAGGGCATTGGTCCTGGAAATGCCCTGGCTCCCCGCAACTCCAGCAAGCCATCCCAGACACTATGCCCGCACCTGCAGCAGCGGATTCATCAGCCTGGGGGAAAGAGCGAGAAGAGACAGAGGGAACCAGTGGCTTGACAAACCCTTCATGCCGGGGAGCTGGTTTGGGGTTAGCTGTCCCCCGTTTACGGGGAAGGGGTGGGACAAGGGCCAGGAGAAGGGGAAGAGGGGGAAGGAAGGGAACAAGAGAGAGTGTGAGAGAGAGAGGATGGGGCTCTTCTGCACCCAGATACGCCACCAAATGGTCCTCAGCCAGCTGGACGGCCTACTCCAGCAACGCCAGGCAGTGGCACTGGACCCATTCCACCATTCCCGTCGGCAGACGAAGGATGAACTGCTCCAGTACCACCAGATCGATGACTTCCTTGGCGTCGCAGCAGCCACTTCTGGCAGGCAAAGCGGAGCTGTTGGGGAACTCAAATGGGCACCAAGCACTAGTGAGCGGAAATGTTGCCATGTTGCTCTGGGCTGCGGCCGACCCGTTGCAGGATGGCTTTCTTTGAGTCCTTGTACACCAAGAGATTAGCTGCCAGCAGATGTTGTGCCACGAGTTGGCCTTCCCCGGACAACAGCAGAAGAACTCGTGCTGCGCACTGGGACTTGGTCCATTTTCACACCTCTGCGGTCTGCTCAAAAAGTTCAGTGAACGCTTCCGGTTTGTCCTGCAGGCCTATTTTCATGAGGTGATCGGGGGCATAGAAGATGCTGAGTCCGGGGTCGTGGATTTCTCCTGGTGTAGGAAGCTCCGGAATGCCTGCCGTTCCTCCACTTGAGCCTTGAGGATTGCCTGGAAACGCTGATCCTGTCTCGGTGTAGCTCGAGTAGGGCCTGGTGCTGGGTCTGATGCATGCTGGCGAGGGACTGTATGATTTTGGCCAACGGTGAGGACTCCATGACGGTATATTGTCTTCCTCCAAGGTCCCGGGTTTCAGCACCACTGTAACACGTCTGATCAATGTGATAGCGGACTGTTCCTTCAAACTCTTTTATTTTTAACAGAACGCAAAATGGTCAGCAACTTGCTCAGAACATAAACACATAACACTGCTCTGCGTCTCTCTCCTTGTCCTCTGGCATGGCTCTCCTTTTAATGCTCACCCCAGAGTTACTGCAACAAGAAACAGCTGTTAGACATTATTCCCCTCAAGTGTGAATCCTTACCACTTTCTCTCCCTCCGGACGAATGCTCAATCACGACCTCGCCACCACACACCTTCAGAGCTTAAAGGGTTCATTAAAATTCTCAGTCATTTAAACAAATAATATACATTATTCACAGTCCCAGACTGAATCTGCAGACTTATTGTGCATTTCCTGTGGTGAATTTGGGGTAAAATCTGTCATATTCTGTAGAATGAATGTATCCAAACATAGTAAAAATGTGTCAAATGGAGCTGAGAGTTACAACCCCAATTCTGAAAAAGTTGGGACAGTATGAAAAATGCTAATAAAACTAAAAACTGATTTTTAAATTATATTCACCCTTTGAAATTACTGTACAAGGTAAAACATCATATAATGTGTAGTTGTAGTGTTTTCAATTTAGCAAAGTGTGAATATAATTTACAAATCACCACTTTTTGTTTTTATTAGCATTTTTCATACTGTCCCAAGTTTTTTGGAATTGGGGTTGTACTATAATCTTATTTGTAGCTGAAAGCATCATCATATTAGATTAATTTTAATAAACAAGCATCCAAAGTGCTGGGTGTGCATAGAACTTTGTGAGTGACACTTGTTTAAATTCTGTGGAAATCTGTGGGGCTTTTTATGTGGTTCTGCAGACACAGATTTCGTTTGGACCTGCTTATTCAGAATGACCACTGCAACTGAATATTTATCCATTCATGTCCAATCAACAGTTCCTCTGGGTGCTTCATGATTCAGGCAGTTTTGAAAGGTCCAGTGGTCAATTAATGCAACAAATTATTGTTTTTCAATGCTTGTTTCCATTATCAGCGATTTGCCGCAGCTCCTGTGGGGACGGGTTCTGCTCCAGACCTAATATGTGCACCTGCCTTACTGGTCAGATCGCGCCCACCTGCGGATCCAAATCAGGTACCAGAGTTCTGTCTGTGTGTGTCTGGCTGAGTTCAGAATGGTACACTACCCATAATAATCCTACTATTTTTGCCATATCTATCTATGGCAGAAATAGTAAGAATAGTATGGTAGCATGCCATTCCGAACTCGGCCTCTGTCTCCACTGGCTTGATTAATCCAATGTCAGTTACTCAGTAAGAGTGAGATGTGATGTTATGTATATTTTTTCCATTCAGAAGTGATCATCCCTATAAAATATTCCCGTCTAAGACTTTACCTACCACTCTGAGATGTGTGGGGGTCAAAAGTAATTCAATTTTGAATTTTAAAAAATTTTAAGAATATAAAATTTGTCTTTGTTTTATTTTTATTCTTTTTGGATCAACCCTAAGCTGGGCTACCATGATTGTTCTTCCTTCATAGTGCCCTGCGAAGGCATCGTTTCTGCCATTTGGAACATAGTGTTAATCAGAGGAAAAGTGAGGAGGGACACATTATAAATCTCATCAGCCTCTATACAAATGTGTGATGGCTTGAAATGACTAGTTAACCATAATGAGATTACCATTTCCCAGTGGCACATTTGTTCATCCCACTGCCAATAGCAACCAGTTGGCAGAGGTGTCTGCTTAGTCTTAAAGTCATTATTTGCATAGACAACTACAATTACTTTCCTTTGCTCTGCACTCGAGCAAAGTAAACCACTTTAAAATATAATTATATCTCAAAACATTAAAAACATCTAAAAGTGTTATAATATTTGGTACTTCTGTGTATTGGATCAAGTCACTTTTTTTTCAGCTCTTGTTCCACTTCATAATTTCTGTCATGACATCATTCTTGTCTTTGTGTTTAATCAACAGCATTTGTATTTTTTTTTGGTCAAATGTCACTCCGAGACAATTAATTTCCCTGTGTGTATATGAGTGTGTAGGTGTATGTGTGTTTGATGGGAGCTGATGTGTGTGTGTGATGGGTGTGTGCGATTTGGAGTTCGTCCACAGTCAACAGGCGTCATCCACCACTCAAGCGCTCCTCACTGGATCAGTGCTACAACTCCACTGGGAGGAGATACTCTCGTGTGTGTGGGTCGGTGGGCTTACTTAGCTGAAGTTTCAGGACAAAACTGTCCCCAAAACTGAACTAAATTTGTCAAAACCTGCCATTGGGATTGTTTGGGGACATCCTCATTTGGAAATACAATTCATACATAAAATCTATAATATATTTTTATGTTCTAAAAAAAGGTTTTATTTTACGGTTAGGGTTAGGATTTTACTTCCCAACTCCCAGTGTTGGGTAAGTTACTCAAAATAAGTAATCCACTACAAATTACTAAGTACTTCTCTTAAAAATGTAATAAGATTACTTTACAGATTACTTCATCTAAAAAGTAATTACATTACTTATTATTTTACTTTTACGTTACTTTCTAAATCACTTTTCCTAGAAATCTTTTGGTTTTCCGATCAAATTCAAAATGTCTATGGCCCTGTTTCCACCTAGTATTACGATGCATTTCAGGTGATCTGATCACACGTGAGACACATGGATGTTTAAACCTGGTCACTTAAATGCGTCTCCTGTGACCGCTTGTATTTGGATTTGGAGGGGAGGGTCTCTGTTTCATGACGACATACATCAGTCACTCTGTAATTGTGTTACTGCATGATAATAAAGCCCAACAAAGTCAGAAAAGACAAAGAAAGCGTAAAAAAATGGTATGCGGTTGAAATTTAATCTAAGCACAAACGCAACATGTCAAGCAGAATTATCCGTTATTTTAGTGGATTACCTGTATTAAAGGAGCTTCAGGTGTTCGTTCTGTCATCTGTGTTGATATCAGACACACCAAAGAAGATCCTTGAAGCGCTCGTGATTGTGTCTGTATACGCTGTTTAAAAATTTCCAATCAGACGGTTATTTCCTTTTAAAGCTGCTAATAAACAGCAAAGTTTAAACTCTTGTATTAGTGCAGCGGTTGATTGACAGGTGAGGGGTGGTGCTTCACTGCTGCCGGGACAAATACAGGACGGATTAGCATTTACACCTCAAATGTGATGCAGTCACATGTTTTTGATCACATTCGTATGTGGTTTTTGTGATCTGATCACAAATCGTTTTAGACCCCATTTAG
This sequence comes from Myxocyprinus asiaticus, assembly GCF_019703515.2. Lineage (NCBI taxonomy): Eukaryota > Metazoa > Chordata > Actinopteri > Cypriniformes > Catostomidae > Myxocyprinus > Myxocyprinus asiaticus. The sequence continues at coordinate 33,083,985 of NC_059361.1, forward strand.
ACCTGTATTTAGGGCTGACCACATGTGATCGGATCACCCGAAACGCATCTTAATACCAGGTGGAAACGGGTCTAAATTTCCTCCTCATTCATGTCGCACACCCTTCAGCTGTCACAGAAACGCTAACAGACGTACATATGAATTCATATTTTAAATGTATAATACATATTACTTAAGCACAAGTAATTACTTACAAAAAGTAATAAAATGCATCACATTTTAAATTCTTGTAATCTGATTACAGTTAATCAGATTACAAGAATTTAAAATGTGATGCATTTTATTACTTTTTTGACTAAAAAGTAATTAGATTACAGTAACTAATTACTTTGTAATTGGATACACCCAACACTGCTAACTCCTCTGAAAGCAACATTTTTCAACATTTGGATGAATATAAATATAGGATTATAAATATATTCTAAGGGAAAAATGCCTTAGAAATAAAAAGTATTTTAATGTGTAAAATACACATTAGTAAAAAAGTCAAATTTAAAAAATGGCATATCGGATGAAACTAGAGACTCTAGTCTTTTGACTCAAACAGGTGTCAATGTAAAAGCTTAATTAGGTTTCTTACCTGATGTAGTTATGTTGGCGTTTCTCTCAAAGATAAACTCTGCTGTGATAGGCACCATGTTGTTTTGTCACATGACTCCATATGCCGAAAGTTTAACCTTTTACTGACAGCCCAGAGTCTTCTGAACTGAGATCAGTTGGTTTAAATTAATTTAATTATGCGTTGCATATAGGAAAGACAAAATACAACGTCCACGCATGTGTATGCGAGATAGCACGAGGATAAATAAAAGAAACAAAAATGTATGGTCCTCAATTAGATGTGTGTCTGTTGTTTATAAAATATATGTGTGTAGTACTATAGGTAGCGTATATATTGTATGTGTGTAGTTGTATACAATAGGTGGTATACATAATGGTTGTGTAATGTTTGTGTTCAGTCCAGAACTGTAACATTCGCTGTATGAATGGAGGCACGTGTGTAGAGGATCAGTGTTTGTGTCAGAAGGGATACACCGGACCTCACTGCGGCCAACGTAAGACATCCCATAATACTACAACACACATATATCATCTATATGTATGGACATATATATATCAGTGTCATGTCATTAAATATGTCTCTCTTCCTGTCTGTCTCTCTCTAGCGGTGTGTGAATCCGGCTGTGTGAACGGCGGTCGGTGTGTCGCTCCTAACCGTTGTCTGTGTAATTACGGCTTCACTGGTGCTCAGTGCGAAAGAGGTGAGACATGCACACATAAGTTTCTACATACTGAAGACAGTTACTTTTTGAGTTTTGCAGAGCTGTTTTCTCTCAGTGGAAAAAGTCATTGAGGTGTGTGTGTGTGTTTGTCTTTTGAAAACCTGCTCTCTAGACTCTCTGTATTGTGGATTTTATTAGCTGCAGATGTGCTGGAATTGTGTGTTTGTGAAGGGACAGAGGGTTCCATTTGTTTGATGCTGGCCTTTTCTCTTTTGAATACATATTTATGTACAAACAGCATGTGGAAACATCTCCTTATGACACATTCTCATCCTGAGAGCAAACATGCTGTTCCCTGCTGCATCAAAGCAACAGATGACACAACAGCCTGATGAAAATGGACAAAGAAAACCCTTTTAAGAAGGATTTAAAGATTTAAAAGCTGATGATGCTTGAGCACAATTTAAAGTAAAGTTTCTCTAAATGCACCACAGTGTGCGTGTGGCCACGCTGGCTCGCACCAGAGGTGCTGCAGGACACTTCTCACCTCATGAGTTCTGAAGACATTCAATGGCACGAAAAAGCCAATTACTAGGCTTGGGATCGATGCCTTTTTCATGCAGGATTTTTTAGGCTGCTAGTTGCACAATAGTTTTTGTCTTTATAAATATATTTCTTAACACAACATTGGTAAAGTGTTAGCAACAGGGTAAATTAAAGGGGGATGTGCACCGGGTGCATCTGGCAGACGACATGGCGCGTTCAAACATTTGTAACAATTATTTTCTAGAAAGGTACGCACACACCGCAAACAACAATATTCTGCAGTGCCACGGAGCACAACATTTTTCCATTAAATTAGACCCAAATCATTATCAAAGGACAAAGATTATTTAGCTATTACTGGATGATATATTGTTTATATGTATTGCATAATATTGCGTTCAGTTTGCACAGTTAAACCAGTTTCATACACTAACCTGCAAACTCATCAACATTACTTTGTTCATTCTTGAAGTGCAAAAACCTTTGAACTCTGGACTGCCATCTGCTGCACCGCTTCAGCTCATCTTGTGTGTGTGTGTGTGTTTGTGATCATGACCGGCTTCAGTAAATGTTATATCACCCTCTTGTGGTCTCCCAACGTTATTACGCAACACTATTAAACAGAAGGCCAATTGAGTGAATTGGAAAGCATGCAAATTAGGCTTCTAATTTAAATGTCGGCTAATTTGAATATATCGATTCCTCAAAAATATATCAATAAAATAACGTGCTGATCAATAATCGATATATCTATATTTTATGACATCCTTAACAATTACAAATGCGTGAATGTCATTACAATAGATATCAAAAGCAGGTGGTATCTGCAAACAAATGCTGCTAGAGCTTTCCTCAGAATTTTCTAAGCCTTTTCTTGAATGACATTTAAGACAGGAATAGTTCACATAAAAATTACAATTCTCTTATCATTTGCTCACCCTTATGCAGTCTCAAACTCACATGACTTTCTTTCTTCTGCGGGACACAAACTAAGATGTTTTTTTTATGGAGAAATGATGTGAATATAACCATACAATGCAAGTCAATGGGGTCCAAACTTTCAAGCTCCAAAAAAGACATAAAGGCAGCATAAAGGTAATCCATAAGATTTGAGTGGTTTAATCCATTTCTTCTGAAGAAATATGAATAGTTTTGGGTGAGAACAGACCAAAATGTAACTCCTTTTTCACTATAAACATCTGTAGTCTCCTTGGTGTGACCATGATTTGAAGCTCAATTACACTTTTTGCGCTTGACGCATGCGCAGAGATGATCAAATCATGATTGCACCAAGGAGATTTTAGTGATTTTAGTGGACGTACTGTATAAAGTCAGTTACCCATACGTTCACACAGGTTTTCTAGCAGAATAATTACTGGTGTAGTTTATCACATTAACTATGGACATGTTTTACTACCTTTTACTACCTTTTGACAACCACAAAGTGTCACAATACTTTTTGTCTTCTTTTTCGAAACTATTGTTTTATCATTTCAAATCCAACTGAATTATTTTTATCAAATGTTTTGCTTGAAAAGTGTGGTTGTGTTTTTGTGTACGTGTATGTCGAGGGTTAATGAAATAAAGCAAGTGTGTGTCTGGGCTCTGAATGAGCTCTGTCTGTGCTCAAGTCACATTTCTATAAATGATTGTTAAATTGGATTTGTGCAGGAATCAGGCACACAGAGAGTGCAGTGAACACACTGAGATTCCCAGAGATTTATTCAGCTGATGAACTGCAGGAGATCATGAATTCCATTATGAATCAACCACGAGTAATACTGCCTGGCTGAGTGTGTGTGTATGTGTGGGTGTGTGTGTGTGTATTTGTGCACACGCTTTATCGCTCCCAGATGTTAGGCAGTGCAGGGAGTGTCCCCTTCGGACAAACACACACATGACATCACATCACTCACACACACACACACACACACACACACACACACACACACACACACACACACACACGTGCAGGGTGTTGTCCTGTTCACATGACGCTGCTTTGAGTTGAGCACTGGAAAACATCACTCCTTAAAGACACAATTGAGACAATTGAGACAATTGCTAACAGTAAGAGTATAGAACTATAAAATTAATGTGGATAGTATAGCCAGAGACTATTTAGCACAAGATGGAGCACTTTTTTTTAAATGAATGGGAGAAATTGGAACTACCAATATGGCGGATGTAGAAAAGGAAGTCCCGTCTTACAAGTAAAACCTTTTAGATACAGACATTGCCTGTCAGTTAACTCGAGAATATATATGCGCATTAGCTGAACCAGGGTGGCTGCCAGGTGGACTGACTTGCCTTGTAAGGGTCTTTGGTATAGCTCAGAACATTTGATCTGACTGAACATTCTTTTTTCTGATTAACACATTTACTGATTCACACAATTATTCCCTTTCCCCCTCCCAATCTCCAACTCCACCCTGACCCTCAACAAACATCCCTGTTATCACATTTGATTATACACACACACAAAAAAATAAAGAAATAAAAAAATAATCACACACATTCATAACTACACTTCTCTCTCCACTGCCCCTCCCCGAGAGCCCTCCAAGAAGGCCAAATAGATGCCCCATTTTTTATTAAATGAATCTAAGTTGCCTAGCCTTCTAGGAGATTTGTCACATCTCCTCGAATGCTGCCACCCTCTCCATCTCTGTGAACCACTCTTGAAATGAGGGCACTCCAGCCGACTTCCATCCCCTTAGAACAATCTGTCTGCCGATCATAACACTGGCTAGGACCCAATTTTTATGTATTTATCTCCTATATTAATGACCTCCCCATCGCCTAAATACAGAGCCTGGGGCAAAAGGAAATTTGAGTGCCCAATACGTCACACATAAAACTCTGATCTGAACCCTCAACCAAAATTCTTGGATCTTAACACACCAACAAAAAACATGGGTTGTGTCCCCATCCTGATTGTCATCGTCAGCAGGTGGGTGTGTCTTTAAGACCAAGCCTATTCAATCTAGAGGGGGTCCAGTAGAATCTATGTAAAATCTTGAATTGCTAAGTCGCACCCTTGCATCTCTAGATGTAGACTTGACGTTTTTTTAGAATCCTAGCCCACACTCCCTCCTCCAATACCAAGTTTAGATCTTTCTCCCATAATCTTTTGAGAGAAGCCGAAGTTCCGTCCCCCAGACTCTGAATTAGCAGGGAGTAATACACTGATGTCTCATGACCTTTTCCAAAAGCAGTAATCACCACTCCCAGAGTATCTGCTGCTTTAGTACAGAGCAGGTGGCACAGCTGTAAATACCTAAAGAACTGAGATCTGGGAATCCCAAAATGTTGAACCATATTTTCAAAGGATCTCAACTCTCCACTCTCATATAGGTCACCGAGCATATTAACCTCCCTCTCAATCCACTCTGTCCAGCAGAAAGGGGACTTATTAATACATAATTTTGGGTTCAGCCATATGCTTGAGGCTACATTTAAATAAATGTCTGAATTAAACACTCTGGACACTTTTGTCCATACCGAGTGCAAATGCAAAATAACGGTGTGTAACAACTTCTCCAGTTAGTTTGATAGAAAGGCTTTGCAATGGCGAAATAGGGGCAAGAACTTCCTGTTCAGTACAAAACCATGGAGGGGCTCTCTCAGGTGGAAGCGACCAACGAGCCAAATGTCTGAGACCGAATGCATAATAATAAAACAAAATCTTGGGTAGGCCTAGCCCACCTATGTCAATCAGCCTATGCAATTTACTGAAATGTAATCTGGGACGTTTACCATTCCAAATGAAGGACTTCGCTATGCTATCAAATTGCTTGAAATAAGAGAGTGGGATATCTATAGGGAGAGATTGTACCAGGTAGTTGAATTTTGGAATACAATTCATTTTAATAACATTAACCTTCCCAATCATAGATAAATGCAATGAAGCCCACCTGCCAACATCACTCGAAACATTGTGACCCTTTTTGTTAAAGGGTCAAACTGAACTCTAACTAAATCAGACAAATTTGCTGGGAATAAAATACCCAAATACCTAATGCCCTGTTTGGACCACTGGAAGGCACCTGGCTGAAAAGCTGTTACCGGGCAGTACGCTGTCAGAGCTAAAGCTTCGGATTTAGACCAATTAACTCTGTATCCTGAGAACTTAGAAAAGGAATGAATAATTCTATGGAGGCAAGGCATAGATCTAATGGGGTTGGAGACGAAAAATAAAATATCATCTGCGTAAAGCAAAAGCTTATGTGCCACACCTCCCGCCATCACACCTGGAAAATCATCCTCCTTTCTTATCGTGGCTGCTAAAGGTTCCAGGACAAGACAGAAATATAATGGGGAAAGAGAGCAACCCTGCCGGGTGCCCCTATCCAGGGTAAAATAATCTGAAATCAATCCATTTGTTTGTACCACTGCTACCGGGTGTCTATAAAGTAACTTAATCCATCCAATAAAAGTATTCCCGAACCCGTACATTTCCAAAATCTTAAAAAGTTAATCCCATTCTATCATATCAAACTTCTTTCCGGCGTCAAGTGATATGGCAGCGATCGGAGTCTGATCATTCGCCACTGACCACATGATATTGATGAAATGCCTAATGTTATCAGAAGAGCTACGGCCCTGAATAACCCCACCTGATCTATATGTATATTAGATGTCTTAACTTTACTTAATCGGTTAGCCAAAATTTTGACAACATTTTAACGTCTAGCTGGATCATGGAAATTGGATGGTAACTCTTACACTTGCTTGGATCTTTGTCCTTTTTAAGAATCAGACTGATCCGGGCTTGTGTCGTGGTTGGCGGAAGCTTTCCATTCTTTAATGATTCCGTATAAACTTCTAGCAAAAGTGGAGTCAGTTCTGTAGTATAGGATCTAAAAAATTCAGCAGCAAACTATCTGGCCCCGGAGCCTTGCCTGTAGGCAAGGCCTTAATTACCTCACCAAGCTCCTCCAAAGTTATCTCAGAATCAGGAGAATTGTTTGCTCAGCTGACAGTTTAGGAAGTTCTAATGGTTCCACAAAGTTTCTAATATCCTTTTCAGTAGACGAAGATCTATAAAGATCAAGATAGAATTCTTTAAAAGCATTATAAATATCAGTGGCCAAGGTAAATATTTCACCACCAGCAGAGGGAATGGTAGAAAAAACTCTGTTTTATATATCTAGCCAGAAGCTTGCCTGCTTTGTCCCCCGACTCAAAGTATGACTGTCTTGCCCTGAATAGCCAAAACTCCATCTTCCGTGACAAAATAGTATTATATCTGTATTTCAATCGGGTCAATTCTCTGAGGCCATTAGACGACATTCGCCGCTTCAGCTCTGCCTTGGCACTTTTAATATTCCCTTCCAATTCCACGAGTTCTTGTGCTTTGGATTTTTTGGTGAATGCGGCATACTGTATGATCCGGCCCCTAAGAACCACCTTAAGTGCTTCCCAAACCACGCCCACAGAGAATATTGAGGACCAGTTGGTCTCCATATAGACACTGATTTCAGCCTTTAGGATTTGTTGAAATTCAGGATTTTGCAAGAGGGATACATTAAAGCGCCAACTATATGATTTCCTTTTCTTTATATGTGGCAGCACCTCTAAACACACCAGGGCATAATCTGAGACTAAAATGTTTCCAATTGAGCAATCAACAACAGATGAAATGAGGGACTTAGATATAAAAAAATAAATCTATTCTAGAGTAAATCTTATGGACTGGTGAAATTTTTTTTTAGTCCCTACCAGATGGGTTCAAAAGTCTCCAAATATCTGTAAGACCAAGCTTTTTACACATCCTGTGAAGTGTCAGTGTTGCTGTAGGGGGCTTGCACAGTTTTGCTTCACTATGATCAAGGACTGAGTCATCAAAAGATTAAAGTCTCCTCCCTATATTATATTATGAGGGGTGCCAGCGGCTTGCATCATCCCTTCAAGATCTATAAAAAAGCCCTGATCATCAACATTAGGTGCATAAATATTAGCCAAAATAAGACTTTGACCCTAAGTCTGCTGTTCAGCTAAAACAATAATGACTCTTCCTAATTTATTTTTACTCTGTTTGAGACATTTGAATTGTAGATGTTTACTTATCAGCGTAATGACTCCCCTGCTCTTACTTGAGACAGCACGAAGGAAAGCATGTCTACCCCATATCTTCCCAAATTTTTCAGCTTCCTGCGGGGAAAGATGTGTTTCTTGAAGAAACACTATATCATATTTCTTATGTTTAAGAAAAGAAATAACCTTCCTTCTTTTTATGGGGTGCCCCAACCCATTCACATTCCACGTGGAGAGAGACAATCCACTCATATTAACATTTTACATTTTGACATATTAGAAAAAATAGATTGTGTGTCAAAAGTAAAATTATAAAGACCACATTCCAACATTAGTGCCACAGTCAAACCCCGAACTTCCCCCAGAACCAAACAAACAGAAAAAAGAAAAATGTGCACATTAACCCCGCACACGACAATTGGCGTCCATCCCTCTAAACTCAAACAGTCCATGTACAGTGCATCTGGAAAGTATTCACATCTCTTCACTTTTTCCACATTTTGTTATGTTACAGCCTTATTCCAAAATGGATTAAATTCATTATTTTCCTCAAAATTCTACAAACAATTCCCCATAATGACAATGTGAAAGAAGTTTGTTTGAAATCTTTGCAAATTTATTAAAAATAAAAAACGAAAAAAAAAAAAAAAATCACATGCACACAAGTATTCACAGCCTTTGCTCAATACTTTGTTGAAGCACCTTTGGCACCAATTACAGCCTCAAGTATTTTTGAGTATGATGCTACAAGCTTGGCACACCTATTTTTGGGCAGTTTCTCCCATTCTTCTTTGCAGGACCTCTCAAGCTCCATCAGGTTGGATGGGGAGCGTCGGTGCACAGCCATTTTCAGATTTCTCCAGAGATGTTTAATCGGGTTCAAGTATGGGCTCTGGCTGGGCCACTCAAGGACATTCACAGAGTTGTCCCGTAGCCACTCCTTTGTTATCTTGGCTGTGTGCTTAGAATCGTTGTCCTGTTGGAAGATGAACATTCGCCCCAGTCTGAGGTCCAGAGCGCTGTAGAGCAGGTTTTCATCAAGGATGTCTCTGTACATTGCTGCATTCATCTTTCCCTTGATCCTGACTAGTCTCTCAGTTCCTGCCGCTGAAAAACATCTCCATAGCATGATGCTGCCACCACGCTTCACTGTATGGATGGCATTGGCCAGGGGATGAGCGGTGCCTGGTTTCCTCCAGACATGACGCTTGCCATTCAGGCCAAAGAGTTCAATCTTTGTTTCTCATGTTCTGAGAGTCCTTCAAGTGCCTTTTGGCAAACTCCAGACGGGCTATCATGTGCCTTTTACTGAGGAGTGGCTTCCGTCTGGCCACTCTACCATACAGACCTGATTGGTGGAGTGCTGCAGAGATGGTTGTTCTTCTGGAAGGTTCTCCTCTCTCCACAGAGAAATGCTGGAGCTCTGTCAGAGTGACCATTGTGTTCTTGGTCACCTCCCTGACTAAGGCCCTTCTCCCCTGATCACTCAGTTTGGCCAGGCGGCCAGCTCTAGGAAGAGTCCTAGTGGTTCCAAACTTCTTCCATTTACGGATGATGGAGGCCACTGTGCTCATTGGGACCTTCAATGCTGCAGAAAATTTTCTGTACCCTTCCCCAGATCTGTGCCTCGATACAATCCTGTCTCGGAGGTCTACAGACAATTCCTTGGATGTCATGGCTTGGTTTGTGCTCTGACATGCACTGTTAACTGTAGGACCTTATATAGACAGGTGTGTGCCTTTCCAAATCATGTCCAATCAACTGAATTTACCACAGGTGGACTCCAATCAAGTTGTAGAAACATCTCAAGGATGATCAGTGGAAACAGGATGTACCTGAGCTCAATTTTAAGTGTCATGGCAAAGGCTGAGAAATACTTATGTACCTGTGATTATTTTCATTTTTTATTTTTAATAAATTTGCAAAGATTTCAAACAAACTTCTTTCACGTTGTCATTATGGGGTATTGTTAGTAGAATTTTGAGGAAAATAATGAATTTAATAAATTTTGGAATAAGGCTGTAACATAACAAAATGTGGAAAAAGTGAAGCGCTGTGAATACTTTCCGGATGCACTGTACGCCTACCAGAGTCCCCGCGACAACTTTGCCGTCTGGTGTTTGTCTGGTGCTTCTGCACAAATTTTGTGTGACAGAATTACATAACAGAAAATAATCTATAAAACAAACTCCAGCCAATAGGCAGAATAAGCACAAAGAACATGTAGATTCTTTCACAAAACTGTCTTGAAGGTTTGTTCCTCCACAAAACAAATTGCAGCTGCTAGTGGGACCAGCACACAATTTTTTTTTTTTAAATAAAGCCGTTCAGTTTCCTCGGACAGTCAAACGAATGTGAGCCGACTGTTTCATGAGTTCTGGAGATGACCTAATCATTCCAATGTCCTGCAAAAAATACTATACGAAAAAAAAACTCCATCCAATAGGAGGCATAAGCACAAAGAATGAGCAGATTCATCCACAACTGTCCCGAAGGAGTGTTATTCCACAAAACAAACTCCATCCACTAGACAGAACCAGCACAAAAAGAAGCAAGACAGGCGCCAAGCTATTTTGCGGCCATCCTTAGTATCTATTCTTAGTTTGGCTGGAAACATCAGAGCAAAAGCAATCTTCCGTTGATGTAAGAGTTTCTTGTATTCCTTGAATCGATCACGTTTCTCTCTTGTTGAATTCGCAAAATCTGGGAACAAGAAAATGCTGTGATTCTTCAAAGAAAGCTTTCCTTTGCTCCTCGCCTTGCGCGACATGAGATCTTTATCGGATGATCTTAGAAATTTGGCCAGAATTGATCGGGGCCTGTCTCCCTCAGCGGATCTCCGAGCCGGGACTCTGTAAGCATGCTTGATTTCCAGCTTGTGGCCTGTTATGTCAAGCAGGCTTGGGAAGAGCTTGTCTAGGAATTTCACCATATCTCGGCCTTCTTCATGCTCAGGAATTCCAACAATTCGGATGTTGTTTCGCCGGCTACAATTCTCCAAATCCTCCAGTTTTTCCAAAACGTGTTCCAAGTCTATCTTGGTCGCTTGCAGATTAGAAGCTAATTCCCTTTCCCATGACTCCAGATAATCACTCCGTCTCTCGACGTCCCCGATTCTTGTAACCAACTCCATCGCAGTAATCGATCGACGTATCACAGCAAGATCCTCTAAGTCAGCAACAACTTTCGTCAGCATCACAGACATGTTCGCCAGTTGCCGTTGAATTTCTCCCACCACACCGTCCAAACCGAGTTCCTGGTCTGCGGGCCCATCCGAGGCACCAGCTTGAGCACGTAAGTGTATTTTAATATCTCCAGAGCCCGAGGATTTTGAATTCTTTGCCATGTTGACTTCAAAGAACAGATATGTTGCAGGGTGTATCGAATCTCACCGGTTTATGACATAAAAATAATTAAAAACTAGCAAAGTGCACAGAGCTCGCTGTTTACACATCCGCTCCTCGCATGGTGTCACGTGATTCTATTTTGATTGTTATTTATTGTACATTGGTGTCTGTTAACATATTGCTTTTGCCTCAGTTTTTATAAAAGTAATAAGCCACTTGAGACTGTGCGTTACTGGTAAATGGAGGTTTCAGTCACTTTGCTCACTTTGCTTACCTTTACCAATGGTAAAATTACTGTAATTGTTATCCATCACTTTGACGTGCTGGGTTGTACATTTTCCATAACGGTCTATTTGAATCCATCATTAAAAATATAGTAATGTTTTGTGTGTGTGTGTGTGTGTGTGTGTGTGTGTGTGTGTGTATGTGTGTGTGTATTTAATTTTAAAGTAATATTGGTATCACAAGAACATCTGTGACAAGGGCTTTTTAGTACTCTCTCATGGGCAGTTTTTGTGGGGGTGTTTAAAACTTTATTTTCTCTCCTTTTTTCCACTTCTAATCTGTATTAGCATCCTTTACTTTGGGAATGTTTATAAATAGAAATGCAATAGATCAGATACCTTATTTTTGTATCTGTTAGAATCAGGGAAAGCATTTTGAATGATCTGTCATTGATTTTAAAATTTGCTACATGGTGAAGTTAACTGTTGTTCATATTTTTGTCCAAAACAGCCGAATGATGATTATCATGAGATCATACTGCAGTTCTTCATTTATACACAATGCAGCATGAATAAACTTTTCATTTCTTGAGTGTTTCCCTCAGCACAGAGCTGCAATTCCCTAATATCTGACATAATGCATGCTGCATTATTACACACTGAAAAGTGACCAATAGTAGAGCAGGTCTGTTTATGATTATAGATCATTGTGTCTCTGTTTTCATTTGGAATGTGACTTTAGTGTGTTTAGACAGTTTTGCTATGATCAAATTTCCTGAAAATGTACAATTTTATGCAAACAAAGCGTTTGTACGTTAGTTTGTTAATTGTGGTTCTTTAGTCTGGTTCCTTTGAAGTCTTCTAAAGCAACAGTATCCCTGTTTAAAATACTCACACACTGCCTTTTCTAAATCACCCTCAGTTAAACATGATTTAAATCTTTCCCAGTCAATGCTCAGTGTCTTGTGTACTGTGCTTACATTGTGCACTGAAAAAAATTATTTACCTACTCAATATTTTTGCTTTATAGAATTTTGTTAAAGAAATCAAACAGAATTTAGTGAGGTTTAAGCTTAAATCAACAAAAATAAACTTCAATAGGAAAAGCAAGCTTACTTTTCATACCCCATTGGCAAATACTGCATAAACCTCACTTAATTTGATTCAGTTTCATTGAAAATAAAACCTAATATCTTATACCATTTTGCTTCTCAAGTAAATGTGTCTTGTTTTAAGGATGTTTAGATATTTTTTACTGGAAAACAAGACAAAAATACTGATTAAGAAAATTATTTTTTCAGTGTGTCTGTAATATGTTCTGTTTGTGTTTTATAGATTACAGAACCGGGCCCTGTTTTGCATCTGTCAGTAATCAGATGTGTCAGGGGCAGCTCACAGGAATCGTGTGCACCAAGACATTGTGTTGTGCGACAGTGGGTCGTGCCTGGGGTCACCCGTGTGAGCAGTGTCCCGCACAACCACACCCCTGCCGCAGGGGGTTCATCCCTAATCATCGCTCAGGAGCCTGCCAGGGTGAGCATACACACACACATACAGAGGTCAGCTCTAATTGAGTCAGGTTTGGTTCTAATGGAATGCTAGCAGTCATGCAAACAAGGGCACACTGTCGGAACACATTGCAACACGCCTCAACGATCCAGACTATTCTGCAATACTCACTGCAGAAACACACAAACACAGTGCTCATTAAACCTCTTAAAGCACCTATACACAGTCTACACACGCAGATAAGCTTTCATTGGGAGTTCCTTCAACACAATATAATATTGTCAAAAGAGACACACCAAGCAATTACTGGTGGATAGATTGCTTGAAATATCTTTCAGGTGATCCACCAATTGAGCTGTGCTGGAGAATATCTCTCAGGTGATCCACCAATTGAGCTGTGCTGGTGTGTGCTGTTCTGATGTGAGCTCTGCTTGTGTGAGCTGTGCTGGTGTGAACTGTGCTGATGTGGGCTGCGCTGATGTGAGCCATGCTGATGTGAGCTGTGCTCTTAAGAACTGTGCTGTATTAGGGTATGATGGGTTTAGGTGAGCTGTTCTAATTAGGGACATATGAGACTAGTCGTCTAAACGGTACTGCTGCTGCTGATTGGCACTGGACATAGTCGTTTAAATATTTTTTCCTCATACTTTTCATTTTAAACATTTATGTTTTAATGAACTACGAACAAGCTTGTTTATAGTTAAAAGTCACGCATTATGCACCAAATATTAGCCTTTATTTCTTGTTTTTATTGGGATTTTGGTTGTACAATAAACTGCTTCACTCTCTGTGCCTGTCACTGGACATAAAGAATAAGACGTTTTTTTCAACATTCAATGAATAGTTTTTTAAAAACTACTGGCCAATTAATTGGTTATCTGCCTTCCACAAGCTTAGTTATTACTAATGTGAGCTGTGCTGATGTGAGCTGTTCTAAAGCAGGGCTCCAGACTAAAAAAATGACTTAGGGGCCATTGGCTCCTAAACTGAAACATTAAGGAGCCAAATGGCTGTTTTTAGTCGCCAAATCACGGAATTGCTTGATTTAGATTGCTGTTCAGTAACAAGATAGAAAGCAGAAGGAAGACAGCTGATAACTCATTAATCAGAGGTTTAATAAACAGTATACAGTATATAGTTGATTAGATAAGTTTGCATTCCCTTTTGTCTCATAAATGTTCACACCCCCTTCATAATTTATACAAATATAAGAGATAAAATATTTTTTTTATTTAATACTGCTCTTCACAATCTACATTACAGATAATTACATAAAATATAGTATGCATATAGTAGTTTGTTGTCTTCTTGAGCATCAGTGAATGTTTGCAACTTGTGTAATAGTTGTGAACAAGTCCCTCAATTGTCCCAAGTTTCAAAAGCTTCATCTCATATATATATATATATATATATATATATATATATAGTAAATAAATTGTTTTACAATATTGCCTTAGTCTTTTACTTTTTCCGGATGGCCCAGACACAGAGACTACAAGTGTGCAAATTGAATGAAATCCCAGATGCAGTTTATTGTGCTACTTCAATCCCAATCAATAATTACCAGAAGAAAAAACATACACAATACGGGACTTTTAATTATAAAGAAGCCTGAAATACACATGGGACTCTTATTTTGAAATGTCTGCACTCCCAATTGTTAGCTCACTGACGGCTGATTCGCTGAGAAATTGAATCTGATTCAAACTGCTAACCTGAGCTCCTGAGTTCAAACCCTCAGTGCTTCTCAGGTGATTCATGAAAAAGATCCTGTTTAAAAGAATCATTTGGTCACGACTCTCTTGCGCTGGGTTTATTATTGCGTGTGGTGCAGCAAGCTCGTCAGAAACAGAACGAGTGAAAAGCATCGTGAGACACACTGATGCACGCTCTAAAGGTGTATTCAGTAACTCACAAGATGATATCTGATGAAACCGCATATGAATGCACACAACCTGACTGTCGCCAATGGCGATTAGATTTTAAATTATAGTCGCATTAAGTTATTTTTGGTCGCATTTGCGACCATTTTAGTCACAGTCTGGAGCCCTGTTTAAAGTGAGCTGTTTTAAAGTGAGCTGTGCTGGTGTGAGCTGTTCTAAAGTGAGCTGTGCTGGTGTGAGATGTACTAATATGAGATATGCTGATGTGAGCTGTGCTGGTGTGAACTGTGCTGTGTTGGGGTATGATGGGTTTGGGAGAGCTATGATGGGCTGTGCAGGTGTGAGCTTTTCTAAAGTGAGCTGTGCTGGTATGAGCTGTGCTAATGTGAGATGTGAGCTGTGCTGGTGTGAACTGTGCTGTGTTGGGGTATGATGGGTTTGGGAGAGCTGTGCAGGTGTGAGTTGGGCTATGGTGGAATAATCTATGTTTAAGTGTGCTGGGATGGGTTGTACTGGAATGAGTCGGGCAGGGGTGTGATGGGCTGTGTTGGTTTAAATGGTGCTGAGCTGATGTGAGCTGTGCTGGGGTAAGATGGCTTGGGTTGAGCTTTGCTGGGTGAATGGCTGGTGTGAGCTTTGCTAGTTTGAGCTGTTATGATGTTTTCAGTGTCAGGGTAAGATGTGCCCAGCAGCACTTTTGTGAGCTGTGCTGGGCTGATGTGAGCTGTGCTGGGCTGGGGTTAAAAAAGGCTGATGAGAGCTGTGCTGGGCTTTAGTAACAAAGGCTGGTGTGAGCTGGGGTGAACTGTGTTGATGTGAGCTGTGCTGGGCTGATGTGAGCTGTGCTGTGGTAAGAAAGGCTGAAATGAGTTGTGCTGTAGAGGTTGACCGATAATGGATTTTACCAATACCGATAACTAAGTTGGGCAGTACCTGCTGATAACCGATTAATCAACCGATAGTTTTTAAAATTGATACTTGATTCATAATAACAGCGAAATACCACATTGTTATTTAGTACAGCTGTATGTAGAGTAGCAATATTCACAGATAGCAGTGGTATTCGGCTGAACCCTGTGGTGAAGCGGCTCAGAATATAATAGGGGTTGTTCAAACAGACAGAACACAACAGATTGGAATCGAACGCAAGGATCTCGAGACACACATTTCCAGGCTGAACATCTTTCCTGACAAAGCATTTAAACAACTCATTGCTTAATCTGAGAAACGCTTATAAGAGAGCAAGACGCAATGGCCAGAGACCTCCACCGACAGTAAGGGGCTGTTCACACCGAACACTTTTGCAACCATTCATTTGTTTTTCTATGTAAACACGTGCTAGACAAATGTCTTTGTTTCCCTTTGTTTTTGCTTATTCAGCGTCTTGTGCAGGAGCGCTGTTTTTTAGATGATGTATCTAATTAAAAAGAACTTTAAAAGCATATTGAGACACCTGCTTTCTGTTAAACTGTATTTGTTGCACTGTGTCTAGCCTTTTTTAGCGCAAGAATGTGGTTGATCTGAAGTAATCGTATTACAGTGAGGATACATTTTTTTAAATTGAAATCAGATGCGTTTCTGATATGTTTATACATTTCTCTCACCTGCATGAAGATATTAATTTGCTTTCTCATGTCTCTAGCTTTAAATATGCAACTTAGCTGGCTAACGAATGCATAAACATGACCAGCTGGATATAAATTAATGCAAATAGATGGTAATAGATGGTAACAATCATTACATTTAAACATTTGGTTAGGACTTGTGTGTATTTATGTCACATTGTTCTAACCACTTGAGGTTAGCTTTAATGTTAGCGTCCTCTCAGTCTTATTGGCAAACATACTGCTGTTCTCTACTAATGCAGCATCTAGTCAACAAATTAATTACTTTATAATGATATGACAATGTGTACTGTAGTGTACTGTATACATACCTTTTCATTGTTGATGTTTTAAATCCGCATCTGAAGTGTTCCTCTCCATGCAGTGTGTAGTCTCATGTGTCAAAACAAACACCACAAGGCATCAGTGAAGTGATAGAGGCTGCTCTCACACTGTATAACAAAAAAGGACCCTTCCCAGCCACTCCTGAACACAATGGGGATAAACCATCTGTGTGGATTTTTGCCGATAACCAATAGTTCCAGAAATCTGTTATCGGTGCCGATTAATCGGCAAGGTCGACCCCTACTGTGCTGTGTTGATGAAAGAAGTGCTGTGGTAAGAAAGGCTGACATGAGCTGTGTTGATGTGAGCTGTGCTGGGCTGATGTAACAAAAGCTGGTGTTAGCTGGGGTGCACTGTGTTGACGTGAGCTGCGTTGGGCTGATGTGAGCTGTGCTGTGGTAAGAGGGGCTTCAGGCTCAGAGGTGTTTCAGAGAAAGGCTGCAGTGTGTTTGGGGAAGTTATGGGTTTGGGTGAGCTGTGCTGGCCTGTGTTGGTGTGAGTTGGGCTTTGGTGGAGTGATCTCTGTTTAAATGTGCTGGGATGGGATGTACTGGAATGATTTCGGCAGGGGTGTGATGGGCTGTGTTGGTGTAAACTGTGCTGAGCTGATGTGAGCTGTGCTGGGGTGAATGACTGGTGTGAGCTGTGCTGTGGTAAGAAAGGCTGACATGAGCTGTGCTGTGTTGGTGTGAGCTGTGCTTGGATTAAAAAAGGCTGATGAGAGCTGTGCTGGGCGGATGTGAGCTGTGCTGGGCTGTGGTAACAAAGGCTTGTGTGAGCTGGGGTAAACTATGTTGACGTGAGCTGTGCTGGGCTGATGTGAGCTGTGCTGTGGTAAGAAAGGCTGACATGAGCTGGGCTGTGCTGCAGTAACAAAGGCTGGTGTTAGCTGGGGTGAACTGTATTGACGTGAGCTGTGCTGTGTTATGAGGGGCTTCAGGCTCAGAGGTTTTTCAGAGAATTGCTGCAGTGTGTTAGGGTTAGTTTCTCTAATTCTCTTTGGATCTGTTTAAGTATGTGTGTGTGTGTGTGTGTGTGTGTGTGTGTGTGTGTGTGTGTGTGTGTGTGTGTGTGTGTGTGTGACATGTTTATACTACATTGTGGGGACCAAATGTCCCCACAAGGATAGTAAAACCTGTGATCACCTACATTGTGGGGACCAGCCAGCGGTCCCCACGAGGGAAATGGCTTATTAAACATACTAAACGATGTTTTTTTGAAAATGTAAAAATGCAAAAGGTTTCTATGAGGGTTAGGTTTAGGGGTAGGGTTAGGGTTAGGGTTAGGGGCTAGAAAGTATCGTTAGATCTGTATAAAATCCTAAAAATGCATGGAAGTCTATGGAGAGTCCCCACAATGATATAAAAACATAGTGTGTGTGTGTGTGTGTGTGTGTGTGTGTGAATGTAATTCCTCAAGCTGGGTAAATTATTTTATCGTCTGGCTGTCTGAGCCACACTGGGGAGGGTGAGCTCGGCCTTTTCTAGCTTTTGTCTCTACAGTAGTCTCTTTCTTTCTCTTTTCTGTCTCGCACTTTCTCTTCAGATTAATCTGTTTATCTCAACTTTAGATATTTCTTCCATGTCTCCCCCCCACCTCTGATACAGTATAATCTTTCTAATGTCTCTCAGTCTATTCTCCACTGCAGTCTCCTAGTGTGAGTGCACATGTGACTCAATGCTACATTCTTGTGTGTAATTGCATTGGAATCTAACACTCTGTCATATCTCATGTGCTGTGAGAGTGGATTACTGTTAGAGAAGAGTGTATGTATGAGTGTGTGTGTTGTTTAGTGTCATCTCAAAGTGGATATATAATATAAGATCATGATGATCTTACATTGGAACACACTCATGCTTCGTGGTGCTGTAATGCTGATATTTCCTTTTGACATCGATGTTCTGTTTTAAATTATGCACACTGATTTCAATACATCTGTTGTGTGTGTAGTTAAAGCATTTCCTCTTTCTCTCTCTCTCTGTTTTGTAGATGTGGATGAGTGCCAGGCCATTCCTGGGCTCTGTCAGGGGGGAAACTGTGTTAATACTGTGGGCTCATTTGAGTGCAAATGCCCCGCTGGACACAAGTTCAATGAAATCACACAGAAATGTGAAGGTAAGAACACACACACACACACAAACAATCAGAAGACACGGAATGCTCACCTCTGCAAAGTGCAGCTGTAGTATGCGTCATCTGTTACCCTTTGGAAAGAAAAATTAATATCTCAGTAGTTCTTCTTGGCAGTAAGATTAAATGGAGCACATTGAGACTTTTGCTGAGGTCTCCTGCTTCTCAGATGTTTCTCCTAAGAAAAATACCCCAGTATACCCCCTCTGAGATCTCAAGAATGACTTATACTGTGTTCAGACTTGTCAAGATACCAATCTGCTATCAAAAGTCAGATATCTCAATATGAACTCAAACATTTCTCAGAAATTCTTCCAAGCTGTCAAAGCTGATCCTTAAATGAGACATAACAAACATTTCTATTACAGGAGTAATTGACTCAAAAAAATTGAATTCTGTCATCATTTACTTACCCTCTTGTTGTTCCAAACCCATATGACATTCTTTTTTCTGTGAAACACAAAAGGACATGTTTAGCAGAATGTTAGTCTCAGTCACCATTCACTTAGATTGCATTTTTTTTTTCATACAATGAAAGTGAATGGTGAATGAAGCTTACATTCTGATTAACATCTTGTTGAGTCTGATCGGTGAGGTCAAGCACAGATCACTGAATGAACTGTACTCATGGAAGCTTGTGTTCTAACAGGGTGCAACATGATGAAGTAAAATGCAAAAAATCACATTCTAGTTTCTAGTTCTAGGGCACTGTGCTGGGTAGCCCCATTGGTTCAAAATCCCACTCCACATAGCTGTATAATAAACATCAAATATCTTAAGATTGGCTGTGATT
Organism: Myxocyprinus asiaticus; assembly: GCF_019703515.2. Lineage (NCBI taxonomy): Eukaryota > Metazoa > Chordata > Actinopteri > Cypriniformes > Catostomidae > Myxocyprinus > Myxocyprinus asiaticus. The sequence goes on from NC_059361.1 coordinate 33,103,628, forward strand.
TTGTTGCTTTGTGCAGCATTTTGCATTCATTGAGGACTGAAAAATTAATTGAAGCTGGGAACTTGTCATGTAGTGCCTAGTTAGAACATGGTGTTGTGGTCTTGTGAGTGACCCCTGACCCCTGGTCTTAACTAATTTCCAAATTAGTACAGATTCAGCTCAGACTCAGTTCTGTGTCTTCAGCAGAAGAAAACCTTTAAACTGTCCAGATGTCAATAAGACAGTAAAGTGTGCAAGTTTGTTTAGACAGTGTGTCTGAGTCTCATTCAGTTTAGCTGCAGGGCTGCCATTAGCTCAGAACTGACAGAGAGACATAGCGACTTCAGATATGTTTACAGGACAGAATGGACAAAGTCAGAGACAGATAGTTTGAGTGTGTTTACAGCAGGGCAGAAGGGGTTTATTTGTAGTCGTGTTTGATTAGACAGGTTGTTGAGTTGAGTGAGACTCTTTAAAGCAGAAGTGTGTGATCAGACGCTCAGTTTTGTGTGTGTGAAGATTGATTTGTGTGTAGTGTGAGTGTGGATTCTATATCAGCCCCAGGCCCAGAAACAACGGACTGGAACTCTGGAAAGCACCCGATCTAGAGCCAAGCTGCAGACTGCTGTCAGTTATTTGTACAGACTCAGTAGAGCCTGTGCCACTGTCACGTGACAAATAAACAAAATTACTTATAAATATTCTTATAAATAAATATTCGTTAATTTTGCTGAATGAGATTCAAAGATCCATGTTAAAAAAAATGATCACATCTTCCCATTTTTACTGCTGAAAGCTGCAAGAGAGATAGAGTTAGGGACGTAGTATAGCTGATTTACATGCACAGATTACAGTTTGATTCAAAAACAATATTATTGATTTGATTTGTTCATCAGAATGGATTGGTTTACTAATTGATAACTAGTCTACTTGTTAAAGTGAATAAAAGTGTGCAAGAATTCCCCACATTATGAATTGTGGAACTTGCGGGAATGAGTAGTCAATACCCACAATCCTGCCCCAAATTTAAGGCCATACAATAGCTAAATAATCAAATGGGTTTCAAAAGACATAAAGGTGAGTAGATGTTGACAGAAGTTTCATTATTGGCTCAACCATCCCTTTAATTTGGACAGCCTGCTCTTCCAGCTAAGATTTGCCAGAGAACGTTGTATTTGTCCTCTAGCAACACCAGCAGCAAACCAGCACAAAAACAGGATAGACCAACTTGGAAGTTTTTGCTGGCGTAAGCTGGTCTTCTAAGCAAGTATATACAACGTTTTTGTGGTAAAGCTGATGTTGTTTGATGGATTCTTCTCTCTCAGACATTGATGAGTGCTCTGTCATCCGGGGACTCTGTAATGGAGGTCAGTGCTCCAACACTATTGGCAGCTACTTTTGTAGGTGTCCCGTTGGGTTTGACACATCGCCTGATGGATCACACTGCATTGGTGAGTGTGGATATCAATACATCCTTTTCCAAGCTGTTTCCTGTCTCATAGAAACTGTCTTCCTGTCTGTTTCCTGTTGTAGAGGATGTGTTTCCTCTTTGGTATGAGTGACTTTCCTCTGAGTGTGAGCGAGGTGTGTGTTACACACAGAAACTCTCTTTTTCTGAGCAGATTGAAAAAACTATTTTTTAAATTCACTTTGTACTTTTTTCATTGTTCACTGTTAAGTCAACATTAAATCAAAATTGACCTTATGTACCTTCTCAATACACGTAACTGGTCTTATTGTGAACAATTCATCTGTGCACGTTATTCCAAAGGAAAACAAAGTTTGTCTTTGTAATCTTTCTGAATTTTCTCTGAAATGATTTTCCAGCTGATGTCACCTAGGCTATGCAGGCTATTGTTTAATCTTAGCCAAGAGTGAACAGTCAGATAGCTGTTTAGTCATTGTTTTACGCTAGTTTTGTAGGCAATGCAGCATTTCAAAACTCTTGCCAGTAGTTAAAATTGTAATTTAATGCAAGCTAACATTATTGAAATAAAGGTTACTCCAATATTAGCAATTAATGATATAATTAAATAGATGCACTACCATTGGGTTACATGGTGGAGATGCTTTGGAGATTGAATTTGACCTTCAGCCTCAATGTCCTGTTCAAACATCCTTCTCAAATGTGGGTGCTGGCAGTGTTTCAGGAGGGGAGTAGTCCTCCACAATCCACTGCAAACTCAAATTCAGCTCTGACTCCATTCTGGTATGGAACACCCACTTTGTTTTTTTTCCATCCAATCAATTCCTGATGGATAAAGTCAAGTCCTGCCCTACATTTGTTCATCTTAAATATCTTGTTTCACTCAGAAGTATTTCACATTATGGAAGTGAAAGGGGTTGTGTATGTCTTTTCATGTTAACTTTAAGCAACTCTATGGTCACACATATGTAAATTTGTCATGCCATTCAAACACTTTAAACTGAAACTGACAAAACTGAGAAAATAAAATAAGTAGATCTACTTTCTCACGCCTTTAGAGAAGGAAGTACTCTCTCTCTGTCTGTGAAAAGTGGGTCAGTGGTCTTCAGCTGATGTCTCTTGGCTTTAGTCAGTGCTTTAGGAGGGTGTTTTTGTGGAAGGAATGTGTGCTATGACTCTATCCACTCCAAACTCTTCCTGAGCCAAACATCCTCCTCATCGCTCAGCCCTCTCTCTCTCCCTCACGTTTTCCGAGACTGTAGAGGCATTATCATCATAAGTTACTGAGCTGTAAGGTAATGGGTGTGTGTGTTTCTTATCTACTGTAGATGCCCGAACGGGGTTCTGCTATGCAAACATTGTCAACGGGCGTTGTGCCAACCTGCTGTCCCAACGCATGTCTAAGAGTCAGTGTTGCTGTGAAAACAGAGGCTGCTGGTCCGGTAATTCAGTCCCGGAGATGTGTCCAATTCGCGAAACAGGTATCACATCCCAACCAACTTTACTGTCCTGTAGAGAAACTGCCAGTTTTAAAGGCTCCTAATTTTTTTCATAGGTTTTCCTTGATCTTTGGAGATAAAAAAGTTCATTGTACTATAAAAACATACTGTAGATTTCAGAACTCAAAATTTCCTCCCCAGTCCACCAAGAGCATTTATTGAAAATAAATCTCAAAAATTACTCAAATACTTTCTGAACTTCCATAACTTACTGATGTCAGATGTGGACAAGACCGTCCACATTTACACGTCATGACTCCTAGTGTAGCACCTGCTGCTCTGCATATCCTTAGAAACAAGGGGCTGAAGTTTATTTTTTAACAAGATCCCTGACCATTTCAGTCTGATCATCTTATCAGTTTGAATAGCACATTTCAGCACTGATTGTTCATTTGTGAGCCCAGCAAAACTCTGTTTATCATTTCACATGTGAATAGAACATTTACATAGAAGTCCTAAAAGCACAACAGCAAAAATGGCCTGTTGAATTCTAAGGGGCAGAGAGAGAGAGAGGGTAAAAAATATAATTAAAAAACTAAAATATTACTGATTAAGGCACAAAACACCTTACTAACATTTTAAGTGGACCTCAGAGGGGAAAATTAATTATAAAACAATGTATGATATGACCCCTTTAAAGTATAAGAGCATCAGTCCTGCTGGTGATAAAGGTTGTTTCTCATAAATGAAGAGTATTGAGTAATGTCAGAACTGTGTTCTTTTTATAGAGGAGTACCAAAGACTCTGTCTGACTGGTCACACGGTGCCTGATCCAGACCGTCCGCGTCCAGGGCCCGGTCCAGGTCCCGGTCCAGGCCCGTTTTATCCAGAAGACCCACGAGACCCTTACCCACGTGAGCCGTACCCACGAGAGCCATACCCACGCGAGCCGCATCCACGTGAACCATACCCACCAGAGCCATACCCACGTGACCCTTTACCTGGATCACCCACAGCTGTGGCAATCACCTTCAAGCCTAGTAATACACACACACACACACACACACACACACACACACACACACACACACACACACACACACAAATACACTGTCATGCTACAGAAAAATTTAGTTAAATTAGTAGTGTCACTACTTCTACAGTGTTTCCCCTATATATATTATTTCACATGGTTCATTAATATTCTTGACGTAATGTAAAACTTGCTAGGTCTATTTAAAAAGGATTGTGTACAGCTGAAAAAAAAAGTTGCCATTGCTCTCCCTCCATTGAAAAATGTAATGATAATCTCGAGTTCGCCGCTTAATACTAAATATGGTTCTCATCTGACGCGAGTTTGGCGCCAGCCATCACGGAACCACTCGCAAAAATTATCTGCTCTGCTCTAATCTACTCTGTCTCTGAAGGGCCTGCATCAGTTGCACGAGCTTCCGTTGATATTGTGGCACAGACCACAAAACTGATGCTACCCATTTGAATTCTAATGAGAATTTTGTAGTTTAAAGCACTATAGACCTTATTAACAGCAGATCCATCTTTGATTTTTGATGAAATGACAATGAGGCTGTGAGGGATGGAAGTACAGTCTCTTCAGTGAGTTGTACAGTTGTTTAAAGTGTTTTGGGTTCGTTCCATTGACGAAACATGAAAAAACATTTTCAAATAAGAAATTCCTGTAGACAAAAAACTCCAGACAACAGTAGTTGTGGAAAATTAGATGTGATCTAGAAGCTTTTTGATAGCTTTATACAGTGCATTTAATTGGAGAGAGACGATAAGTCTACAACCTTGTTTTCATTCCTGTCAAAAATCAAAGATTGCGCTACTGTGAATAAAGTCTCTGGAAGAAGTCAAACCTCTCAAACAGTAGAAATGCTAAAAAGCACTAATGAGGAAGCAATAGGCAACAATGTGGTATGTGCCAAAATAAAGTGTTTTTCAAATACACATCATCATCCTTACTAAAATGTATTACAGTTTTACAGTAGTAACTGTAACTGATATTTTGACAAATCTTATTGTTACATATTAAATAATCTATTAGGTAGAATCTATTAGACCTAATTTTTTATTATAACTGTTGTAATTGTTACAATTTCTAAATGTGTTTAGACTACTATTTTTTCATAACAAATAATTCAATTTATTATTGTTATTATTATTCTTTAAGAAAGACTAGCTACAATGTACAAACCACAGGAATGAGGACCCATCCATGGTCTTACCTGTGCTGATATGAGGCATTGCATTTTAAATATAAAGACAAGTTCATAAAAGTCTGGACTTCCAAGACTTATGGACAAATTATGGACAAAGTTTTCCTCCTTTGTAATATTTTTCCTGTTTGAATGATGTTTGATATTAGGAAATAAACTGGATAAAAAATATAATAGGCTCATATAAATAAATAGGCTCATCCACTTTTAAAAATTGGGAGAGAAAACTTCCTTTATCTTTTGTTGATGACATCAACATAAAAAATGTCACTTGATACATGCCCTTATACTTGAAAACCATGAACAAAACTATGCAAGATAAAAGAAAATGCCACTGCAGGCTACATTAAATACAGGTTACGTTTTTACTATGTTGGGTCGTGACTTGATGTCCAATGTAAAATCTGGTTCCCAAAGCAAAACCAGTTGAGAACCACTGGTGTAGTGATTCAGTAGTGTTGATAGTTGTTATATGAGTTTGTTCTGTTGAATAGGTTTGTCGTGATGGGGGCATAGCTGAGCGACATCTGTAGAGAGCGAGGCCCGGAAAGGAAGAGCGGTAAGGATTGACACCTGTGAGAAATTATCTCTAACAGCTGTTTTGTGTTACAGTGAGAGCTGGAGAGAGATAAAAAGGGCAATTCAGACTGCCGGAGGGGAGAGAGAGAGAGTGAGACACAAACCTCAGTGTGTGTGTTTATGTTGAGCTGAAAAGCGACCTGTTTGTGTGTTACTGAAAAGTATTGTAAATAAAAGACTACGTGGATTGTTTATCCGGCTCCTGCTTCCTCCTTCATAAAGAGAGTTAGTGACCTGTCACAGTGGTGCCGAAACCCAGGAATTAGGAGGAAGAAAACTTTGTCATGGAGTCCTTGCCACTGGCCGAAATATTCAAGACCCTCGCCAGTATCCACCAAGCCCAACATCAGTCTCTGCTTGAGCTGCGTCTGGAACAGGCGCAACGGTTCTATGCGCTCTTCCAGGCTCAAGCGGAGGACCGGTAGGTGCTACGGAGCTTGTTACACCAGGAGGGGTCTTCAGCCATGACCCTGGACCCACCTACAGCCATACTGCACGTCACACTGACGAAGATGGGACCTCAAGATGACCCAGAGGTGTTCCTTGAGCTCTTCGAGTGGACGGCGGGAGCATGGAACTGGCCCAGCACTCAGTGGGTGGCCCGCCTCGTGCCACTGTTGTCCAGGGAAGCCCAACACATGGCCCACCAATGTGAAAAGGAAGAAAGCCATCCTGCAATGGGTCGGCCGAAGCCCAGAGCTACAACGGCAACACTTCCGCTCACTGATGCTTGGCGAGCTCGGTCACCAGTTCGCATTAGCTTGACAACTCCGTGACACCTGCCGAAGGTGTCTGCTGGCTGAAGATTGTGACTCCAAGGAGATACTCGATCTGGTGGTATTGGAACATTTCATCGTTCGGCTACCGAAAGGGACAGCAGATTGAGTCCAGTGCCACAGACCGGCATCGCTGGATGGGGTGGTCCAGCTGGCTGAGGACCATATGGTGGTGTATTCGGGGGCCGGTGAGCCCCCTTCTTCTCTCTCCCTCTCTCTCCTCCCTCCCCCTCTCCTTCACCTCGTCCTGTTCCTATTCCCCACAAACGGGGAATTCTGACCCCAAAATCGGTTCCCCGGTGCTGTGGGCCGTTCAACCTGCCGGTTTTCCCCAACCTTCTCCGCTCTCCCGTACAGGCTGGTGAATCTGCTGCCGTGGGTGTGGGCTTGAAGTCTGGGCCGGTCTGCTGGAGATGCGGGGAACCTGGGCATTTCCAGCATCGATGCCCTGTGATGGAGGTGGAGACATTGGTCCGGATCCCCGTCACACCACAGGCCGCCCCCATCGAGCAGGACCGTACCGGGTACCTGTGAGGATTAAGGGGGGTACACACCAAGCCTTGGTGGATTCAGGATGTAATCCAAAATTACCTTTTAGTGACAGTCATCATTCAATTTCGGGGACAAAAGAATAGTGTTGAGGCTGTGGTTAGTCCCTGCCTCTCTCATCCACTAATCTTGGTTACGAATTGGCTGGCATTTACTACTTTTATTAAGGGGAATATGTTTGGATGGGTCCTGCAACAAAGTGTATTGGTGTGTGATGTGAGATTCGCTGGCTGGGGAGGCGGTGCCAGGACTGTCTACGTCAACTCCATGTCAGAAGGATGTAAGAGAGGGGAAGTCTCAGCTTCTCCAACCCTTAGAGGATTCCCTGCAGGGGATTTCCCTCTGGAGCAGACCCGAGATGAGACCCTTAGGCATGCGTTTGACCAAGTGAAAGTGATTGATGGCCAAAATCTCCAGCCAGACATTGCACTTGCATATCTGTATTTTTCAATCATTAAGGATCGGCTGTATCGAGTGACACACAACACTCAGACAAAGGATGATACAACCCAATTGTTAATACCGCAGAGCCATCGAGAAATGTTATTCCAGACAGCTCATTTTAATCCAATGGCGGGACACCCGAGGGAGACGTGCAAGGATGTTGGTGGAGCGCGGATATTTAAGGAGGATATGTCAGCAGCCCAGCCTTGCATGCCTCATCCAGGGCTGGGAGCATGCTGACACAGAGCTCGCTGAGATTGATTGTGAGCGCATGAACACTTGAAATGCTTCACTTTCGTTTTCAATTTGAATAAACAACTACACTCCGCTGCGTCCATAGTAACACAACTCACTCATCTGCCATCGCCTCGATACGTGTCCTCAATGCCATGGTGGTTTGTTAGAGTGCATGCTCTTTAGCTGACACAGCAACACACATAAAAGTACCAACATAGGAATGTAATACATTTTAAAATGCATTCTACTTAATATTATTGTTTTAGCAATAAATGTGTAATCCACGTAGCTTTATTTCATTTATGTCTGAAACTGTAATCAGATTACTTAATTTTGTTAAGTAACACATTACATTACTGCATTACCGCAAAATGTAATCAGATTACAGTAACACGTTAATTTGTAAAGCGTTACACCCAACACTGATCCGGAAGCAGTGCCTCTGCGCAACATTTCAGCGTGAAGTGTTGCGGAGGCACTCTTTAGAATAATCTCCCGAGTGGGGATTCTGAAAGAAATCCTCACTGATCAGGGCACTACGTTCATGTCACGTACACTACACAAACTGTATGAATTGTTGGGGATTAAGTCAATTCAGACCAGCGTTTACCACCCCCAAACAGACGGCTTGGTCGAATTATTTAATCAGACCCTAAAGAATATGATTCGTAAGTTTGTGCACGAAGATGCTCGAAATTGGGACAAGTGGCTTGAGACCCTATTATTTGCAGTGCAAGAGGTCCCACAAGCCTCCACGGGGTTCTCCACATTCGAATTACTGAATGGGCGGAATTGGGAGGAGGGACCTTCAAACAGCAAAAATTAAATTCAAAACGTTCTTGACCTGAGAGCAAACCTCCACACACTGGGGCAATTATCACAGGAGAATTTGCTCCAGGCTCAAGAATGTCAAAGCCGGCTGTATAATAGGGGTACTTGGTTATGGGAATTTACACCAGGAGATAAAGTCCTTGTATTGCTTCCCACATCAAGCTCTAAATTACTTGCTAAGTGGCAAGGAACCTTTGAGGTCACACGGCGAGTTGGGGAAATCAATTATGAGGTGAAACTAATGGATAGAGGTGGAGCACGTCAGATTTACCACCTCAGCCTTCTAAAACCATGGAGAGAGGCAGTCCCCATGACTTTGGCAATGGTGGTTCCAGAGAGGGAGTAGCTCAGACCGGAGGTGAACTTAAAAGCCACGATCGAGTCACCCTGGTCCCTTGTGGAGACCACTTCTCACCATCCCAAGTCATGGAGATTGCCAGGTTGTAAGGAGAATTCTCTGATGTGTTCTCGCCTCTTCCCGGTCGTAGGAATCTCATAGAGCACATATCGAGACGACTCCAGGGGTAGTGGTACGTAGTCGTCCCTACCGATTACCCGAGCACAAAAAATAGTGGTTCGGGAAGAATTAAAGGGCCATGCTGGATATGGAGGTAATAGAAGAATCCCACAATGACTGGGCCAGCCAGGTGGTTTTGGTTTTTTAGAGCGACAGTGCTGCCCGGTTCTGTGTGGTTTATAGAAAAGTCAATGCGGTGTCTAAATTTGATGCGTATCTGATGCAACAGATTGATGAACTGCTCAATTGGTTAGGTACGGCTTGCTTTTATTTGACACTGGATTTGACGAAGGGATATTGGCAGATCCCCTTAACTCCCATGTCCCATGAAAAGACGGTGTTTTCCACACCGTTCAGATTACACCAATTCGTGACTCTTCCATTCGGTTTGTTCATGGACCGAATCCTCAGACTGCATGCTGCTTACACTGCTGCCTATCTGGACAACATCATTATTTACAGTAATGATTTACAGTGGCACCTTCAGCATCTGAGGGCTGTCCTGAGGTCATTGAGATGGGTGGGACTCATGGCAAACCCAAAAAAGTGCACAATTTAGCATGTAGAATTACGGTATCTGGGCTTCCACTTGGGTCACGTACAGGTGCGTCCCCAAATTCATAAAACCGCAGCGATTGCAGCCTGCCCGAGACCTAAGACCAAAAAGGTGGTGAGACAGTTCCTGGGGCTGGCTGGCTATTAGCGTAGGTTTGTGCCTAACTATTCGACCGTCACCAGCCCACTGACTGATCTGACTAAAAAGGGTGCACCAGATCCGGTCCAGTGGACGGAGCCGTGTCAGCAGGTGTTCACACGAGTGAAGGCTGCACTTTGCGGCGGGCCGTTATTGCACTCTCCTGACTTCACTCTCCCTTTTATCTTGCAGACGGACTTATTGGACAGAGGGGTGGGAGCGGTACTGTCCCGGATAGTGGAGGGGAAGGAATGTACTGTGCTGTACATTAGAAAAAAGCTCTCGTTGAGAGAGACTAAGTACAGCATAGTCAAGAAGGAGTGTTTGGCCATCAAGTGGGCGGTCCTCACCCTCCAGTACTATCTATTGGGGCATGCTTTCACCCTCTGTTCGGACCACGAGGAGCGAGGCCGGGAGAAGAAGAGCGGTAAGGATTGACACCTGTGGGAAATTATCTCTTAACAGCTGTTTTGTGTTACAGTGAGAGCTGGAGAGGGATAAAAAGGGCAATCCAGACCGCCGGAGAGGAAAGTGAGAGAGCGAGACACGAACCTCACTGTGTGTGTTTATGTTGAGCTGAAAAGCTACCCATTTGTGTGTTACTGAAAATGATTGTAAATAAAAGACTACATGGATTGTTTATCTGGCTCCTGCTTCCTCCTTCATAAAGACAGTTAGTGACCTGTCACAAGGTTATATTAACTCTTTGTATTTATGTTTAATAAAAATGTTGCAAGTAACTTTCTGCGTTGAGGCATTTCATTATATGACAGTTATTACTACAGCTATCTGGGCTTCCAGAGCCCTTCAAGTGTCAAAAGCTCCCAGTAAATTATCACACACATGACAAGGCGAACATGAATAACCCATATGTAATGATTCTAAGGTCATTTTAAGCTATTCCACCGCCGACGCACAACAGCACTGCTGCTGAAAAAAAAAAAAAATCCTAGGGGAAACACTGTTCTAGTTAGTTGCTAACACTGTTCTAGTTAGAGGCTGCCATGGTTCTTTCACTCATTTTATTTCTCTCTCTCTTTCTCTCTCTCGCTCTCTCTCTCTGTCAGTTTTCTTGCCTCAGAATGTCAGTATGATAAGAATGTGTGAGCTGTTTCCTAATCTGTGTATTAATGGGCGCTGCGTGTCGATACCAGGCAGTTACCGCTGCGAGTGTAACATGGGTTTCAAACTGGATGGTCGCAGGCAATGCATCGGTCAGTGTGTCATTCAGTCACAGTCATGTCAAAGACTCCTGCTGTGTGTGTTTCGAATTAATATGTTAATATTTGTTCTATGTGTGTTCAGATGATAATGAGTGTGAGCGCAGCCCGTGTGTGAATGGAGAGTGTGTGAACACACCCGGCTCCTATTACTGCCAGTGTCCCGCTGGATTCCAGAGCACTGCAACCAGAACCGAGTGTAGAGGTAACAAAACACAACTAGATTTACATTTCCTGAAAGAAAACTGCAGTGCTTGTAAGGCAGCAGTGGAATTCTGTTTACGTTTTAGATAAGTTTTGGTCTTGTTTTCCCTCAGCTGCATGCAAGAATCAACATATAGTCACTGTGTAGTGTAAATGCAGGTATAAATGGTTAAATATGTCGCAGGAATATGAGACTAATCACAATTCAGTATGCAAATAGGTGTACTGTATGAAAGTAAACTGATCGCAGTTCATTACGTTAAAATTACCATGACATTGTCATAGTCAGATACAGTTTGAATGCACGTTCCATCAATGTACTGTAAGTTAATGGGAGATTTTCAAACTTTAATCCTACATTTTTTTAAGTATAACGTTTATAAATAGAATAAAGATGGATTTGGAGTTTAAATGGAGTCTGATTTAATACTTAATATCAGAGGTTTAGAACAAACCTAAACTAGGATGTCTTCTGTATGTCGTCTTTAGATATGGATGAGTGTGTGGCCAATGGTCGCATCTGTAACAACGGCAGGTGTGTGAATACAGAAGGCAGTTTCCACTGTGTGTGTAACGCTGGCTTTGAGATCTCGCTTGATGGCAGAAACTGCCAAGGTGAGACATGCAGCACATAACACTTCAGTTAAACTGATTCAAAGATGATAAATATTTCCACCAATAGATGAACTGACATGACAGACTGGGTGGAACAATGGTCAGAAATGATCATCATATTTTCGTTATATTCTGTATATTATTAATATACCCTAAAAAGTCAATTTCCAGGGGGCAAATATTACCCCCTTAAAAAGTAAAAATTGGGTTGATTCCAAGGGCAGAGTCTGAGTGGATAGAGAGGAAATGTTTTAAATGTGTTGGTTTGTTGTGTTTGTTTCAGACACTGATGAGTGTTTGATTAGGAACATCTGTTTGAATGGGATGTGTATTAATGAAGATGGCAGCTTCAAATGCATCTGTAAACCAGGATACTTACTGGACGGTACTGGACGATTCTGTGTGGGTGAGTGAGGTCACACACACACACACCCTACACACTACACACACATACAGACTCTTGTTGAGGCACTGAAATCATGCATATGATATATTTGCTCAATAATGATTTGTATAGTCTCAAGAGGAATGAGTCTAGAACACAGGAAACCACACTCTCTCTCTCTCTCTCTCTCTCTCTCTCTCTCTCTCTCTCTCTCTCTCTCTCTCTACACACACACACACACACACACACCAACACACACTGTTTGGAGTTGATCACACTGATAGCACTGGAGCTCTGGGAAAGAAAGAGAGTTTGTGTCTGAGGCTAGATGGATTATGGATTATATTTTGGATCTTATGGTAAAATAATTGTACATCCAAAATAAAAAAGTCTGTCACCATTTAATTACCTTTGTTCTAAACTTATACGACGTTCTTTCTTCTGTGGAACACAAAAGAAGATTTTTAGTAGAATTTTCACGCTGCTTTTTTCTATACACTGAGCATACAGTGACCTGGGACTTTTGTGTTCCACAGAAGAAAAAAAAAGTCTTGAAGAGGGTGACTAAAGAGAGTGACTATATGATGACAGAATTGTCATTTTTGGGTGAACTGTTCCTTTAAGTTGTAGGTGATTTTTTTTTCTATTGAGTTTTCCATTTCAATTGTCAAATGTTTTGTTTATTTAAATTTTCTAAACCGTGTGTGTCTCAGATGTGGATGAGTGTGAGGTTACTGGTATGTGTATGAATGGTCACTGTGTGAACACGGAGGGCTCGTTTAGGTGTGAGTGTATGCCGGGACTCGCTGTGGGGCTGGACGGACGCGTCTGTGTAGGTGAGTGTGACACACACACGTTTAAATACATAAATACAACAGACTTGGATTATACAGGTAATTCAAATGACTTTAGAGCATGGTCAGAAATGTACTCTTCCGTAGATGGGCAATATTTAGGGGATTAGGGGCATTTTTTTCCTTTGTAAGAGCAATGTTTTCTAACCATATAAAATGACTCCATTTGTGTCAAATACTTAAATGTAATAAATTAATAAAATCTGAAAAATGAGATGCTGTAGGCTATTACCAATAAAATTAAATCAGCATCAACTAATATTTGTAAGGCTGGTAATGAGTTAATTAGAATTGATTAAATATCAATTCATTGGAGAGTCACGTGATGCCATATGAGGATCAGACGTGTGAATGGCAAGCTCTGTGCACTTTGCTAGTTTTAATACTTTTTATGACATAAACTGGTGAGATTCAATACACTTTGTTCCATAACTGTTCTAGGAGGACAATATGTCAAAGAATTAAAAATCCTCTGGCTCTGGAGACATTTAAAGACACTTACGTGCTTAAGCTGACACCCCCGAGAAGGCCGCGGGCCTGGGAGTCATGCGGGAAGTGCAGCGAGGGATGCTGAACATGTCGGTGATGCTGACGAGGGTCGTTGCTGACTTGGAGGATCTTGCTGTGATGCGTTGATCGATCGCTGCCATGGAGGTGAGGTTCGCTGATGTGGTTGCAGGAGTGGGGGTTGTCGAGAAATGGATTGATTGCCTGGGATTATCGGAGAGGCAGTTGTCTGCTGGTCCATTGGCAACTGGGGTGGATTTAGAGCATGTCTGGGAGAGGTTGGAGGACATGGAGAACCGTAGCGGAGTGACGTCTGTATCGTTGGAGTCCCGGAGGTAGTGGAAGGATGGGATGCGGTGGGGTTCCTGGATGGGCTCTTTCCGGGTCTGCTCGACATGGCGGGTCGAGCGAGCTCATGGGGTTCCTTCTTGGCGATCCACAGAGGGAGACAGGCCCCGATCAATTCTGGCAAAATGTCTGAGAACATCTGATGATGATCTTGTGTTACGTGAGGCTAGGGGAGGGCTTTCTTGGAAGAACCGCAGCATTTTCTTGTTCCCAGACTTTGCAAACTCGACAGGAGAGAAACGTGGTCGATTCGGGGAATGCAAGGGACTTTTCCATCAGCGGAGGGTCACTTTTGCACTGATGTTCCCAGCCAAGTTGTGGGTGGATGCTGGGAATGGCCGTGGAACATTCACATGCCCACAGCAAGCGATGTCCTTCATAAAGTCATTGGAGTGAGTAAGTCATCTTGTTGTACTCACGTTGTAGCCGAGTGGACCGGCTCACTGACCATTCGCTTGACTGTTTGGGGGAATCGGCACACTTTTTTTGTGCTGGTTCCGCCTAGCAGCTGGAGTTTGTTTTGTGGAGTATTTCTTGCAAAGTCATTGGAGTGAGTAAGTCATTTTCTTGCCCACATTGTGGCAGCCGAGTGGACTGGCTCACTGAACATATTTCCTACGTTTAAGAAAATAAATAACCTTCCATCTTTTTATGGGGGGCCCCAACCCATTCACATTCCACGTGGAGAGAGACAACCCACCCATATTAACATTTGACATCTTGACATACTGTATAAGAAAGAATAGATTATGTGTCAAAAATAATATTATAAAGACCACATTTCAACATTAGTACAACAATCAGCCCCAGAACTTTCCCCAGAACAAAACAAACAGAAAAAAGAAAAACGTGCGCATTAACCCCACGCACGGTAGCGCCAACCGATATTCATCCCTCTAAACTCAAACAGTCCTTGTACGCCTACTAGATTCCCTGCGACAACTTTGCCATCGGATTGCTCGAGTCCGGTGATTCTATACAAAAATTTGTATGACAGAATTACACAACAGAAGATAATCTAAAAAACAAACTCCAGCCCATAAGCGGAATAAACAAAAAACATGTAGATTCATCCACTTAATTGTCTCGAAGGTGTGTTCCTCCACAAAACAAGCACCAGCCGCTAGTGGAACCAGCACAAAAAAACAAACAAAAATGGGCCATCTGCCGATCATAACTCCAGCTAGGATCCAACTTTTTAAATGTCTATCCCCAATATTAATGACCGCCCCATCGTCTAAGGTACAGAGTCTGGGGCAAAATGAAAATGGAGTGCCCAAAACGTGACACATAAATCTTTGAACCCTCAACCAAACTTCTTGGATCTTAACACATCCCCAAAAAACATGGGTTGTGTCCCCGTCTTCTGATTGACATCACCAGCAGGTGGGTGTGTCTTTAAGACCAAGCCTATACAATCTAGAGGGGGTCCAATGGACTCTATGTAAAATCTTATATTGCATCAGACAATTTACATTGTGTGGGCATCTAGTGGGCATCAATAGATGTAGACTTGACGTTTTTTTAGAATCCAAGCCCACACTCCCTCTTCCAATACCAAGTTTAAATCTTTCTCCCATAATCTCCTGAGAGAAGTTAAAGCTCTGTCCCCCAGACTCTAAATTAGCTGGGAGTAATACACTGATGCCTCATGACCTTTTCCAAAAGCAGTAATCACCACTTCCAGAGGATCTGCCGCTTTAGGGGGGTGTATGCTACGCTCATAAATAGTACAGAGCAGGTGGCGCAGCTGTAAATACCTAAAGAACTGAGATCTGGGAATCCTAAAATTTTGAACCATATTTTCAAAGGATCTCAACACTCTCATATAGGTCACCGAGCATATTAACCTCCCTCACAATCCACTCTGACCTGCAGAAATGGGACTTATTAATACATAATTTTAGGTTCAGCCATATGCTCGAGGCAACATTTAAATAAATGTCCGAATTAAACACTGGGTACTTTTGTCCATACCGTGTGCAAATGCGAGATAACGGGTGTAACTTAACTTCTCCGGTTAGTTTAATAGAAAGGCTTTGCAATGGCAAAAATGGGGCAAGAACTTGCTGTTCAATACAAAACCAGGGAGGGGCTCTCTCAGGTGGAAGTGACCAATGAGCCAAATGTCTGGGACCGAATGCATAATAATAAAACAAAATCTTGGGTAGGCCTAACCCACCTTTGTCAATCGGCCTATGTAACTTATTGAAATGTAATCTGGGACACTTACCATTCCAAATGAAGGACTTCGCTATGCTATCAAATTGCTTGAAATAAGAGAGGGGGACATCTACAGGGAGAGATTGTAGCAGTTGAATTTTGGATTACAGTTCATTTTAATAACATTAACCTTCCCAATCATAGATAAATGTAATGAAGCCCACCTGCCCACATCGCACAAAAAAACTTTTTATGAAGGGGTCAAAATTAACTTTTGCTGGGAATAAAATACTCAAATACTTAATGCCCTGTCTTGGCCACTGGAAGGCACCCGACTGAAAACCTGTTACTGGGCAGTACGCTGTCAGAGCTAAAGCTTTGGATTTAGACCAGTTGACTCTGTATCCTGAGAACTTAGAAAAGGAATTAATAATTCTGTGGAGGCAAGGCATAGATCTAGTGGGGTCAGGGACGAATAATAAAATATCATCTGCGTTAAGCAAAAGCTTATGCGCCATTCCTCCCGCCACCAGCCCTGGAAAACCACCTTCCTTTCTTATTGCGGCTGCTAATGGTTCCAGGGCAAGACAGAACAATAATGGGGAAAGAGGGCAACCCTGCCGAGTGCCCCTATCCAGAGTAAAATAATCTGAAATTAATCCATTCGTTTGTCCCGCCTCTGCCGGGTGTCTATAATGTAACTTAATCCAACCAATAAAAGTATTCCCTAACCTGTACATTTCCAAAATCTTAAAAAGATAATCCCATTCTACCATATCAAATGCCTTTTCGGCGTCAAATGAGATGGCAGTGACCAGAGTCTGATCATTCACCACTGACCACGTGATATTGATGAAACGCCGCTACAGCCCCGAATAAACCCCACCTGATCTATATGTGAGATGTCATAACTTTACTTAATCGGTTGGCCAAAATGTTTTACAATATTTTAACATCTAACTGGATCAGGGAAATTGGACGGTAACTCTTACACTCACTTGGATCTTTGTCCTTTTGAAGAATCAGACTGATCCTGGCTTGCATCATGGTTGGCGGAAGCTTTCTTTAATTATTCCTTATAAACTTATAGCAAAAGTGGAGCCAGTTCTTTAGCATAAGATCTAAAAAACTCAGCAGCAAAGCCATCTGGCCCCAGAGCCTTGCCTGTAGGCAAGGCCTTAATTACCTTGCCAAGCTCCTCCAAGGTTATCTCAGAATCAAGAGAATTTGCTTAGCTGTCAGTTTAGGAAGTTCTAATTGTTCCACAAATTTATAATATCCTCATCAGTAGACAAAGACGTGGAACTATAGAGATCAAGATAGAATTCAGATTTCACAGAGGGAATGGTAGAAAAAGAATCTCTCTGTTTTGTATATCTAGCCAGAAGTTTTCCTACCTTGTCCCGCGACTCAAAGTATGACTGTCTTGCCCTGAATAGCCAAAACTCCACCTTCCGTGACAAAATAGTATTATACCTGTATTTCAATCGGGCCAATTCTCTGAGGCCATCAGTCGACATTCGGTGCTTCAGGTCTACCTCGGCACTTTTAATATTCCCTTTCCACTCCACGAGTTCTCGTGCTTTGGATTTTTTGGTGAAGGAGTCATACTGTATGATCCAGCCCCTAAGAACCGCCTTAAGTGCCTCTCAAGCCACGCCCACAGAGGATACTGAGGACCAGTTGGTCTCCATATAAACATTGATTTCAGCCTTTAACATTTGTTGGAATTCAGGATTTTGCATAAGGGATACTTTAAATACAACTATATGATTTCCTTTTCTCCATATGTGGCAACACCTCTAAACTCACCATGGTATGATCTGAGACTAAAATGTTTCCAATTTAGCAATCAACAACAGATGAAATGAGGGACTTGGATATAAAAAAATAATCTATTCTAGAATAAATTTTATGGACTGATGAAAAAAATTATAATCCCTACCACATGGGTTCAAAAGTCTCCAAATATCTGTAAGACTTTGACACATTCTTTGAAGCGTGAATGTTGCTCTAGGTGGCTTACACACTTTTGCTTCACTGTGATCAAGGATTAAGTCCATCAAAAGATTTCCAACAATATGGACGTTATTCCGCCGGCTACGGTTCTCCATATCCTCCAACTTCTCCCAGACGCGCTCCAAATCCGCTAGCGGATTAGCAGATAATTCCCTCTCTGATGATTCCAGATAATCAATCCGTTTCTTGACATCCCCCACTCTTGTAACCACCTCAGTGAATTCCGTCTCCATGGCAGTGATCGATCGACGTATTATGATCTTCCAGTTCAGCAACGACCTTTGTCAGCATTGCCGACATGTTCAAAATTTCTTGCTGAACCTCCCTCACCTCTCTGACCAAATCGGCCCCCAGCTCGGGGCTTCAGGAGCTGCAGCTTGAGCATGTAAGTGTCTTTTAATGTCTCCAGAGCCCGAGGATTTGTAATTCTTTGACATACTGTCCTCCTAGAACAGTTATGGAACAGAGTGTATCAAATCTCACCGGTTTATGACATTAATAGTGTTAAAACAAGCAAAGTGCGCAGAGCTCGCCATTCACGTGTCCGAACCTCGCATGGTGTCACGTGACTCCCAGATTAATTAACATATTAATATTATTAATAAGTAAATTGTAGCATTTGGTTACATTATATTTTGTAATTTCTCATACCGGATTATTTTACTAAATGTATAACATCCATCCCTCCAATGCTTTCTGCCTCTAGCGATTGAGGAGGCTTTTCAGACAGACAGATACTATAGCAGCAAAAGTGAGTTGGGCTGTGAGCACAGAGAGCGATAGTCACTAGGACATTTTATTTTCAATGAGAGGAGCGAACACTCACGGAATTTAGCGCGACCCGAACTGATGCAGAGCAAGAAAAGCAGAGTGCTCGTTTATGCGGATCGATGTTACAAGTATCCGCCATTGACTTGGCAACATCTGTACGATGCACTACAAATAATGTTTAGCAAAAAATCAAATGAAGATCGTGATGTAGCCTGTACTGTATATTTGTAACTATATTAGATGTTATGAATAAAAAATAAAAAACAGGAACTTGTTGCAGAAGCATTTTTTGTCCCCTTATTTTGAATTTCGAGAGCACTTTTGTCCATTTCAGTGGCATTTTACAAATGAGGACCTCCTAAATGTCCCTAAAGGGAAATTCTATAAGATTTCGCTCTCCAAACGTACACACATGCTTTTTTTATTTGTTCATAGTCTCTGGTTTAATTTCTTCTGCACATTGTCCTAATTCAGATTCTTTACGACTTTGCTTTTGTTGTGAGTGTTGAAATGTTGCCCTGCACTGTTTAGTCAATTGCTGTTTATCACAACAAATTATTTTAATTTCCCTCGACTGTTGTTGTTGTTGACTGTGATGGTGAGGAAGTTTTCTGTTTTGTGGGTTTTTGTCTCTGGCAGACACACACATGCGCAGCACGTGCTACGGAGGTTATAAACGGGGTCAGTGTGTGCGACCATTCTTTGGCGCTGTCACCAAATCAGAATGCTGCTGTGCCAACGTGGAGTATGCATTTGGAGAACCATGCCAACCGTGCCCACCCCTGAACTCAGGTACACACACACCCCACACTTAAAAATGTCTAAATGTCATTATATTAGATAATACAATTTCAGAGTAAAGCCAAGTTCACACCGCCAGCAACTTTGTCGCTTGACGTTGCTAGTCCTTGTACTGTATGTCACTAGTAGGCATTCCTACTGCTGTTGCTGTAACGTTATTGGTGGACTTAACAACTGGACATAGCTTTTGAAATTCACAGATGAGATTTACTGCTGGTAAAACTAAGATATCAGTTTATTCTCTGGCCTCTAAAAATTAACATTCTGTAGGGGAGAGTGTTTTTATATATTGTATACTGCAGCATTGCTCGATGCATCATAATATAATGTATGAATCAAACAATTTCTGATATGTCATTGTAATTTGATAAGGAATCCTTTCCCTATCTGTCACTTACTCTAAGTTGTGTCGATGTATTGACACTAGGGGTCGAACTTGGGAGCCCCAATCACCTCTGATATTTGAGAAAAGGCCAGTGAGAACTGGCGAGTGGAATTTGCATGCCACTCCCCTGGACATACGGGTATAAAAGGAGACGGCTTGCATCCACTCATTCAGATTTGTTCTTCGGAGCCGATCAGTGTTGACTAATCCACTGGCGTTCCATTCACCTCTAGCAGTGTATAAAAAGGCTGTTGTATATATGGCGCATTACAGCGGGTTCTCCCCTCGGTGCTTCAGCAGCCACACTTAAAGAGTTTATTTTCTCTAAAAGAGTAAGCACTGATGGAGAGCGTCTTTTTAAAGATGAGATGGGCGACCCAGGGGTGAGGAGACCCGCTGTCAACCAGAAGGTGGTACACAGACCACTCCATCCCCTGGTGGAGGGCCGGGAGGAGAATCTTTCGTTTTTATGATTTCGCCACATGCCCATGGGGCACCGGCACTTTCATTTTTTTAAAAAAGAGCAGTTTCCTCATTCTCTGGGTCACACACGTGGTGTCTATGGCCATCGTTGTCATGACAGCCATACATCGAACACTCACAGCAGGGGTGCTGCGGACACGAGTCCTCCGCCTTCGCACACCCAGCTGCGACACACACATACCCATGATCAGATGTATGTGATGCGCCACGAGGACACCCGGTCTCCTCTCCCGTCGCAGACCGGTCCAGTGGTGGGTACACGGAGTGAGGTAAGTGCTCTAACATCTCTCTCAGCACAGCCATGAGTTCGGGACACAAGGCCTCTTGACGTGGCAGCTCCTGTTCTGCCCTACCACGAGGCCCCATCTGCAGGTATGTCAAAAGCGATTGTCCCATTGGTGCCCCTCGCACGGAGTCTGGAGGCGTGGTTAGCGCTCTCCAACCCATCGTGCTGGCTCGTTAGGATGATCTGACTCGGCTATGCGATTCAGTTCGCCAGGCGCCTGCCCAGGTTCAATGGCATCAGTTTTACCTCAGTAGCAGGCAAGGACACCACTGTTCTGCATGCGGAAATCGCAGTCCTTCTAGAGAAGGACACGATAGAGCCTGTCCCTCCAGTCGAGATGAAGAAGGGGTTTTACAGCCCCTACTTCATCGTACCAAAAAAAGGCGGTGGGTTGCAGCCAATCTTAGACCTGCGAGCTTTGAATTGGGCCCTGCACAAGCTCCCATTCAAAATGCTGACGCAGAAGCGCATTATGTCATGCGTCTGGCATCAAGATTAGTTCGCAGCAGTAGACCTGAAGAACGCATACTTTCATGTCTCGATTTTTCCTCGACACAGACCGTTCCTTCGGTTTGCCTTCGAGGGTCAGATATACCAGTACAAGGTCATCCCTTTCGGTCTGTCCCTGTCACCTCGAGTCTTTATGAAAGTCGCAGAGGCAGCCCTTGCCCCGCTAAGGGAAGTGGGCATCCGCATCCTCAATTATCTCGACGACTGGCTGATTCTAGCTCACTCTCGAGATTTATTGTGTGCGCACAGGGACCTGGTGCTCAGACACCTCAGCCGATTGGGGCTTCAGGTCAACTTGGAAAAGAGCAAGCTCTCCCCGGTGCAGAGCATCTCTTTTCTTGGGATGGAGTTGGACTCAGTCACCATGATGGCGTGCCTGACGAGCGAGCGTGCTCAGTCGGTGCTGAATTGCCTGAAGTCATTCAGGGGAAGAAAAGCAGTCCCACTGAAACAATTTCAGAGGCTCCTGGGGTATATGGCATCCTCAGCAGCGGTTACACCACTCGGGTTGATGCATATGAGACCGGTTCAGCACTGGTTGCAGACTCATGTCCCGAGATGGGCATGGTGCCACGGTACACATCACGTAGCTATCACACCGATCTGTCGCCGCACGTTCAGCCCTTGGATGGACCTTGCATTTCTATGGGCAGGAGTTCCCCTAGAACAAGTGTCCAGTCATGTCATCACAACAGACGCATCCAAGTCAGGCTGGGGCGCCGTTTGCAATGGGCAAGCAGCCTCGGGCTCATGGACAGGATCTCGACTGCATTGGCATATCAACTGCCTCGAGTTGCTGGCGGTATTGGTGGCTCTGAGGAGGTTTCGGCCGTTGATCCAGGGCAAGCACGTGTTAGTCCGCATGGACAACATGGCAACGGTAGCATATATAAATCACCAAGGCAGTTTATGCTCACGTCGCATGTCGCAACTCGCCCGCCATCTCCTCCTTTGGAGTCAGCAGCGACTGAAATTATTGCGGGCCACTCACATCCCAGGTGAACTCAATCGCTTGGCGGATGTGCTGTCACGACAGGTGACGCTCAGAGGAGAGTGGAGACTCCACCCCCAGGCCCAGGGCGCGCTGTGCCCCCTGGGAGTATGAGCACACTCCACTAGGAGTGTGGCATCCTCCTGGGCTCTGAAAAATGACGCCTCTCTAACAGACATCTGTAGAGCAGCGGGCTGGGTGACACCCAATACCTTTGCGAGATTTTACAATCTCCGGGTTGAGCCAGTTTCATCCAATGTGTTAGCAGGTACGAAAAGGTAAATATGTGGGCAGCTGGCTGGGTGTACCGCTTGCACACAGCGCTTTTCCCCTCCCTGAGGGGATAACGTGCACTTTTTTGTCCACGTGAGTTCCCGTGACTGGCGAACCCTGGATGTCTTTCCTCCCCCAGTACCCTGCGGCAGGCGAATTCGGTGGAGGAATTCGATGCCAGGCCCAATAATCGTGAAGTATGCCCTGTCAGGTCAGCCCCTGTACTTGGGATAAGTGCTCTATATGTAGTGGTTCCCTGTCGGTAATCCCATATGAGGTGTTTTCCATGGTACGGTTTCCCTGACGGTAAACCCATGTCTTCCCCTGGGCAGAGCTCTGCTCTGCCACCAGTTGCTTTGCATGTAGAGCTCCTCCCTTCCAGGAAGGACCTACCGCAGGGACTCCTTTCCATGTGTGGTACTTCCTGGTTGGTAAGTCCATGTGATGTGCTCTCCACATGTTAACCTCCTTTCGGGCAGGATGTGGTCTCTGCGGTGTCCTTTCTCCATGGGGGAAAAGAACACCTTCCCCGGTGAGAATATATCTATGGTCCCAGCTAAGTGACTTTTCATTTTCAAAGAGGAAAAAAGAGAAAAGGTCAAAACAGCTGATGCGACCTATTCCCATTGTAAGTATGCCCCTTGGGGGTACGAGGGACTATGCGACTTATGTGGGGCGTTGGGAAGGTTACGATGGGGCTGTGTGTACTTGTTACTAGGCACGCGGTAGCCTGCCTGCATCTGCACCGCCGATCCAAGTAACACAGTTCAGCTGGTTGTGGCATTTTGTATAGGGACCCCTAGTGTCACTACATCGACACAACGTCGAGTGAGTGACAGATAGGGAACGTCTTGGTTACTGTTGTAACCTCCGTTCTTTGATGGAGTGAACGAGACGTTGTGTCCCTCCTGCCACAACACTGAACTACCTGCTGAAATGGCCGGGACACTGTCTCAGCATCTCAGCACAAACCTGAATGAGTGAATGCAAGCGATCTCTTTTTATACCCGTATGTCTGGGGGAGTGGCATGCAAATTCCACTCACCAATTTTCATTGGCCTTTTCTCAAATATCAGAGGTGATTGGGGCTCCCAAGTTCGACCCCTAGTGTCACAACATCGACACAACGTCTCGTTCCCTCCATCAGGGAACAGAGGTTACAACAGTAACCAAGATGTTTTCTTGCTGCTAAAACTGAAGATTTTGGAGGGGAAAGTGCTTTATTTATAAACAGAATGCCAACAGTTTCTGACATGGTTTTCCATGCATACAGGTGCATCTCAATAAATTAGAATGTCGTGGAAAAGTTCATTTATTTCAGTAATTCAACTCAAATTGTGAAACTCATGTATTAAATAAATTCAATGCACACAGACTGAAGTAGTTTAAGTCTTTGGTTCTTTTAATTGTGATGATTTTGGCTCACATTTAACAAAAACCCACCAATTCACTATCTCAAAAAATTAGAATACATCATAAGACCAATAAAAAAAACATTTTTAGTGAATTGTTGGCCTTCTGGAAAGTATGTTCATTTACTGTATATGTACTCAATACTTGGTAGGGGCTCCTTTTGCTTTAATTACTGCCTCAATTTGGCATGGCATGGATGTGATCAGTTTGTGGCACTGCTGAGGTGGTATGGAAGCCCAGGTTTCTTTGACAGTGGCCTTCAGCTCATCTGCATTTTTTGGTCTCTTGTTTCTCATTTTCCTCTTGACAATACCCCATAGATTCTCTATGGGGTTCAGGTCTGGTGAGTTTGCTGGCCAGACAAGCACACCAACACCATGGTCATTTAACCAACTTTTGGTGCTTTTGGCAGTGTGGGCAGGTGCCAAATCCTGCTGGAAAATGAAATCAGCATCTTTCAGCAGAAGGAAGAATGAAGTGCTCCAAAATTTCTTGGTAAACGAGTGCAGTGACTTTGGTTTTCAAAAAACACAATGGACCAACACCAGCAGATGACATTGCACCCCAAATCGTCACAGACTGTGGAAACTTAACACTGGACTTCAAGCAACTTGGGCTATGAGCTTCTCCACCCTTCCTCCAGACTCTAGGACCTTGGTTTCCAAATGAAATACAAAACTTGCTCTCATCTGAAAAGAGGACTTTGGACCACTGGGCAACAGTCCAGTTCTTCTACTCCTTAGCCCAGGTAAGACGCCTCTGACGTTGTCTGTGGTTCAGGAGTGGCTTAACAAGAGGAATACGACAACTGTAGCCAAATTCCTTGACACGTCTGTGTGTGGTGGTTCTTGATGCCTTGACCCCAGCCTCAGTCCATTCCTTGTGAAGTTCACCCAAATTCTTGAATCGATTTTGCTTGACAATCCTCATAAGGCTGCAGTTCTCTCAGTTGGTTGTGCATCTTTTTCTTCCACACTTTTTCCTTCCACTCAACTTTCTGCTAACATGCTTGGATACAGCACTCTGTGAACAGCCAGCTTCTTTGGCAATGAATGTTTGTGGCTTACCCTCCTTGTGAAGGGTGTCAGTGATTGTCTTCTGGACAACTGTCAGAGCAACAGTCTTCCCCATGATTGTGTAGCCTAGTGAACCAAACTGAGAGACCATTTTGAAGGCTCAGGAAACCTTTGCAGGTGTTTTGAGCTGATTAGCTGATTGGCATGTCACCATATTCTAATTTTTTGAGATAGTGAATTGGTGGGTTTTTGTTAAATGTGAGCCAAAATCATCACAATTAAAAGAACCAAAGACTTAAACTACTTCAGTCTGTGTGCATTGAATTTATTTAATACACGAGTTTCACAATTTGAGTTGAATTACTGAAATCAATGAACTTTTCCACAACATTCTAATTTATTGAGATGCACCTGTATTCTTTTTTTAATTACACCAGCGGCCAAAAGTTTGGAATAATGTACAGATTTAGCTGGTTTGGAAGGAAATTGGTACTTTAATTCTCCAAAGTGGCATTCAACTGACCACAAAGTATAGTCAGGCCATTACTGATGTAAAAAACAGCACTATCACTATTTGAAAAAAGTCATTTTTGCTCAAATCTAGACAGGCTCCATTTCCTGCAGCCACCACTTCAACACCTTATCCTTGAGTAATCATGCTAAACTGCTTATTTGGTACCTGAAAATCACTTGCCATTATATCAAACACAGCTGAAAGCTATTTGGTTTGTTAAATGAAGCTTAACATTGTCTTTGTGTTTGTTTTTGAGTTGCCACAGTATGCAATAGACTGGCATGTCTTAAGGTCAATATTAGGTCAGAAATGGCAAAAAAGAAACAGCTTTCTCTAGAAACTCGTCAGTCAATCATTGTTTTGAGGAATGAAGGCTTTACAATGCTTGAAATTGCCAAAAAAAAAAAATGTCATACAAAAGTGTACACTATAGTCTTCAAAGACAAAGGACAACTGGCTCTAACAAGGACAGAAAGAGATGTGGAAGGCCAGATGTACAACTAAACAAGAGGATAAGTACATCAGAGTCTCTATTTTGAGAAATAGATGCCTCACATGTCCTCAGCTGACAGCTTTGAATTCTACCTGCTCAACACCAGTTTCATGTACAACAGTAAAGAGAAGACTCAGGGGTGCAGGACTTATGGGAAGAATTGCAAAGGAAAAGCCACTTTTGAAACAGAAAAACAAAAAGAAAAGGTTAGAATGGGCAAAGAAACAAAGACACTGAACAACAGATAATTGGAAAAGAGTGTTATGGATCTTAACCCAGTTGAGCTTTTGTGGGATCAGCTAGACTGTAAGGTGCGTGAGAAGTGCCTGACAAGACAGCCACATCTATGGCAAGTGCTACAGGAAGCGTGGGATGAAATTTCACCTGAGTATCTGGACAAAATGACAGCTAGAATGCCAAGGATCTGCAAAGCTGTCATTTCTGCACATGGTTGATTTTTTTGATGAGAACTCTTTGAAGAAGTTTAAATTGAGTTTTTTCAAATTGCAATAGTAATTTTTCATGTTATTAATGTCCTGACTATACAGTGTGATCACCACACTGAATGCCACTTTGGTGAATAAAAGTACCAATTTCTTTCCATAAGAGCAAAATCTGTACATTATTTCAAACTTTTGGCCACAAGTGCATGTGGTTACAGACAAATTATATAGAACAGTGAAATCCCTCACAACATTATTACTTCTCCTCCGTTTTACCTGCACTCGACACTAGTATCTCACATTCATTACTGAATATCACTTGTCATTTGCATCAAATTAAACTTCCAACTTTGTGGTGTCTAATACCACGGCAACATCTTGTCGTCACGCTGTCGCCGGAAATCACTCTGCTCTCATTAAAAATAAATTAATGAGATCATGGCTCTTTGTCACTGCATGTTGCTGCCGGTGTGAACAGGGATTAAGTGTGATTTATTTGAAACAAAGATAGCACAAACTTTAAACTTTTCAAGCAAAACATTTGCTAAAACTGTGTATATGTATGTTTGTCCATGTTCTCCAGCCGAATTTTCAGCTCTGTGCAGCCATGGCCTTGGAACTACAACCGATGGCAGAGGTACAGGCACACACACATCGCATCCACACATACACTAGGGCTGGGCGATAAGACGATGAAATCAGATATCAACGATGTTACTGATACTGTTTGCGACAGATGATGATTGACAAAGTCGGGAAATAACAAACATGAAGCCGGAAGTTACGAAATATATTAAATAGAAGCCCAATATCATATTTAGGTTTTGTTGCAACATTTTACATACTTCGTCATAAAATTGTTGTCATAGTTTTACTCTTTTGAAGAAAATATCCTTTAAATTTAATCAATATTTCATCATGTGATATTAATTTGAGTCCTTTTTACTTTGAATAAAATGGAATATAATTTTAGTCAGCCCAAAAAAAATTTTGTTGACAAAATGCAAAATTAAAAAAACTGTCAAACCAAACCTTAACCAAATATTCTAACATTTTGAAAAATGTATAAACCTTTTTATATTAATATCAATTATTATATTGTATGTAATTGTACATGATAAAAAATCTATAATAAAATGTACAGTATATAATTAAGAAAGATAAATATAAACATTTATATAAAAATATATATATTTTCCCTAAAGAAAATGAAATGTATTTTTTGTACCATAACATTTTTTTGCATTGTCACAATTTGCATTTTTCATTTGTTATAATTTTGAGGTTAAATGTGAAATGGACATTCAGACAGGTATTGTACATATATTTGTGTTATATCTGTTTGTGGCTCAGTGCTGAACTGTCCCTCTCTCTGTCTCTCTCTCTCTCTCTCTCTCTCTCTGTGTCAGATATAAACGAGTGTGCGCTGGATCCTGACATCTGTCAGAACGGTGTTTGTGAGAACATGTTGAGAACATACAAATGTAACTGTAATCTTGGCTTTGAGGTGGACATCACTGGCAAAACCTGCATCGGTCAGTGAATTATATATGTAGATATTATTATCTCAGACAAAAAGAGATGTTTCCCCTGATGAGTGTGTATGTGTGTGTTTCAGATGTGGATGAGTGTATGATGAACAGACATCTGTGTGAAAATGGTTTGTGTAGAAACACGCCAGGCAGTTTCACATGTCACTGTCCCAAGGGCTACACCTTTCAGCCCGAAACAGAGGTGTGTGAAGGTGGGTCACATCACAAGTGCACATTTCACTACAGTGAACTTTACATGATGTAAGTAAGGGATGATATACAGTCAGTCAGTCATTATCAGGAAATGAACCCTAACTGAACATGACCCAGCTACTTACCAAAAAAAAAAAAAATGGACATGAAAACTTTATTTGAGTGTAAATTTCTTTAATATGTGAGGAGAAAGAGGGTGTGGAGTGATATGAGAGACATGAAGCCAGCACAGCTGTGCAGGAAATCACTTGCATGGGACAACAGATGATTATACAGTTTAGCATTATTATACGTAAATACTTAACTACAGACATCTGCCATTGACCAATCATAATCAAGTATTCCAGAGAGACATGTAATAATCACAGATGTCAGACTGGGATAATTGAGTCTTTCTGTCACTCCTGATGTTCTTGTGTGTGTTTGTTTAGATATTGATGAGTGTTTGACCAATCCTTGTGTTAACGGCGAGTGTAAGAACAGTCCAGGGTCGTTTGTATGTTTGTGTTCTACTGGAAGCTCATTGGACAGCTCAGGAACTCTGTGTGTAGGTGAGTAATGCTCAACTGCTCTCTCTCTCTCTCTCTCTCTCTCTCTGTTTCTGTCACACAGCATTTTACAGATTCATCTTTTTGTATGATAACGTGTCATAATGATAAAGTTTAGTTTTGATTCCTAGTGTATGTAGATCTGTGTGTTATAAGGGTCTTACATGTGTTTGTGTTTGTATGTGCTGTGTTTTTGTGTGTGTTTCAGAGACCACTAAGGGTACGTGTTGGTTGAAGGTGGTAAATGGACAGTGTGAAATCAATATCAATGGAGCAACACTGAAGTCTCACTGTTGTGCATCAATGGGGGCAGCGTGGGGATCTCCATGTGCCAAGTGTGAACCAGGTAAGATGAACAAATGGAAATCTCTCTGCACATTAGGGTTGTTAATGATTAATCAGTCATCGATTATTTGCCATTAATTCAGTTGATATATATGAAAAAGAATGTAAATAAAAATCTATACATCACATCACATTATATTTGGTTTCTTTTTAATCTGGAGCATCTGCTCTATGTAACCACCAGATTTCACGAAGCGTCAGAATTCTCGTGAATGAGCTTGACAAGCGGTGTTGCTCTCAGTGCCGCCTCCATTCTGCTGCATCTCTACTTTTGAAAATTAATTGACAACTTGCAGTTACTTGCAGACCATGTAAAACACCCTTAACCCCTAACCAGTGATGTGGATTATATAGCTTTGATGCTGAGAATGTGTTTGTGATCTGAAAAAAGACTGCACTCAGCATTTTTGATCTAAAGTGTAAATGTGTGATTTCAGATGCATTCTGTTCTAAAGGATATGCACGGACCAAGGGAACAATCTGTGAGGGTGAGAGCTCATGCTAAACTACATTAAGTATTCACTGAGTTTTCATGAATTAACTCTCAAATTGAGCTTTCAGTAAAACTCAGAATCAAAAGTCTTATTTTCACATGCTTTATATGTGTATGTTTGCTTCTGTCCAGATGTGAATGAGTGTGAGGTGTTTGCTGGTGTGTGTATTAATGGAAAGTGTGTGAACACGGACGGCTCGTTTGTGTGTCAGTGTCCCAGCGGCATGACTTTAGACGCCTCTGGAAGAACTTGTGTCGGTACGTAGACCAGGGAGTACATCAAACCAGCTGCTTCTGTTTGAAGAAGCATGCTGCATGCTTTTTGATTGTGTTTTATTTCTATGGAAGTATTAGTGTATTGCGTATTTGATGTGTGTGTTTGTTTGTGTTGCAGACCTGCGCACTGAGCTGTGTTACCTCACACACTTCGACGAGCGCTGTGGTGCTCCGATTCCTGGAAGGCATCGCGTGGATGCGTGCTGCTGTTCGGTAGGCTTAGCTTGGGGCCCGGAATGTGACGAGTGTCCAGGGAAAGGATCACCAGAATACACTCAGCTCTGCCCACGGGGTCCAGGATTTGCCCACCGTGGAGACTTTATCAACGGAAAACCGTTCCTTAAAGGTACGAGAGACAGAGAGACTGCGTAACCACTGCAAAGTTTTGGGAGTGACAAGCTCAATTGAATGCAGTTAATCCTTTAAATGTTTGTTCCATGTGTGTATGTAAACCAAG
Source organism: Myxocyprinus asiaticus (assembly GCF_019703515.2). Classification (NCBI taxonomy): domain Eukaryota; kingdom Metazoa; phylum Chordata; class Actinopteri; order Cypriniformes; family Catostomidae; genus Myxocyprinus; species Myxocyprinus asiaticus. The sequence goes on from NC_059361.1 coordinate 33,133,894, forward strand.
GGCTGGATTAACAAAAATCTTAAGAAAAACATTTAGAAAGTTCTTAGTAGGGGAGGGCGATATGACCAAAATCTTAAATCATGATATGAGTAATTTAATATAATGATAACAATGTACAGTATGTCACGATATAGTAATTGTTTTGGGGGGAAATCAATAAAAATTGGTTATATATTAAAAAAAACATATAGTACTGCCTTAAATGAATTAAATACTTCCATATACTTCCTCTCATATAAATGTTTATATGAGTCAAAGTAAAAAAAAACAGCTAAAAAAACAATCAATGTGGTTTTAAATCATTCTTACCATAATGATAAATTTCACATTATGCCACATTTCTGATTATGTTCACAGTCTGATATGTTGTTGACCAATATTGTTATTATTATAAACTTTCCTCAAGAAACTCAAGATCTTTCCAAAGCAATGCAACAAAGAAAATAAAACATAAAAAAATCCAGCGAAAATAAACACTTCTTGCAAAATAAACATACAGTATATGACCAAATTAATGCTTTCATTCTTTTGCGTGCTTCATTTTGAGGAGGTAAAACACGTTGCTTGTATTACAAGTGATTATTGCCGTGCGACACCATTTGCAGATTAAATTTTTCTGCTCTATGTCAGCTTTTGTGAACGGGAAGCCTGCTGGACTCGCACACACTTCTGTGCTCAAGAGAGAAAGGGCAGACATGAAACACAAGTGAACGTGTCAGATGAGAAGAATATTAAGCGCTTGTGATTTGCCGAACACAAGATGGATGTCATTGAATTTGCTTGGGTGGAAAAATTTTAATGCCATAAAAACCCTGTCCATGTTTCTTAATTTCTCTACGTGAAGCCCTGCCCACGCTGCACACACATGGATATTTACATACCGCAATATACACGATATAGCAAATTCTCTGTTGACTGACACTTTATATCATTGCCACGATATATATCTTTATATCAACCAGCCCTAGTTCTTAGGATATATTATAAGAAGTGCAATTAATAAAGAGCATTCATAAGAACATTCTTAAGAAGTCTTGTCGGGAATACAAGATATTAATTACTTTTTCTTTAAGTTAGAAATTAAGAACAAAGTAGTAGATAAGAAGGATTTTATTCCTAACTTTTACCTTTGCCTTGTGAAATTCCGCAGGCGAAGAAAGTGTGGGCGAAAATTGAGCGTGTGAAACAAGCAAAAACTAATTGCCAAGCAGTCTTTTTAATGCTGCGCTTTAAACTTTAGGAGAGTGAAGTTTGTGGCAGATTCACTGCCTTCCCTATTGAAGAAGGAAGCGGGAACCGGGTGAACACTTCACATAGGACTTTAATGATCAACTTAAACACAACATAAGAATGCTTTTCAATAAACACCGGCACACACACACAGCTCCATGTGATGCTCACACTGTTGGCTGTCCTGGCCCAACATAGAATGCACACGTTTGTGAGCTGTGTACAACTCTCTCTCTCTCTCACTGGTGTCTCCGGCTCCTCTTTATCCCCCTCCTGGCTGATTGGGGTAACTCAGCACCAGTCGTCCATCCTCACGGCCCGGCCACGCCTTCCTCCTTGTCACAAAGTTATAAAGAAACTCACTGCTAAAATGTTATCCGTGTCCATTGTGAATATTCAGTGTAGCTGTGCATGAAGCACCACCCACACAAAAGTCACTGTCAAACCAAGCAACTTCCTATTAGTCAACACGGCAAATTCACCTGTTAAAGTTCACTAAATTTGAACTCCACGTGAAATCCGTGAGGGAAAATCTTCGCCACCAGAAGTCCATCATGCGAAATACTTGATCGCACGGATTCCCATTGATATGACTGTATTTCGCCCACAGAATTTCACCATGCAAAGATAAATGTGGCTGCGCCTTAAAATTTTTTTGTGTATCTGGCCCCAGTACTTAACATAGTGATAATAACCATAGCAATATTTTTGTGTCTCGCAACTGTAAACAAGAAATATGGATGCCGACTCTTTTACTGTTCGCTATTTTCGACCAAACTAACCTTTGTGACCGGAGATGTATTAACATTCAGCCGTTTTAGGTAAAGAGCAGTTGACAGTAGGGATGTTATAAAATATCGATATATTGATTATTGATCAGCATGTTATTTTATTTATATATTTTGAGGCATCGATATATTAAAATTAGCTGACATTTAAATTAGAAGCCCAATTTGCGTGCTTTCCAATTCACTCAGTTGGGCTTCTGTTTAACAGTCTGGCATAATACATTGGAGGCCACAAGAGAGCAATATACCATTTACTGAAGCCGGTCACGATATCTCACACACACACGAACACAGGACAAGACCTACTGACCGTATCAAAATTTGTGAACTAGTCCAATGTATTAATACCAGTGCTGTCAGTCGATAAAAGTTTTTTTTATCACAGTTAATCGCAGGATTTTTTAGTTAATCACAATTAATTGCAGATTTTGATAATACTTAAATTATCACCAATTCAAGTAATATTAAACATTTCCCAAAGTCTAAGTTGACTTTTTGAAAGAACTAATTTCCCCATAGGTTGCATATTCATGAGCATGAAATCTCTTAAACTCTCATATCCACAATATTAATCTGCCGGTAGACTGTGGCTATCTGGTTTGTTACAGCAATCATGAAGTCGTTCATGATTTGCGTCAGAGCGTCAACGCAAGCATCAAACGCCACTTTGAACGCCACTCTGCGCCTTACATAGGTCCCATCTGGGCTTGTTTTGTACATCAAATAGCATTAAGAGGTTCTTTCTCCATCATTTTATCACTGACAGGGAAGCGCTGCTGTGTGTATGTGTTGTGAAGTGTGCATCAGTGTAATGACTCCAGGCGGACACATTACAAAGGTTCCGACCTTCCAACCAGTGTTTATGCTGGTTTATGTTGTATTAACGGTAATTAATGTATAAATGCGTTAATTGCTTTTAAGAAAAATTTAAACATGAATCTTTTCAAATGAATCACGCGTTAACACGTTAATTCTGCCAGGTCTAATAAACACCTACATTTTTGGTTCTGTACAGACTAGGCAGATTTTATGTAAATTCAGTTGTCATTACCAGACTTTCTCATCAGCAAATTGGGTTGTAGAATGTGGTTGTCACTCCAGTAAAGAACTGAATGAATGAATAAACAAGAGTATACACTGCTCATGCAGTGTGGATGTGGCCTGAGTGACATAACACTCGCTTACTCTCTCACTCACTCATTCAATCATGTTGACTCATCAATAATCTTGTTTCTCTGCAGATATAAATGAGTGTAAAATGATTCACAGTTTGTGCACCAACGGTCGGTGCAGGAACACCATCGGAAGCTTTCGCTGCAGGTGTGACGGTGGCTTCGCTCTGGATTTTGATGAGAGAAACTGCACAGGTTAGTTTACACTCAGTCGAGATCTCTTTACCATGACTAAATTAGATCAGATTTATTCCAGGGTTACAGACTATTCTATGTTCACTTATTCTGAGACCTTGTCTCAATAATAGAGACAAGCAATACCTCAAAAGAGCCTTATTCTCATTTGCGAATGAGACATCACTTGTCTAAATTATAGACACAATGACTTCATTTTTTTCAGTCACAGCGAAGAGTGCGTTTTGTTTTTTACGTGTGTGTGCAGATATCGATGAGTGTCGCATCTCTCCTGACCTGTGTGGTCACGGCACGTGTGTGAATACAGCAGGTGATTTTCAGTGTGAGTGTTACCCTGGATACGAGAGCGGTGTCATGATGATGAAGAACTGCATGGGTGAGACTCACACACTCTACACAAGCATCTACAGTAAAACCTGTATTGTAAAGAAATTATTTTAGTGTTGGTGTCTTTGTGTTTCAGACATTGATGAATGTGAACGCAACCCTCTGTTGTGTAGAGGTGGTGAATGCATTAACACAGAGGGCAGCTTCCGGTGTGAGTGTCCAGTCGGCCATGATATTGCTCCAGATGGATCCGCGTGTTTAGGTCAGTGTGTGAGTGTCTGTATGTGGTTAGTGTTAATGGTTTCTGTTATGATGTCTTACATTCTAGCTCTTTTCCAAACTGGAGGCAGGTGTCTCAAGTCAGGTTTTAAAAAATAGATCTGTTTTTAAATTTGCTGATGGCCTGAGTCACAGAAAAAGCAGCGAGACATGTCACTAAGGTCACAGACATGCCTCTTACATCATGTTAATTGTGCTAGTAAAGGATAATGGTGTTTTTATGTTTCTTCTGCAGATATTAATGAGTGTGAACTGAGTGACAAACTATGTAAGAATGGTCAGTGTGTGAACATGATCGGACGCTATCAGTGCTCCTGTAATACCGGATACAAATCCACTGAAGACAGACTCTCTTGTGTGGGTAAGACACACACACACACACACACACACGCACGCAAAGATCTCCAGAGATCTCTTTAATATTTCAGTTGTTTCTCCTACATAGCAATGAGATTAAATTGAGAGCACATAGAGATTTCACAAGAGACCAAAGTCTGCAATCAGAAGTATAAGATCTCAATATGAAATCAAACATTTTTCATCAAATTCTTACAAGACAAAAAATGATCTGAGCTATGCTATCCACATACATTTTATAGCTCTATACTCTTACTATAAATCAACAAATTACTCATTTGTGTCTATTTTTATTTCTCCTAAAAGGAAATTTAGGAGAAACATATGAGACAAAGTTGATACTTAAATGAAACATAACTCCATTCAAAAATCCATTAATTGTCCTGAACTATGAAAGAGCAACCTCTGAACAATAACATTTTCCTGTGTATTATGATGTGTTATGTAGTATTTCAGCAGCTTTGAGTGAATATAGTGACATGAGTGTGTGTTTCAGATATTGATGAGTGCACTATCGAGAATGGTGGCTGTGAGACTTTCTGCACAAACTCAGAGGGAAGTTACGAGTGCAGCTGTCGTCGTGGTTATGCCCTTATGCCTGACCTCAGGAGCTGTACTGGTGAGAAGCACACACAGGCACAGACCCAATAATATACAAAACTACGCACAACACTTATACACACACTACCAGTGTTGGGAAATCTACTCAAAAAATATAGCAAGTTAAACTACCAAATACTCTCAAGCAAAATGAGCTAATCTGTAGTACTTTGCTACTATTATCATTTAGAGCAGGAATTCTCAATCTTTTTGGTTTGTAACCCATTTTTTAGGTTCCAAAATCTTGAATCTGTATTGGGTCTTAATGTAAACAAGAGCGCTGAATCCTGCTTCACACAAATAAGTGCTGGCAGATGGCAGCAGAACTTTTAGGACATTCAGTCAGTGACACTTCTGCATATTCAGCTTCTGCAGCATGTTACACTGAGTTGACCTTTGTGTCCAGGTCACCTTTATGTCTGTTGGAGTCTACAATTTACATATAAAAAAAAAAAAAAAAAAAAAAAAGAGAGGGTACATATTCAATATATAGGTATAGCATATTGCTATAAAAAATAATAGGAATCGCTAATTAAGAAAAAACCTATCATGCTGTGATATGTGTTAAATATTACAAAAATGCATGTTTATTTGAAATCAAAGAACCTTAATGATTCACTTTTAAGACTGTTTCACCCATTGATAAGCAACGTCTCAAAAGAGCATTGTCGCTAGTCCAAATTATCCTCCTGAGACCTGAGCAGGACTGCTGTGTGCATTTTCCATTTACTTTTTTGATTTGCAACTAGCACCTTATAAACATGCAACAAACATAAAAAATCCTCAAAAATGTATGTCCACATATATGGACAGTGGGACTAAGATGTTACCAAGCTATAGGATTTTTTTTTGTTTTTTATCAAATTGTTTATTATGTTTCCAGGAGTGTTGATTATTTATGTTTTTGAGATGTTACAGACATTACAGCTGATTTTGTGTAAAGCTGCTTTGGAACAATCTGTACTGGGAAAAGCACAAATAAAACTATACAAATAAAAATTATTTGACATGATTTGACTTTTATGTTACAATGTTTTTTCTACTTTGGCAACATAATCTCAATGTTCTCTCTTTGCATTATCAAACAAGCAAGTGATAACAAGTGCTGAAGCATGTTACCAATCAGAAATTAGCATAAGTAATTCTGATATAAGTAATGGCCAACATCATCCAATCACAATTTAAACATTATAAATTCTGAATCTGTGTATTGATTATCATTGTCCCATGTCTGCCAACCATGCCTGAAACTGAACTTTTGATCGGAAGTTTGGATTGAATGCACTTGGTTTCATAGGTAAGTTAAAGGATGCTCCCTTTCTCCCTGTTTAGTGAATGATTTAACCTCCAGTGTGCTATCTGTCTTCACTGGTCACAGAACAGTTCGAAATGCACCGTATTTTCATCCTAACTCCATATAAAGCCTCTGAAAGAAAATTTTTTTTCTCAGTGTGAAAATGCACAGTAAATACAGGATTTCTAATGAAAACTTGTCCTGTTGTAAATATTAGTGTACATTGTGTTTACCAGTGTGGCGTTTCATGATAAGTTGCTCAAACTTTAAAAATGGCATATCGGATGAATCTAGAGACTCTAATCTTTTGACTCAAACAGGCTTCAATGTAAAAGCTGAATAAGGTTTCTTAACAGATGTAGTTTTGTTGGCATTTCTCCCAAAGACACACTCCCCTGTGATCGGTGCCATGTTGTTTGGTCACATGACTCCATACATTGAAAGTTTAGTCCTTTACTGACAGCCCAGGTTCTTCTGAACTGAGATCAGTCAGTTTAAATGAAATGAAATTATGCCTTGCGAATAGCAAAGCCAAAATGCAATGTCCATGCATGTGTACACAGGGTCGCACGAGGTGACACAATAGACAAAATTACTTTTAGTATTGTTGAGGAAAATTAAACATTGTAGAATTTGACAACACGCCTCCACTACTTAATCCACGAAATAGCTTCACTTTTTATATTAAAAACAGCAATGCTGCCATCTCCCTACTAAGAAATGGAATTAAACTAATAGATTTGCGATTTGTAGCGACACTAGTGCCCAACACCGACTAATACACAGACACACAACTAAACTCATATATGCTGTGTGTGTTTTTGTGCAGATATCGATGAGTGTGAAGACGGTCCTGATATTTGTGATGGTGGCCAGTGTACAAACATCCCGGGAGAATTTCAGTGTCTGTGTTTTGACGGCTTCATGTCATCTGAGGATATGAAATCATGTCTGGGTAAATATGAACACATTTATTTGTTTACACTCTCGTTTTGTAAAGCTGTTAATGAGACATAGATACAGAAAGATGAGAAATGCCAATCATGCTGTATGTAACAAAAACAACATTTAGTCACCCAGAGTACCATGGTAGTAGTGCCATGTAAATATCATGGTACATGAATATGGTAATCCTTCAGTAACATGGTATTTGTCAAAGTAGCATGGTGTTACCTTTTTATACATTCAGTGGATCATGGTACCACTGCAGTACTTTTCAGTAAGTAAACATCCAGAAGGAAAGAATTCTGTCTTGAAAATGCTGCTGAAGTCTTTAATCTCTCTGTCTCTCTCTCTCTGCGTTAGATGTCAATGAGTGTGAGTTGAATCCAAACATATGTCTGAGTGGGAAGTGTGAGAACACGAAGGGTTCCTTCATCTGTCACTGTGACCTGGGATTCTCTGTTAGGAAGGGGACCACCGGCTGTACAGGTGAGACACAGACACACACACACACACACACACTCATGTTTCACAGCTGTGTGCTGTCAGGCTGTGTTTGTAATATAGAGCTCAGCTCAAATACACTGAACCTTAGAGCTGAGACTGACTAAAGCATGTAAAAAGCAAGTTAGTATTTATATAGTACCTTTTAAAACAGTTTACAAAATGCTTTACATAAAATATATAAAAACAAATAAATGTCACATACATAGAATAAAATAAACAGTAAAAATTAAATAAGAGAATAAAATAGAACTAAAATAAATAGAAAATAAAATGCATAAAACACAAAGTATTAGAAATAAAAACAATTAGGGAGAAAAGAGAATTAATTGTTGGAGGGTGTGCCCTAGTGTACAAGTGTGCATTTGAGATACTAATCAAATGCTATTTGACTAATACTAGTCAAATCAGCACAAGCCAACCCATAAATAAACTCAAACACTCTTGTCGAGAGTTTACAATGCGCTGTCAGACACTGCTTGCTAGTTGATCACATTATAACATTACATCACTGAAGAGAGTCAAGAAACACATACACATACCCTCTGCCAGATGGTACTGTATGGAAGTGTGTATGTATACATGTCCAGCGTCAGTTTATTCTAACTGTTAGTGTTAGACTGTTTTTCCTGAATAAAATGTGAGTGGTGTTTGCCCATGCAAAACTCACTGCCACAATGCATAAGTGTTTGGAGTGTGTTTTTTCGCGTTGCTAGGTGGTTGCTTACTTGACCAAGTCCATCCCTAAGTTTCTATGATATTCTGGTCTCTATACACCATTGAGCCAAAACATTATGACCACTCACAGGTGAAGCTTGATAATCTCTTAACAAGGCCACATGTCAAGGTCTGGGTAGATTAGATGGTAAGCGAACAGTCAGTTCTCGTAGTCAGTGTGTTGAATGCAGGAGAAATGGGCAGGAGTAAAGACCTGAGCAACTTTGACAAGGGTCAAATTGTTATGGCCAGATGACTGGGTCAGAGCATCTCTGTAACAGCAAGGCTTGTGGGGTGCTCCTGGTCAGCAGTGGTGAGTACCTACCGACAGTGGTCTGAGGAGGGACAAACCACAAACCGGCAACAGGGTGTTGGATGCCCAAGGTTCATCGATGCACAAGGGCAACAAAGGCTATCCCATCTGGTCAGAACTGACAGAAGGTCTACTGTGGCACAAGTCACAGAAAGTTTTAATAATGGTTACGGGAGGAACGTGTCACAACACACAGTGCATAGCACCCTGCTGCATATGGGGCTGCATATGGCTAACGCGAGTGTCCATGATGACCCCGTCCACTGCCGAAAATGCCCACAATGGGCACACAAGCGTTAGAACTGGACCTTGGAGCAGTGGAAGAAGGTTGCCTGTTCCGACGAGTCCCATTTTCTTTTACATCCCGTGGACGGCTGTGTACGTGTGCACCATTTACCTGGGGAAGTAATGGCACCAGGATACACTGTGCAAAGACATCAAGCCGGTGGAGGGAGTGTGGTGCTCTGGGCAATGTTCTGCTGGGAAACCCTGGGACCAGACATTCATGTGCACGTCAATTTGACACGTGCCACCTACCTAAACTTCATTGCAGACCAGGTACACCCCTTCATGGCAATGGTATTGCCTGATGGCAGTGGCCTCTTGCAGCAGGATAATGCGCCCTGCCACACTGCACACATAGTTCGGGAATGGTTTGAGGAACATGAGGAAGAGTTCAAGGTGTTGCCCTGCCCTCCAAATTTCCCAGATCTCAATCCGATTAAGCATCTGTGGGATGTGCTGGACCAAAAGTCTGATCCACGGTGGCTCCACCTCGCAATTACAGGACTTGAAGGATCTGCTGCTAATGTCTTGATGCCAGATACCACAGGACACCTTCACGTGTCTTGTAGAGTCCATGCCTCAGCGGTCCATGCTGTTTTGGGTGCAGGTGGAGGACCAACAGCACATTAGGCAGGTGGTCATAATATTTTGGCTCATCAGTGTATATGGCTCTGGTCCCTCCTTCAATGTAAATCTATAGGATTTTTTTCACCTGAAATCTTTTTCAAGAAACAGCACACCTCTCCTCAACAAGCATTGCATGATTTAAAGGGATAATTCACCCAAAAATGAAATTTCTCTCATCGTTTACTCACCCTCATGCCATCCCAGGTGTGTATGACTTTCTTTCTTCTGCTGCACACAAACAAAGATTTTTGAAGAATATCTCAGCTTTGTAGGTCCATACAATGCAAGTGAATGGTGACCAAAACTTTAAAGGTCCAGAAAGCACATAAAGGCAGCATAAAAGTAATCCATATGACTCCAGTGGTTAAATCTATATCTTCTGAAGTGATATGATAGGTGTGGGTGAGAAACAGATAAATATTTAAGTCCTTTTTTAACTATAAATCTCCACTTTCACATACTACTTTTTATTTTTTTTTATTTTTTTTGGCCGATTTGCATTCTTTGTGCATATTGCCACCTGCTGGGGAGGGAGGAGAATTTATAGTAAAAAAAGGACTTAAATGTTAATCTGGCCACTATTCACTTACATTGTATGGACTTAAAGAGCTAAGATATTCTTCTAAAAATCTTACATACACAATATCATACACATCTGGGATGGCATGAGGGTGAGTAAATGATGAGTGAATTTTCATTTTTGGGTGAACTACAGTGCAGGACGAGTTACATGCTGAAGTTTAATACTTAGTGTTGGGGGGGCCTGGGTAGCTCAGCGAGTAAAGACGCAGACTACCACCCCTGGAGTCACAAGTTTGAATCCAGGGCATGCTGAGTGACTCCAGCCAGGTCTCTTTAGCAAACAAATTGGCCCGGTTGCTAGGGAGGGTAGAGTCACATGGGGTAACCTCCTTGTGGTTGCCATAATGTGGTTCTCGCTCTCAGTGGGGCACGTGGTGAGTTGTGCGTGGATGCCACAGAGAATAGCGTGAAGCCTCCACATGCGCTATGTCTCCAGTAACACACTCAACAAGCCACATGATAAGATATGCGTATTGACGGTCTCGGACGCGGAGGCAACTGAGATTCGTTCTCTGCCACCCGGATTGAGGTGAGTCACCATGAGGACCTAGAGCGCATTGGGAATTGGGCATTCCAAATTGGGGAGAAAGAAAATACTTAGTACTCGAGATCGGTCTTGGTCTTGAGACCACTTTTTGAAGGTCTCGTCTCGGAATCGACTGCATTTTTACTCGGTCTTGTCTCGGTCTCAGACAAAGAGGATTCAAGATTTTATTTCAAGACTGGTCAAGACCACAACTGTGGGGATATCCCTAAATTGCCTATGCATTGTCTGATTTATTTGTTAACATCATTACTGTGATTGGATGTAATTTCTAATTTGAAATTTTTGTTACTGTTAACGGCTGTCACCCCTCCCCGCCCTACTTCACATGCACTACAAGAAAGTGAATGCGGAAGACAGGAGAAGAAACTGTGGCTGTCCGAGAGATGTCAGCCAAATCTTCTGTAATACTATTTGGCTACCTAAACCAGTGTTTCCCAACCACTATGCCCACTAGTGTGCCATGAAAGATTGTCAGGTGTGCAATGGAAAATTATAAAATTCCTCAAAATAAATAAATAAAATTTTTTCCCTGTATTTTAGTGAAGGCATAGAGACAGTAGAAGGGTTTTAAAGTTGCCAATTCAGTATATTAGTGGTAAACCATCAGCTTCGTGGAAGAAATGTGGTCAGAAGAAAATCGACAGTAGAACTCACGGCTATGTTTAATAGTGTAAGTAAGAGCATTTCCTCAGAACTTACAGGATTGGGACTAAACAGCTGTCTGGCCACAAGAAAGCCACTTGTTAGTGAGGCTAATCGGAAAAAACGACTTCAGTTTGCTAGGGATCATAAAGATTGGACTGTGGAGCAATGGAAAAAGGTCATGTGGTCTTATGAGTCCAGATTTATCTTATTCCAAAGCGATGGGCGTGTCAGGTTAAGAAGGGATGCTCATGAAGCGATGCACCCGTCATGCATAGTGCCCACTCTACAAGCCTCTAGAGGCAGTGTTATGATCTGGGGTTGCTTCAACTGGTCAGGTCTAGGCTCAGCAACATTATGGGGCAATAAAATTAAGTCAGCTGACTACCTGGATGTACTGAATGACCAGGTTATCCCATCAATGGATCTTTTTTTCCCTGATGGCACAGGCATATTCCAGGATGACCGTATCAATATTCATCGAGCTCAAATTGTGAAAGAGTGGTTCAGGGAGCATGAGCAATAATTTTTACACATATCTGACTTATGCTCACGCTGAAGGACGGACCAGCCCCTCACAGCACTCACTCACAGGAGGTCATATTTTCCATGTTTTTAGTGCATGTTTTCCTGAAGGAAAGAACAGCATCTGAGGTGAGTCACAGCTCTGGAATTCTGCTGCCAAGAAAAAGACGGCACATGTTCTCTGGACGCTTCCAGCTCGGGATATTTCCACGTGAGGGAGAGCTTTCCCGGCACAGTTTAACATTAAGAGATTTTCTCTCCAGATTCCTGAACGCTGATCAGTTGCTAATGAATCTCAGCCCCACAGTTATAGCACACAGGCAGCAGCAGGTCCTCAGTATCTATATTTCTGAAACTCATTTAGTTTTTTTTATACACATTTTTGCCTCATGAAGTCATGACTGAATGCTTTGGCTTGTTTCCGGCTCAGTCCGTTAAGCAGTATTCTGCAGAGTGCTGCAGTCTTGACGAGCGACGCATCATGTCTGCATCACTCATATCTGCGTGTCTTGCACATGTTCCCTTGACATGGATATCATCATCCATTTGAATTATCTGATTTAAAATTTGTCCATTTTATTTTTTCTTACATTTCCATCACAAACATTTCAATGAATTTTTAAGCACCACTAAAAAAAGTATTATAACCAGCAACTGAAAACAAACATTTTTCATTTCGGTTCATTCTGAGCAGAAATTGTATTTTTTCATCCTTGTTCCGGCATTCCGCTGCCTTCTTTTCTGATTGGTAAACAGTTAATACACACTGCACACACTGCGTGGGCACGTTTGGACTTAACTTAATCTTATGCGAATTACTGTATTTTATTTTAATTATTTAATAATTGTGTAATTATACTTATTCTTTTTTTATTTATTTTTTTATTACAGATCTGTTTCTGTGCTAACAGCATCAAATCTGTATTAATGCATCATATCTAACATTAATTAATTGAAGACTTGGAAACAACTGAGAAATTTACCTTAGTATTTTTCCTTGCCAAAAATGTCTTCAGCATGTCACAGAAGTCTACATCCACAATGTGCAATTAGGCAAAGAAATGTGTGGTGCAGCGGTTTCCTTCAGAATCAAAGCACATGCTTATCATATTCTACTAAAAAGAGTGAAGCCCATTTTTTTGGGCAACAGGAAATGGTGTAATTCCGAAAATTTACTGTGATTAGCCCTTTGCTCTTTGGTTTCATGAAAAAATTATGGGAATGAAATGAATCGTTTTTTTAAATAACGTTTTCACTAAGGAACAATTGAAAGGGACTTTGTTCCCATTTTGGGTTACGTTCTACCCAAAATTTTGTTCGTTTTTGTTCCTTGAACCGTTTTTAGTCTCTGATTATAACCTTAAGTATTAAACTCTTTTTTAAACATTTTTCACCTTTCAGACTCTTTAGACTTAAGCCAGTAAGCAATGCCCTAGAAACCACCAAAAATACCATAGCAATTTCATAGCAACACCCTGGCAACACCCTAACATTGTGGCGGTGAGTTATGTACATCTGCATCGGTTTCACAGCGTTTATTTCTGTGTAGTTTTATTAGTGACGTTTTTGAAAGTTTCTCATATGTAAATGTCCTTCTGTGAATTAGACTTGAATTTTAAGAGCCGATCGTCATTTATTATAATGTTTCAGTGATATGTAGATGATGTAGTTTTCTTATTAGGATTCAAGTTTCATCTTAATGAACTGAAGATTGTTTATTTTGAGTTCTATTCGTTTCACTGTTGGATTCTGGAATGATTAATCTGGCAGTAGTGCAGTCAGTGATTAATGACTGTAACAAAAACATAATCCCAAATTTGTGTGTTTCTAAAAGTCGTCCACGTTCAGTATCAATTGTGTTTTAATAGGCCCTTGCTAGCACATGTAAATAAGAGTGACATCACATCCATGCTCTCTTATAGTTTGAGTGGCTGAGGTCAGGGGTCACGTGTGAACACACACTCAGTGAACATACAACATTTTGGGCCCTATTGTAAGAGTGCAAGCTCTAAGCACAGCACTATGCTATACGTCTTACATGCAAAGTTAATGGGCATGGCCAGGAAGTTTTGGTAATTTCTTGCAAGTACGCGCTAAGTCTAGGCGCAAGTGGGTTTGGCGAAATTGCATGCAAAAGGCGTTATGAGCTGCAGCTGGGTCAAGTGTAGTTTAATTCAGAGGTTCTGTTCCAGTTATTGAAGTGTCCGCATCCTATTACATAGTCCATTCCCTCAAGCACTAGCGATATAAACAAAGACAGCACATTCATAAGAATTTAGTAGTGTAAATGGACTGTATGCAATAAATTAGAAGAATAGAAATATGGACTTACATTCTTTTGTGTCACGGTCCTGCTACTTTGTTCTTGGTTTTTCATTCATGGCGAGATCATGGCCGTCTCCTCTCCCTGATTGTCCAGTGCTGTCTCTGATTGTTTTGCCTTGTTCTATGTTGTGTCAGGGTTTGGCCAATTCTATTAGTAGTGTTTATTATAGGGTGGTCGAGCTCTGATACGTTTCGTGTATTATTTTGTGGCTGGGTGTGCGTTGGATTGTTTGTTTACTTTGCAGTGGGAACTCAGGTTTAGTCTAGTCCTGTGTTTGTGTGAGAATGCATGGCATTGCTTTATTGGCACTGTCATGTATTCTCTTGTCCTGTTATTGTCTGTTGACATGAGTGCATGTTGCTTGTGTTTTCCTGGCGGCATGTGCTCGTGTCAATTGTCTGTGTAGGACATGTTTTAGTGCGTGGCTTTGTTTGGTTTCCTCATTGCCACATGCTTTATTGTCTTGAGTGATACCCCTCCCTCTCATTTGCCTCGTTATCTTGTTATCTGTTTTATCTGATCCCCTGTCATAGCTTGTGCTCATGACCATGGAGGTCATTCCCCTGTCACAGCCAGTGCTCATGACCATGGAGGTCATTCCCCTGTCACAGCCTGTGCTCACGACCACGGAGGCCATTCCCCCATCACTGCCAGTGCTCATGGCCGAGGAATTCGTTTCCCTGGTTGATTTTGATCCTGTCCTAGAGCCATCTATCCTCACTCCCTTCCTAGAGCCGTCTGTCCTTGCTCCCATCCTGGAGCCATCTGTCCTCTTTTGTGGAGGGGTACTGTCATGGACCTGCCACTTTAGTCTTGGTTTTTCATGTTGTGGCAGGATCGTGACCGTCTCCTCTCCCTGATTGTCCAGTTATGCCACTTCTGTTGGTTGTGTTTATTATCGGGTGGTTGAGCTCTGACACGTTTTGTGTATTAGTTTGTGGCTGGGTGTTGCATTGGTTGTTTACTTTGCAATGGGTGCTCAGGTTTTATCTAGTCCGGTGTTTGTGCATTTATTGGCATTGTCATGTATTCTTTTGTCCTGTCTGATGACATGAGTGCATGTTGCTTGTGTTTTCCTGGTGGCATGTGCTCATGTCAATTGTCTGTGTGTTAGTGCATCGCTTTGTTTGGTGTCCTCATTGCCACATGCTTTTCTGTCTTGAGTGATACCCCGCCCTCTCGTTTGCCTCGTTACCTTGATATCTGTTTCACCTGTTCTCCCTCATTAGTCTGCCTATTTAAACTCCTCTTGTGTTCAGTCTTGTGTCAGATTATTTTGTATAAATTCCTGTTGGTCAGTTCCCTGTTTTGCTCGGTTGGCTTTTAGTTGGTTTGTTTCTTTGAGTTTTCAGTT
This sequence comes from Myxocyprinus asiaticus, assembly GCF_019703515.2. Taxonomy (NCBI): domain Eukaryota; kingdom Metazoa; phylum Chordata; class Actinopteri; order Cypriniformes; family Catostomidae; genus Myxocyprinus; species Myxocyprinus asiaticus. The sequence goes on from NC_059361.1 coordinate 33,149,500, forward strand.
CTCTGTTCTTGTTTATCTCCTTTGTCAGTTTTTGTTTGGTTTGCAAATAAACTTAGCAAAACTGCCACCTGCGTTTGGGTCCTTCCTTACAAACTGTAACATTTTGTGCATTAACTGCGTCTTTGTTAAATGTGACATGCTCCTTTTATACATATTGGAAAATGTGGTTCAGGCTATGGATGTAGGCTCCAGTAAATTATAGAGAATGTAAGTATTATTAATTATTTCAATCTACTGACACACAAATCAAGGTAGTATTAACCGTATCGAAACGCACTTCTATCTACGAAACAATTAAACAAAAAGTATTTCTAAATTCAAATGAAACAAAAATATAATAAAAATTTCGAAGTGGTAAAAAAATAAATCATACCAAATCCAAACATTTTACTTATTCCAACTTCTTCCACTGGCCTCTTTTGCGACTTAAAAATCATTCTACAACAACAGGTGGGAAAGTGCTAATACAAATGAGATCATACATACATTGTAAATATAAACATTACAATAATAATAATTAAGAAAATTACCATGATCGTTTAACACAAATCTAATAAATTTTAGTTTCATAAATTGCAATTGTCAGGGACATAATTTGATGTTCCACCATATTTTTGGAGTTTGGACATTAACTTTTTTACCACCTGCAGGTGTAATCTCCAAACTGCAATGCGAGAACTGAATTAAGACTTTGCGCTGAAAAAAGGCGTGGTATTGAAACGTCTTGGCGCATTGACTATTTCTCAGGAAAATAGCAAATTGCACTTTGCGGCACTTCATTTACATACAATACACCTACAGTTTGCGCGCTTACACCCACAGATAGTGCAAACACTCCTGCCCACTTGCGCTTTGCGCTGGCATGAAAAATACACTTAGAATTAACACTCTCACAAAAATCTAATAAGACGTAGTGCATGGTCACAGTGCTTTGCTTCATTTGGACATTGTCTTCATTAGCACATCCTTCAGTTTATGTCCTAAACTGCATTTCTTTTCAACTTTTTTGTGTGTGTTTGTGATCACATTAGTGATGTAATTGATGAGTTTGTTTATCTGATATAATTCCCGTCAGGCAAATTAACTCTAAAACAGTTATTTCCTCTCGCTCTTTTTATCACATTGATTTATTGTCAGTTGGACATGTGTTTGTGCATTTTTGTGGATTAGATTTGTTCTAATAGACATGCAGTTGAACTAACAGGATGGAAGACACAAAACAGAGAGAGAGAGAGGTTGCTCTGCTCTGGGTTATTTAGGGACAGACAGTCTGTCTGTTCTAATGAGACTCACTGATGACAGGAACAGAATGTGAAGATCTCACAACTGAACTGCACTTAATCAACATAACTAATGACACAGTCAGTAAACACACACACATTATAGGGACAGACAGAGCGAAATACTGACTGGCTCATAGCATCTTGTGTTTAAAGGGATAGTTTGCCCAGAAATTAAAATGACACAAAATGAAAATACAATGAATGTGAACTGGGACAGACACTGTATAGCTTCAAATATGACAAAAAAGCAACATAAAAGTATCCTAGAAGTATTCCAAATGACTCATGCACTATATTCCAAGTCTTTTGAAGTCATATGATAGCTTTGTGTGAGGAACAGACCTAAATGTATGTCATTATTCACTGTAAAAACACCTCCAACAGAGCTGTAAAAGCTATGAAATTCTGACCTTGTCTTCACATCATGTATTTCAGACATTGACGAGTGTGAGATTGGTGCTCATAACTGCGACCGTCATGCGGCCTGTACAAACACGGCTGGCAGCTTTAAATGCAGCTGCGCTCCAGGCTGGATCGGGGACGGAATCAAATGCACAGGTACATACAAACACAGAAATGACACTGCATTGAGCAGTTCATGTTGATCTGACATTAAATGTGCTGGTTTATGTTTTTGGATGAAATAAACTGTATAGTTACATAAAGTTTGTATAGTTGCGTAAAGTTTGTGAGTGTTTGATGGTGTGTGTGTGTCCTGTTTCAGATCTTGATGAATGTTCTAATGGAACACACATGTGCAGTCCCAGTGCAGACTGTATGAACACCATGGGCTCCTACCGCTGCCTGTGCAAAGAGGGCTTTACTGGAGATGGCTTCTACTGCACAGGTACACATACAAACGCACAATAGTGGTCAACCACATTTACAAGATCAACAAAAGTAACATTAAGTGACAATGCAGCATTGGCCTGCAGGCCGTCTTTATTGTTGAGCCCTGACTAAGGAATATTGCACGCTATTCATGGACAAGGCTGTCGATTTTGAAACTAGACAGAATTGACAACTTATCAAAAGTCATAAACTGGCACACAATAATCACTAGCACACAATAACACACACTACATACTAACTCGTTTATTGTTTATGTACTTGTCCTGCAGACACTGATGAGTGTGCTGACAATGTGAATCTATGTGAGAGTGGACACTGTCTGAATAGTGCTGGTGGATATCGCTGTGAATGTGACATGGGCTTCGTTCCCACTGCAGATGGCAAAGCTTGTGAAGGTAAGACCACTCATCTATCTCCCTATTTCTGTCTCTCTCTCTCATAATGAATTTTCATAATGAAAATGTAATAACTTTCTCAACCTCTGAACTTTTCCTTTCTGCTGACATAATAAAGGTCGAGTAGCCAGGGAAACATAATATCAAACAATATCATAGCATAGTAATTTCCATGATCCATTAAAATCCCATTGGATGATCCCATTATAGTTCCGGAGTGACTATTTGCACTATGTATAAATGCAGCTGCCACACAGTGCAGTGCTCCAATAGTCTGGTAGAAACACTGAAATTGAAGACAAACTAGACAAACCCTAATGTCGCTGCAATGGCGTGGGGTGTAATGACGGTGTGGATGTGCTTTTTTTGTGAGGACGACCCGGGTTCAATTCCTCCTTTTGTCCCACTTTTTCTCGTAATATTTCAGAATAAATAAATAATAACTTTATGACAACAAAAAATAATATAATGTTTGATTTCCTCACAGTGATTTGGTCACGGTGAAAGTCAGGGAACTGAGAGAAAGGATTGATCCAGGTCAAATTAACTATGGTTTTACTAAAGTAAAATTATAGTAACCATGTTTAATTTTGTGGTTACTATGATTTTACTACAAAATACAATGGTAATACTGTGGTTACTGTAGTAAAACCATGGTTAATTTTTGTAAGGGAAGGTTAGGGTTAGGTTTAGGTGTAGGGGTCAGTGTAGGATGTCTGTGGGACTCTAAAGAAACATGCTGCAGTGATGCCCGATACTGTATGTTAGTATTTATTTAGGTGTAAATAGTATCTAACACTATTTGTAGTTAGTGCAAAGAAGATGTTTTTTGTTTTTATTTATTTACACTTAGTGCAAATAGCCTCTGCCTTATAGTTCCACTATATATTTGACATGACATGTCAGTCAGTGTCCTGCAGCATGACATGCTATACTTCATTTAAAACTATTTATGACAATATTTTTATGTATATATATTTGACAACTATCCATATTCTGTTTCACTCGGAAATATGTCACATTCCTAAAATTAAATTCGTTGCGAATGCCATTTCATGTTGTCTTTCAGTCATTTTCGGGGTATGGTATGTGGACAGTGAACTGTTAAAATGCCTTTATGATCCAGTTGAGCTGTTTTCTTCTCCACATGTGCGTGCTGTGTGAGTGTGTCTTGATACGCCGTGTGTGTGTGTTTAGATCTGTGTGTGTTTGTGCCTCAGAGCTGTGAGGTCGCTGTTGTTCTGACACTTCCTGTGAGTCCAGTTCCTCCTCATTTAGAGACATAATCTGTTACAGCTGCTTTCTGTTCAGTTCAATTCAAAATGGGTTTAAAAAATATGGCAATACAATATTAACAAAGCTGAGAATGTATGTACAAATTGAACAATATATTGATAGATAATTCAACTTAAGTTAAACACAAATCCAGCTGAAGACCACAGTGTTTACATAACACTGAAGACCATTAACATTAAATAACTTGCCTACATACTGTACACACACAGACTTACTGAGGGTCTTTGTGGTGAACATTAGGGTATAGATAACACACTGGGATAATATACGTTTATCCTTTGTAAGAACATATCTAGCAGTCATTGCTGCTATATGTCCCTCTCCAAGTTTAATTTGAATTTTGTCATGTTCTGTAATGATTGTTTATGTGTGTAAATTTGTCCACATACAGTATATGATGCTTGATGCTTTCTCTGTCTTTCTGTTTCTGTCCCCCTCTCTCTCTCACTGTCTGTCTCTCTCTTCACAGACATAGATGAGTGCACGTTTGCTGATATCTGTGTGAACGGTCGGTGTCGGAATATTCCGGGGCTCTTTAGGTGTGTCTGTAACCCTGGATATGAGCTGGACCGCAGTGGAGGAAACTGCACAGGTATTAGAACCTCTCTGACCATCTCAGTTATTCGTTTGTATTTGCTGAGCCCTGCTCTCCTCTCATCCCTCTCTTCTCTCTCCATTCTGTGACAGACGTGAACGAGTGTGCCGACCCCACCACCTGTATTAGTGGATTGTGCGTCAACACACCCGGCAGCTACATCTGCAACTGTCCTCCAGACTTTGAGCTCAACCCCACTGGAGTCGGCTGTGTGGGTGAGACAATAAAAAAAAAATAAAAAAAACGTTTAAAAAACTTGTTAATGGGTAAATAATGTGATGCTATTTTTTTTGTCTGGACCTATTAAGTTATTCAAAAATACATAGAAAATGCAATTCACCCAATACAATTACTTCAGTTTCAGAGGTTAAAGTCGTTTGATGGTGTAACGGTCCAGAGGCATTAAATAATAATAAAAAAAGTCTCATTAAAAGCTGAAATTCTTGAAAAGGCATAATAAGTCTTTTAATATTATTCTTAAAAAATAAGCAGTGAAAAACATTTTCAAAATATTATTATTCAAATTAAAAAAGCAGTGGCCCGAATCACAGTCATGTGGTGTAACCAGCATGCAGAAAAAAAAAATACATAAAACAAAGAAGACCCCTTTAGACCCTCATGACTGTATGTGTGTTAAGTTTTTAATTTTTATAAAAAGGCACATTTGTTCAGGTCATATGGATTAACCCTAAGAAAACATCTTGATATTCGATACTCAAAAATTCATGATATGTGTTAAATAAAAATAAAAAGGTTTTAAAACTTTTTTTAAATGAATGATTAAGTTAAGTACACCTAACGTGTATTCCAGGTGCAGGAAAAGTGTTTAATCTCTTCAACTCTTCAATTTTTCACACTCAATTTAAAAGCTCACCATTCAGACGTACTGTGGACTAATTGCCAAAAATTGGTCTAATGCTGTTTTCAGAACCACCCTGTTTTGTTGTTGTCCTAACTTTGTAAGCATGTAATTCTGGTTCTGTTCATGCCATCTCCCTCCAGTTACTAGAAAATGTCCTGGTTACTTTCGTAACCTCCGTTCCCTGATGGAGGGAACAAGACGTTGTGTCGACACTAGGGGTCACTCTTGGGAGCCCCAAACACCTCTGCTTTTTTTAAAAAAGGCCAATGAGAATTGGCGAGTGGAATTTGCATGCCACTCCCCCGGACATACGGGTATAAAAGGAGCTGGTATGCAACCACTCATTCAGGTTTTGTGCCGAGGAGCCGAGACCAGGTCCCGGCCATTTCAGCGGGTAGTTCAGCGTTGTGGCAAGAGGGACACAACATCTTGTTCCCTCCATCAGGGAACGGAGGTTATGAAAGTGAACAGGACGTTCCCTATCTGTCACTCACTCGACGTTGTGTCGATGTAGTGACACTAGGGGTCCCTATACAAAACGCCAGAACTAACTGAACTGTGTTGCGTGAACTGGCAGTGTGTGACAGGCAGACTGCTGTGTGCCTCGTAGCCAGCGCACCAGGCCGTCATGTAACCTCCCCCAACGCTCTTATGAGCGTCGAACGGTCCATCAGGAACAAGTCGACTGCCCAACTATAGGGAAAGGCTAGCCCAGCCGAGGCCTCTTTTCCCTCTCTTTTCTCCCCAAAAAGAGTGGAATTTGTTAACTGACTGGGAACCATAAGTGTCTGCATTAGGGGGTGTCCCTCCCAAGGGGAAGACACAGCGGAGACCACACCCTGCCCAAAAAGGGGGGGGGGTATTTTGAGTGGAATACGTCATATGGTCTTACCAAGTCTTGTCGGAAGTATGTCATGTGGAGAGGTCTCATGGTAGGTCCTACCCAAAGGGGGAGGAGTTTCTACAGAGCATGGCGACCGGGGGCAGAGGGGCCTCTGCCGACAGGGAAAAATTTTGCGGAAGATATCACATGGGGTCGCCTTCGGGGAGCCAGCACATGTGGGGCATCTACCTCAGTACAGGGGCTCATTAGCACACGTACTGGGCTGGTCAGCGAGTTTCTCCACAATCTCAGCTGCCAGAGGGCTAAGGAGGAAAGTCATCCAGGGATCACAGTCTGTAAACATGACTGGGAGTCAAGAGCGCACGTCTTCACCTCAAGGGAGGGGAAAGGCGCTATGCGCAAGCGGTACACCCGGCCAGTTTCCCGGAACTTACCTGCTCGTGCCTGCCACTACACGGGATGAGACTGGCTCAACCCGGAGATTGTAGTACCTCGCAAAGGTGTTGGGTGTTGCCCAGCCCGCTGCTCTGCAGATGTCTGCCAAAGAGGCGCCACTGGCCAGGGCCCAGGAGGCCGCCACACTCCTGGTGGAGTGGGCTCGTAACCCCGCAGGGGGTGGCACGTCTTGAGCCTGATATGCCATCGTGATGGTGTCGATGACCCAGTGGGCGATCCTCTGTTTGGAGACAGCGCTTCCTTTCCGCTGTCCACCAAAGCAAACAAAAAGCTGCTCGGAGCTTCTAAGGCTCTGCGTGCGATCCAAATAGATGCGTAAAGCTCGCACCGGACACAGTATCGCCAAGGCTGGGTCTACCTCCTCCTGGGGCAGCGCTTGCAGGTTCACCACCTGATCCATAAAAGGAGTCATGGGAACCTTGGGCACATAGCCTGGTCAGGGTCTCAGGATCACGTGAGAGTAACCCGGACTGAACTCCAGGCACAATGTCGCGAGGAGCTTGAGATCCGACAACCACATCTGGGTGGGCCAGTAGGGTGCTACTAGGATGATCTGCTCCTCGTCCTCCCTGACCTTGCACAGGGTCTGTGCAAGTAGGCTCACTGGGGAAAACACGTATTTGTGTAGTCCAGGGGGCCAGCTGTGTGCCAGCGCATCTATACCGAGGGGTGCCTTGGTCAGGGCGTACCAAATCGGGCAGTGGGAGGATTCCCGGGAAGCAAACAGGTCTACCTATGCTCGACCGAATCAACTCCAAATCAGCTGGACCACCTGAGGGTGGAGTCTCCACTCTCCCCTGAGGGTAACCTGACATGACAGCGCGTCCACTGCGGTGTTGAGGTCGCCCGGCTCGTAGTGACTTGAGGCGCTGCTGACTTCAAAGGAGGAGACGGCGGGCGAGTTGTGACATGCAGTGGGAGCGTAGACCATCTTGGTGGTTGGTGTATGCTACCGATGCTGTGTTGTCCGTCCGGACCAACACCTGCTTGCCCTGGATCAACGGCCAAAACCTCCACAGGGCGAGCAGTACTGCCAACTACTCTAGGCAGTTGATGTGCCAACACAGCCGCGGGCCAGTCCAGGAGCAGGCGGCTGTGTGCCCGTTGCATACGGCGCCCCAGCCTGTCTTGGAGGCATCTGTTGTAACCACGACGCACCTGGAGACATGCTCTAGGGGAACCCCTGCCCGTAGAAATGCAAGATCGGTCCAAGGGCTGAAGAGGCGGCGACAGATCGGCATGATGGCCACGCGATGTGTCCCGTCAGGACTCGAGTCTGAAGCCAGTGCTGAAGCGGTCTCATATGCATCAACCCAAGCGGTGAGGCCACCACTGAGGATGCCATATACCCCAGGAGCCTCTGAAAAGTTTCAGTGGAACCGCTGTTCTCCATCTGAACGCCTTGAGATAGTTCAGCACCGACTGTGCACACTCGTTGGTGAGGCGCGCTGTCATCGAGACTGAGTCCAACTCGAGACCAAGAAAAGAGATGCTCTGAACCGGGGAGAGCTTGCTCTTTTCCCAGTTGACCTGAAGCCCCAGTCGGCTGAGGTGCCAGAGCACGAGGTCCCTGTGTGCTCACAGCAACTCTCGAGTGAGCTAGGATTAGCCAGTCGTCGAGATAGTTTAGGATGCGGATACCCACTTCCCTTAGCGGGGCAAGGGCAGCCTCTGCGAACTTTGTGAAGACGCAAGGGGACAGGGACAGGCCGAGGGGGAGGACCTTGTACTGGCAAACCGCAGGAAGGTTCTGTGTCGTGGTAAGACCGAGACGTGAAAGTACACATCCTTCAGGTCTACCGCCGCGAACCAATCTTGATGCCGGACGCTCGCTAGAATGCGTTTTTGCGTCAGCATCTTGAACGGGAGTCTGTGCAAAGCCCGGTTCAGTACTCGCGGGTCCAGGATTGGTCGCAACCCACCGCCTTTCTTCGGTACGATGAAGTAAGGGCTGTAGAACCCTTTCTTTATCTCGGCTGGAGGGACAGGCGCTATTGCGCCCTTGCGCAGAAGGGTAGCGATCTCTGCACGCAAGGTAGCGCCGCTGAACCTGGGCGGGCGCCTGGCAAACTGAATCGCATAGCCGAGTCGGACGGTCCAGGTCAGCTATCGCGACGGGTTGGAAAGTGCGCTCGATAACTCATCGTCTTCCGGAGCTCCGGACGAGAAGTCGAACTCGCACTGAGACGAGCCGGCGAGAGCCCGATCGGGGCAAGTGAGCGTGCTGGGGAATGGGAGGTCCGTGGGGGGATACCCGGCGGAGGTGGTCCCATTGATGTCCCCAAATCACCCCCAGTGCTAACCAACACGGCCTCAAACCCGTAGGTAGAAGGACCAGTGTGGGGAGCCGCGACCACAACGTTGCCATGGTCATGTTCTCGCAATGAGGACGACTCATCCACGAAAGATGTCTCCACGTGGGCGGTGCCCAGACACGTAAGACAGCGAACGTGGCCGTCAGAAGCGGAGAGATATCGACCGCAACCAGGAATAACACACAAATGAAAAGGCAGACTTTTCGTGTGTGCCGCTCTTTTAGAAAGAAAATATACTCTTTTTAGAATATACTCTTTTAGTTGTTCTGCCGAAGTGCCCAGGGGCGTTCTCTGCACTCCACGGGTGCAGAGGGGGAGAAGCTGCTGAAATGCACCGAAGAATCCAGCAGATGAGGTGAATGAACTTTGCGGATGAAGTCAGCTTCAATGAATAGAACCGCTCAGCTCCGAAGAGAAAATCTGAATGAGTGGTTCATACCAGCTCCTTTTATACCTGTATGTCCAGGGGAGTGGCATGCAAATTCCACTCGCCAATTCTCATTGACCTTTTTTCAGAAAAGCAGAGGTGTTTGGGGCTCCCAAGAGTGACCTCTAGTGTCACTACATAGACACAACGTCGAGTGAGTGACAGATAGGGAAAAATATTTTCCCTCTATAACCTTCCAACACACAATTCCATCTGAAATGTAGGTGGCACTCTAACGCATTTTAGCCCTCACAGATGTGCTCGTCCATAGACATTGTCTAATTTTCAGTTCACGCACCACTCCCAATGTTTCATCAAATATCTCAGCCTCTGAGTAGAATAGAAGCTCATTCTATGTGTCTTTAGAAAATTGATAAGCAATAGTTGCTAACAGACATATTTCTGATTATTTGTGTAGCATGCTTTTCCTGCTGGGCTGCCTATTTTGTTCTGGACATCTAAGCAATAACATTGGATTATTCACACAAGCAAGCTCACAGATGTAAAAAGTAAAAAATGGCTCAATTTTTAGAAAACTGCCTAAGGTAAAAGCAGAATTATTATATTATTTTTAGCTATTTGGGGCTTACAGCAGTGATCAGCGCATAAAATAAACATTTGTATTTGATGTCTTACAGATATCATATTTCACTTTGTGATTCTTTTGAACATCTTTCAAACTGTGGTATTAGGGCAACAAACACTTTACAGTAGCATTTCTGACAAGGAGAGCTTTCATTTGATATATGATTTTTCTATTTAAGTGCTATTTAAAAGACTTTTATATTCATATCAATATTTCTACCACATGACCTCTAGGTGGCGCTGATTTGCCACATGAATGTTTTCAGGCCTTATTTTGTTATTTTATGTAACATAAATGCAGAAGTGATGGTAATCTTTGAAAAGTTCAGATTCTAACAATTAAAATGATACTCGATATGCCTGACTTATGTATTCGGAGACTTGAACATTTTAAGGGTAAACTTTTTCCACGACATAGCACCCAACAACTGTAAACATTCTTTAGCCAGCAAACATAAACACACTTTTACCAAAGAGCCAGAAATACACCTTTCAGACAATGACCGTAAACACACACCAAAAAAATCACAAAACAAAATTATATTCAAGATACATTCTATGACAACAAGTCTAAATATCTTCCACAGTTTTACTTGTCAGGTGAATGGATCTTTTTTTTTTTAAGGATGTTCAGATGTTTTTACTGAAAATCAAGACAAAGATCCTCATTAAGAATATAATTTTGCAGTGTAGGCAACTGACATTACTCTGTGTGCATCCTTGTAATCTTTCAGATACTCGCTCTGGAAATTGCTACCGGGATGTCCGTTACCGTGGCGATTCCTCTGATAGTCTGGACTGCTCCAATGAGATTGGTGTGGGGGTTTCCAAAGCATCCTGCTGTTGTTCTGAAGGTCTTGCATGGGGGTCACCCTGTGAGGCCTGTCCACCCCGCAACTCCAGTGAGTCACTCACACACAAGTGACAAGTACACTGCAGGGTTATTAAAGTTTTGAAAATGTCACTGGTTGTTATTTTTAAGTTTTGTGTTTTCTGGTTTTTAATTTCACTTTAGTTTTAGTTAGTTTTAATGGTGCAGCAACGGTTTGTATTTAATTTGTATCTTTTGAAAATGGCTGTATTTAGTTTGTACTTAGTTTTAGCATAGTTTTAGTTTTCTTCCATTGTAACATTACAGGGCTGCCGATAGGGGAGTACAACTGGACCTTTTGTCCCAGGCCCGGGCTTGAGGGTGCCCGGAGTAGAGAGGGGGTCCACAGAAAGGCTGTTCCATATTGTATAGCGCATCTAAACGCGTTCAGTGGGAGACGCGAATATAAAAACAGAGATAGTGTTCAACTGCGAAATCCGTCTGGGTAGTGCACGTTGACGTGATAACTGTCCGCACTGACTGGAGGGTAGCCCACTCAACGCATTTCGTACCGGGCCCAAGAATTCCTAACTGCAACCCTGTAATTTGAGGCCGTTTAGTTCATTTAAGCAAGACTCTTTGCGATGTTTCATGGAGATGGCAGCGCCATTGCTGCATGTTTGTTTATTATTGTGGTGTCGTCCAGAACCCCTACCTCAGATTTATGTGCCCACGAACTGTGGTTAATTGTATTACATGTCAATCAGATGGCCACAACCAAATGCACCAATAGTCAGAAATCAGGACTGGGAGATTCATTAAATCAGATAATCCCACATTGATTGAAAATACGAAAACTAAAGTACTTTCCTATTTGATTCAATTTAGTTTGTGTGTTGTAGTGCAAATTTATAGTTTAAGTTTTTTTTTTGCAAACTCTCCTTTTAATTTTTAGTGAACAAAAATATTTTTTCACTGGTAGTTTTCCTCTTCTCTATCGCTTTTGTAAGTGATACACAGACAGCTAACCAGAACACTGAGCACACGTTCAATCTTTTGCTTCATAAACTGGTTTGTTGATTGTTTTTACTCCAGCGGAATACCGGATTCTGTGTCCTGGAGGAGAAGGATTCCGACCCAATCCAATCACAGTGATACTGGAGGGTAGATGAACACACACTCACACATTAAAATATACTCCTTATGTAACACATCTGGCCTCCACATGCCTTGGAACATTTTGTAAAATGTCTTCTTTTTGCTGTGACAGATATCAATGAGTGTCAGGAGCTGCCGGGTTTGTGTCAGGGTGGAGACTGCATCAACACGTTTGGCAGTTTTCAGTGTGAATGTCCAAAAGGTTTTGCACTCAATGAAGATACCAGAATCTGTGAAGGTCAGTCAAACACATTCCTTCACACACACACAAATTTAGCATAAAGAGACAAAAATTACAGCCAATCAGAACATTTTTGATGCTTAATATTTTGCTATGTGGAGCATAATTTTTGGAGCTACCCAGCACAACACCACAGAAATAGAAAACAAGTGACTGACAAAACGTTGTGCTTGGTTAGGACTAGTGGTGCACCGATCAGGAAATTTGAGGCCGATACGATCTCCGATTTTTTTTTTTTTTAACACTAAGATCAAAATTGCTTTTTGCCACACTTTTGCAAGTTAAATTGTGCAGTTATATGTTTATGCCCCACACAGTAAAATTACGGTAACACTTTACAAAAATGTTCCATTTGTTAACATTATTTAACAACATTACTGTAGTTAACATGAACTTAATGTTAGCTACAACATATACTATTACATTTTTTAAATCAAAAGTTGTATTAGTTAACATTAGTTAATGCACTATGAACTAACATAAACTAACAATGAACAACTGTAATTGTATTAACTAACATTACAATTAATAAAGGCTGTAAAAATATATTGTTCATTGTTTGTTCATGATACCTAATGCATTAACTAATGTTAACGAATGGAACCTTTTTATCAAGTTACCAAAATTACATTAAAATTACATTGTCAATGTCAAAATTTATTTATAGAGCACAATTTATACAACAGACGTTGACCAATGTGCTTTACAACAAAATCTATAAAACACAATTCTACAGTAGAATAAGACTTAAAAAAACAAATAAAACAGTAAGAAAAAATAGTTTTTAGCAAAGATTTAAAAACCGACTATGTCGGAGCAGAGTTTATGTGTATTGGCAAATTGTTCCATAGCTTGGGTCCAGTTATGGCAAAAGCACATTCACTGCTTTGCTTCAGTCTAGACCTAGGTTCAATAAGCAGTCTTTGAGTCCTTGATCTAAGAGCTCTGGAGGGATTATACAGTGCATCCGGAAAGTATTCACAGCGCTTCACTTTTTCCACATTTTGTTATGTTACAGCCTTATTCCAAAATGGATTAAATTCATTATTTTCCTCAAAATTCTACAAACAATACCCCATAATGACAATGTGAAAGAAGTTTGTTTGAAATCTTTGCAAATGTATTAAAAATAAAAAACGAAAAAAAATCACAGGTACATAAGTATTCACAGCCTTTGCCATGACACTCAAAATTGAGCTCAGGTGCATCCTGTTTCCACTGATCATCCTTGAGATGTTTCTACAACTTGATTGGAGTCCACCTGTGGTAAATTCAGTTGATTGGACATGATTTGGAAAGGCACACACCTGTCTATATAAGGTCCCACAGTTAACAGTGCATGTCAGAGCACAAACCAAGCCATGAAGTCCAAGGAATTGTCTGTAGACCTCCGAGACAGGATTGTATCGAGGCACAGATCTGTGGAAGGGTACAGAAAAAGTGGCCTCCATCATCCGTAAATGGAAGAGGTTTGGAACCACCAGGACTCTTCCTAGAGCTGGCCGCCCGGCCAAACTGAGCGATCAGGGGAGAAGGGCCTTAGTCGGGGAGGTGACCAAGAACCCGATGGTCACTCTGACAGAGCTCCAGCGTTTCTCTGTGGAGAGAGGAGAACCTTCCAGAAGAACAACCATCTCTGCAGCACTCCACCAGTCAGGCCTGTATGGTACAGTGGCCAGACGGAAGCCACTCCTCAGTAAAAGGCACATGACAGCCCGCCTGGAGTTTGCCAAAAGGCACCTGAAGGACTCTCAGACCATGAGAAACAAAATTCTCTGGTCTCTTTGGCCTGAATGGCAAGCGTCATGTCTGGAGGAAACCAGGCACCGCTCATCACCTGGCCAATACCATCCCTACAGTGAAGCATGGTGGTGGCAGCATCATGCTGTGGGGATGTTTTTCAGCGGCAGGAACTGGGAGACTAGTCAGGATCGAGGGAAAAATGAATGCAGCAATATACAGAGACATCCTTGATGAAAACCTGCTCCAGAGCGCTCTGGACCTCAGACTGGGGCGAAGGTTCATCTTCCAACAGGACAACGACCCTAAGCACACAGTCAAGATAACAAAGGAGTGGCTATGGGACAACTCTGTGAATGTCCTTGAGTGGCCCAGCCAGAGCCCAGACTTGAACCCGATTGAACATCTCTGGAGAGATCTGAAAATGGCTGTGCACCAACGCTCCCCATCCAACCTGATGGAGCTTGAGAGGTCCTGCAAAGAAGAATGGGAGAAACTACCCAAAAATAGGTGTGCCAAGCTTGTAGCATCATACTCAAAAAGACTTGAGGCTGTAATTGGTGCCAAAGGTGCTTCAACAAAGTATTGAGCAAAGGCTGTGAATACTTATGTACATGTGATTATTTTTTTCAGTTTTTTATTTTTAATAAATTTGCAAAGATTTCAAACAACTTCTTTCAAGTTGTCATTATGGGGTATTGTTTGTAGAATTTTGAGGAAAATAATTAATTTAATACATTTTGGAATAAGGCTGTAACATAACAAAATGTGGAAAAAGTGAAGCGCTGTGAATACTTTCCGGATGCACTGTATATACTAAGTAGATCAGAGAGATAAGATGGAGCTAAGTTGTTTAAGGACTTATAAACATATAAGAGAATTTTAAAATCAACTCTGAAGCGGACTGGTTGCCAGTGTATTGAGGCTAAGATAGGTGTAATTCTGGAACATTTATAGACGGACCAGAGATGATGAGTTTATTCCATAATACAGGGAATTACAGTAGTCTAAACGGGACGTAACAAACGTATGGATCACTCTTTCAAAGTCTCTTGTAGAAAGAAATGGCTTAACATTAGCTAAAAGATGTAAATGAAAAAAACTACATCTAACAACTGAATTTATCTGTTTGTCTAATTTAAGATCACTGTCAAATAAAAATCCCAAATTCTTACACACGTTTTAGCTTGGGAGGCAAGGTGGCTTAAATTAAAATTACATGTAGCAGTCAGTGGGACCAAACAAGATAATCTCAATTTTATTTTCATTTAAATTAAACAAGTTTGAGGACATCCATAATTTTATGTCCTTTAGGCAGACCAATAAAGGATCAAGAATTTTTTTTACTGTGCGTCTCAGAGGCAAATAAATCTGGGTATCGTCAGCATAACAATGGAAGGATACACCATGTTTCATAAAAATAGATCCGATTGGAAGCATGTATAAGGAAAAAAGAACAGGGTCGAGAATGGAACCCCCCACGGAAGATGTGCTACAGAGGACTTGAAGTTACCTAGGCTGATTGAAAACCTTCTATCTGTCATATAAGAATGAAAACATTTGAGAACATACCCACACAGTGCTTGAGATGAGAAATGAGGATGTTATGGTCGACCTTATCAAAAGCTGCACTGAGATCTAAAAGAACAAGGATTGCATTATCACCAGAGTCAACAGTTAATACAAAATCATTTAAAACTTTTAACAAAGCAGACTCTGTACTATGAAATGCTCTGATACCCGACTGAAATATCTCAAATATAGAATTTGCATTCAAGAAAGATTGTAATTGTAATAGAACTGCTTTTTCCAAAACTTTTGAGATGAAGGGCAAATTCGAAATAGGTCTATAATTTGTTAAGTCAACAGGATCAAGGTTCGGTCTGTTAAGGGATGGTATCACTATAGCATGCTTAAAGTGATCAGGTAGGGTACCCGTGTTAAGACATTTATTTATTATGGAAAGAAGACTGTGCCCCACAGTGTCAAAGAGCTGCTTGATAAGACATGAAAGGATAGTATCATGAAAACAAGACGTAGGCTTAAGTTGAGCAATAATTTCCTGAAGAGTGGAAAGAGAGATGGACTCAAACTCACTCCAACCAGCAGTACAAACAGGGGGTTCAGATGGATCATAGGCAGCTGGCAGAATCTGTGATCTCTGACCAGCAATCTTATCAACAAGAAATCTGCGAAAATTCTCACAGATTGTAGTAGATGACTGTTGGTGAGCTTTACCGGATGGATTAATTATAGAGTTTATTGTAGAAAAAATAATTCTCGGTTTATGACAGTTCATTGCAATAATATCAGAATAATATTTAATCTTTGCAGCCTTTACTGGTTTCTGAAAGTTAGACAGAGAGTCCCTTAGAGCTTCCTAGTACACCTGTAGTTTGTACTTTTTCCAGTTTAGCTCAGCTTGTCAGCACAACCGTCTAAGAGAACGTATGGTGACATTTAAACATGGCTCAACTTTAGGTTTAGGGTGTTTAGGTTTTAATGGTGCAACAGAATCTAAAATAATTAAACAAGTGGAATTAATTTAAAAGGATCATTTGAGAATCGCTGACTACTTTATACATCAGAGGGAAATCTTCACTGGTAGTGGGGCTAAATGTTCAGGATTATCGGACAGTGGCAGGTGGTTTTTCCTTTTGAACAACAAGAGCGGCATTAAAAATAAAAGACTTATGATCAGAGAAATGATTAGCACAAATATTAGTATCAGAGACATGTAAACTGTATGATAAAACCAGGTCTAACATGTGGCCCTGAGTATGAGTAGGGCCATTCACCCACTGGGTAAGATCAAATGAATCAATAAGATTTAAAAGTTCCTTAGATAAAAAATCAGTTACACAGCAAACATGAATGTTGATGTCCCCAAGAATTAAATGTCTATCGTGATTTGTGATAATTCCACCTAGAATGTCCGCAAATTCATAGAGAAAATCCTTGTTAGGTTTTGGAGGTTGGTAAACCAGTGCGACCACAACCGGCTTTACAGAGTTAATTTGATACAATTGTAATTCGAAACTATGGAAAGCATCTGTTGGTAGGGACCGACACTGAAATTTGTTTTATAAAACAGATGCTAGTCCTCCACCCCGTCTCGTGGTCCGAGGGGAGTTAATAAACGTATAGTCCTGAGGTGTGAGTTCCGAAGGGGTTTGGTCTCCTACTTTTAGCCAAGTTTCAGTCACAAATAGAAAATCTAATGTGCTTGATGTAATAAAATCATTCAGTATGAATGTCTTATTTACCAGCGATCGAGTGTTTTATCAGTGCCATCCTGGTCAACACCACGTCGTAAGCCGGCTGTGTTTCATGACATAGTGGGCGAAGATTGCAGGGATTTACTCCTCCATGTCAAATCCGGGGCCATACACCCAAAGAGGATTTGATGGTAGAATCTGAGGCAACAGGTAGAATCCAATGGTATGGCTCCTCCAAGAGCACCAGGAAATGAATCGATCATAGCCCAAGGGTAAGGCAACAGAAAACAGGCAAGATTGAGTCGCCGACCGAGATGCCAGATATTACTTCAGCTTGAGAGCAATACCTCCTCGCTTTCTGCGTCTTCTTTGACTGCGACGTTTCCTCCAGGGAATATCATAGGGGAGGTGGCGCAGGTATGTTTGCTAGAAAGGGGGGAGGACAGGAGCATGTTCCTCTTAGAGTGTTGTTAGATAGTCTTTCGAAGGTTTATTGAATGTCAAAAAGCTGTGAGTTAAAAGGAACAAAAAGTACAAGGACAAACAGCTCCCGGTAGACGGCATGCCACACACACCGTTTCTTCAAGTCTTCTGAAGTCATACGATTGTGAATTGCTAACATTTATTTGTTTTGAAACAGTTATGAATAATTCTGTTGTCAATATCAAAAGGTCATTATGACATACTGGTAAGCAGTAAAAACCATGTGAGCATCACACACTGCAGAGATACATTCAAAAATAAGAAAAATATATCCATTACAAGCTCTAAAACTGTTCCAGTGAGAAATCATTCATATCTATGATTTGTTTACTGTCTTTGGCGTTTTGCTGTAACACAAATCACTAATTATTAAGCAAATGCGTGAAGACGCGGTGCCGTTATGGTTCAAATATAATTGCTGCGATTAGTGGTAATGTGACCAACATTAATCTGATTTAAATTGGGATCCTCACAGAATAGCGCTGAGCTGATGGACTGATGAGATGTTAAGAGAACCTGGAGAGCATGCATGTTTGATTGGCATATTGAAGGGAGTGAATTTGAAATTACCCAAACAGTCTCTATCGCTCAACACAACGTCTGATTGTCACAACTCACGTTACATCACGTATGCTCAGATTTGTATACGCATGTTTATTTGTTGTTTAATTTGTTTTTATACCCATTTGCAGTCTCTTTAAACTCTCTGTGCTCACAGTGCAGTGAGTCAGAATTACTACCATAATGACTCAAGAAAATGGGCAACTTAATATTCATACACATGTAATTCAATTCATTTTTCAAAACAAACCTGCATATTCATCTGAATAACAGCATGTCTGAAAGTTTAAATTCGTGAATACCTCCAGAGGCCACACTGTCATGCATCAAGGGCTGAGAAAGCGCTCATTCATTAGAGTAGCAGTGTATGTGTGATTCCCTGCGTGCTGCAAAAAAGATCGGCCGTGATTGTTGGCACAATCTGCCGATCGCTGATCACAGACTTAAGATGAAGATTGGCTGATTTAGATCGGTGGCCGATCGATCGGTGCACCCCTAGTTAGGACATGATGTTGCTGAGATGAAATGTTCCCTATTATTAACTGATTAAGTCAAGTTGACCAAAGTTTAAATGTGACAAAAATGTAAATGCCTTTACATCAGAATATGACTAATATTGGTATGTGTGTTTAGATGTAAACGAGTGTGAGAGGCCAGGTATCTGCGGTCCAGGCCAGTGTTATAACACCATTGGAAACTACACCTGCATCTGCCCACCTGAGTACATGCAGATTAACGGAGGAAACAACTGCATGGGTCTGCATGAGTCTACACAAACACACATCACACACACACATGCATTCACATACTACATATACAACACACAGTTACACTTTTGGTAATGTCATTTAATTCAGATTGTAATGTGAGTTGTGTGTTTTGTGTGTGTTCAGACATGCGGAAGAGTTTGTGTTACAGGAACTACTACTCTGATAATGCCACATGTGATGGAGAACTCACCTTCAACGTGACCAAGAAATTCTGCTGCTGCTCCTACAACATCGGTCGTGCCTGGAACAAACCCTGTGAACAGTGTCCCATACCCAGCACCAGTAAGACACACACAGAGATTTAAATGAGAACCTATCATGGATTTATTTTGGCTTTTGGCTTATTTTGCTCAGTCTGGTACCCATAGAATGGCTATGTAAACCCATTTACACAGAAACACCTACTCACACACAGTCTGGGGTGGGTTACGATTTCTGAGGCCCCAAGCAACTGACCAACCCGGGGCCCCATTTTGAAAAATTGTGCTTGAAAAAATGACATAAAATTGATTTTAAATCATAATTTTAAATTAATCCTATCAGCCACTGTAGCCAAGTACATTCAAAATGTTTAATGAAATAAAAATCTAGTTAAAGATAATGAATGTATTTTTTTTCTGTTTTTTCACAATACAGTGATAACAAGCAATATTTACCTACATATATTTTACAAAACACTTTTTTTCCTTTATTTATTTATTTATTTTTTTTGTGAACAGGGTGTGCAAAACTACTTTACCCAGTAATATTTTGAAATTCCGTTGTTACAGTATATATTAATATTATAACCCAACAATTATTTATTGTTGTCCAGTTTGACATTATAATATAATACAGTAATATTATTATTAATTTGACTTGTTGTATACAATAGTAATATATTTCTGTCTTATTTACTTTACTTTCACCTGGAGCTAATATTCTGGCGCTGCAGTGTATTGTTCACCATATTGCAAAAGGCTGTATTTTATGTAAGCATCGTAGGCAACATTCGTAAAAGTAAACATACAAGACACGGCAGCCCCTCAGCTCACTATAGCAGAAAGTAAAAAACAATGCCGTTTATCAAGCGCTTAAACTGTGTTTGGTGCAGAACAATCTGGAATAATGTTAAACATTGTAACACTCACCTCTTTGCAACTTGAACTTGTTCAGAAATATTTGTGACACCTTCGCTAAAAACAATCTAGACGCAGCTCAACGAATGAAACAGAACGCAGGTGTCTCAACGTGCATTTTTGAAATCTGAAGTTCTTTTTAACTTGACACAGTGTCTAAAACTGTTCCGGTCCTGCCTGAGACACTGAAGAAACATCAAGGATGTTCGGCCAGGGCGTTTACATAGAAAAACAATGGAAAACAGAACAGATGCACGCAAAAACACTTTCGGTGTAAACGGCCTCTAACTCATCCGTTCGCTCATATCTGTGTGAGTGAAAGCGCATGGGCGAAACAAGTTCGGAAGGCCTATATATTTTTTCATAAATTAAAAACCTGAACCCAAAGTCCTACTGACCTGAACCCAGCAGCTTCGTGAACTGCTCTGAGATCGCAGACAACAACGTATCTGCGTGTGCAACATGTCACCCCTCAAGCGGTTTTTGCTGAGATTTCCTACCGGGGCGGGGGGCACCCCGACGTCCAGGGCCTCACGCAATTGCATGGTTTGCATGGTGGTTAAAACCGCTACTGCACACAGTCATGTAAGTGTAACATCGAAGGGCAGGCAAGGCAGAACAGGCACAGGAACAAACAAAGACGATGATGAAGAGGAAAGAACCCAAACGTGAAATCCTAACGTGAAAGTATCAAAACAAGGTGGCACACAAACATGAACAGAAACTTGAGCCATACAGACTTGACTGGAATAAACTATTACTTGAATAAACTATGACTAGACTAAGACTTAGACTAGCTACAACATTACATTTACAATACTCGCCCAAGGACACTGGCAAACATGAGGGCTAAAATACAGAGACAGGGGTTAACAAGATAACAAGACGAATCAAACGAGAACCAATGACAAGACATGACTAATGAACATAATAACGAGACAATTATTGGGTGTCCATCCAACTATTTTTATGTGCATTTTGAAATTGCGCATAAGAAATCCTGAATGGTAATGCTTGATATGCGAATACACTTTCTAAATTCGCTTACAATTTAATGCACTAGGAGGAGGTGGATTTTCTATAGTTTCGCATTATTTAAAATGCGCATTAAGGTGATGGAAACGGTTTATTCACAAAACAGTGACGTGTTTTGACCATTCGTGCATGTGTTATGAGTGTGCGATAGCTTGATGTAACTAGCCTACCGAAAGGTCTGACCGTGGCACACAATTCTTTGAACATAGCGCTTGTCATTCAGAAGCGTTTAACCCACAGCTGGTCGATAAAGTGGGTCCTCACAATCCGCCAGAACAGTTTTAAGAGCGGTGCTCCCAGGTATGCGGAGACTATTTCAGCCCACATTATATCAGATATTACACTTATTCTGCAGTGTCTCGTGGATGTATTTAATAAAATGAGATACATGCTCCAATCTTGCAAATAAAAGTGTCCCCAAAGCAGGGAGAAGTCATTCAGCTGCTCCATCATGACGAGGCGACTCCCTCATAATAATATGCATTACATAGTGGGTGGAAACACACAACAACGCGTATTTTCACAAGTCAAATTTTTAGAAATGTGCTTAAAAAATGCTAAACATTTTGGATTGAAACCCAACAATAGACAATAAACCAATGAGAACAAAACACATGAAACATGAGGGTCACATGACTAGATAAAACAGGATCACATGAGGGGAACATGAAGTCACATGACATGAACAGGAGCAAGGAGCAAGAAATTGAAAGCTAAACTTCAAAATAAAAGACATGAACATAAGAACATGAATCAAAACATGAACAAAACACATGAACGTGACAGTAAGTAACAGTTGTTCTCTGTTGTAGATGAGTTTGCTGTGCTGTGTGGAAGTGAGAGACCTGGATATTTCATTGATATCTACACCGGACAAGTTGTTGGTAAATGCCACCCCCCAAACACACACACACAAAGATATACAAGTATAAACACAGAAACACACACACAATTCTGTCTGTAGATTCCTCTCTGGCTTCAGTTGCGTGTGTGTTTGTGATCCACAGACATCGACGAGTGCCGGGAGATTCCAGGTGTGTGTGAGAACGGAGTGTGTATCAACATGATCGGCAGTTTCCGCTGTGAATGTCCGATGGGTTTCGTCTATAACGACAAGCTGATCATCTGTGAGGGTAAGAGCTTGTGTGTGTGTGTGTGTGTGTGTGTGTGTGTGTTAAAGTGTGAAAATGTACACAACTTAGTTATTTACAGGAGTGACTCTGCATTCTACTATACAATTCACTCCTGTAAAATTCAGGTACCACATTTACTTTAAATCTGTGTAGTGTGTACAGAACCGAACTGAAGAACTTGTTAAAGGAGTGGCGTAATTAGAAACATCAGACTTGAGAGAGTCTCTCTTTGTCAGCCCTGTGGTTTCAGGATAATACATGCAATACAGTCCAAAGAGTGCAGGCTTTTTAAAAGCCACAGTTCAAAGAACATAAACAAAACACGGTGCATTTGTCGATGGCAGCTTACTAAAAAGTAGCTATAAATGTAAAATATTATTTTTGGTTGTTAAACTGTTGGCATCTATGTTTCTAGTTTGCTGCTGCTATACGGCAAACTTTTCAAACTTAATTTTCAGCAAAATTAATATTTTCATAAATTTATGTTTTATAAATAAACTCAGCAAGACCAGTTATAATATGCTGACTGTTCCAATATGTTGAACACTTTACTTAGGACTGTGCTAGTGAAAATTGTCTCCTATCCATAACAGATATTTTCATCATGCTCCTACTAATTGAAGTAATCTTTAGGAATATCTGAAGGCAAACAAGGCCAGTTTATTTCCTAATATCAAACATCATTTGAACAGAACATTTTTTAGACAAGAGGAAAACTTTGTCCTTAATTTGTCAATAGTCTTGGAGTTCCAGACTTTAAAGCCCTTTAAGCACAGGTAAGGCCATGGATGGCTCCTTATTTCTGTGGTTAGGTAAATAAAAACAAAAAGGATTATAGAAATAAGGTGTTAATTAATTTTGATTGAGTTTAGTTCATTTAGTTCATAGTTCATTTAGTTGATTTCACATAGCAGTTTAAAGGGTTAGTTTACCCAAAAATGAAAATTCTCTCATCATTTACTCACCCTCATGCCATCCCAGAAGTGTATGACTTTCATTCTTCTTCAGAACACAAATATATATATTTTTTTTTTCTCCCCAATTTGGAATGCCCAATTCCCAATGTGCTCTAAGTCCTTGTGGTGGTGTAGTGACTCGCCTCAGTCTGGGTGGCGGAGGACGAATCTCAGTTGCCTCAGCGTCTGAGACCGTCAATCTACGCATCTTATCACATGGCTTGTTGAGCACGTTACTGCGGAGACCTAGTGCGTGTGGAGGCTTCACACTATTCTCCACGGCATCCATGCTCAACTCACCATGCGCCCCACCGAGAGCAAACCACATTATAGCGACACAAGGAGGTTAACCCAACGTGAATCTACCCACCTTAGCAACCAGGCCAGTTGGTTGTTTAGGAAGCCTGACTGGAGTCACTCAGCACGCCCTGGATTCGAACTTGCGATTCCAGGTGTGGTAATCAGCGTCTTTACTTGTCTTTACCCAGGCCCCCGAACACAAAGATTTTTAGAAGAATATTTCAGCTCTGTAGCATTTTTTACTATAAATATTCACTTTCACATTCTTCTTTTGTTTTTGGCAATTTTCATTCTTTGTGCATATCGCCTCATACTGGGCAGGGAGGAGAATTTATAGTAAAAACAAATGAAAGAAAGTTCTACACATCTGGAATGGCATGAGGGTGAGTAATTGATGAGAGAATTTTAATTTTTGGATGAACTATCCGATTAAAGATAAAAAATTCTGCATTGAATTCAAAAGGTTTCATATACTTAGATGGTGATAAATAACTCCAGTTATGCAATTATACATAAGTAATTATGTTTTATATATATATATATATATATATATATATATATATATATATATATATATATATATATATATATATATATATATATATATATACTGGCAGCCAAAAGTTTGGAATAATGTACAGATTTTGCTGTTTCGAAAGGAAATTGGTACTTTCATTCACCAATTCAAATGATCACAAAGTATAGTCAGGACATTACTGATGTAAAAAACAGCACCATCACTATTTGAAAAAAGTCATTTTTGATCAAATCTACACAGGCCCCATTTCCAGCAGCCATCACTCCAACACCTTATCCTTGAGTAATCATGCTAAACTGCTAATTTGGTACTAGAAAATCACTTGCCATTATATCAAGCACAGCTGCAAGCTATTTGGTTCATTAAATGAAGCTTAACATTGTCTTTGTGTTTGTTTTTGAGTTGTCACAGTATGCAATAGACTGGCATGTCTTAAGGTCAATATTAGGTCAAAAATGGCAAAAAATAAACAGCTTTCTCTAGAAACTCGTCAGTCAATCATTGTTTTGAAGAATGAAGGCTATACAATGCTTGAAATTGCCAAAAAACTGAAGATTTCATACAAAAGTGTACACTACAGTCTTCAAAGACAAAGGACAACTGGCTCTAACAAGGACAGAAAGAGATGTGGAAGGCCAGATGTACAACTAAACAAGAGGATAAGCACATCAGAGTCTCTATTTTGAGAAATAGACGCCTCACATGTCCTCAGCTGACAGCTTCATTGAATTCTACCTGCTCAACACCAGTTTCATGTACAACAGTAAAGAGAAGACTCAGGGGTGCAGGCCTTATGGGAAGAATTGCAAAGAAAAAGCCACTTATGAAACAGAAAAACAAAAAGAAAAGGTTAGAGTGGGCAAAGAAACACAGACATTGGACAACAGATAATTGGAAAAGAGTGTTATGGATCTTAACCCCATTGAGCTTTTGTGGGATCAGCTAGACTGTAGGGTGCGTGAGAAGTGCCCGACAAGTGCTACAGAAAGTGTGGGGTGAAATGTCACCTGAGTATCTGGACAAACTGACAGATAGAATGGCAAGGATCTGCATAGCTATCATTGCTGCATGTGGAGATTTTTTGATGAGAACTCTTTGAAGTAGTTTAAGAAGTTCTGAACATTGTTTTCAAATTGTATTAGTAATTTTTCACGTTATTAATGTCCTGACTACACATTGTGATCAGTTGAATGTCATTTTGGTGAATAAAAGTACCAATTTCTTTCCATAAGAGCAAAATCTGTACATTATTCCAAACTTTTGGCTGCCAGTGTGAAAATATATATATATATATATATACACTATATTGCCAAAAGTATTCGCTCATCTGCCTTTAGACGCATATGAACTCAAGTGACATCCCATTCTTAATCCATAGGGTTTAATATGACGTCGGCCCACCCTTTGCAGCTATAACAGCTTCAACTCTTCTGGGAAGGCTTTCCACAAGGTTTAGGAGTGTGTTTATGGGAATTTTTTACCATTCTTCCAGAAGCGCATTTGTGAGGTCAGACACTGATGTTGGACGAGAAGGCCTGGCTCGCAGTCTTCGCTCTAATTCATCCCAAAGGTGCTCTATCGGGTTGAGGTCAGGACTCTGTGCAGGCCAGTCAAGTTCTTCCACACCAAACTCGCTCATCCATGTCTTTATGGACCTTGCTTTGTGCACTGGTGCGCAGTCATGTTAGAACAGGAAGGGGCCATCCCCAAACTGTTCCCACAAAGTTGGGAGCTTGGAATTGTCCAAAATCTCTTGGTATGCTGAAGCATTCAGAGTTCCTTTCACTGGAACTAAGGGGCCAAGCCCAGCTCCTGAAAAACAACCCCACACCATAATCCCCCCTCCACCAAGCTTCACAGTTGGCACAATGCAGTCAGACAAGTACCGTTCTCCTGGCAACCGCCAAACCCAGACTCGTCCATCAGATTGCCAGATGGAGAAGCATGATTCGTCACTCCAGAGAACGCGTCTCCACTGCTCTAGAGTCCAGTGGCGGCGTGCTTTACACCACTGCATCCGACGCTTTGCATTGCACTTGGCGATGTATGGCTTGGATGCAGCTGCTCGGCCATGGAAACCCATTCCATGAAGCTCTCTACGCACTGTTCTTGAGCTAATCTGAAGGCCACATGAACTTTGGAGGTCTGTAGTGATTGACTCTGCAGAAAGTTGGCGACCTCAGCACACTATGCGCCTCAGCATCCGCTGACCCCGCTCTGTCATTTTACGTGGCCTACCACTTCGTGGCTGAGTTGCTGTCATTCCCAATCGCTTCCACTTTGTTATAATACTACTGACAGTTGACTGTGGAATATTTAGTAGCGAGGAAATTTCACGACTGGACTTGTTGCACAGGTGGCATCCTATCACAATACCACGCTGGAATTCACTGAGCTCCTGAGAGCGGTCCATTCTTTCACAAATATTTGTAGAAGCAGTCTGCATGCCTAGGTGCTTCATTTTACACACCTGTGGCCATGGAAGTGATTGGAACACCTGAATTCAATTATTTGGATGGGTGAGCGAATACTTTTGGCAATTTAGTGTGTATATATATATATATATATATATATATATATATATATATATATATATATATATATATATATATATATATATACAACAGTTAGTTTTGGTCCTCGAATCTGATTGTTTATTGTTTATCGAATAACTTGTTAGAAACAGCACAAGCCGTGATACTATTTCTGAAGTGACTTTTTTGAATTACTAACGAAGGCTTGGATGCATCATTTGGTTTGAACAGCAATGGCAGATTCTGATCCGTCGCGTAAGAAAGTAGTTCCAAGCACAAATGCGTTTTTTATGACCGTTCTCAGTGTTTCCTAATTTTTTTACATTTACTTGTTCATTGAACTGTTGTATATAAGCAACATCACACTCACAATCATGCTATATGGCCCTAAATCAGCACTGCTGTGATTAGCTACGGCACTCTACCTGTGGCCGAATCATAGCAGTGCTGATGTAGGGCCCTATCGCACTCTTGCTCGTGTGATATTGCTTATATATAAAATTAAATGCAATTATTTAATAAACAAACTTTGAGCATGTGGATGACGGTATACACCGATCAGCCACAACATTAAAACCACCTGCCTAATATCGTGTAGGTCCCCATCGTGCAGCCAAAACAGCTTTGACCCATCGAGGCATGGATTCTACAAGACCTCACGTCTAAAGACGTTAGCAGCAGATCCTTTAAGTCCTGTAAGTTGCGAGGTGGGGCCTCCATAGATAAGACTTGGTCAAGCACATCCCACAGATGCTCAATCGGACTGAGATCTGGGGAATTTGGAGGCCATATCAACACCTTGAACTCTTTGTCATGTTCCTCAAACCATTCCTGAACTATTTTTGCAGTGGCAGGGGACATTATCCTGCTGAAAGAGGCCACTGCCATCAGTGAATACCGTTGCCATGAAGGGGTGCATGTGGTCTGTAACAATCTTTAGGTAGGTGGTACGTGTCAGAGTAACATCCACATGAATGCCAGGACCCAAGGTTTCCCAGCAGAACATAGCCCAGATCATCACACTGCCTCTGCCGGCCTGCCTTCTTCCCATGGTGCATCCTACTGCCATCTAGCCCACATGATCTAAAAGAAAACGTGATTCATCAGACCAGGCCACCTTCTTCCATTGCTCTATGGTCCAGTTCTGATGCTCATGTGCCCATTGTAGGCGCTTTTGGCAGTGGACAGGGTTCAGCATAGGCACTCTGACCGGTCTGTGGCTACGCAGCCCCATACGCAGCAAGCTGCAGTGCACTGTGTGTTCTGACACCTTTCTATCATGGCCAGCATTATGTTTTTCAGCAATTTCACCTGTGGATTTAATGTTGTGGCTGATCAGTGTATGTCAGTCACCACCAAAGACCATTTTAGATTAACCCTGACTATGTCACACCATGTATTTTGTACACACATTTAACATAATTTATGGGCTTCACTCCTGCAAATACTATATATTCAGTTCACACTCTCAAAACCTTCTAGTGTGTACATGCCCTCTATTGACCATGTAATGTGTTTGCGTGTAGATATTGATGAGTGTCAAAATGGACCGGTGTGTCAGCAGCACGCTGTCTGTTTGAATGTTCCTGGAAGTTACCGCTGTGAGTGTAAACCTGGATACCGGCAGACACCCACACAGCAGTGTGTAGGTGAGTGTGTGTATCACATGACATCAGTGTGTGGATAATGATGATGATGTTGATGATGATAATGATGGTGTTTCTTGTACTCTCAGATCGTAATGAGTGTGCTGAGAATCCAAACATCTGCAGTCCGGGTCAGTGTATTGACATGGTTGGCAGTTATCGCTGTATCTGTCCCAACGGCTTCAAATCCACTCCAGATCTGTGTATCGGTGAGAGATCAACACACAGCTGTCTCTCTGTTTTATTAGTTAAGTTAGACATGATGTTAACTGTACAGAATATTCTCTCTGTGTTCAGATGTTGATGAGTGTGAGCGGCAGCCGTGCGGTAATGGAACTTGTAAGAACACTGTTGGCTCCTACAACTGCCTGTGTTACCCAGGATTCCAGCTGTCACACAACAATGACTGCATTGGTACAACACACCACTAAGATCAACTCATATTGTTGTTTTACGACTGATACAGTTCTCAGCTGTGGTTTCTAATGTAGACAGTTGTGTTTATGGCTGCATGATTTCCTCCTTTAAGTGTATTTGTGTGTGTTGTTCAGACACAGACGAGTGTGCGTCTCTCAGGGGCTTGTGTAGAAACGGCAACTGCTTCAACACTGTGGGTTCATTTGTGTGTGTGTGTCTGGATGGATATAAACTCTCTCCCGATGGCAGGACTTGTGTAGGTGAGACACGAACCTTATTTACAGCATCTAACTCCATTTTCTGTGTTTTCATTTACTATCTATTTACAGTTTACTTTTAGATTATTTTTATATTGCTAAATGTAGATAATTTCCTTTATGTTTACATCGACTGTTTCTTTGTTGTGTTTGCACAATTATTTGTTCTGTCTAAGCATTTCAATGCC
This sequence comes from Myxocyprinus asiaticus, assembly GCF_019703515.2. Classification (NCBI taxonomy): domain Eukaryota; kingdom Metazoa; phylum Chordata; class Actinopteri; order Cypriniformes; family Catostomidae; genus Myxocyprinus; species Myxocyprinus asiaticus. The sequence continues at coordinate 33,178,514 of NC_059361.1, forward strand.
CAACAAACTCAGTGTAAGCTGTGCAAATGACAAATTATCCAACTTGACTTGAAACTTGACTCCTTCCGTACAGACATCAATGAGTGTTTGATCAATCCTGGCACATGCGGTCCTGGAACATGTCAGAATCTAGACGGTTCTTACAGGTGCATCTGTCCTCTAGGATATTACCTCCAGAACGAGAGGTGTGAAGGTCAGTGACACTTTAAAATTATCATCAGTAAGTTTTATTGGTGTCTGAATATATAAAGTAACCATATAATTGCATGAAGCTTGAACAGGAAATAGATTCAGAGATGAGTCTCAGCGTCAGACACCACACGACAATCAGTTCACTGTCTGATATTATGCACAACACTGGAAAGCACTTCTGAAACTGTTCATTGAAACAGTTGCACCATTATTCGATTTATTTTTTTCCATGGTGGAGATAAATCTGCCCCTAAATGGCACATAAAGAAAAGCAAACTGTGGTTAATCACTCTACACATCTTTTCCTAAGTGGGGTATTCTTGGCCAGAATAATCTGCAAAGTGGACCAGACTTTATGCTAGTTAAAAGTCTGATTACATGAAACATGAGCAAATCTGACCAGGCCAAATAAAACACTGCAATCTCTCTCTGTTTTTGGTCAGATATTGATGAATGCAGTCACACTCCAGAGATATGTATCTTCGGTAAGTGTGTAAACACACCGGGCAGCTTCAGGTGCGACTGTCCGGAGGGATTCCAGCTCTCCTCATCCGGAAAGAGATGTGTGGGTGAGTTTTTCCAGACAGCTTCCTGTCACTGTTCATGTACAATAGAGTCTTTATTACAGAATCCCATACACACCAGTTTACATGGCTTAATTAAATATTAAAAGCATCGTGTAGAATGTCAGTTATGAAGCTCGTCGTATTTAATGAGTGAAGCTCGTCATATTTTTTCACTTATTCGTTAACTGTCTCACACTTTCCATCAGTCACTCTGTCTGTCTGACCTGGAGAACAGAACAGAGTGTTTCCTAGCTGTGTGTGTGTGTGTGTGTGTGTGTGTGTGTATGTGTGCAAAAGGGTGGAAAGGCTTCTGTGAATGAAAAACAGGCTTCAGGGAATAAGAGCAACAGAGCCGCCCAACTCTTTCTCAAGAGCTCACACATACACGCAGACATCATTAAAACTAGGTGTGGGTCGTATATGCAAACATTTTTATCGTTATATTATTGAAATAGAATAAATGTTTGACAAAGGTCTGTGCCCTTTATATTATGTTATTTAATAAAAATCTGTAAGTTTTATGACAGTATGTACAGGGTTTCCGCGGGTCTTAAAAAAGTATTAAAAAGTCTTAATTCGTCCTTCCACAAATTAAGGCCTTAAAAAGGTATTAAATCAGAGCAAAAAGTCTTAAATTCATAAGGTCATGACATTAAATGTTATGAGGGATTGTTTTCTTGTTGCGTTTAAGTAGGGTCACCAGACGTACCGTTTTATTCATTTTAAGGCACAATTTACAATCATGTTTTAATCAAACCGCACAATGATGACTCTTAAGACATTCAAGATATTAAAGCTTTATTTTCTGTTAAAGCATAATTTTCTGGAAAGCTGCTTTGAAACAGTCGATGTTGTGAAAAGCGCTATACTAAACTTCACTTGAATTCATTTAGAGTTTATATTATTATTATATTGTTTAAAAAAGAAAACACATAAATGCACAAAATAATATAATAAACATGTCCAGAGACACCCAAGTAGCCAAATTTTTTTTTTCATTGTGAAATTGGTAAAACATTTATTTTATTTGGCCTTAAAAATCTTAAATTTCGTTCTTATGAACCTGCAGATAGCCTGAATTATGTCCCGGTTTCAGCTGGTAGGCTCACTGATTTTTTCTTATTACATTTAATATAATCATTGTCCTTCTCGCTGTTGTCTTCGGAATCGTTTGCAGTGAAGAGAAGCAATTTCGATGTGTCGCACGTTGATTTGGTGATACTTTAATTCTAGTCTTTCTGCAAATCTGCTGAAGGTCTGATCAGAAGGTAAATGTTATTTGCACATTCTGGTGGAGCAGAGGTTTTAAAGCCTTAATATACTTTTTGTAAAATGAGTTAAAAAGTAATGGAGATCTACTGAAAGTTGTATTTTAAACTTTGAAGTGTTACTATAATGATGACTCTTCATGTGATCCCTAGACATTTACTTTTAGAGAACATATTGACGTATTGTGTTCCCTTCAATTGATTCTTTAAATTTTCTTTAGTTGGTCTTAAAAAGTCTTAAATTTAGCTTCATAAAACCTGCAGAAACTGTACTTTTGCTATTTTTCCCATTGTAAAAAAGGTGTGGAAGTGGTGTTTATTCATTTATCACTCTATTCTTAAAATGTTTGTTTGATATCAAAATATACATCATTTTACATTTTTTTTATAGTAAAATAATTAAAGCACTAGCAGTAAAGAATGTCAGCATTAGCAACAGTAACTAAGGGGGCGGGGCCTAGTGGATGTCAGTTTCACGTCATGAAAAAAGCATCTTCCTCATTTTCTCACTGAATGCAAAGAACACACATTCCTAACCATGCGGTGGTGTTTTGCGCAAACACAGTAAAAACAATACTTGATTATGAACACTGGCTGACTTATTTCTCATTTTAACCAGTGTATCACCCACTCCCTAAAAGAAGCTGTTTGAATTTATACAGGATTCTTTCTTACCCTCAGATATTCGTGTAAATTATTGTTACACAAAGTTTGAGAATGGACGCTGTCTGGTGCCGAAGCCTCTGAACACGACTAAAGGAGTTTGTTGCTGCAGCGCCATGCCGGGTCAGGGCTGGGGCGACCCCTGTGAAATCTGCCCTGGCAAAGATGAAGGTAAATGTTTGACACAAAAACACACACACTCAGTGTTTTTTTTTTGTTTGTTTTGTTTTGTTTTTTACACTCCAGTCATTATGAGTGTGTTTGTGTGTGTTTCAGAGGCGTACACAGCATTATGTTTTGCTCCTGGAAAAAGTTTCACTATAGACGACACTGCATTGGGTGAGTGACGCTAACCTGATGAAATCAAAGAGTCTGTGTGTGTTAGTGCATTCGTTCACACAGACTAATGAATTGTGGGTTTCAGATGTCGACGAGTGCACAGAAAATCCTGGCATCTGTAAAAACGGACACTGCATCAACACAGACGGAACGTTCCGCTGCGAGTGTCCATTCGGCTACAGACTCGATTTCACAGGGATAAACTGTGAAGGTCAGGGTTGATTTTTAACATTTAAACTGATCTGCCAAACATGAGCAAATTTAATCAAACTACTTCAGTGTGAAGTGTCTATGAATCATTTTTACAATCCTATTAGTTTATTAGATGATCAGCGGTGATGTCACTGGGATTATTTGGAGTCAACATAAGGAGTGTAAATACTGACTTGAAGTTTTTAAACACAGTTTGTGTGTGTAATGAATCTGTCTTTACTGGACTCTCTCTTCAGACACAAACGAGTGTGAGCTGGGTAACCCGTGTGGTAACGGCACCTGCACAAATGTGGAGGGAGCATTTGAATGCAGTTGTGATGAGGGATTCGAGCCCGGACCCATGATGACCTGTGAAGGTGCAGAAGCAGACAGTGATGTTATTGTTTGAGTCAATATTGTGCTGCTTTTTTATTTACATTGTACTACCAAAACATTACATGCACAGAACAGATCAATTCTACACCTACTGTAAATCATCCACATGAAGCACACCACACATCACCGTTGTAAAGCAAACGCGAATGCTATTGCTATTGCGCTTAGTTTAAAAAAAAAAAAAGAAACAGCTTTCAGATTAAGCTCTGAATGTGTTTTTAAAGATTTCCTGTTTCAGTGGCATGCCCAACATTAAAGGCTTCTAACTCTACAAAAAACAAAGAGGTTCAATTGTTTAGTATCATTTTAAACTTTTCAAATTTTTTAATGATATAGATTATGATAAATGATATGACTCTCAGGCTTTTTTTCTAATTTTTCTGATTTAACATTATATATCTCAGGGTGTAAATAAGGTAACTCCGAAAAACAAAAAAAGCTTTTGTTTTGTTCCCTATCATGTCAGCTGTATCTGAGTACAATTTTGTGTTGATACGACAAAGCAATCAAAAGTTATAGCATTAAAAATATTATTTATCTAATTGACCAAAAGCCTCCAAACAAACAAAAAACAATAATTGTGCAGAACTGATTACACATGCAAATACAACAATGACTAAAGTTCTCTCTCCAAAGCATGCAGTTCCATTCTGTCTCATTTTAGCCATCAGTGAGTCTCTGTCATGTACTTGGTGCCATCTCCTGGTGGCCATATGTAATTAGAGTAAACGATTCTCTCTGCCCATATTTGGATGACTTCCACCTCTGGTTGCAGAGATCTGAATCCTAATATGATTGGTTTAGTGTTCAATGACACTGGACCACATACTACATCATTTCAGATGAACTCATCTGATCCAGGAAAGCTGGTGTTTTTAGCCAGATAGCACATTATGTGCTGTGTGCTGTATTAATTACTGTAGTTATTAAAAAAAAAAAAAAATTGTTGGTGGGCCAGTCCAAGCTTAAAGGATTAACCAAACTCTGAACTCTGACATCAAATAGAATTAGGTGCACACCAAAAGCTCTAGTGTGAAACTGATTTTATTGGTTTGAACTAAGTGCATTTGAGTTTTATTATACACGTGACGATGTTTATGCAGATGTGAATGAGTGCTCCCAGAATCCTTTGCTCTGTGCGTTCCGTTGCATCAACACGGTGGGATCGTATGAATGCAAATGTCCAGCAGGATATGTGCTGAGAGAAGACCGCAGGATGTGCAAAGGTATAAACACACGAGAAAGAGAGCAAGACATCTGTTACTGTTTACATCACAGTCATAAACACCATCATGTTTTAATTAAAGAGTGACTGCATACGCACATAATGCTTGTGTTTCTCAGATCAAAATGAGTGTGAGGAGGGTTTGGATGACTGTGCGTCCAGAGGAATGACCTGTAAGAATCTGATTGGCACTTACATGTGCATCTGCTCACCGGGATACACAAGACAGCCCAACGGAGAGAGCTGCGTGGGTCAGAAACATTCTTATGTTTAATAAAGATACTTCAGATCCAGACCCAGTAACTGAGTCATAACACGTGTGTATGTTTGCGCACAGATCTGAATGAATGCACGGTGAAACCAGGCATCTGTGAGAACGGCCGCTGTGAGAACACTGTTGGCAGTTACCGCTGTATCTGTGATCAAGGGTTCAGCTCCAGCCCCAGCAGAACAGAGTGTATTGGTAAGAGTTTTGGTGTGTGTTATCACAAATGAATATGTTCTTTTCAAACAGAAATGGAATCACAGCGTCTCGTCAGATTTTCCAAGCAGTAGCTAATGGTTAATCATAGTAGGTTAATCTCTAACCTCACATACAACCAACACATTCTCTCCAATGAACCCACAGGAAACTTTTTTGGCTCCAAGGTTTCTCTTTCATAGCTCAGGATACTTAATGGAGAAATTGGTTATGTTTCACTGAAGTATCTTCCTCATATGTTTGTCCTAAAATTCCTTTGAAGAAATTAAAATAGACACAAATGAGTCAATTGTTGACATACAGTAAGAGTGTAGAGCTATAAAATGAATGTGGATAGCGTACCTCAGATCAATTGCCCTTGAAAGAATTTGAGAAATGTTAAACTTTTGATTTAATGCAAATGTTTGAGACATTGTTGAGATCTCTTCTGAAACTCTAAAGGAGACACATGTGAGACTACTTTTCTCAGGGGAAAAAAAATTAGAAGCAAAGGTCTTCATTTGCTCTCCATTTAGTCTCATTGCTGTCTAAGAGAAACAGTCGAGCTATTAAAAAGATCTAATTTGTGATTGTTTTTCCTACGTGTGTATGCATCTGTTTTTTTTAGATTGCCAAGTGATCTCTGTGCTGAACAGACCGACAAGAATGTCAATGTTGTTTGACTAACAAAGTCATAACTACCTGTGTGTGTTTGCCAGATAATCGTCAGGGCTTCTGTTTCCTGGAGGTTCTTCAGACGATGTGTCAGATGAGTTCAAGCAGTCGTGTGAGCGTCAGAAAGTCAGAATGCTGTTGCGACAGGGGCCGCGGCTGGGGGCCCAACTGTGAGTTGTGCCCGCTGCCTGGGACCACTCAATATAAGAAGATGTGCCCGCTCGGACCAGGATACAGCACTGATGGCCAGGGTACACACACACACACACCCCAAAATATGTGCAAACTCATGAGTGTGTGTTTGTGTACATTTTAACAATTGTGTGTTGTGTAGATATCTATGAAGGAATCTGTGTTAATGAATGTGTTTGTGTATACGTGAAGATATCGATGAGTGTAAGGTGATGGGAAATCTGTGCAAGAATGGTCAGTGTTTGAACACGTTGGGCTCATTCAGCTGCATCTGCAAACCAGGATACACGACTGACATCTCAGGGACTGTATGCATTGGTGAGTCACAAACACAGTGATAGTTCAAAGAAATATTCTGTGTTCAATATAGGTTATGCACGATATCACACCCAATAATTTTAACTCTATAAAAAATTAATAAAACTTGTGTTTACAGTAATGCACATATAATGGGCAAGTCCACAGCACAGCAAAAAGCCATTTAAAATATGTTTATTTTCACTCGATATCTGCACAAGAACACCAGATAGGGATGTGCCATCATGTAACTATCAGTAAAGCACTGTTTACATGGAGCAAACTACATCAGTAACACATCAACAAGTTCATCCACCTAGAAAAGTAGTCCCACCTCAAAAGAACAATTTAGACAACTTTAGAGCTAAAAAAAAAAGTGCTTTAACAAAAATACAATTCTAATTTCTGCTTTGAAACCCTGTGGTACACTTGCCCCATAGACTTACATTTATAAGTGTATTACTGTAAAAACATTTTTTTTCTTTTTTTCACTATTTTATTCATACTGAGGGACTACATTTAGACAGCAGCCCCCCCCCTCCCCCCACACACACACACACACACACACACACAATCTACATTATTTTCTGTGGTAATTGACTGCATGTCAAATATGCTGTACAAAGAGCTTAGCTTGTATCCAGAATATTCCTTGAACATCAGTGTGAACTGAATACTTGTGTGGTCTGTAGATGTGGACGAGTGTGTTCAGTCTCCCAAACCCTGTAACTTCATCTGTAAGAATACAGAAGGGGGGTACCTGTGCTCGTGCCCGCGAGGATACGTGCTGCAGGACGATGCCAAGAGCTGCAGGGGTAAAATACACACAAACACATACACACAGCAGTTAGTGAGTCTAGTCTAAACTTCCTTTTGCCCCAGATTAGAGATCTCAAATAAGAGATTAACATACACAAATGCAAGCCTGATTAAATGCACACATTGCATTAAAGACATTAAACTCCAAACACACAGCTCATTATTTACACCAATGTAATGTTACGCTCAAGTTTCAGAAGTCAGGTTCACTGGCGGGACAGAGTGTGTGAGTGTATGTGTACTGTAGTTCAGATTACAGTGTTGTTCAGTCTGATACTGTGTCACTGTCTCAGATCTGGATGAATGCTCCACTAAACAGCACAACTGTCAGTTCCTGTGTGTGAACACAATCGGAGGATTCACCTGCAAATGCCCTCCTGGATTCACACAACACCACACAGCCTGTATCGGTGAGTACACACATACGCACACTCGCTCACACACTTGCATCCCTTTTATTCCCTGGACTCTGGCTGTGTTCAGAAGAGCACAATACCATACCAGGGTTTTTCCTGGCTCAAAATGAGGCAGAGGTGGTACCATCCTGATCATGTGCACACATACACTTGTACCATGCCTTCCACTGGCTGAAGCAAACACTTACAAGCTACGTATTTTAGGTGTTCTAATAATTAGATGATTGAAGAAAATGACAATTATTAATGTATAGCATATTTAACTAGTTAGTAAAGTTTGAGGACAAACTTTATGTTGGCTTGACAAAGCCTTGTCTGAAAGTTTAAAATAGTTTGAAGAGTTGGAAGTTTGAAGGTCTTACAGTCAGACAGAAGGAACACCATACAGATAGACAGCCAGCTGCAAGAAGTCCTATGCAACCCTTCCCCTTGCTTGTTTGGTTGCTAGGCAGTTACCAAGGTGATACTGAAAAGGCTCCTTGCTTCCCTGAGTCAAATGAATGAAACCAGAAGTCTCCATGATGTTCTGGTGCAGAGATATGTGATTTGTTACATGGTTGCTAGGGTAACCTCATCTGGTTGCTAGGCAGTTACCAAGGTGATACTTAACATGGCTCCTTGCATCCTGAGTGAAATAAGTCAACTGGAAGACTCTACGATGTTCTTGTGCTGAGATATGTGATTTGTTACTTGGTTGCTAGGGTAACCCCATCTGGTTGCTATGCAGTTACAAGGGTGATACTTATCAAGCCTTCTTTCCATCCTGAGTGAAATAAGTCAACCCGGAAGTCTCTACGATATTCTGGTGCAGAGATATGTGATTTGTTACTTTGTTGCTAGGTTAACCCCATCTGGTTGCTAAGCAGTTACCAGGGTGATATTTATCAAGGCTCCTTGCTATCCTGAGTGAAATAAGTCAACCTGGAAGTCTCTACGATGTTCTGGTGCAGAGATATGTGATTTGTTACTTGGTTGCTAGGGTAACCCCATCTGGTTGCTAGGCAGTTACCAAGGTGATACTTATCAAGCCTCCTTTCCATCCTGAGTGAAATATGTCAACCCGGAAGTCTCTACGATTTTCTGGTGCAGAGATATGTGATTTGTTACTTGGTTGCTAGGGTAACCCCATGTGGTTGCTAGGCAGTTGCCAGTGTGATACCAAGAAGGCTGCTTGCTGTTCTGAGTCATACAAGCCAACATTGAAGTCTCTACGACATTCTGATCCTGAGATACCCATCTAAGCGATTTTATATGGAAGTCAATGGGGTTTGGTTGCTAGGGTGCTCTAAATGGTTGCTAGTGCGTGGCTAAGTAGTTTCCATGATGATACTTGAAGACTGATTGCTCACCCAATTCAAACAAGCCAACTCTCATTTCTGTAGGACATTATGATCTGAAGATATCACACTCAGCCTTTTTGAATGGAAGTCAAAGGGGTTTGGTTGCTAGGGTGCTCTAAATGGTTGCTAGGGCGTGGCTAAGTAGTTTCCATGATGATACTTGAAGACTGATTGCTCATCCAATTCAAACAAGCCAACTCTCATGTCTATAGGACATTCTGATCAGGAGATATCCATCTAAGCCATTTGAATGGCATTCAATGGGTTTTGGTTGCTAGGGTGCACTAAATAGTTGCTAGGTTGTATGCAGTTGCTAGGGTGTTAAAGTGATAGAGTGAAAGAAACAATAAAAAGAGTGATGTAAAGATAGAAAAAGAAAGTGATGGAGTGATAGATAGAAAGTATGAGTGGTGGAGTTATAGGATGTAGCTTGAATCCTCTAAAGGAGTTATTAGAGGAAAAAATTGTCAAAGTGACATGAGGCCTTTTCGGAAGTCTGATACTGAATACTGTAATTCCAATCAGATAGAAAAGATATAGCACACTATTCAGGATTAGTCTGAAGGTCTGTGCCGAGTTTGGTGCATGTAGTTTAAAAGCTCTAGGAGGAGTTAGAGTCAGAATTGTTAGTCTCGGAAGAATAACTATAACTAGATAGGTACATTTCCTGAAGAAAATGTAAGCAGTGCTTGCCGTGGCAAAATACGTCACCACAACGTCCCACCAACTGCCCCAAGTTGAAAGGGGCCACCCCCATGACAGTAGGATATTCTGATGCAAAGATATTGGTGTTGTTCAATGGTTGCTAGGGTAACCCCATCTGGTTGCTTGGTAGTTACCAAGGTGATACTTAACATGGCTACTTGCCATCATGAGTGAAATAAGTCAACCCGGAAGCCTCTACGATTTTCTGGTGCAGAGATATGTAATTTGTTTCTTGGTTGCTAGGGTAACCCCATCTGGTTGCTAGGCAGTTACCAGGGTGATACTTATCAAGGCTCCTTGCCATCCTGAGTGAAATAAGTCAACCCGGAAGTGTCTACGATATTCTAGTGCAGAGATATGTGTTTCGTTACTTGGTTGCTAGGGTAAGCCCATGTGGTTGCTAGGCAGTTACCTAGGTGATACTTAACATGGCTCCTTGCTATCCTGAGTGAAATAAGTCAATCCGGAAGTCTCTACGGCATTCTGATACTGAGATACCCTTCTTAGTGATTTTGAATGGAAGTCAATTGTGTTTGGTTGCTAGGGTGCTCTAAATGGTTGCTAGGGCGTGGCTAAGTAGTTCCTATGATGATAGTTGTAGACTTATTGCTCACCCAATTAAAACAAGCCAAATGTCATGTCTCTAGGACATTCTGATCCGAAGATATCACACTCTAAGTTAAAGCAATAGTGTTGGTTGCTAGGGTGCTCTAAATGGTTGCCAGGGCATGGCTAGCCAGTGAACAGAGAGATTCTTATTGGCTGCTTACTAACCTGACTCATAAGAGCCAATCCCCAAATGTTTACAACATTCTGTTCTGAAGATATCCTTCTGAGACAGTTTGAATGGAAGTTAATGGGGGGTGATTGCTAGGGTCCCATAAATTGATGTTAGGGCGTGGCTATGCCATTTCCAAGGTGATACTTAAAGAGTGATTGGTATCCCGATTGAAATGAGCCCACCCCCATGTATCTATGTCATTGTGATTGAGAGATATGATCTGGCAACTTTCTTGCATTGACTGCCATAGTAGGAACAAAATTCTCTTCCCATAGTACCCTATGGGACTTTTTGGTACGGTTTTTTGCCCCCCTTTTTACCCCCTGGGGTACATTTTACCCCCAAACACAGGGTATGTTCGAACACGGCTTGCTAGGACATTTTGATCAGAAGATATCACACTCAGCCATTTTGAATGGAAGTCAGTGGGGATGGTTGCTAGGGTGCTCTAAATGGTTGTTAGGGTGTGGCTAAGTAGTTTTTCAAATGGATACATGAAGACTGATTGCTCACCTACGTGAAATAAGACAACTGCCATGTCTGTAGTATGTTCTGATCCAAAGATATCCCTCTCAGCCATTTTTAATGGAAGTCAATAGGACTGGTTGCTAGGGTGCTCTAAATTGTTGCTAGGGTGTGGCTAGCCAGTGACCAGAGAGATTCTTATTGGCTGATTACTAATCTGACTGAAAAGAGCCAATCCCCAAGTGTCTACGACATTCTGTTCTGAAGATATCCTTCTGAGCCATTTTGAATGGAAGTCTATGGGGGCGGTTGCTAGGGTGCCGTAAATGGTTGCTAGGGCGTGGCTCCACCATTTCCAAGATGATCCTTAAAGACTGATTGGTAGCCCGATTGAAATGAGCCCACCCCCATGTCTCTTTGTCATTCTGATTGGGAGATATGATTTGACAACTTTCTTGCATTGACTGCCATAGTAGGGAAAAAATAAGTTTTCATGGGTGAGACCCTCACCATAGTATGCCTATGTGAAATTTTTGGGACGTTTTTTGCCCCCCAGGGTTGCACCGTACCCCCAATCCCTTAGAAAAGTCATAGCACAGGTGTCGTCAATAGGCCGGACGATTTGACACCTAATTCATGGGTCTACTACAAACGGTGCAGGACGAGTTAGGTGCCGAAGTTTTGTACGGAATAAGAATAATAATAATAAGTATGTGAGATTACAATAGTGATGCTTTGCTCCGCAAGCACCACTAATAATAATAAATAAGTTAAATAGGATTCAATATGTTGGCTTTCTCAACCCAACATAATAATAATAATAAGCTTATGTAGTAGATCAGTATGTTGGCTTTGTCATGCCAACATAATTAAAAAAGCTAACCTGTTCAACATTAAATTAATTAAATACAACATAACAGCTAATGTGTTCATTGATAGTTAACAAACAGCAAACTTGATTAACCTCTTATACCAATAATAAGATCATCTCTGATCTCAGGTATGTGGGTGGGTATGGTGGTAAGGGACAATGTGTAAAGACCAATCGGCCACTGTTTTACAGCTTGGATTGGACTGATCGCTTAGATTGACAGGTCTTGATTTACCATGCGCACAATTTAAACAATGCTGGACCTTATTACTTGTTACTTATTCTATGTAATTATGTTTCTGGTTTATTGTGGCATTTACAAATGCAAGTAGTTCTTAGGTTTAGTAAAACCCTCAGATCACGTTTGGAGAGTTTTTTGGACTTTTGATCAAAAAGGCTACCTTGGTTCCAAATGCCATAACTTGCTTTGAGATAATACAAAATTTTGCCCAGGTACAGTTGACATGATTGTAGTCATCATGTCAAGCATGAATAATTAACAAAATGAATAAATAAACTGCATCACTTTCTCAACAGGGTTGTAACATAAGAGCCTCCAAACATGAGATGAACATGTTTGCATTTTTGAGAAAATCAAGATTATGCGTGGTTAGTAATTTTTAAGTCACTGAAATAAGGCCATGAAACACATAATAGATTTTGTAGACTCCAGTTTTCACTCACAAAATTAACTTTTGTGGGACACTTTTTGTGTTAGAAAGCCCGTATCGGATCATGCTCTTCTTCTGAGGTAAATTCACAGGGTGTCTTCTTCCAAAAAACGATAATGAGCTCAAACGGGAAAGACTGTACCTCTCGTTGGTTTCATATAGATTACACAATCAGAGAATATTTGTTTTCAATTTAAATTGGTTCAAGTAGACAATTCAAGCTTTATATAGACATATTTCTCATGTCTTCGAGGCAAGTATATGCTGAGTTTCGGTTTATTTTCGTGACGCGCTCCAGACAGAAGTTCACGGAGACCGAGACAGCAGAAAGCGCATCCTGTATGATTTCTTTATTTTACAAAACCACAAGGTTTTGCTGTTATTGTGAATGTGCACAAATAAAAGTAAACCCTTTATAGTTTCGAAAAATGTCTTACTCTTATCTGTATGACCAAAAATGACGGAGTAATTCTTTCTGCTGTTAACAGGGAAAAAGTCCGGTGATCGTGCCGGCGCCTCTGGTGACTACAGAGGATTGACTATGTTATGTTATCAATATAAAAAAACAACTCAAACAGGAGAATTCAAATATTAAATTTTGGGGGCATTTCCAACCCTGCATGACGCTATTTTGACGCCTGATTAGCTTGCTTGTTGTTAAGCTTAATGGAGGGCTATTGCCTAAATTCTGCTGGTTCTATGGAGATTTTTTTATAGTGGTTTAATTTCACAGTATTGGCAAACAATGTCGAAGTTTAGGGCAAACATTATCCTTACCTGGCTGTCACAAATGAAGGCTGGTCAGGTAGACTTCGATGTTGTGTGGAGGCTGTGACAAAGAATGTCAAAGAGGGGGAGGGGCAGGGGCTCGTGTGGTCAAATGCAGATGTCGGGCACACGTTTAATTGAGAATTGATGCCAAGGGCCAAATTTAAATAAAAACTAAAATATAAATTAAAAAATAAGAAATGACTTGCAAAAAGGGCACTTATCTAGTGAAAGAGAACGGGTGCTTGAGCACCACTTGGGGTCTATCTGTGCACGTGACTGCCTGCCTGAGTTTCGTCGACAGTCGGAGGCGGCACAAAACTTGACGGAGGTGGCCGCCTCATAATTCTCAATGCCGGAAAAACCTTGCATACTAATCATACTATTTCTGCAGTGGGTGTACTGGGCAAACATCCAGGTGTTCTGTTTGTATGGTCATTCTCGTTCTCTTCCCCATGATGATCGAGTTGTGAGCTATCCTTCAGCAGAGTTTTGGGATTATTGCCGTTTAACTGTTTTCAAGGACGAGCTGTCGAGGTACGTCACCAAACACGGCTATAATTTTCAAAACTGTAATTGTCAGAGATTTAACAGCACGTTACGGTGGGTAATCTCCCTATCGTCTCTCTGCACGTTACCGACGGTCATAATTGGTGATATTACGACACCGTCAAGGTGTTATTTATCGAATTTAGTTCCGGTAAATAATAGAGAGAAAGAGTTGCAGTGAGTCGGGAGGATAATCACTGGATCATGGACACTGCAGCATCAAGTGGAGCAGAAGTGAAACCTTCTCGCATGTGTGCTTGCGGGGCCATGATTTCGGCCAAGGACTCGCACCCCCTGTGTATCACTTGCCTGGGGGTAAAACATGCACAGGTAGCTTTGGCTAATCCTGAGTGCTGGATTACTCACAAATTTGTGAGGCAAAATTGAGCAATCCAATGGCAAAGTTGTCGTGGGGTCTCATGGGCATTCATGGACCTTTTTGAGTTTAGAGGGATTGTTGCCGGTCGGCGCTTTCGTGCGCGGGGTTAATGCGCACGTTTTTCTTTTTTCTGTTTTGTTCGGGGGGAAGTTCGGGGTTTGATTGTTTCACTAATGTGGAATGTGGTCTGTATAATTTTGTTTTTGACACACAATTTATTTTTTCTACTATATCAAAATGTCAAATGTTAATATGAGTGTACTATCTCTCTCCACATGGAATGCAAATGGGTTGGGCACCCCATAAAAAGAAGGAAGGTTATTACTTTTCTTAAATGTAAGAAATATGATATAGTGTTTCTTCAAGAAACACATCTCTCCCCGCAAAAAGCTGAAAAATGTGGGAAGATATGGGGTGGACATGTTTTTTTTAGTGCCTGCTCAAATAAGAGCAAGGGAGTCATGATATTGATTAATAAACATCTACAATTCAAATGTCTCAAACAGACTAAAGATAAATTAGGGAGAGTCATTATTGTTTTAGCTGAAATTCAAGGGAAAAGGTTGATTTTGGCTAATATTTACGCACCTTACGCTGATGATCAGGGCTTTTTTATAGATCTTGAAGGGATGTTGCAAACCGCTGGCACCCCTCATGATATAATATTGGGAGGAGACTTTAATCTTTTGATGCACTCAGTCCTTGATCACAGTGAAGCAAAAGTGTGTAAACCCCCTAGAGCAACATTGACGCTTCACAGGATGTGTAAAAATCTTGGTCTTACGGATATTTGGAGACTTTTGAACCCATCTGGTAGGGACTATACATTTGTTTTTCATCAGTCCATAAAATTTATTCTAGAATAGATTTTTTTTATATATATCCAAATCCCTCATTTCATCTGTTGTTGATTGCTCAATTGGAAATATCTTAGTCTCAGATCATGCCCTGGTGAGTTTAGAGGTGTTGCCATATACAGAGATAAAAAAATCATATAGTTGGCGCCTTAATGTGTCCCTTTTGCAAAATCCTGATTTCCAACAAATGTTAAAGACTGAAATCAATGTTTATATGGAGACCAACTGGTCCTCAGTATCCTCTGTGGGCATGGCTTGGGAGGCACTTAAGGCGGTTCTTAGGGATCGGATCATACAGTATGCCTCATTCACCAGAAAATCCAAAGCACGAGATCTTGTGGATTTGGAAGGAAATATTAAAAATGCAGAGACAGAGCTGAAGCGCCGTTTGTCATCTGATGGCCTCAGAGAATTGACCCGATTGAAACACAGATATAATGCTATTTTGTCGCGGAAAGTGGAGTTTTGGCTATTCAGGGTAAGACAGTCATACTTTGAGTCGGGGGACAAAGCAGGAAAACTTTTGGCTAGATATATAAAGCAGAGAGAGTCTTTTTCTATCATTCCCTCAGTGAAACCGGCCATTGATATTAATAATGCTTTTAAAGAATTCTACTCTGATCTCTATAGTTCCACGTCTTCGTCTACTGATGAAGATATTAGAAACTTTGTGGAACCATTAGATCTCCCTAAACTGACGACTGAGCAAAAAACTTCTCTTGATTCTGAGATAACCTTGGAGGAGCTTGGCGAGGTTATTAAGGCCTTACCTACAGGCAAGGCTACGGGGCCTGACGGCTTTGCCACTGAGTTTTTCAAATCTTATGCTACAGAACTGGCTCCACTTTTGCTAGAAGTTTATACTGAATCATTAAAGAATGGAAAGCTCCCACCAACCATGACACAAGCCCGGATCAGTCTGATTCTTAAAAAGGACAAAGATCCAAGTGAATGTAAAAGTTACCATCCAATTTCCCTGATCCAGTTAGATGTAAATATTTTGTCAAAAATTCTGGCTAATCGATTAAGTAAAGTTATAACATCTCTTATACATATAGATCAGGTGGGGTTTATTCGAGGCCGTAGCTCTTCTGATAACATTAGGCGTCTCATCAATATCATGTGGTCAGTAGCGAATGAACAATCTCTGGTCGCTGCCATCTCACTTGATGCCGAAAAGGCATTTGATATGGTAGAATGGGATTATCTTTTTAAGATTTTGGAAATGTATGGGTTCGGGAGTACTTTTATTGGTTGGATTAAGCTACTTTATAGACACCCTGTAGCGGCGGTACAAACAAATGGACTTATTTCAGATTATTTTACTCTGGATAGGGGCACCCGGCAGGGTTGCCCTCTTTCCCCATTATTGTTCTGTCTTGCCCTGGAACCATTAGCAGCCACGATAAGAAAGGAGGATGATTTTCCAGGGGTGATTGCGGGAGGTATGGCGCATAAGCTTTTGCTTTACACAGATGATATTTTATTATTCGTCTCTGACCCTACTAGATCTATGCCTTGCCTCCACAGAATTATTAATTCCTTTTCCAAGTTCTCAGGATACAAAGTCAACTGGTCTAAATCCGAAGCTTTGGCTTTGACAGTGTACTGCCCAATAACGGCTTTTCAGCAGGGCGCCTTCCAGTGGCCCAAACAGGGAATTAAGTATTTGGGAATTTTATTCCCAGCAAATTTGTCTGATTTAGAGTTAATTTTGACCCCTTAATAAAAAGGTTTTCAAATGATGTGGACAGGTGGGCTTCATTACATTTATGTTACATATTACATATATTACATATATCGATGATTGGGAAGGTTAAAGTTATTTAAATGAATTGTATTCCAAAATTCAACTACCTACTACAATCTCTCCCTGTAGATGTCCACCTCTCTTATTTTAAGCAATTTGATAGTATAGCGAATTCCTTCATTTGGAATGGAAAGCGTCCCAGGTTACATTGCAACAAGTTACATAGGCTGATTGACAAAGGTGGGATAGGCCTACCCAAGATTTTGTTTTATTATTATGCGTTCGGTCTCAGACATTTAGCTTATTGGTCACTTCCACCTGAGAGAGCCCCTCCCTGGTTTGGAATTGAACAGAAAGTTATTGCCCATATTTTACTATTACAAAGCCTTTCTATTAAACTAATTGGAGAAGTTAAGTCACACCCCATTATCTCGCATCTGCACGCGCTATGGACAAAAGTGTCCAGAGTGTTTAATTCAGACATTTATTTAAATGTTGCCTCAAGCATATGGCTAAACCCAAAGTTGCATATTGGTGAGTCCCCTTTCTGTTGGTTGGAGTGGATTGAGAGGGGTGTTAATACACTCAACCTATATGAGAGTGGTGGGTTGAGATCGTTTGAAAATTTGGTCCAACATTTTAGGATTCCTAGATCTCAGTTCTTCAGGTACTTACAGCTGCACCACCTGCTTTGTACTATTTTTGGGAGTAGCAATCACCCCCCTAAAAGGGCAGATACTCTCGAAGTGGTGATTACTGCTTTTGGAAAAGGTCATGAGGCATCAGTGTATTACTCCTGTTAATTCAGGGTCTGGGGGATGGAGCTTCAACTTCTCTCAAGAGATTATGTGAGAGAGATTTAAATTTGGTATTGGAGGAGGGAGTGTGGGCTAAGATTCTAAAAAAACATCAAGTCTACATCTAGAAATTCGAGGGTGCGTCTGATGCAATTTAAGATTTTGAATCGATTATATTGGACCCCCTCTAGATTGTATAGACTTGGTCTTAAAGACACACCCACCTGCTGGCGATGCCAATCAGAAGACGGGGACACAACCCATGTTTTTTGGGGATGTGTTAAAATACAGGAATTTATGTGTGATGTATTGGACACAAGGTTTTCATTTTGCCCCAGACTCTGCATTTTGGGTGATGGGGAAGTCATACATTTTGGGGATAGCCACTTGAGAGGTTGGGTCCTGGCCGGAGTCATGGTGGCCAGGCGAATAATACTCAGGGGGTGGAAGACGGCTGATGCACCCTCGTTTCGGGAGTGGTGCGTGAAGATGAGCGAGGTTGCGGCATTTGAGGAGGCAATCTTCAGAAGGTTAGGGAAGTGGGATTTGTGTAATAGGAAGTGGGGTGGATATTTGGATTTTTTGGAGGGTTCTCGGGGAGGGGCAGTGGAGAGGGATTTTTAATTTTTAATTTTTAGTTTGATGTGTATGTGCACTCTTGCTTTTTGAAAGTATTTTTTTTTTAGTTTGTTTCTAATTTTTTGCTAGAATTGTAAGAGACCACTGTAATGCGTGTTTGTATCAGGTGGGGGGGATGTTCAGGGGGAAAGGTTTAATTTATATATCTGATTCCGTATTTTATGTTGTGTCTATTGGTTTTTTATGAATGGAATCAATAAAAATGTTGCATATTTCCATATAGATATTTACCCAGCTCACAGGAAATTCCTGAGGTTTGCCTATCAGGGCATAGCCTATGAATTTTTGAAAATCCCGTTTGGACTTTCATTAGCTTTCATTAGCATCAGCAAATGTGTGGAGGCGGCTCTGACTCCCTTGAGGAGAGCGGGTCTCAGAGTGTCCGCATATTTGGACAGTCTGCTCTGTGCGTCGTCACGGCAACAGGCAGAGACAGACATGAACATGTTAGTGTCTCATATGGAGAATTTGTGTTTCGAGATAAACCTCAAAAAGAGCTGTCTGGTGCCATCTTGGGAAATAAATTACCTGGGTCTCAGATTGAACTCAGATCTGTTTCGCAGTTGCTTATCCCTTTTTCAGAGGGGGAGAATGGCCCCTTTCAGGATGTGTCTGCGTCTGTTGGTGTTAATGGCCTCAACAGTTTCGGTTATTCCTTTGAGACTATTGCGAATGAGAGAGTTTCAGCACTGGATAGCAGCGCAGCACTTGTGTCCCCAATGTCACCTAAACCGAAGAGTGAGAGTGACATCACGGGATACACGCTCTCCATCACTGGAGAATTCCCACTTTCCTGCATGGGGGAATCCCTTTGGGGGCACTCTCTTTGAGGAAAGTGGTGACATCAGACGTGTCACTCACAGGTGTGCGAAGGCAGAATAGTGAATGGGGTTTGTCCTGTGTCACTACGAAACTCACACATAAACTTTCTGGAGTTACTGACAGTGTTTCTAGTATTGAAGCTCTTTGTACAGTTACTTCATGGCAATCATCCCACAGGTGGTGAGTCAGCTGTGGGAGAGATTCGGGCAGGCTACCGTAGATCTCTTCGCATTGCAAAAAAACAATAATAGTGCTCTGTTCTTCTCTCTAGTGAGTGAAGATGCACCTATCGGTTTGGATGCGCTGGCGCACCCATGGCCAAACTATCTGTTATATGCGTTCCCCCCTCTGAGTCTGATCGGCCCAACTTTGAAAAGAGTAAGGGAGCACGGTCACTCAATAATACTGATTGCCCCGCCCTGGACGGGAAAACTTTGGTTGGTCAGCTCCTTTGCAACCAGCCTTGGCCTCTTCCGCTGCACAGGGATCTCCTATCTCAAGCGCACGAGGAAATGTTTCACCCACACACGGACCAAGTAGCTCTTTGGGCCTGGTCCGTGAGAGGTTGAATCAAAATGCCACTGAGTTGCCTCCAAGGGTAATTGAAACAATTCAGAGTGTGAGAGGGGCCTCGACTCGATCGCTTTATGATTTGAAGTGGGGTGTGTTTGAACATCGGTGCGCACACAGACATATTCCCTTTTTATGTTCTGTAGCGGATGTACTGAGCTTTCTGCAAGGCCTTTTGGATAAGGGTAGAGCATTCTCTACTGTTAAGCGATATCGGCATACCATTTTGGAGTGGACTCCAGAACAATGGGTCAACACCCACTGGTGTGTACGTTTATAAAGGGTGCACGGAGATTACATCCAGTCTCAAAACTGCTGATTCCACTGTGAGATCTGTCGCTGGTCCTGAGCGCACTCTCTCAGCCCCCATTTGAACCCATAGAGAGTATTAGCATCAAGCATCTTTCGCTAAAGACTACTTTATTGTTAGCTCTTGCTACTGCAAAGTATGTAAGTGAACTTCAAGCTTTTTCAGTTCATAAATCTTGTATGCGCTTTGCTCCGGGGTTTTCGAGAGTAATTCTTAAGACAAACCCCGCATTTTTACCAAAGGTGAGCAAATCACCATTTAATGGTCAATCAGTGGACTTGTTGACTTTTCACCCATCATCGTTTTCCTCGTCAGAGGATGAAAACTTCATTGTTTGTGCCCAGTTTGCTCCCTGCCTGTGTATGTGGAAAGGATGCGGACGCTGAGAAAGAGTAATCAGCTCTTTATATCCTGGGCAGACTCTAATAAGGGCAAGCGTATATCTCAACAGCGTTTGTCTCATTGGGTGGTGGAGGCTATTATATTAAGTTATAATAGTGCCGGTATGCAGCTTCCGGAGGGCCTGAGAGCTCATTCCACAAGAGGCATGGCCACCTCGTGGGCGCTGTTTAAGGGCATTTCAGTCCAGGACATTTGTGCTGTGGCGAGCTGGCCATCGCCTCACACATTTGTGAGATCTTCCAGGCTGAACGTTACATCTTACAGCCTACACTGGCTCACACGGTCCTTAGCGTGAATAGGTCTGATACTGATGTATAAGCACACTCATACAGGCTCAGTTTTAATACGTTAAATGATCTCATTTAATAACAATTCCTTTATGGCAGAATAGTTTGGAGATGTTTAATATAATATTTGAGTCAGTCTGTTTCAGACAGCATATCTGCAATTCAGGAGTTGTCCATATCCCATAGTGAGATACTGAACGAATGTTTGAAAGAGAACGTAGGGTTACGTATGTAACCCCGGTTCTCTGATAACAGGAGTGAGGTATCTCACCACACTTCCCTCCTTGCAGCAGCACAGGGAAGAGATATGCTGAGAATGATGTAAAGGCAGGTGACAGCAGATTATATCAGGAAGGTGGGGCTTCCTGGTCACTGCTGTGACTTGTCTTCCACGGTTTTCATGCATGAGGCGTTTTTCCCATAGAGAGATACCTCACTCCTGTTATCAGAGAACCGGGGTTACATATATAACCTTATGTTTTGGTACTTCTTCAAGAATGAACAAAGTGACATTGATGAGTTTGCATGATGGGGTTAGTGAAACGATTAGAAATGGTGATGTTTATTATGGAATTTCTCTGTATGAAGTTGTAGGTTTTTCATTAAAGCTGTCAAACCACAAAACAACTTACTTGTAACTGAAAATACATTGTGTAAGCTATATGAAAGATACATGTTCTCAATAGATCATCCAGTGATGGCTAGAGTAAATAATCTTTGTCCTTTAAAAATGATTTGGGTCGAATTAAATGGAAAACTATGCAAGATGAGCTCCATGGCACTTCAGAATTTTGACGCTGAGCGTTGGCATATGTACCTTTGTAGAAAATAATTAATTGTTTTGAATTTTACAAACGCGCCACTGTAACCATTTGTTTATGGAAGTACTTACACCACAGATCAGGATCTGCCATTGCTAGTTCAAAAGATGAGCACAAGCCTCCGTTACTAATTAAAAAATGTAACTTTAGAACTAGTAACGATGCTTCGGCTGTTTCTTACAAGTTATTGGAGAAACAAGAATCTGTGTGTGTGTGTTTTTGAGAGAGAGAGAGAGAGAGAGCGCAATTGAGTGTGTGTGAATTGCACACTACATCTGTCGCAACTCCCAAGCAGAGATGAACAGTAAAGCTATAGCTGTTTAACTCTATTTCTCAGCTGTAGTGTAGTGTTTGTCAGCTTACTGAAGATTATGGAATTTTTGATCAAATACATTCTATTTTCTCTGTAAATATAGCCGTATGAGTGGGGTCCATCCTGAGTACTTTTGGTAGTCAGTGTTGTGCCGAAATCTGACTGCCAGCCAGATCCTGACTTCCCGCTACCTGATTGGCCCTTATCCCTAAAGCCCAACCCTATACCCACCTCTAACCCAACCTTATTGGTCCCTAACCATAAAGCCCATCCCTACACCTAAACATAAGGATACTAGGGAGTCAAAATTAATCTCTACACTGGTTCGTTTTCTCCTCCGCCATGTTGAATGATTACATCCCCGCCCAACGCAGAAACTCCAGTAGGTAAGCACCTTGAGTATGTGTGACTTCGTCTGTTGTTTCTCTCAGCTGTGATAAGCCTTAATGCTGAAGCTGTTAATTTAACTCTATTTCCCAGCTGTAGTGTAGTAGTTATTCGAGCGATCATGGAGTGAGAGACAATTCCGATTACTTCAAAGAAACCGTCCGCTGACTGACAGCGCTGACTCAACCTACAAGCGTTAACTGAAATGACTCATAACACATAAAAATTTTCTTTTGCCGCCACCTGCTGGCAAAATCTTTAATGTCACAGGTATGAATGAAAATCCCCACATTTGGCTGCTCTTTTACAAATATGCACTGCTATTACACTTTAGTTTAGAACACCACGAACACAAGCGGAGTGATGCAAACAGTGTAAGCTGTTGTGAGACATCAGCACTCTTGGAACGGCTGCAATCCAATCAAATTCGAGGACCAGAACTAACTGTTGTATAGATATTAGTAAGCTGTACACTAGTAGTATATTCAGAACAAAGCCTCTGACCTATGTTTTGTCATGGGGACCCCGCTATCAGTTGAAATGGTATGTGAATTATCATTGTGTGTTAAATGTGCTGTATAAATAAACTTGCCTTGCCTTGCCTTGCCTATTTAACAGCTCTTTAGCCATGGATACAGAAGTCAGTGTTTAGATGTGGTGGGTGTTTCAACATCAAGTAAACTCTTAAACACAAACCCACTAAAAATAAAAAAATAAAACTGTTCTTACCTCAACTGTATTTCCTGTCACTGACAATAAATAATCAAACATGATGATTCACTCTCTCTATGACAGATAACAATGAGTGCGCGACTGAACCGGGTCTGTGTGGACCAAATGGAGTGTGTCAGAACAGTGCTGGAAGCTTCAACTGTGAATGTCAGCGGGGCTTCAGCCTTGACCCCAACGGACAACAGTGTGAAGGTCAATACACGCACACACATACACAAAAAAGATAAAGTCTGGGACCACCCACAGTTTATTTACTGTCCTGATGACTATACACACAAGACTAGAGCTGGCTGAAAATGGTCAGTTCCAATTTGGAGGGGGGGGGGGGCTGGTTTGGGTGGTTTAAGAAGACATTTTTTTAGGTTACAAACTGGTAAATACAAGGGTATAATGCTATAAATGTGGTTTATGAGGACATTTCTAGTGTCCCCATAATTCAGATCACTTAAAAAAACATACTAATCTATGTTTTTTTGAAAATGTAAAAATGCAGAAAGTTTTTTGTGAGGGTTAGGTTTAGGGTTAGGGGATAGACTCTATAGTTGTACAGTAAAAAAATTATTATATCTATGGAGAGTCCTCATAAGGATAGCCACACCAATGTGCGTGAGTGTGTGTGTGTGTGTGTGTGTGTGTGTGTGTGTGTGTGTGTGTGTGTCAGATATGGACGAGTGTGTGGGGAACCATCGCTGTCAACATGGCTGTCAGAATCTAGTGGGCGGGTACAGATGCAGCTGCCCCCAGGGATACCTGCAGCATTACCAGTGGAACCAGTGCGTAGGTAAGACACATTTACAGGGATAGTTCACCCAAAAATGAAAATTCTGTCATAATTTATTCTCCTTTATGTTGTTCCAAACCCAAATGACTGTTTTTCTTCTGAACAACACAAAAGAAGATGTTATTAGGCAGAATGTTAGTCTCAGTCACCATTCACTTTCATTGTATGGAAAAAGGATGCAATGAAAGTGAATGGTGACTGAGACCACTGCCTAACATCTTCTTTTGTGTTCTACAGAAGACAGTCTTAACAGTCTTAACTTCCTATTTGTGGAAGCTCAGCCCTTCCTGTGCTGGTAAAAATATTGTGACCTTTTAAATTAATTCCTGCTCGTCCTCATGTGGTCAGACGCAAGGTCTGCCTGCGGAGAGATTGCAAACCTTGGCAGCAATTCTAGCCTCTAAAGTGGGTCAGTGACCCAGCACTGTGGGAACCAACCTGACTTTTGACTGTGTGTGTGTATGTATGTCCAGATGAGAATGAGTGTCAGAACAGTCAGATCTGTGGTGGTGCGTCGTGTCACAATACTCTGGGCAGTTACCGGTGTCTGTGTCCGACGGGCTTCAGCTTCGAGCAGCTCATGGGTGGCTGTCAGGATGTGAATGAATGCAGTTCTTCGCAGAACCCCTGCTCATATGGCTGCTCCAACACTGATGGAGGTTACCTGTGTGGCTGCCCACCGGGATACCTCAGAGCAGGACAGGGGTGAGACACACACCACAATTTATAAAGCAGCTCAGTGTTGACACCAGGGCCACTATAGCAGGAACTGGTGTAAACTACAATCAGCTTTCTCATTTAGACCAACTACTGTCATGGGAGAGTAGCAGTTTGAAGAGAATCCTGCAGAGCAAGTTAAGTTAAAATGAGTTAAATTAGTGTGTATTGTGTGTGTGTGTGTGTGTGTGTGTGTGTGTGTGTGTGTGTGTGTGTGTGTGTGTGTGTGCTGCAGGCACTGTGTATCTGGTGTTGGTTTGGGTGGTGGTAGTTCTCCTCTGACTCCAGACACTGATGCAGATGAGAATGCACTCTCTCCTGAAGCATGTTATGAGTGCAAGATAAATGGATTCCCAAAGAAGGGAAGGAAACGAAGGAGTATGAATGGAACAGAGGAGCACCTGCAGCATTCTCAGGTAAAAACAACTTTATTCACAGACCTTGGTCAGGGTAGACACAATATTTAATTTGACGTGAATGGAATGTACAGTCTGTTTTAATGGGTTGTATTGTTGTGTGTATCATTATGTTGACCATTCAACCCATAAAACAGTCCAAAAAATTGCCAAAATAAAGCAATAAGCCTTGTGAGTCCGTGTATTACAGTGATTACCATGGTTTTCCAGATTGCATCTCCAAAATAAAAAGTATAAAAAAATATTAATATTAGGCCTTATAATCAGAGTAAACAATATTTCCAAGTAAAATAATTAATTAGTCCAACTGCAAATTAAAGATGCATATGTTGGGGCCTGAGTAGCTCAGCGAGTATTGATGCTGACTACCACCCCTGGAGTCACGAGTTCGAATCCAGGGTGTGCTGAGTGACTCCAGCCAGGTCTCCTAAGCAACCAAATTGGCCCAGTTGCTAGGGAGGGTAGAGTCACATGGGGTAACCTCCTCGTGGTCGCGATTAGTGGTTCTCGCTCTCAATGGGGCGCGTGGTAAGTTGTGCATGGATCACGGAGGATCATGTCTCCACATGCTGTGAGTCTCTGCAGTGGCATGCACAATGAGCCACATGATAAGATGCGTGGATTGACTGTCTCAGAAGTGGAGGCAACTGAGACTTGTCCTCCGCCACCCGGATTGAGGTGAGTAACCGCGCCACCACAAGGACCTAGTGAGTAGTGGGAATTGGGCATGCCAAATTGGGGAGAATTTTTTTTTTTTAAAAAGATGCATATGTTTGTATATCAAGGTTAATATCGTGAACTAAATCGATTACTAAGACGAAAACTAGCAGTGAAAAAATATTTTTGTTTACTAAAATAAAAATAAATATGGGAGTTTTGAAAAAAAAAAAACTAAACTGAAACTAAATGTGCACTACAGTACTGGCACATTATACATGTAAATGGATAGTTCACCCCAAAATAAAATTTCTCTCATCATTTACTTACCCTCATGCCATCCCAGATGTGTGACTTTCTTTCTTCTGCAAAATCCAAACGAAGAATAATAGAAAAAATTTTCAGCTTTGTAGGTCCATACAATGCAAGTGAATGGTGACCAGAGCTTTGAAGCTAAAAATGCACATAAAGGTAGAATAAAAGTAATCCATAATACTCCAGTGGTTTAATCCATATCTTCAGAAGCGTAGGTGTGGTGATAGGTGTGGATGAGAAACAGATCAATATTTAAGTTCTTTTTCTATTGATCTTGACTTTCACTTTCACATTTTTCTTTTGTTTTTGGCGATTAGCATTCTTCGTGCATATCGCCACCTTCTGGGCAGAGAGAAGAATTTATAGTGAAAAAAGGACTTAAATATTGATCTGTTTCTCACCCACACCTATCATATTGCTTGAAGACATGGATTAAAACACTGGAGTCATATGGATTACTTTTATGCTGCATTTATGTGCATTTTGGAGCTTCAAAGATCTGGTCACTATTCACTTGCATTGTATGGACCTACAGAGCTGAAATATTCTTCTAAAAAAGTGTTAAGCAGAAGAAAAAAGTCATACACATCTGGGATGGCATGAGGGTGTAATTTTAGGGTGAACTATTCCTTTTAATTCATGTCAGTAAGTGCTACATTATGCTGTGTTGTTGGATCAAGTGTCATCACAGGCAGATAACATGATAGGCTAACACTTTACAATAATGTTGTACCAATTAACAATGCATCATGATTTAACAAGGAACAGTTTATTTTAAAGCATTTATTAATCTTGGTCAATATTCATTTATAAATCTACAATTGGTCATTCTAGTTCACGTTAGTTATTAAAACATTAGCTAATGTTAACATTGAAACATATATAACTTTTAATGTTTAAAATCTACTAGTATAGAATTAACATTAACCAAGATTAATAAGTGGTTTAAGCGTTGTTTACTGTTAACGGATAAAAAACTAAAACTATACTAAACGAAATAAAATAAATAAATTTAAAACAATACCCATTTACAAAAAAATACAAATGAAACTAAAATAGTTATGTGCCATTAAAACTAACTAAATCTAAACTGAAATTTAAAACCAAAACACAAAACTAAATAAAAACTAGTAACATTTTCAAAACTATAATAACCCTGATATATATATAATTTTTTTTTTTTTTTTTTTTAGCAAATTGTTAATATTTTAAACAAAAGGAAATAGTAACAGTAGAATAGCATTTTAAAAAATATCTAAAATGATGCTGAAAACTCCAATTATATCAGTCATGTCTAAGAGAAACAGATGCTTTACTATATACAGTATATGGTGCTGGGCACACATTTATGAGCGCTGCCACATTGAGATCATATGACCAGCTGAATATTTCTAGCTTTATCTGAATAATCCCCTGTAATCTGACCCTTTCATTCACATTGTAAATTAATCATGGCTGACTGTGAATAGTGCATTTATATAATGGATTTGGTAACTTAAAGCTTCTGTTTTTGCATTATGCTGCATCTACGCTGCTAGGTGTCAGCGCAACCTAAACACAAATTTTACTGAGCGCACCTTTAATAAAGAATTAAACTCACACAGGTCTGTTTATAGCAACTATTTTACAACAGTTATGAACAATTCTATCCATCAGAACTATCCATTTTATAATAAAGAATTAATCACTACAGTATTCCTCTTGAAGCCCTGAGATGTTCCATGTTTGCTAAAGACACCAACTGTGCTTGTTGTTTAACAGAATATTTTGCTGTGTGTTTTGACAGAATGATCTAGACTCGATCAGTCTGGACAGTGTCGATATTGACGACACTCTTCAGTTTAACTTTAACATCAGCACACTAAAGAGTAAAGATCACATCATCGACTTCATCCCAGCGCTGTCCACACTCACTAACAACGTCCGTTACACCATCGAATACGGCAACGACGACAGCCTGTTTAAAATCAACCAGAAAGATGGCATAAGCTACCTGCACATATCCAGGAAGAAAGCTCTGCAGCCCGGAGCATATTATTTACAAATCCGCAGTGTGCCCGTGTACGGTTGGAAAGAAGTGAGCGCGCTGGACGAGCAAGATAGAGACTACCTCAGCGAGCAGCGAGGAGACGCTCTACACATGAATGTACAGATTCTCCTACACTGACTGCACTCGCTGACAGCAAACACACAGACTCCAACAGCTAAGCCCAAAGACAAGCACATATCACCCTTACACGCTTAGAGTTCAACATAAACTCAACGCTTTCAAGCTCCGAAAATATAACTGAAAAATTCCTACTGAAAGCAACCACTGTGGAAGAATGGACAGAAAACTGCTTGTGTTTTAAAGTGGGTTCATGTCTGTGATACATTGATGGGTCGTTGCACTCTCTTGCATGAGGAAACACCACAGCAAGGACTCTGAATCGCTTTAGCGAAGGATGAGCTTTTAGCAGGGTTCCCTCACACACCTTTGACCAATGAATTTCCATGTCATTCCTGTCATTTGTGATTACTGGATAAGGATTTTTTTTTAAAATATTTTATACTGATTGCACTTACAAACAGCTATTTCAAACTGAAATAATTTAGTGCTGAGAATAACTAGAAAAATTATGATTCACTATAGAAATGTCCTTGACTTTAAAGATTTGATACATTTCAGATTTGATACATTTCCAAGACATTTTCAGGCCTGGAAAGCACAATTGTTCCCTGATTCTTCCAGGTTTTCTGTGCCTGTGGGAACCCTGTTTTAGTTTCAGTTTTGATGGAAACAGTTTCCAGATGGTCAGCTCTTCTCCAGCTCAGTTTATCATATTTTACTGGTGCTAGTTATGTGACAGCTTAGATTAATGCACTGTA
Source organism: Myxocyprinus asiaticus (assembly GCF_019703515.2). Classification (NCBI taxonomy): domain Eukaryota; kingdom Metazoa; phylum Chordata; class Actinopteri; order Cypriniformes; family Catostomidae; genus Myxocyprinus; species Myxocyprinus asiaticus. The sequence goes on from NC_059361.1 coordinate 33,207,184, forward strand.
ATAATCATCAAATGCAGGAGCTGCAATACTGCTCTCGTACCGCGGCCCACCTGACCGACGTCAGCGCGCTAGCCTTTCTGTTCTCTCCTGCAGCTATACTACATGTAATTTAAGTGTCTATACTGTAACCGTGTCACTTTGTTACTCTCCAAAAGCATTTGTAAACTAGAGGAACCCTGGAACGGACAGGTTTGGAATGGTGCTTATTATAATGACCAACTACTTTAAACTGTGTTTGTACATCGTTCTGTGATTTGAAATCTGCACTGAGGTCTTATGGCCACAAACACACACACACACACACACACTTACCTGCGTCATCAGTCGTGTGGCCTTTGAAAACACCAGTACAACATTCTTTGAGGGGTTTAGATGTAAATTCACAATAAAACATTTTTTTGGGGTTTTACAGGGACTTGACGGTTTTCCTTCTTCTCAAATCGAGATCAGGAATGATATTCCCACAGTCTCTCCAATGTTGGTTGATCAGTTTCTTGCTGAATATAAACACATTTACTGTAAAAGAGAGAGAGAATGGTCTTTAGGTGGGAATCCATATGTTGAATAACTCTTAATCCAAGAGTGTTGGGGTCATGACATATTCTTAAAGGGGTCATGACATATTCTTTTTTTTTCTGTCTTTTTTCTCCTAGGTCCACTTATAATGTTATTTAAGTTTTTTGTACCAAAACAAAATACATTAGTGTCAATTTAGTAATATATGATAATTTTCTACCCTGTCTCTTGCCTTCTGACTGAAACGCTCGGTTTTGGCCTCAGCGGCTCCTTTAAACTTCAATATTAAGGCCGACTGTTCTGATTGGCTAAGGTCGTGCAGCCCCTCAAATACAGCCATATTTGATACTCAATCGGAAGAGAATGAACAAGCTCCACAACAATAAATAACTAAATTTCACGGTTTATACATAACACACACTTAACACATTGATTTAGAATGTGCTGTGCTCTTTCACTCAAGCACAACAGCACCATAAAATAAAATATCAAACAGTCATGACATGAAACATTCATTAATTGAATTGGTTACTTATGGTTTTGCGGTCAGGTCCAATAGTGTTTTTAACTGCCTCATTCTTCAATAACAGTTCCTTTTCATATTGTGACTGGTTCACAAGCAATCCACGCTGAAATACGCTGAACACACATAATACAATCCACGGTGAAACATGATGCACACACATATCATTCTGCACTGATGTGATCAGGAACTCTGTTAAACTTCAGTCAGTATTTCCTGGTGTTGAAATGCTTCAACAGTGGCAAAAGCAGAGACACTGGTCTTCACAGGCATGACATCTCCAATCTCCTGTGTCTGTTTATATACAGGACATTCTGCAGTTCTCCCAGTCAGTGGCAGCTATGAAATGGAGTAGAACAAACGTGTTTTTAAAAGTTGAGTTTGTAGCTCTCTTAAAACGCGACTCACATCACCGGAAACGCATCTAAAGGGTCAAAGACGTCCATCTAGTGCATATTTACATAGTCCAAAAATTAAAAATAGCGCAGATGGGAGTTAAACGTGTTCAGGACGCGTTTATTTTCAAACAGAAAGACGCAACATTATAACTTGACATTGCATCTTTTAAAAGTGACGCAAGATGCATGATAACTGTCAAAGCAGTTTGTCTATTGCATGTTTATGTAGAAATAGTTTAAAAATAGTCCAGATGGGCACAAGTTGTACTGTGAAAGTCCCGTTTTGTGTGCAGGAATATTAGGCCCATCTGTCTTGTTCTCTCCTCTTCACCTTTCTGACTGAGCATCAGTGGGCGGGCCAAGGGTGTGATCATGTACAATCAATCAGTCAATCATATTTATTTGTATAGCACATTTAAAAACAACACGTTGACCAAAGTGCTTTACACTAAAAAAAAATTAAATACAGTCACAATTTAAAACGTGCACAATATAAGCCAAAACAATAAAAGTAAATCTAAGAACAGAAATAAGCAATAGAGTAAAGATGAGTCTTAAACTGAGACTTAAAAAACTCAGTGCTATCACATGATCTAATATGAATTGGCAGACTATTCCAAAGGCGAGGGGTTGCAACAGAGAAGGCACGATCCCCTTTGGTTTTCAAACGGGATTTAGGGACACTTAAAAGCAGGCTCTGTGAAGATCTTAAAGGTCTAGCAGTTTGATGTTGATGTAAGAGGTCTGAAATATAATCTGGTGCAGTTCTATTTAAACCCTTAAAAACCGTTAAAAGTACCTTGAATTGAACTCTGTATTTGACTGGAAGCCAATGCAAAGAGGCTAAAACTGGAGAGATACTAGTATATTTCCTGGTGCCAGTCAGGAGTCTAGCCGCTGCATTTTGCACTAACTGTAAACGTGATAGTGAAGTATTTGATATTCCCAAATATAAAGAATTACAATAGTCCAGTCTAGATGCAATAAATGCATGAATAACAATCTCCAGATCTCTGAATGTAAGAAGATGTTTCATTTTAGCAATGGCCCTGAGTTGAAAAAAGCTACCTTTTACCACTGAATTAATTTGCTTATCAAATTGTTTATGGAAGCTCTGAACCGCAAGGTGGAAAAAAAAAATAGTGTCTCGGTTCCTTCCTGAGCCTTTGTTAAAAAATGTTCTATCGTCCTAAAATAGTTTTTTTCTCTCTTCCTAATTTTTTTTTCTCTCTTCCTAAAATTTTTTTTTAGAAAAAATGTTTTTTTTTGAAAGAAATGGTTTTTTTTTTGGTTTTTTTAAGAAACGAAAAAAATGTAGGAAGAGAGGGAAAAAAATAAGACTTAGGCTCAGGAAGGAACTGAGACACTTTTTTTTTTTTTTTTTTTAATTTCACCGTTATTTTTTTATTTTTTATTTTTTTTTATTTCACCTTGCGTTTCAGAGCTTCTGTAAAAGTTAACAGCCATCCATCTTTTGATATCACTCAGACAGTCAAACAGAGAAGTTAGAGAAGAATTATCATAAGGCTTTAGAGGGAGATACAGCTGTGTCATCAGCGTAGCAGTGATATGCAGTATTGTGTTTTTGACACCAGAGGAGATGAGAGCAGACAGACAGGGAGGTGTAATTTCCTATTTCAACAGCAAATGTTCTCTCCTATTAAGATCAAGGAGCACTAAAACAGTACAGTTTCCTGAATGTTCAGCCATTACAAGTAATTTGATACTTTAAGAAGTGCAGATTCAGTACTATGTTTTGGTCTAAAACCTGACTGAAATTGATCAAAGATCTTATTGTCATTTAAAAATGTAGAAATCTAATTATACTTTTTACAGGGCCTGGGTAGTTCAGTGGTAAAAGACACTGGCTACCACCCCTGGAGTTCGCTAGTTCGAATCCCAGGGCATGCTGAGTGACTCCAGCCAGGTCTCCTAAGCAACCAAATTGGCCCGGTTGCTAGGGAGGGTAGAGTCACATGGGGTAAACTCCTCTGGTTGCTATAATGTGGTTCGCTCTCAGTGGGGCTCGTGGTGAGTTGAGCGTGGTTGCAGCGGTGGATGGCCTGAAGCCTCCACATGTCTCCATGGCAACGCGCTCAACAAGCCACGTGATAAGATGCGTGGGTTGACGGTCTCAGACGCGGAGGCAACTGGGATTCATCCTCCGCCACCCGGATTGAGGCGAATCACTACGCGACCACGAGGACTTAAAAAAGCGCACTGGAAATTGGGCATTCCAAATTGGGTGAAAATGGGGGAAAAAGAAAAGAAAACTGATTATACACAACTTTCTCCAGAATTTTCGATAAAAAGGTAATTTCGAAAAATCGGCCTGTAATTATCTAAAACAGAAGTGTTCAGACTAGACTTTTTAAGAAGGGGTTGCACCACGGCATACTTAAAATAATTAGGAGGTCTGTATGTAAGTGCACAAAGGACAGAACTGTAGGCCTACATATCTATCTTAAATAACTGCACCTCAAAACTAGCTAAATTTTTTACCAATAATGATCGGCATTTAAAACAGTTCTTGAAAATTGTGGCAAACCCCCCACCCTGGCACACTGTCCTTGAAGAGTTCAGAAAATTACGATCACCTGGAGATGCTTCAGAGAGAGCATCCAATTCACCTGCATTAAGCCAGGTCTCAGTCAGAAAAAGGAAGTCCAGATCACGTGAAGAAATAAAATCATTTATCAAGAATGTCTTATAAGTGATGGGTCTTATATTTAATAAGGCCATCTTCAAGGTGGTAAAAACTGTGGTATCAGTTCATGTCTTTAAAAGCAGAACATGATCCAGCGGTCGGAGATTACTGGGATTAACTCCTCTCTTTCTAGAGTACCATTGTGTTAATGGGTATTTTAACGACACCCCCCAAGGTTCACCCCGCCTCGCTTGCCCCGTCTCCTGTTGCGTTTCCTTCAGGGAAAAGAGCAGTCCGGAAAGCCACGGATGTCCACCGGTAAGAATGCGATGAAAGGAGGATCGGATGATTTCTTCCTGCCCGAATTCCAACTGGAAATATTCACAGCAGTATTTCGAAGGCTGAGTAGGAAATTGCGCTCATAAATACGAAATGAAGTGCATCGGGGTGCAAGCAAACATAAAAGCAGGACAATGATGGGTAAAAAATGCAACACAAACACTGCACGACGGCTTGCTGACAGACACACTGGCGCCATCTTGTCAAGTGTTCCTCAGTAGATCTGCTGTGTCAGAAGTAGAAGGAGGAGTAGAAGTAGGCCTTGACGTGTTGCTGTAGAGGCAGTCATATGCTGATGTATTCGTCTGTGTGACATCACAAAGTATAAAAAATCCAAATGAGCTGTTTTTGCAGCTTGGATTAAATAAATGCTCTTACATGTCAAAAGATTATGGAACATTTTATTCCTCATGTCATGACCCCTTTAGAACTGAGCAGCTGTATTTAGAGGAGAGATTATAAAGATTGACTATCCAGACACATGAAAGCCACCATGGTGCCATGGTTATACCATGTTTTTTAGACATCTGTTGGCAGTACCATGGGGTTCTTTAATGTACCTTGGGGTACCATGTAAATATCATGGTAAATGAGTAATATTATATAATAGTAATGGTAATCATTCAGTACCATGGTGTATATCAAATACTGTGGTTAGCATCTGATGCCATTGTACCATCATAGTACTTTTAGTATAAAACTGAGCAATGAGCAAAATATCTTCAGTTGATGTAACTTTGCTTTGCCCTTTTGTCTTTAAATCCAGTGAACCAAAGTCGTGTTGCATTTGTAGTGTTAAGGCTAAATTCAAGTACAGTACAGCTTCATACTGATGATAAAAATGATGAAGAATCTGCTGTTTACTTAAATTTGACTGCTTTCATTGTTTTGTAGCCTTAAAGTGACAAACGTTTGGACACGCCAACTCATCTTCATTGTTGCTATTATCCACATTTCAGAATAATAGTTGTCATCTAAACTATACAATAGAAATATTGGACACTCCAATGTACGTGTATTCAAGCATATAAGCATAAGACTTTAGACACGAAAAACATAAATTCAATCGTGTCCAAACATCATGGCTTCAACTCCTGTCTTGTAGCGCCACCCGGTGGCCCCTAAGCGCCATGTGCTTTACAAATATAATGCAATAATAAGTAAAAACAAAAGTCTTTACTTATTATTATAAATGGCGTAACAAGAACAGTTAACATTAATTGTAGACATTAAAAAAAAAAAAAATTATTCAACAAGAGGGCATAAACAATAAAATATAGAGTTCGATTAATCCTAACAATAACATTATATACAGTATATTAAAATATTAAATATATAAATGCATTAAACAACAAATAGATAGTCTTTTGTGTGCACAATACAAACAAAATGGAAAAGCGTCAGGTAAGTCTTATTTTATTTGATAATTTATTTATCATCACTCCAACAAACTGTCTGAATCAAGTCTGAATCAAGTGCTGAACAGTGTTGACATGGAGGCTTCCTTGATTTGTATCAACTCATTCAAGATGACCAAACTGTATGGATACTCTTCTTCATCTGTGACTGAGCTCTCCTTCCTCTTCTTAGTTACCTAATTTCTCTAGACAAACAAATTTATTTTACGTAAATACAGCTTTAACATATAAGTGCATTATATTAGTCTACCTGGTATACAATTGCACATACAAACATGCACGCACACACACACACACACACACACACAAACACACACTATTGCACAAAACATGCACATACACTGAGGGCATGTGGGGCACAATACAAAAATAGTTTTATATCTTTAATTTAATGCATTGGTGCACAATCCTTTGCATTTGTACTTGACAATTTTTTATTTATTTTTTACCTTCACCATTTGAGTACACTTTAACACATTTATACAGCATCACTCTTGAGTGCAAGAATGCAGTTTTATTTGTATATATTTTAAATGTAAGATAAGACTTCTATGTGTTGCTACCATGCAGAAAGTAGCATTATTTATTGTATCAAATCATTGAATGGTGCATTGATATCAATACATTAAGTGCTTTTCCTATTACTTATGGAGTAATGTATCATTGATTGAGAGGTTAACAGTTGAACATGTATGGTGCTGTTTTTCTGGACATATTTAGCTGATGTCACTGTTTGTCCTGTCCCCTTCAATGGCTAAAAACTGCAAAATGGTGAGAGAACTCAACTTTAATGATGTCATGGAAGAGGAAAGCAAAGAAACCCATAAGGCAGTGGGGTCCTAAAATTTTCATAACTTTGTACACCTTTTCAGATCTACTCACTTTTTGTACCTCTTTGCATTTGCTCCTATATTGAAATATAAAACAATTTTGTGTGTAAAGTATTTCTGCATTTTATGGATAATTATTATTGGATTGTGATTGGTCAATGGCAATCGGCATTTAGTATTCTGCAGTCAAACATTTTTGTATAATGATGCTAAACTGTATAATTGAATGTTTTCAACATAATTTGCAAAACAATTATATACAATTTGACATTTACATGTAGAATATATAACTCATTTAATATAAATCTCTTTGGAGGAGGTCTACACATAAATCATATACAAGTCACACATTCTGGACTCTGAAAGGTGACCAGTTTGACTCATTCAGTAATTAACCAAGCGGAGCAATGGCCCATTAAACAAAACACTTTTAATAAATGCTAGTTAGCAAAACAACTCTACAAAAGCAACACATTATTTTATCATTACTTAATACAAATAATTCAAACACACAAGACAGTTTCAGTTAGTGCCAGTAGAGCCGAATCCACCTGCACCTCGCTCAGTCTCATCCAACGTCTGAAAGGAGAAAAACGAAATGCAAATTCTGCTGAACTCTACAATGATCTTACACTTAAAATCATTGGCAGATGCTCGTACAAAGTGACAAGTAAAAGGATGAATTACATAGATGTTTAAAGCATAAGGTGCACATTACCTGTAACTCCAAAAGATCAGGGTAACAGATTCTCTCACAGATGAGTTGAGCAATGCGATCACCTTTTTTCACTGTAAAGAGACAGTCACTAGTTTCATCTTTGTCATCTTCTCTCATGTGTTGTGTTTACAGCGTTTGTGTAATTTGTACTTGCAATATCCCATTATGTACAAATGCAGTTTTTGTAAATCACATGCATAGCTTGTCACATCATGGTATGAAAAATGGCAAACACACAGCTGTGATACCTCTTCCCCACAGAAAATAATTTGACTCTAATTCGAGAGAAAAAAAAAAGAAGCAGTTACAGTAAAGTGCTAAAAATGTAAGTCTGTGGGGCCAAGATTATTCAGTTTGCACCACCTATATAGTCTCTATCTGGTATTCTTGCATACATCATGCATTACATGGACATTTAATTTTAAGTCAAAGGATCGGATGTAACTTTACAGAGACAAGGTTAGTAAGTGACTCTCACTTGTCTAGCTCACACTAGACTCATTCCAGCACATTTAATATTTAAACTTTGAAATGTTCATTGCACGCCCTTGTATACTTCCACTGAAAGTATGTAACAGAGGGACAAGTCGAAATTATTTTCTGTGGTTATAGACATTGACACAAATGGCATCAATGGAGCTTAACTTGGAATAGAACCTGAAACATAAGCACAGTGGTTCTGAAGGCTCACCTTCAAAAGGCTCTTTGCTAAAGTTAAACAACACGACTCCCAAATTCCCCCTGTAGTCCTCATCAACCACACCAGCTATAAAAACATATGAAACACTTGATATTAGAATAAAACACTTAAACTGAAATGAGAATGTGAGTTAAGTTATTCACTAGTTACGTACCACCCACATCGATGAAATTTTTCACAGCAAGACCAGAGCGAGGAGCTGAAAAAACAACAACAAAAAAACAGATTGAAACATTAAAGCTGAAGTATGTAACTTTTTCAGTGTTAAAATACCTTCTCCTATCCCAGCTTAATATGCAGAGACAACTCTAAGTAAGCCATTCATGGGTTAATTTTCTCAAAAACAGTAAACTGTGTCTGTTAAAATTTCATGTGTTTGTTTTTTGAACAATACACTTAGACCCACCCCAATAACATTACTAAACCAATGGTGTGAGTTAGGGGACGGGACTACCTGAACAACCGCAGATGAGGGGCGTATTCGGAAAGCTGTTTTGAAAACCAAATATATTAAATAGCAGCACAGGGTTTGAAATTAGCACCCGCCAAATGCGGGTAATTTTGCTCATTTACCCACCACTGTGGTAGACTAACTGCAAGACGTCTCATGACATGACAATTAATGCCATTAGACACAAAGACACGCACTTGAAGAAACACACTTTATTATATATAGAAGATCAGATGAAAGAAAAGCTGTTGTTGATGCACTGTTTGTTCAGAGGCGTGTGTCTCGTGGAACATGTGCCTGTAAAGAGTTCTCACTTTTTTTTTCCAGTCGAATGAAAATGATTTGTAAGAATAGTGTCATGTATGAGAATGCTGAAAATAATCTCAGACCATCTCAGGAGGTGCTCAAAATTTAGTTTGCTTTATTTCCACGCAGCAGTTCGTGCTTAACACGCATTGTGAACGCAACTCTGCAGGTTCCCTTTATAGCCTATACGTTTGTATACAAACTAAAGTTCACACTGAACCTAAAATGTATTTATATTTCAATTATCATCATCATTATTATTAGGTTTACATTTAATTGTCTTTAGATCTTAATTTGTATTAGTAATTTTCCACCTGTTGCAGATAGATACTTGTGTGACTGCAAATAAAAGGGTGGTTATATAAGATTTTTTTTGACCACTTCGTTATTTACATTTTTTTCATTTCTTTTAAAGTTCGATTTGAATTTAGAAATATCTTTGGTTTGAGTTTGTATTTCAATAAACTTAAAGCAAAACCAATAAAGCAAGAATATTCACTGATCCCTCGGACGAGGGGTTGACGATGTAATCAGATATAGCGATTTGTTTTAAATAAAAATACTGTGAAAATATTTCTAGAATACCGCCCAGCCCTAGTTTGCAACCCATTTAAGTTCTATAATGTGACACATTTCTGAGTGAATCATGATATTCAATTGGGGGGGGGGTCTATATGACGGTTGGAGGGGAGGGCTTGGTGACGTCTACAAGTGACAGCAAAGGGTTTCAGAGGCAGAGCAAGTCATCACACTTTGATAAAAGAATACAAAGAAAAAACTATTTTTCTTCAGCATTGATGCTATTCTGTTACATGCACTGATGAACTGTGCACAATAAGACCAGTAAAGTGTATTAAAATAAACAAAGTTTGATTTTATGGGGACTTCAAAAATGAATAATTCAGAGATCTTTGAGATGGTCATGATATCAAGATTCTGGTTTTCTGGGTTCTGTAGTTCTTGCTCACCTACTCTTCCGTAGTATCCATGTGGAACCGCGATCTGGATGTCAGTCTTGACCAGAGATTTGTCCATCGGTCCGATGCTGTAATCATATGCACTGCAACACACACCAGTTCAAAACAGTGCTGACATTAACCTTCATTGCATGAAGCTATGAGTTTCATCTCAAATCCACAACACAGCAGTAACTGCAACCAATGAAATTTGACCTCTGCAGCTCCAGTTTCCCCGGAGTTATTTAAACACTTACAGGGGAAGGAACAAAAAGTTTGCATGTCAGAACCTGTTTCTGTGTCTTATGAAGGTAAAATAGTGCCTAAATGATTTGCATGCACAGGAAAGCGTAAATCAAATTGCAAGCAAATTTGTTTTGCATGTGCACAGAACATTTTGTAAAGGTGTAAATCAAATTGCAAGTGTAAGAAAAAATATTAGCAATAATTTAATGTTTAAGTGTAATTCATGTGTTGTGAATCTGTAATTTCATATTAACACAAAGTAAAATGTGGTCCGACTTCCTTTTTTTCGCACTTACACTTTTGGCACTGTTTTTCCACCTAAACATGGCCGAAAACATTGCAAACCTGCAATCAGCGATATGCAAGCAAAGAAAGGGTGTCATGAACAGCAAAACGGATGGACTGCGTAGAATCAGTCTGTATGTGTAAAATAAACTACTGTAAACGTGTAAATGATTTGTGTTTGTGGCTGTGACGAGGAGGAGGGTATGGCTGTGCCGTGAAGGAGCAAATCAAATCAAATCACATTTATTGTCACACAGCAACTATACACAAGTGCACTGGTGTGTGAAATTCTTGGGTGCAGTTCCGATCAACATAGCAGTCGTGACAGTGATGAGACATATACCAATTTACAATAACATCAAATTAACACAACACAATTTAAAGTCTAATATACACATAATTACACACAACACAATATACAAATAATAACATACACTGTACAGTATACAATACGCACAATATAGATACACATTATTCAATAAAAATAAAAAATAAAAAAGTATATATAGTAGTATATATATAGAATGTACAGTAGGTTGTATTGTACTGTATTGACATTCAGGCTGTCGGTTGATAGTCAGTTGTTAAGAGAGAATATAATATAATAATAATATAATTTATGACAGTCCGGTGTGAGATAGAGTAAGGGTAATAAAGTGCAGTGCTGATGTATTTTGATTGTGGGAGATCAAGAGTTCAGAAGTCTGATTGCTTGGGGGAAGAAGCTATCATGGAGACGGCTGGTGCGGGTCCTGATGCTGCGATACCGCCTACCTGATAGTAGCAGTGAGAACAGCCCATGGCTTGGGTGGCTGGAGTCTCTGATGATCCTCCGAGCTTTTTTCACACACCGCCTTGTATATATTTCCTGGAGGGAGGGAAGCTCACCTCCGATGACGTGTCTGGCAGTTCGCACCACCCTTTGCAGGGCTTTGCGGTTGTGGGCGGTGCTATTGCCGTACCAGGCGGAGATACAGCCAGTCAGGATGCTCTCCACAGTGCAGGTGTAGAACCGTGTGAGGATGTGGCGGTTCATTCCAAACTTCCTCAGCCGTCTCAGGAAGAAGAGCCGCTGATGAGCCTTCTTCACAACGACTTCAGTGTGGATGGACCATGTGAGTTCCTCAGTGATGTGGACACCCAGGAACTTGAAGCTGCTGACTCTCTCCACTGGTGCTCCATTGATGGTGATGGGACTGTGTTCTCTGTCTTTTCTTCTGAAGTCCACCACAAGCTCCTTTGTCTTACTGACGTTGAGGGAGAGGTTGTGCTCCTGACACCAGTGTGTCAGAGTGTGCACCTCCTCTCTGTAGGCTGTTTCATCATTGTCAGTGATCAGACCTACCACCGTCGTGTCATCAGCAAACTTAATGATGGCATTGGAGCTATGTGTTGCCACACAGTCATGTGTGTGCAGGGAATACAGGAGTGGGCTGAGAACACAGCCCTGCGGGGCTCCAGTGTTGAGGGTCAGTGATGAGGAGATGTTGCTGCCTATTCTAACCACCTGGCATCTGCTTGACAGGAAGTCCAGGATCCAGCTGCACAGCGAGCTGTTTAAGCCCAGAGCCCAGAGTTTCACATAAAGCTTGGAGGGCACTATGGGGTTGAATGCTGAGCTGTAGTCTACAAACAACATTCTCACATAAGTGTTCTTTTTTCCAGGTGGGAGAGAGCAGTGTGTATTGTAGATGCAATGGCATCATCAGTGGAGCGGTTGTTGCGGTAAGCGCAATTGCCAATGATAATTAAAAGTAAATATAATAAAAATAGCCTAAAGAACAGCAACAACAAGAAACATTTTAACACCAGATTGAGAATCATATTTATATCAATAAAAGGTGTTGGCTCAACTTTACTCTCACAAATAAAAAATGTGTATGTATTAATATTTAAGAGAGGAGAGATGCCCAGAGGAACGATGCTGAGCTTATGTCATGTTATTAAACCAATCAGGTCAGAGTACACTGGTCAAGGAAAACCTCATTTGATTGGTTAATAGAAGCAGGTAGACCCGCCTCCACCCTCACGGTAGCAGAACTCTTTTCGGTGAGAAATTTGTGCCAAAAGTGTCAGTCATAAGAATACAAATCGCATTTATTTTGTGTTAATATTAAGTTACAGATTCACAACACATGAATTACACTTAAGCATTAAAGTATTGCTAATATTTTTTTCTTACGCTTGTAACTTGATTTACGCTTTTACAAATCTTGCATTGCACATGCAAATCGTTTAGGCACTATTTCACCTTCATAGTTTCTCACCTGTACAGGTCGAAGCCCGCGGCTCGGTTCGATCCTCGGCTCGGTGTTGTCGCGTGCTCGCTGAGTTTGGCGAATTTCAGCACCATGTGCGCTTCATGTCCATTCACTGCATCACTCTTGCATCTCTTCTGTGGAGAAACCGCTTCTGCAACTTCAGAGCAGGGCATTTTCACTAACCAAAAACTACTGCTGTAATAATATCTGCAGGTAAAGAAAGTTTCTAAAGGAGAACAAATGTGCAAGCGTGTCTCTCTAGGATGCAAACCCTTTTGTGACTATAACTTGTCTCGCGCGCACTGAAATTGGCGCTTTAGAACATGTCAGGGTTGCCAGGTCTGCGTAACAAACCAGGATGCAAACTCGTTGTGAATAAGTCATAGTAGGTGTTCAAAATGTATGTTTTCAGTAGATTCATTGGTTGTATTTAAATCTTTTGTTGTATTAAAAGCATTTTTTATGTGTGTAGGCTTAAAGTAACACTTTCAAGTAATTTAAGGAAAATGTATAAACTTATAACAAACAATTTAGCAGAATTAGCTTCAGAATAGGAGACTTTAGATTAAAGGAGACTGGTTTGCATCCATGAACAAAGGCAGCCCAAAAAGCAATCAAAATAATCCCAAAATCACCCTAATGACCAATAAAACCAGCCCAAATATACCCCAATACCTAAACTGTACCACTTCCATACCTAAAGTAAAATTTTTACATTCCCCATTATGCATGATCATTTCTATAAACTGAACTATTACCATTTCAATAGTCCGAGTCGTTCGTTCTTTTGTCACGTGACAGCCGTATTCAGCTATGCATTGCTCACACAGGAAACAGAAATGATTAGTTCACCTCTCGAGTCTTCTGATCCGAGTCATTCGTTCTTTTGTCACGCGTATACGCTATGCACATACGGCTGTCACGTGACAAAAGAACGAACGATTCAGACGAGAAGATTTCAGAGGTGAACTAATCATTTCTGTTTCTCATAATTTGTCCTTGGCTGTATTATCAATTTTTCCTTATTGGGACTATAATCAAAGTTTGCATAAATAGACCTGTTGTCGGGGGGGGGGGTTGGCTATTGAAAATGTAACATTTTAATTTAATTCTGCTCAAATGAACGAAATGACTTGAATAAAGATTCGTTCATTTTGCTAAACAAGACTCAAAGATTCAAATCAGTAAAATGATCCGATCTTCCCATCACTAGAACACTCAACCAAGGAGCTCTGAGTGATCAATGGATGTAGAAAGTAAGTCCCTCCTTACAGGTAAAAGAGCCAATCACCTTTTAGATACAGACATCACCTGTCAATCAACGATCAAACACGCATGCGCAATTGCTGTACAAGCCGGGGAAATTGTGTTTTTTAGGGTAATATGAGGTAAAGAATCACAATTTATGATTCCAATATTATCACATTTTATTGCTGATTTGAAATATGTTCTTGGATCGTAATCTTGACCAACCGTTTTTGAGATTTTGGTCTTTCTCCATTCAAGTAGATAGAAGCTGCACTGGCATGACTGGAAATAGCCTCCGGAGAGCGTTCCAAAGATGGCCGACAGTGGACTCACTTGCTAGAAAGACTTTATTGGTAAAATAAAACATGTAATAAATGCAAAATATTTTATTTCAAATTCAATGTCAAACATTCAAACTGCAGGTGGAAAAAACAGTTAACAGTTTAAAAGTTCCGCGGACTTGGCAACCCTTGAAGAAATCCCGCGCATCCGGTACTGTATTCCCGCCCTGATTTTACTTGCTGCTCTTTAATGAGACGCTAACTGTTTCTTCCTCTCACGTCTTATTGGAGACATATCTACACTAACAAGTATAATCATTTTCATCTACTAATCTTGACATACGAACTTAAATGTGTCCCTACACTCTCTATACAAAATTCTCTTTTTTAAACAGCTACATTCAGCCATCACTATCGAGTGTGATTGGTTCATCCTCACCAGCGCTCAGAAAAGTATCAGATACCACGTGACGGCGTTTTGTGCCGCTTTAGCACTTTTCTGCAAATTAATTTATACCTAATAATGAAACTGACAAACTTGGCCGATAAAAAGAAATTGTGCAGTTCTTACAATTTACCCTTTATGCTCTATGATTTTTATCATTCTTATTTCCAGATGTTATTTTTTAGATATTTTATCTTAATCATTTTATTGTATATTTCATTGAATATTTTAATATACGCTGTTCGCATTCTTATGTAAAACAGTCAAACAATGCCGTATTCTGTGTCTGCCACCCATTTTCAGGAACCTCTGTTTGAAGCCAGTTGCATTCTATCATGTTAATCGATTTCTACGAATGGCCACGTTGGATTTTAAATAAATTAAAATACATAAATAATAACAGTGTGCCTTTATTAAAGCCCATCATTCATTAAATAAGTTGTTATTCACTTGTAGATATTCTTTACGGATATCTTTAAGTTCAGAGGTCGTAGATGGGCCACAGGTTTTAGGTTTATATAGATCTGACCTGCTCGAGCGCAGCGTCCGCTCACAATCCCGTTTACACCGCAAACACGTGCTAGAGACACACAACTGCGACTCAACATCTTTAGCATTTACACAACACCAGACATTTTTGGTATTTTAGTTGCATTCTGGGATGTGTAGTTTTTCCCCTATTGAACACCGAGCATCTTGAGCTGTATCTTTTAGTGCGGAGAGGTCCGTCTGATTTCCGGGAATCGGTTCTTTCGAACAGAGTTTCATGTTCGAATCAGCCAGCTCACTCACTAGCTCATTACGAGTCGGACGAGTCCTTAAGATGCAAGCTATGTTCGGAATATAAAGCAGAAATAATAAAGATTAGTCGCCATTTCGAACATAGCAACAGTTTTTGGTCTGAGTTAAAGGGATATTCTGGGTTCAATACAAGTTAAGCTTTTATTGCATAATGTTGATTAGCACCAAAAATTATTTCGACTTGTCCCTACTTTTCTTTAACCCCCCCTCCCCCAAAGAAAGAGAAAATGGTACAGTGAGGCACTTACAATGTAAGTGAATGGGGCCAATTTTTGGAGGATATAAAGAGAGAAATGTGAAGTTTATAATTTTATAAAAGCATTTACACTAGTTCTTCTGTTAAAACTTGTGCATTATTTGAGCTGTAATTTGTTTAAATTGTCATTTTTACAGTTGTTATAGGGTTTGTTGATATTACATCGTCATGGCAACAAAGTTGTAAAATTGGCTATAACTTTACACAGAAAAGGTTAGTAAGTGATTTTATCACAGTAAAATCATGTTAACATGCATATTGTTCACATCTTGTTAACGATTATACTTTTGTAACAGTGAGTATTTTTACGTTTACAAATGGTCCCCATTCACTTCCATTGTAAGTGCCTCACTGTAACTCAGATTTGTGCTTTTTTTTTTTTTTAAATGATTCGAAATAAAAATTTTTTGTGGTAATCAACATTGTGCCACAAATACTGTCGATTGAGCTTAACTTATAATGAACCCGGAACATGCCTTTAACTCGGCACATTTTCTCAAGTCAGTCATGTCCAAAAACGATTCTGTTCAGTGAGTCAGCGAGTTGTGAACCCGAAACGGTTTGACATGCAAACCGTTTGTGTGCGTGTGTGTGCATGTACGCGCTTCCATGCCTTTGTAATCGGAATCGGAACCAGGGACCGGATTCACCATACGTTCTTAAAGGAATAGTTCACCCAAAAATGAAAATGGTCTCATCATTTACTCACCCTCATGCCATCCCAAATGTGTATGACTTTCTGTCTTCTGAATCAATATGTTAGGTGTGTGTGAGAAACAGATCAATATTTAAGTCCTTTTTACTATAAATCTCCACTTCACTTTTACATTCTTCTTTTGTTTTTTGGTAATTCACATTCTTTGTGTATATCGCCACCTAATGGCAGGGAGGAGAATTTATTTTTCACGGTGCATGTTTGCTCTTAATTTAAATACTGTAGGCCTTTACAAAAATGATAAAAAGGTAACCATAGTTTCAGAAAAAAATTCAGTCATTGTTTGTACTCTAAAATCATAGTTAATTATTATTGGATCCCTTTCTAACAGAGAAGTTTTCAGAATCTTCAGATATCAGTTTTATAAGTACAATAGCTGAACTAATTATGGATTCTATTAAGAAATGATGGTTAGGAACTATTTGTAAGGGTGAAGGTCTCCTCATTTGGGTAGTGCACCTTTTACTTTGAAAGGAAATTTACCTTTTTTAGACTCTCAGATGTGTTTTCAAAATGGATTTATTAATTATTGAGAACATGTTTTAAATGAATGAATATGAATACAACATTCAATAATTTCACAGTCTTTATTGCATAAATATAAATAGGATTGACAATATAATATCATAATGGACCATTAGTGAACATATGTACAAAAGAATGGCTATATGTGACAAAAATATGACATGTTCATTGATTGTTTTGAATAATTTGACAATATAGTGCGTTGATACTGTGAACTCACATCTATTTCAATGGTTGCTATAGCTACATTTTTCCAATAGAGGGCAGTACATCCGTTCTATTATGGATGCTTGAGTGTTTAAAATGGCTATGCTCAGAATGCAATACTACCGTATAGTATCCATTGTATATTGTGTACTATTTTTTTTCGATAATAAACAGTAGTATGCTGCATTTGTCACATGACCTAATTATGTTGTATACTTAGTTCAGTGTGTGACAACCAGTGATCTCAGAATTGTTTTTTTTTTTCATCTTTAAATTTGTTTAAAAATGTATTTCAAATAATAAGTCAAGAAAATTTGCAGCTGAAATTCATTCAGTTTATATTCAGCCAATTCATTTGTCACACAATTGCACACAATATGCATACTGCAGAAACAGTTTTGTGGTATGCTGTTCTTAACATAGCCAATGTGTTCTGTGTGCGTGTGTGTTGACAGTGTCTGTGCACTGAGAGTTGGTGTTTATTATAGAGTGTTGGGTTTGTGTGCTGTTCATGAATAGAAGGTCAGCACACTCTTGTGGTTTCCCCGTATCAGGACAGTCGGCGGTAGATTCTTCGTGAGTGCGTCCAGCCAGGCCATATACAGATGATCAGACACGGAGCCTTTACGGGCGATGGGCATACTCCTGCAACACACACACACGTACATACATTGTTACATTCACGATCAGTGTACTGACACACACAGTGCTGAGTAGATTACTTCTGAATTGTAATCTGGTACTGATTACAAATGACATGACTACATAAAATTCTAGTCAGTAATGTCATCTATTGGATCATTTTTTAAGGTAATCTAATCTGATTGCTTTTGGATTACTTTGGGATTACTTCTGACCTAATTCTTGTTTATTTGATGTCTCATGCATTTGAGTAGGATATGATTGTACCATTCTGACGTAATGTTGCTTAAATGCATTAAAGAAAATGTATTTAATAGATCAAAATATGTTTTACCCGCTATTTTCTGATTCTGAGTGAAATAAAAAGGCACTTAAAATGTTCTTACTCCAGACATTTTGCCATTACAAACGTTATCCATGTGTCGTAACAGATTAGACCAGTTATATTTGTGAATCAATGTCACAAACCCCAAAAGGAATCAATAAATTAATAAAAATGTTCTGTTTTTTCCTAAATAATATGTAATCATGTAATCCATAACAAAGTAACTGTAATCTGATTATGATTATTTTAAAATGTAATTTAATTTAATTACAAGTACTTGATTTTGTAATCTGATTACATATTCCAGATCACATGTAATCCGTTACTACCCAGCACTGAACACACATGTAAACAACAGGCTGCAGTAAAGTGGGTGTAACTTACACCACGATGAGTTTAGCTGCTCGAGAGCTCTCCTGAAGAAGCTCGTTCAAACGCACCTGCAGGTTTGTCTGAAGAGACACAGAAGCAGGAAAAGTTATCAGACAGATTTATTCACACGTGAGTAATCCTAATTTGCATACTTATACTTAATGCTACAAGTATGTTGTGGGCAATATTAGGCAATAAAGCATGCAGGGATGCACTCTTTGAAGGCACCTGTGGCAAACTACTTTCAACGTACTATATTTTAGGACACACTAATCCTAATCTTAAATAGTATGCAAATTGGGATGAAGCATAATCTTCTCTTGGACTCTACCTTATCTTCAAAGGCATCAAGTTCAGCATCAGTGATTTTCCAGGGATATTCTTTTTTCAGAGCTTCGGCTTGAGTCGTCTCCTTTGATCCCTCGTGCATACGGAATGGCTCGATCATGTCCTTAAATGCTTTCCAGCTGACACACACACACACACAC
The DNA here is from genome assembly GCF_019703515.2 of Myxocyprinus asiaticus. Lineage (NCBI taxonomy): Eukaryota > Metazoa > Chordata > Actinopteri > Cypriniformes > Catostomidae > Myxocyprinus > Myxocyprinus asiaticus. The sequence goes on from NC_059361.1 coordinate 33,226,083, forward strand.
AGTAAGGAAATGCATTCACAGCACGCAGAGTGTGTCAGTGAATTAAATGAGGATTAATTGGTGTGTTTTTCATAAATACCTCTCGGCACTGGGCCTGACATTGATGTCTGCAAAAACTTTGATGTCGTCACATTTGATCCTGAATTTCTTCAGAAGGGACTGCATTCTGATAGACAGTAACAGTTCATATATATTGGTTAGTTGTCAGCATCTTTCTGTAGCTGTTTTATTAGAAGCAGCTCTGAGAGACACGAGTTTTGCTGTAGGTCTGTTGCTTTAGTGTCTACACGGGTATGTTTACAATGCAGATACATACACCAGTCATTACTCTTCTTTAAGGAATCATTCACCCAAAATGTTTTATTCTCTCATTATTTACTCACCCTCATGCCATCCCAGTGTATGACTTTCTTTCTTCTGCTGAACACGAATTAAGACTTTTAGAAGAATATTTCAGCTCTGTAGCTTCATACAATGCAAGTGAATGGTGACAAAAACTTTGAAGCTGCAAAAAAGCACATTAAGGCAGCTTAAAAGTAATCCATAAGACTCCAGTGGTTTAATCAATGTCTTCTGAAGTGATCCAATCAGTTTTGGGTAAGAACAAACCAAAATGTAACTCCTTTTTCCTTGGCGATCATGATCATTCATTTCATTCGATTACACTTCCTAGCACCATCTAGCACAACATAGGATTATATTTTGGTCTGTTCTCACCCAAAACTGATTGGATTTCTTCAGAAGACATTGATTAAAACACTGGTGTTGTGTGTTTTACTTTTATGGTTCCTTTATGTGCTTTTTGGAGTTTCAAAGCTTTACTTTGAATCATTATCTTTCATTGTATGGACCTACAGAGCTGAAATATTCATCTAAAAATATTTGTTTGTGTTCAGCAGAAGAAAGTAAGTCATACACATCTGGGATGGCATGAGGGTGAGTAAATGATGAGAGAATTTTCCTTTTTGGGTGAACTATCCCTTTAATGTTCTTATCTAGTTCTGTTCACACAGTTATTTACTGGAGTCTCAAACAATTCATTCCTAAAACACTCACATAGTGATAACCGAATTTACATTAAATCCACAGGTGTGTATGGAGCCGAACTGAACAACTAGTAGTTAATGCATTGACGTCACTTTCTTTTGGACACTGACAGCTCATTTGAGGTGCTAGTAAATCACACAAACAGAGGTTTGTGTATTGACTCATTCACATTATCTCTCTTCAGCTTAGTTTCTCCTATTTAATGGATACATTACACCCTAAAGAGAGAATGCCAAAACAAACAGATGCCAAAAACATCACTATGTCAAACCATTTTTTTCGGAGTAGGAGTATTCCATACACACGTAGAACAATTTATATTTAAATGTGGTTGTCACTTCCAAAACTTTGCAGTGTGTCCGTGGCCTGTGTTTGTGTGTGTTATTTTAATGTACTCCTCTTTGTCCTGCTCAATTCGTTCAGACTGCCCAGGGAAGAAGATTCGCAGTTTGCAATCCTTCCATTTCTTGCGTGTGGTCAGAATGTGAGGCAGCAACAGCGTTAAACCTGAACAATGACAACATGATGTTTTAAACTTTATACAGCACAAAATATAACAAAAAAAAAAATATTCATTTTTTATCTTGTTTTCCAGTAAAATTTTCTAAACATCCTTAAAACAACATATATCTACTTGTCAAGTAGAACTGCGTAAGATATAAAAAGACTTGTTTCAGGGAATACACTGAATTAAGTTGATTTTTCTTACAGCCTCATTGACAAATTGTTTGCATTTGTTATTGTTTTAATTATACATGTAAACCTCCTGTTAGATTTATGCTTAAATCAAGAAAAAAATATTTGTCAATGGGGTAACTAAACTTAATTCTAGATATATTCTCTGAAAACAAGTCTTATTATCTTATACAATTTTGTAAATTTCTCTTGTTTTAAGTTATATTTTTTAACAAGAAAACACAGTGTGACTGTGGCATCAGCATAAATTTGTTTAGTTTCACCTCCGTCATCAAATAGCCACCAAACGTCAATCGTCCCTTTGTCCTGTTTCTTTTTAAACTGGCTGCTGGCCTCCACCAAACGCTGGTTCATCTTAGCCAGATCTGATGCTTGTGGAATATCCAGAGAAACTGATGAGTGAATGAGAGGGAGTGAAAAACAAAGGGAGAATATTAAATGTACAGTGATAAGAATAATAGTTGTGAGATGGATTAAGTACTAAGGACCGATGAGTATCTTGCATTGTATTCCCCCGAACAGTGTAAAAACTGTGACACTCTGTTTGTTCAATAGCAAAAAACTGGCTCAACCAATAGTACGAGTTTGGGGCGGGACTTCCTGTTTGTTCGACCAGTGGAAGATGGGGGAATGGGTTAGGAAGCCTACTTGAAAAGTGTTATAATTCCAACTGGTGACGCTAGTGGCACAGAAGTTACACACTGCAGCTTTAATTACAGTAATATTGATATGAATCAAAATATGGCATTATGTGAATGTCACTCTACAGGCTTGCAAGAGATGTTAATTTGCTCAATGTATGCACTGTATTCATATACTCATATGTGGTTTATAAGACTGCCGTGTTGGTAGTTCAGTGATTACAGAAATCAGCACAAAAGAAGACTCTCAAAATCAAGGCAGATTATTCCAGTAGACATGCAATTAGTGTTCAATGAGTCGTTTGGAATTAGAGCGCCTGCTTAATGACATGCAACCAGCTGAATTATTGAATTTATCTTTCAAGAGAGGTAATAAAGATAAAACTCATCATAAGTGGTGATATTAGTAAATGCAAAGAGACCTGAGTCTGCAGTGTTTAAAACATGCACTATTCGGTCATTTTTGACCGAAATCGATATTTTTTCTTCAATAAAACTGGTTTCCTTTATCTGACGGGCACGAGACTTGGTGACTTTTTTCCATTTCATATCTGAACACACACAAAAAAGAGTTGATTTGATCATTCTAAGTGGTAGGAAAAAAAAGTCACACTTGTACTGTTCCAGTCAAAAGTGCCTGCAATAGGAAATGAATGGGAAACACAAAAAATCAGATTTTTTTTTTTTTTTGCATAATTAATTATATAAAATCTAAAAAAAAAAACAGCCACAATGCAGAAAAACACACAGACATGAAGGTTTGAGACTACCAAACATCAAGAGTGCAAAACACACACACACACACACACACATACACACATACAAAGCCTAACTGGTCAGACTATAAAACAAAACAATTATTTTGAAATTTGTCAAAAAAAAAAACAATCAGCCACAATGCAGAACACACACACACCAAAATGAACTGGTGAGACCAAAACACATCTACAATGCTGAACACATGTGCGCGTGTGCGCACACACACACACACACACACACACACACATTCATCTTGCTACAACCAGGGATAAATAAGGTTATTACTTGTTTATATCTGGTAATTTTTGGAAGCAGTCTGCACACGCATACACACTCACCAACACACACATGTGCGCGCGCACACACAAACACACACAGAGATCTAAGACATATACCGATCAAAGATATACAGATCAAAGGGAAAGTTTACACTCTTTGTAACACCATGCTCAGGGTTGACTGTAATAATAATGTGCCATTATTGCAAAAACTGACAAAAATAACCTCAAACAAACCAAACAAAATGATAAACTTTGACAAAAGTAGTCTCTGATAATGTTTAAATTTATATCTAAATGCAGAACTTGACAAAATCTAGAAACCATCTCTTCAACCAGGGATGAATAAGTAGCTCTCTGCAGCCACCTAGTGTTTATACTTGGAATTTCATCTGGTTTTCATCTATTTTTATATTTTTTTAAATGGACACCACAGTTTGACTTTAAGTTTTCAAACGGTATATGATTTATGAGGATTAGATAATAAGGTCTAAATACCCCAAAACTCACTCAAAATGCACAACTCTAGTCCTTTTGCATGACTGAAGTTAGAGTTGTTACACTTCATAGCAATTAAAAAAATGACATTCTTAATGTTTCCGGTAATGTGATTCCATAATGAACAAGGCATAAGGGTTAAGATTGCTCTGTCCTATTAAACATTCACATATGAGTGTGTATTGTGAAATGAAATGCAGGCGAGACAGATTATTTTAGATTTTAGGACACTGTGCTCAGTGAGATCGTAGAGACTATTAGATTATTGCTGCTCAGACAGTTTTACAGAGAAGCATTTAATCAGGTTTTACTGCAGCGGTCGATCTCCTTCGTGAGGGATACGCTTAAAAACCTCTTCAAGATCACAAGATTCAATGAATCCACCAGAAGGGTTTATATTAAGGCCAAAAACACTGAAAAGACTGTTCCAGAGTCAGAGTGAACCTGTTTCATGGATTGACATGTCTTGGAACTAGTCTCGATCTGGTCTTGACTCCAACTCTGAACTTTCAGACAACAGATTTGGGGGATTTTTCTTGAGACCTCTCAAGACCACATAAAAATGGTCTTGGTCTCAAAACTTAAAGTCTTGGTCTGGATCTGGGTCTCAGCTTAAGTCTTGGCTCATGGTCTCAGAGAAGACCACAATCTATACCAAAGTATTATACAGGTCGCCAAGGTATCTTCACCTTTACAAGGAATCTGCATGAATTGCATGGCTCTGAACTGGTACTAGTTTCTATATCTGAGTTCATTAAAGGTCTTGGTCTTGGTGAATGTGGTTTTGCCAAGTAGGATGTGTTCCTGGATAAACATCCTTTTTGGTGCTGGAACAACATTGCTATCAACCAGTCAGATGTAGATCAACAAAAGATTTAGATCCAAGAACATGTTGTACTTGGCAAAATCACAGTGTCCATGGGTTTTAGGTTCTAGAGTTGATATGACTCTGGTTCTTGGAAACTTCTGGTCTTGACACCATAGCAACATTCTGAATCAAAATATCATTGGTCAGACCAAGAGGAGAGCAGTACCTCTGCTAGTCAGCTCTTTTTCGGAGGTTTTTTTTGGCCTCTTGAAGAACCCTTTTACTCCCTGTGCCTGAAATTCATTCTCCTCCATCTCCAGTACTTGCTGCTCCATGATCAGATGCTCCATTTCCTCTGACAATCACAAAAATCACATTCATCTGTATGATGTAAATGTTGGAATCTTTCAGTGTGTTGAAAATGTTATCATGAACATGATTTCAGAATCATGTGCAAATAATCAGTTTCCTGAAGCCTAATATAATGCTGTTATCAAAGAAGCCTAACAGAGGTCCAGAGTTGACTCGTTATCAGCTGTGATTTATTAATAGAATGAAGAATAAAAGGAATATTCCGGTTTCAATACAAGTAGAGCTCAATCAACAGCATTTATTGCATAATGTTTATTACCACAAAAAATTATTTTGACTCGTACCTCTTTTCTTTAAAAACAAAAGCTCAAATGGAGGTTACAGTGAGGCACTTACAATGGAAGTAAATGGGGCCAATGTTTGGAGGGCTTAAAGGCAGAAATGTAAAGCTTATAATTTTATAAAAGCATTCTTCTATTAAAACTTGTGAATTATTTGAGCTGTAAAGTTGTTTAACCTCTTTAACTCTGCGGACCCGCCGGCAGGTCCAAAAAGGGGTGCTATGTCACAAAAAAAAGTTTATGCTTAAAATGCTCAAGTCACCGAACATATATGTGGTAAAGCTTAGAATCTGAACTTTTTATACATCACTTCTGCATCTATGTTACATAAAATGACAAAATAAGGCCTGAAAATATTCACGTCTCAAATCAGCGCCACCTAGAGGTCATGTAGTATGAATATAAAAGTCTTTAAAATAGCACTTAAATAGACAAACCATATATCAAATTAAAGCTCTCTTTCTCAGGAATGCAACTGTGCATTTTATTATGTTGCACAAACACCACAATCGGAAAGATTTTCAAAAGAATCACAAAGTGAAATATGATATTTGTAAGACATCAAATTAAAATTCATCTCTTTTATGCGCCGATCACTGTTGTAAGCCCCAAATAGCTAAAAACTGTTTTTCTGCTTTTACCTTCTGCTTTTCAAAAAATTTGCCATTTTTTACTTGTCTGTGAGCTTGCTTGTGTGGATAATCCAATGTTATATCTTAGATGTCCAGAACAAATTATGCGGCCCAGCAGGAAAAAAACATGCTAAACAAATCATTGGAAATATACAGTATGTTTTCCACTATTCATTATAAAATGGGAGGATCTCAGCTTTCTAATGACACCTAGATTGAGTTTCTAGTCCACTCAGAGGCCGAGATTTTTGATGAAACATTGGGGATGGTGCGTGAACTGAAAATTAGACTGAATGTCTATGGTTGAGCACATCTGTGAGGGCTAAAATGCGTTAGAGCGCCACCTACATTTCAGATCGGCATTTTGTGACGGAAAGTGATAGAGGAAAAATTATTTTTTTCTAGTACTTGCTGCCATCTAGTTGAATAAAATAAGATTATTTGCAGAGACGGAGTGAACAGAACCAGAATTACATGCTTACAAATTTAGAAAAAAAAAAAAAAAAAGATAAAAAAAAAAATCTACTCATCATAAGATTGTAAACTTATACAATATTATTTATGAATAAATGGAGTCTTTTTTTTTTATTTGGGGGATTTCTGAAAAAAATGTGACCAATTTTTGGCAATTAGTCCACAGTATGTGTAAATGGTGAGCTTGTGAAAAATTGTAGATGGAAGCCTAAAAATGCCCCAGAGTTGAAGAGGTTAAATTTATTTACAGTCATTTTTGGGTTTATGGTGTTACGTTGTCATGGCAACATAATGGCAAATTGTAAAATTTGGTATAACTTTACACAGAAAAGGTAAGCAAGCCATTTTATTACACTAAAATCATGTTAACACACATTTTGTTTGTGTCTTGTGGCTATACTTTTGAAACAGTGAGTATTTTGTGGTACTCAACATTATGCCACAAATGCTCTTGACTGAACCCGGAATATTCCTTTAATCCACTGGCTATTAAACATGTCTGACAAATTGATTGTGATTGTGTTATACTTGAGCACACAACATACATGTTTGTGTTCTTGAGTAAAGTATGGCCTTAGACTGGCAACTGGCATGTTGGTTTTGTTGCGTCCATTTACCTTCTGCTTTGAGTATGTGTGAGATGTCCATCCCTTGACTGATCCTCAATATTACTGTCCCCTGCTCAAAATCAAATGCATCACTGCAGGGGATGACAAACATTGTGTTAGAGGACAGACAGACAGTGGTGTGTGTGGAGAGAAACAGACAGTTTGAGGACTCACTGTAGAATTCCCACGTAGCTCTGAATGTCCTGTGGATTGGCTGTTCTCCAGTCACGCTTAAATCCCACCATTACTGTGTTAGGCTTCATTCTGCCAAGACCTGACGCCTACACTCACACACACACATGCACACACACATTTACTTAAATCTATCTAAATGAGGACATTCTGTACCTTAGACTTCTATTGTTTTTATATAAAGCTAATTATGGGTGAAAAAATAGTTCGGACATGTTCTTGACAGTCATTTGACATTCAGTTTTATAATTACTATAGACGAATCCTATAGACTACTAATGACTATAGACTAATCCTAACCCAAACCCCACCCCTAAAAAGATCACTTGTTGTATTTTTTGAATTATATAATAATTATAAATTATTTAGTTTGATTCGATGTGCAGCGATTGTGTCGTGTGTTATTGGTGTTTATGTGGCTCTGTGTTTGTGTTTGGATTGACCTGCAGCAGCGTTTCTGCTCCGTCTCGCAGGTTGTCGCTGGCGACAGCCGTATAGAAAGCTTTCCGCTTGTGTTTATTTAGCCACAGCTGATTCTGTTCAACAGCATCACTGATTTCCTGCAGATGCTTATCGCGCTGACCCTAAAACACAAATACACAGTTAAGTCGTATCAGCAGGCAGCAGGTTTACAGGCTCTTGATGATATCATAATCTGAAAAATATTAATATCACCCTACAGTGGCATTAGATGGATGTGTTAGAAGAACATGCTAAATATGTCTGGTTGTTAGATATGTGTGTATGTGTCGAATACATGAGAAAATGAAAAGGGAAGAATCTAATGAAACCTGTCACCTATATTTTTGATTCACCTTTTCACCCCAAAATTAAAAGAAATTCTGCTGTTAGTTTGACAGTGATGAGTCTTCAAAATGTTCATGATAACATCCACTCACCACAAACACCTCACAGGTTAGACACAGCCCATAATTCTTCGTGAATGAATGTGCGATGTCCAGCAGTGCTGGTCTGGTTCTTGGAGATCCTGTCAGCACCAGACACTGTGGTCTACATCAGGACAGAAAGAGCAAAACAAGAATATTATTTACATTTCATAAACACTCATTGTTATGAAATGCAATTTTTCGAATGACAAGATCGTTGTTTGATTTGTCTTGTGCTCACCTGAAGTTCTTGATGTGATCATCTACGCCTGATAAAGTCAAGGCGTTGTTCACAGCGTTTATGAATGTCACCGCTTGAGTGGACGAACCCCAGTTGACATCTGAGACACACAGAAGGACGCTTCAAATGTCTGTCCAACTCATTTACCTTTTAAAAACTGCATTTTTATTTTGTTCATGTATGCGTTTCATTTTTGTTTCTTCTATAATATGCCGTTTTGACCCTGTTTGAAGTCTGAAGGATGGTTTGTGTTAAAGTATCTTTGCTTTCTTACCTGGTTTCTTTACGGTAACGTAGATATAGAGGAAGAACTCAATGCCGTAAGTGAGCAGAGCCGCCCACCAGTTTATCACAAACATCACACCACAGCAAAGCACAGCACCGAACAGAGATAGCCACATGTTATAGTATTTATATGCTGGCCTCCAACCTAAGCACAGAAACACACATTATAATATCATCACATGACTCATACCCATACATACCCATAGTGGACATTTTTGTTGCAAGCTTTGCTTAAAGGGATAGTTCACCCCAAAATTAAAATTCTCTCATTATTTACTCACCCTCATGACATCCCAACTGTGTATGACTTTCTTTCATCTGCTGAACACAAACAAAGATTTTTAGAAGAATATCTCAGCTGTGTAGATCCATACAATGCAAGTGAATGGGTACGATAATTTTGAAGCTCCAAAAGTACATAAAGGCTGCATAAAAATAATCCATATGACTCCATTGGTTAAATTCATATCTCCAGAAGCAATATGATAGGTGTGGGTGAGAAACAGATCAATACTTAAGTCCATTTTACTATAAATCTCCACTTTCACTTTCTTTTTATTTTGTTTTTGCCGATTCACATTCTTTGTGCATACCGCACCCTACTGGGCAGGGAGGGGAATTTATAGTAAAACAGGACTTACATTTGATCTGTTTCTCACCCACACCTATCATATGGCTTCTGAAGATATAGAATTAACCACTGGAGTCATGTGGATTATTTTTATGCTGCCTTTATGTGCTTTCTGGAGCTTCAAGGTTTTGGTCACCATTCACTTGCATTTTATGAACCTAAAGAGCTGAGATATTCTTCAAAAATCTTAATCTGTGTTCAAAAGAAGAAAGAAAGTCATACACATCTGGGATGGCATGAGAGTGAGCAAATGATGAGAGAATTTCATTTTTGAACTGTTTTAATGAAAAGAACCGCCTGAATGAACTGATTTGCTGAAATGAATCTGACTTCCTAACCCTGCTGTAGATAAAAAACAACAACAACAACAACATCTTATTAGAGACATTTGCTCGGCAATGGGAGTACACTGGGCCTGTAATGGAGCTCTGTTCCAAAATGTTGTGAGCTGCCTTCCTAGACAGCATTTTAAGCATCATGCAGATAAGGCAATATCAAACTGCATTCCAATGAACTTAGTGAAAAAATTCATCAAGTCAACTGAAATGTTGACTAGGATTATATTTAATCAGATATTGAAACATATTGATAGAAATTAGTTAAATCTAATTAAATTGGACTATTTCACCCAATAACTGTGTCTATTTTCATGCTTATTAGAGTATTGTGTCAATAGACTGACAACATGCTAATGTCAAACTCTATATAAATCAATTGTGAGTCGAGTCTCTCGTGTGCTTAATGTGTGTAGCACACAAAATTGCTGCCTACTGTATGTAGAGCTTAGTCACTTAAGAGGTTCCATTTTAGTTAGGATGCTGTTTTAGAAGGTAGCTGCCTATGTAGACAGTAGATAGCAAAACAGTACACTAGATTTTGGAACAGAGATTGTTTGTGTGTGTGTACCTGGTGATTTAGCGTATGACGCATGGAAGCAGGAGAAGTTGATGAGTGCATATGAGGCCAGGAAGAAGTTGGAAATGATTGGAGCGATAGTGTTGAGCTCAGCTGAGAAGGAGTAAAAACAGCTCCATCAGTTAATGTTTAAAGAGACATAATCCGTTCTTTATTGAAAAACGTTATATTAAATCATATAATCACTGTTATATTAACCAATGAGGATGAACGCCACTGCGATGATGAAGGTCAGGAAGTAGCCTCTGATTGGCTCGTTGTTTTTCCCGTGACCTTTGGCAAAGAAATGCAGACCTTTGTAGATGTTGTCTTTACACAGAGCCTATGGAGTCAATTAAAGATTTGCAAGTAAAATTCAGATCATGCACCTAAAATCCAGTAAAAAAGACTTTTAAGAGCTTCTTTACAATGTCCTCATCATACAACTCGCATGACTTAACGTTTAATCTTTTATTGTACATTGTATTTTAGATCATATTGTATTTTAACATGATCTTGCAAACGTCTGAAGCTGATCAGGTATTTATTGGGTTTTTAAGATTGACTGTCTTTGCAAGCAGTAAAGTATGGTAAAAGGAATGTTCTGGGTTTAATACAACCTACTCTCTCTCGACAGTGTTTTTTGAATACCACAAAATAATTTCAATTCAACAAAATAAATTCAACTCAGAATTACAGTGGAAGTCTATGGGGAAGCCTGGCACTGAATGGTAAATACACAATAAGTGTAGCCACAAGACCTAAACACTATACATGTTAACAAGTCTAGTGTGATCGCTTACAAATCTTGTCTATACAAATTTATATGCAATATTTCCACTTCTGTCATTACCATGTAAAGTTGAATATGGATTATATATTCCACCTACAATGAATATGCTGTTGACATGGAGCAAACTCCGCCTGGAGGAATTAAATCAATAACATATAAACTGAAGTTTTAAAGGATGATTTAGACACTTTAATGCTCAGATAGTACATTTTTACAGGGAGCTTTAACAAAAATATACAGTAGGCTTCAAATTTCTACCTTTAAATCCTCTGCAATGTCTTGCCCCATAGATTTCTATTATAGGTGCATGATTGTAAACATGATTTTTGCTTGTATTTTAATAACTGAGGGAGGTAGTATTAAACATTATCCCTCAGATGTTTTACCTGGAAGACTTTGGGCGCACTCACGAGAGACGCAAGAGCCGAGGAGAGAGTGGCTGAAAATGTTCCTGCTGTAATGAGAGGACCGAATCCAGACACCAGGGTCATGACCTATACAAACGCACACACACACTTTCACTTTATTGCTGATTTAGTCCTGTAGTCTTGTAGGTTCATGTATGTTTGAGGCTCCCACCTGAAAGTTGTTCATCAGGCCGTAGTTGCATTCGGTGGTTTGACAGATAGAGAAGTCGTAACCAAAGTCACAGGCTGAGGAGAAGTTACAACTCGCTCCTGGTGCAATCGTGTGGTTACGGTGACCAGTCGCATCTCGAACGACTGTGACAGCTGCACAGAGAATCAACATAAACATTCGAATAACGTCTGTTTCATTTCCTGTCTTTTTCTGTGGCTCACGTCATGATTATGACAGGAGTGAATGTTTATATTTTTTGATCTGTGAGTAAAACTCTGAACAGCTCTTGGAAAGTTTCTTAGAGTGCATTTCTTACTTTTGACTAGACTAGAATAAACTTATGCTGGTGCTTTGAGGACTCACAAACACACAGTGCGATGCCCAGATACGTAATTCCTGTTATGAAGATGGCGAGCAGTGTGCCTTTGGGAATGGCATCTTGAGGGTCCTACACAATCAGGGCCACAACTTAAAACAGCATTTTATTTATAAGAACAGTCAATTTAGAAATAAACCAGGCAGTTGCTCTTACCTCCAGATCTCCAGAAATGTTTGCTCCGGCCAGAATTCCAGTGGCTGCTGGGAAAAATATGGCAAAAACAGAGAAGAAATTTTCTCCACCACGGAACTCCGGAACAAAGTTTTCCTTTGCGATGGATTCTGTCGCAAAAAGAGATGAGAAATGTTTGGTGCAGTCTACAACAGAATTTTTGCTTGATTTATTTTCCATTCAGTTTTTGAGTCAGTATGGCAGGAAATTGTGCCTTGTGTCTATGTGTGTGCCAATTTAATGGGATGAAATAATTTCAACACGACCTCATTAAAAGCTGTACTAATTCATATGATTTGGCAAAAGTTCTCACACAAAAACGTACGACTTTTAGACCAACTAATGAGAAGCACTTTCCTTGTGTCGCTGTAAATACAGATATTTCCTTTGTTCAGTGTTACAGAAAACGTATTGAAGCAAACCTAAGAATAAATTGTAACACATTACCCACAACCCAAATATCCAAAAAGCCATGTTTTGCAGCATGAAAGTAAGAAACATCAGCATTTCGAACACACAAGCTTTTTACTTATTTTAAGCACTTACCCAAACCCCATACCTAAACCTAACCATAAAGTGGAACCTCTTACCATGTTTGAAATAGGAAAATGTTTTGTATACCACGAATAAAACGAAATATGAGGGTTTAGAGAAGACAAGGGGAAGCATATAAGATCGGTTGGTGTTAAAGTAATTTGTTTTAATGTGTGATTTCGCCATCTCGTAAAAATTAGTAACCATTATTAGTAACCACATATTTAGGATCCTCCTATCCCTGCTGGAAAAACCCAGAAAAAAATCAGCCTAAGGTGGTTATCTAGTCTTAGCTAGTCTCTTAGCCTAATCGGGCTGGCAGCTTTTCCCAAAAGCATCGTAAGCCTAAGTAGATCGTAGAAATCATTGGCGCCAATGGTGTCTGCGATCATCTTAAGCTTGCGATACTTTTGGGAAACACAGCCCAGGTCAGTCGGCTGGATTTTTTGGCCACTTTTTTAGCTAGTCATGCTTGGTGACCAATTTAAGCCAGCTAAGCCCAAGCTAAGAATGGTTTAAGATATTTTTGTTGTTGTTGGGACCCTGGTCTCTAAGTGTCTATGGTGATCACAGTCTTTATTTTCCCACACATTGGTGGGAAAATAGAATTTCTTGAAAGTTGAGCAATAGGGTTGGAAATCAAAACCAATTCTTGTTCTGAACATGTTCCATGTAAAAACATTTTTAGACTGGAACCAAATGATTTTCATTATGTTTGATTCCATTTACAGCTTTTCTCACCTCGATAGTTGAAGAAGCCTTTGGAACGTTTGTCTTGCGTCGATGGAATCACGGTTCCCACAAACACATTGACGATTGCCACCAGCAAGATTACCAACAAAACGATCTGAGCCTACAGAGAGAGAGAGCAGGTGAAAGGTCACCACGAGAAACTGCTAACACTGCTATCAGACCAACCCCAGCATGCCTCAATGCCTGATCCCACCTTTGCCTCCCATTCCATTCCTGCAGCAGTGATGCCCAGCAGCAGAACTACAGTAATACAGCCGACAATTCTGATGTCATTCGTTGGATCCACTATGATGGCGTTATTTTCCTGCAAAGTCCAGACAGAATATAACATATACAAAATAATGAATGTTACACCCGACTTTACGAAATTTGCATGTTGGTCCAGGCTTGTTTGTGCTGCTTTGATGTTGGTAGGACTGGTATACCAGCATAGCCATGCTATCAACCAGCATGGTCTTTCTGGTGAAGTTGGCTGACTAGTAAAGTATCATGGTGGGTCACCAGTAGGGTTGTGAACCTGGAATCAGTTCTTGTTCAGAAAAGTGTTTTTTTTTTATTTTTATTTTTAAATACATTAACCGTATGATTTTCATTACTTTAGGTTCTGTTAACAGTTCCCGAATGTGCAATTTTCCACCAATGTGGACGGAACACCTTACTAAAATACTCTGACAGTGTTTTCTGTAATGCTATTCTGTGGCAGCGCTGCCCCTCTACTGAATCTATAGCCAGAAACATACCAGTGTAGTCTGATTCCCGAGCAAATGACTCTAATGAGTCGGTTCTTTTGAATCAAAAGCAGGAGTTAGAAAGTCAAATTAATTTCACCTAATTAGTTCATTCAGACGGCTCGAAGTGCACGCACACCATTTTATGTTTCATTTTTGTAGTAAAACAGTATTTACAGTATTTTTACTATTAGGTTATATTCCGTCAAATGTTTATTATTCCTACATTATGGTTTACAACATTCAGAACATCACTAACAATAACGCTGCTGCCAGTTTTACTCTTAAACAAAGTCATTCCTTACAGTTGGGTGATCTACCAAAGCTTTGCGAATCAGTTCACTCGAATCATTAAAAAAGAATCAGCTTGATCCGTTCATCGCTAATTCTACAGCACGTAACATTCAGTGCTATCAGTGTAGTCCGATTCCCGAATGTGTGACTCTTATGAGCTGTAATGTTTTAGGCCATGGCTTGTGAGACTTCAATCATGCATCCAGCATAACCAAATGTGAAAATAATTTTCTTAATTTCCTCTAAAAATATCTAAACATCCTTAAAACTAAATAAATGTACTTGAGAAACAAAATTGTGTAAAACATTTACACTTGCTTTCAGAGAATCTTGTATTAAGTTAATAAGACTTTTATTACCCTGTAGGCAAACTAACTACCTCTATAAACAATAATCATGTTTGTGGTTTTGGAGTTCAGTAGAGCATCAAACATTAATCTGAGTTGGCAACATCACATGGCTTGTCGTACCTTGAGCAGATCCACCACTGTTTCGGCAAATCCCACCACATACATGGCCACAGCCACAGCGTTAGCGAACGCAAAGATCAGACCGATGGAGCCACCAAATTCCGGGCCCAGACTGCGGGATATGAGGTAATACGCTCCACCTAAAGAATACACAAACACTCACATGAGTACAGTATCAGGACCTGTGTGTGTGGCTACTGTTGATATCTATTAAACTTGTATATTTTTACCTCCTCGTACTACACCATTGGTACATATAGCAGACATTGACAGACAGGTGACACTGGTGACCACCATACTCAATAAGACAACCACTATCCCCAAACCTGAAGCATAGACACACACAAAGACAACCTTCAGGAAAAGAATTGCACACATACAATACCAGAGACAACATGCTTTGAAACAATTTATGGGAGACCAGGGCTAGTTGTCATACTTTTCACTCCAGTGAATATTTCTCAGGACAGGTTAAATTTTGAAAGTGATTTTCTGAATAGCCACATACCTTGAAGTACCACACGTTGACCTTTTGTGATAACATGCCTCAATAGCGGGGATACATTTCCCAATCACCCCATCATCGCCACCACCAAAACAAAATCTATGTGCCTTTTTAAATCTATGCCTGTATTAAACAGCCTATAATAGGCTTAAAAAAATAAAAAAAAAACATATATAAAATACAATATAAAACATATTGATATATTAATATATTGTAATTAATACATTGAATAAATTGTATATTTCCCCCCCATTAAAAATGTGACAACTTGCCCCAACTTGACTTTCATGAAAAATGTCCTATGTACACAATTAAACATTTTGGCAAACAACTGCCTTCATAATATAGTTGTTGACCCATGCCATAATGTATGCCAGTGTGGTTTGATAATGTTTGCTTGTTTACCCAAGAGCTATAAGAAAAAAATGATGATAATGAAAATTTACTTTCTAATTAGAAACAAAAATTATTCTCATTTAAGAAGGTTTTGAACTAAGCGACTGAACCCAAAATACAAATCTTCTAGACTTTTGGCTCCTAATCTTATCATTACTGAGATACGTGTTTGTGACAACTTTCCTGTGAGACAACTTGCCCCGGTCTCCCCTATATTGTGAAGCTTTGCATAATTTAATGTAGCTACACTACAGTCAAGCCACTCTTTTTAAGTAGTTAGCTACACTACAAGGCACTGACAAATATAGCTTACATTGAATGTAATAAAGAGGGAAATATCTTTTTAAATACAGTATATACTGTACGTGTGTGTGTGTGTGTGTATATATATATATAAAACAATCCTTTTAGCAAATTACATAATATATTTTTACAATTAGAGCAGTATTTATCTGGCACAAAAAACAATAAGGCTCTCAATTAGGTTGACAGTAGGGAT
Organism: Myxocyprinus asiaticus; assembly: GCF_019703515.2. NCBI lineage: Eukaryota > Metazoa > Chordata > Actinopteri > Cypriniformes > Catostomidae > Myxocyprinus > Myxocyprinus asiaticus. Next base: position 33,242,408 of record NC_059361.1, read on the forward strand.
GCACCATCGGCATATCGGTAATAAGCATGACAACGCAGATATGAAAAACTGATCGTCTATTTATAATTAATTAGTAACACATTTTAAAAAACTTTTTAAATGCACAATCCAGAAATAATAATAGCCACAATATGTAGAAGGGTTGGCACTCGTAAGAATGTAATATTTAATGTTTATTTGGTTTCGTTCTCACATTAATGCAGAAAAATCGCCATAAATGGACATGACGATTGTGAAAGCGGTAATAACCTATAAGCTACATGATGAGGGCAACTATCCAAAACACTTTGAATCCAACAGATTTTTACTTCTGTGATATCGGTATGATATCCATTAATGCTGCACGACTGACTGAAATTGCAATATGGCTTTGTGCGATTACTAATCCTTAAAAGGCTGCGTTTTAAACTGCAAATATGTTTTAGAAGTACAAAATAACCTTTTTTCATATCAATCATCATTTTATAATATTAAGTCATTTTTGTAACTTTTTATCTTGAATGTATCTTTCACTATAAAATTTGGCCTGTCATGTGTTCAGCAGATCCAATCCATGTTCAATGGAAATTATTTATTGTTAGAATTTTGAAAAAGCTTTTGTACCTCTTTGTAAATTTTTTAAACATTCCTAAGTAAAACAGTGATCTGATGACAAAATAAGGTAAGTTGCAAAATATCGGTATTGGTATTGTTAACAACGATTTTGTTAAAATCGTTATCGGTCAAAGATTTGCATATCTTTGCATCCCTACTTGACAGGAGTTAACTCGAATAAACTTACAAATTTAGACTTAATAAATACCTTAAAGGGATAGTTCACCCAAAAATTTAATTTCTGTAATTTACTTACTCTCATGTTGTTACAAACCTGTATACTTTCTTCTGTAAATCTCAAAAGATGTTAAGCAGACTGTTAGCCTCAGTCACCAATCACAATCATTGCATCTTTCCTTTTATAAAATGAAAGTGAATGGTGACCGAGGCTGTCATTCTGCCTGACATTCTAACATCTCCATGGAAAAAAGAAAGTCATATGAGTTTCGAACAACAGAAGGGTGAGTAAATGATGACAGAAATTTTTGTGTGTGTGTGTGTGTGTGTGTGTGAACTATCCCTTTAAGGTAACTTACATTTTCACTTTTTACAGTACATAAACCGACCCACACACGCTCATAAATATAATTCTCAGTACAATAAAACACACTCAAATCTCAGCACACTAGAGATAAATCCAAAATACTTCAGTAATTGAGTGAGTGTGCTAGTGTAGTTATATTGTGTGTTATCAGTGTGTGTGTGTGCTGTAGCTGCTGTGTTTGTTCAGTTTTATGATGAGATTGTTGAGGAATTAAAGCTCTTATCACCTGCAGTCACTCACACCTCATAAAACCTAGCATAATGCAGTGTGAGTCTGATAGTCTGTAATGTGTTCTGCCTCCAGCTCAAGGTGTCTGAATGGCACTGAACTTCCCGGAACCTCAGAAACTTTCACAGAAACTTAAACGTCTGATGCGCTATTAGTTACACACCATAAACATCACCTATAACCTTCGGAGCGTTTCACACCACCAGAGACCGAGAGCAGCAGGGAGTTACTGAACTAAACCTCCTGAGAAGAAGAGCCCTGTAATCTCACATCTCAACGATGTCTCAAACTGCTTAGATTTGAATTTCAAAAGTCAGAGATCCTACATTTCTCATCAACTTCTTCCAAGACCAAACTAGATGTTTACATTCTCTGAAGATACTGCAAATGGTGTTTGCCCATGTAAACTCACCACCACACTATGCTAAGGTGTTCTGAGTGGTTGCAAAATGGTTGTTAGAGTGTTCTGAGATCAGATTGTGTCTTTGTGCACATATGAGGGAATTCAGTTTACTAAGTTGAATGTAGATGGGTTTGTGTGTGTAAACTCGAAGTTTATGAAGGTCACAGGGGTGAACTTCTCACCTATTCCTGCTTGTCCAAACACCCATGAGAGCCGTATGAAGAGCATTACACCCCAGATATTCAGCATGCATCTGACCTGCAAACACATAGCAGTCAAACCACACCCAGTGCATGTGTACAGCATGTTATAAAAGCATGTTGAAATCTTCACAGTAGACATGCTACTATAAACTTTCTGATGGGCGGTTGTATCTTTTCTCTAACTCACTAGAACTCCTTTGATCCAACCGAATTTAACCACCCCTCCTTCATCCTTGCCCTCCAGTGGTATAATAGACTCCACATCGCCCAGTGTTGAGGTGTCACCCGCTTCTCTGTCCTCAGAAGTGCTCTGAAGATCTTCGTTCTGATGATAAATGGGCAGTTGACATTAAATAGTTTTACATGCTGTACTCCATCTAAAACTATTTTAAAGGGCATTTTGCTCATTTTTATTATTATGCATGCAGCTTGTATGAAAGACTACATGCAATATTTGTATTTTTAGAAGTATAAAAAAACAAAAGTAGTGAAGGCAAAAAGTGATTAACAACTGAAAAACTGGTGACCCAAAATATACACTTTCCCTTCTACATTCATATACTGTATATATTTTACCTAAAATCTTAATCTTGATAAATGTCCATGGACACGTTAACTATGCATCTAAACATGAATCATCTCATATAGGAAAAGATAGAATGTTTTTATTAGTTCTGAAGGTAATATACATTTGAAATGTGCATTCTGTGCTGTTGTGTCTTATAGAAGCATTTTGCATGCAGGCGCTCAAACCGTGACTCAAACAACCTGTTTTTGATGCTGTCTTTTGATGATGAGTTTGCCGTTTTCCTTTAGTCATATTATTTCTTGCAGTAGAAAATGTGAACTAATAGATTGGACACATTCTGCAAACGAGCTTCTCCCACGTCACTGATCTGTGAATGCATTCTTTCTGGATCAGCGCAAACTTTTTAGCCCTTGTTTGCATGAATTACCCCGTTTATGGCCAGCAGATCAATGCATTAGCCGCAGAACATCGTTACTCATAAACCAAGTGCTTCTCTCTCTGGCTTTCTCATTAGGTTGCATATTGATCTTTGCTTGTGCTGGGTCACAGCTGGGCTACCATTACGACACCCGCCACTGTAATTAGTGGAAATTGCCTTATAACAAAACCACTATCCCCAAAAGCCTGAGGCATGACTCATGCATTTGATTTTGTGGTAACCTTTTACAATAAGGTTCCATTTGTTAACATTAGTTAATGCATTAGGTAACATGAACTAACAATGAACAATATATTTTTACAGCATTTATAATCTTTGTTAAAGTTAGTGAATAAAAATGTAATTGTTCATTGTAAGTTCATGTTAGTACATAGTGCATTAACTAATGTTAACATATACAACTTTTGATTTTACAAATGTATTAGTATAGGTTGAAGTTAATATTAACCAAGTAAATAAATGCTATAAAAGTATTGTTCAGTGTTAACAACATCATGACAAACATAACTTCAGTCTAGTGTCTCTCAGCTTTTGTCTAACAGTGTATTTTGTTAAGATAAATTGATTATGTGTTATTTTTCTTGACACATCATAGTACTGTACAATGATTCATACTGTGTGGGAAAAGTTTAACATAAAGGCCTCACTGCAGTAAAATGCCTGAATGCAAGTGAGAATTTTGAAGTTCCATGTCTTAAGTTTGTATCTCACTGTAGTTTTAGTAACAGATATTTCACACTTTTGTATAAGTCTGACACTCACCCTCTGAAAAACATCGTGCAGCTGCTGTAGCGAGGGTCTCACCAATCGGTGTCCACTGATGCTCGCAGGGTTACGATAGAAGTTGATATTTGGCACACGGTCCAGAGTGTTGTGGCCAAAAGCGCTGAGCACAGACGGCCGGACGGCCCGATGCTCGCCGTTTTTGAAACCGTTGCTGGAGAAAGACGTCTCCTCGTACTGTGGAGGATCATCTTTAGATTCCTCAAACCCTGGGTTCTCCATTAGGAACTTTAACTCACTCTGAGTGGATTTAGTCAAACACTGAAAGCGTTTGAGCCACTTCCAGATTGATTCTGTCTTTCTTTAGTTCTCAGATAGACCTGGTACTGTAGAATCAGACCCCGTATGCACACTGCGTTTAGTTTATGTGTTTATGTGACTCTTTATATACTCTGCTGCACCTGTGTGGAGTTCACAGGTAGAAGCCCATTGGCTGTGGATGCACCTAAATACACCTGTGGTGTTGTTGTTGTGGGGGTAAATATGTCCTTGCTCCATCAAAGGTGACGCCAAAGTGTTTAAAAATTAACAGGTAATAAACACCAATAGCAGATAAAGACCCTGATGACTCCTGAAAGGTTATGATTATTAATATTTCAGTTGCATTAACAGGAACAGCATATGTTGTTCAGATTTGGCTGGTGTTATGATTTATGATGTTTATTATTTCATGACGAACTGAACATAAATGTCTTAATCAGTATTTTTGTCTTGTTTTTCAGTAAAACATATCTTAACATTCTCAAACAAGATACATATACTTCATTCTGAAACCACATTGAAGTTTGTTCAGCAGGATACTAATCATTTGTTTTTTGCATTTATATTGACAAATTATTTTTCTTATTGACAAATGAATTTTTGACATTTTAAAATCTATATAACTTCTTGGTCATGTGACCTAGTGATGTCAGACCACCTGTAATGCATTCACACACATCTGACACATCTTACATGACTTGGATTTTAGAAATATTTATTGTGTATTTTTATGAATTTCTGAAATTTTCAAATCCATATAACTTCCTGATCATGTGACCTGATGATGTCACACCACCTGTAATATATTCACATCATACATGACTTGGATTTTGGTTTAAAATGGGTATTTTTAATGAATTTTAATTTCTGAAATATTTTTAAAAAAACAATCAACCTCCTTTGACACATGCCAGACTTCAACTTATGTTACCAGCATGCCTACCTTAATGAATCATGGCAAAGCGCTTGCACTAAACACTAGGCCACATCTCAGCCTGCAACAATTAATAATTTTAATAAGTGCCCATAACTTTTAGATTGGATAATGCCTGACATGGAATTTGAACCCATGCTCTTGGGGTCACCAAGACCCTGCTCTATCAATTGAGCTACAAGACTTACTCCAAATAACTTGGAAAGCTTATATGACATTTGGATAACTAACTCAAAGGACAGTTTACCCACAATTAAAACGTCTGTCATTAATACCATTGTATACTCACGAGAAACCCTTAATATTGTTCTTGTTCCATGTTACACAAAAGTTACTTGCAATCAAGTTATTCAGCTGAATATCCAAGCAGATGTTTTCCATACAATGAAAGCAGATGCTGGTGGATGTCATGCACCAAACAGGAAGCAAAAGAGTAATATTCAATTGTCCTTATAACTTGTGCTAAAGTCACTAAAGTCACTAAAGCCTTTATAATACATACAGTATATACAGTTGAGTGAGGAACTGATCCAAATTTAGGTTGTAATTAATTGAAAACCCAATGAAAAAAAGTTTCCCTATGTTTAAAATGGTCTCATTCACATGAGTATCAATTGTTCCCTTTCAATTATGGTCTCTCAACATTGCGTCGCTGACGCTATGGGAAATTCCTTTCTCAACAACCTAGTTGTAGCCCTTTGTACAATAACGCCAATTCTAAAATGGGCAATATTGTTTGAGCCCCGCCCCTTTAGGTGTGCAGTTGGCCTATATAATCGGGTGCAAAACCACCATTTCCTCATAATTCTTCTCCTTCAAGACAGCGAGTTCATCTCTCGTCTTGACAAGCCCTCTCATCTCTGCTTCACCGTCAAGAAACACTCCACCAGCGGATGGTCTGACATCACTAGGTCACATGACCAGGAAGTTATATGGATTTGAAAATTTCAAAAATTCATTAAAAACACACAAAATCATATTTCCAAAATCCAAGTCGTGTATGATGTGTTATAGGTGTTTTTAAATATATTACAGGTGGTGTGACATCATCAGGTCACACGACCAGCAAGTTATATGGATTTGAAAATTTCAAAAATTAATAAATAAATACACAAAATCATATTTCCAAAATCCAAGTCATCTAAGATATGTGTCAGGCGTGTGTGAATACATTACAAGTGGTCTGACATCACTAGGTCACATGACCAGGAAGTTATATGGATTTGAAAATTAAAAAAATTAATAAAAAAATACACAAAATCATATTTCCAAAATCCAAGTCGAGTATGGTGTGTTATAGGTGTTTGTAAATATATAGCAGGTGGTCTAATTTCTGTTAGCTATAAGTTAAATGCAATTTAATTTACTTAACATTGTTTAATAACATCATTACATATCCTAGGGAATAAGCCATTTATGGCTTTAAATATTTGTTTTTTTAACCATATATTTCTACTTAACATGTTTGACAATATTAAGTTACAACTGGATAAAGCTACACATGTTTTTATAGCCACAGAGTAATCTGTTTTTCACCAGCCTTTGTCCATTTCACACGTTAGAGACAGTCCCTAACTTTGCCTGCCGAATGTCTAACGAATGTCCAATATAAAAACAACTTTACCGCAGTGAGTGAGTGGCAAGTGCAGCCTGTGAACAATTGTCTACTGCAGGTAAGGATACTTTCTAAATAAAAGTGTATCAAACCACTTACATGAAAGCGCTTAAAAGTAGCAAAACCAAACCAATACCATGTTTTTTGGAGCCTTCCATATAAATCGATCAGCCACAACATTAAAATCACCTGCCTAATATTGTGTAGGTAGGGTTGCCACCCGTCCCGTAAAATATACGGGATCGTCCCGTATTTAAAGATAAAATGATGCGTCCCGTATTGATTGTCCCGTATTTAAGCTGGTCAGATGGCGTCACGGTGAAATCGTTCCAGATCGCCAATTTAACATTGATATAAGTTGGAAAATTTGCCTACGGTGGGTAAGGGACCGTCTGAAAAGTCCACACATTGTGCTAAAACGTGCTAATACTGTGGAGGGAGTGGAAGGGACTGTCTGAAAAGTCCACAAATGGTGGTAAAACTGTGGAGTTATTTTCTATATAAATGTTCAGTAAGATCAAACAATGTATGAATACAATCATAAAGACAAGTACAGGTGAAGGAAAAATAAAATAACAAATAAAATAAAACAAATAAAATAAATAAAAATTATTAAAAAAAGAAAAAATATCTATAAACCATCCAAAATGAATACATAAGATAAAGTAGACAAATAATCGAAAAAATTAAAATAAATATATTTTAATGATTTTCTTTTAAAAGATATAAAATATCTTATTTAAGTGTCCCTTATTTTAAAATTTCAAAGTGGCAACCCTATGTTTAGGTCCCCCTCGTGCTGCCAAAACAGCGCCAGCCCACATCTCAGAATAGCACACAACAGTCTCTAGAATTTACTCAGAATGGTGCCAAAAACAAAAAACATCCAGTGAGCGGCAGTTCTGCGGATGGAAATGCCTTGTTGATGAGAGAGGTCAATGGAGAATGGCCAGACTGGTTCGAGCTGACAGAAAGGCTACAGTAACTCAGATAACTGCTCTGTACAATTGTAGTGAGAAGAATATCATCTCAGAATGCTATTCTGAGATGCAGAATTTGGCGGCACGAGGGGTACCTATACAATATTAGGCAGGTGGTTTTAATGTTGTGGCTGATTGGTGTAAATAATAATTAATAATAATTTTCTTTATTTATCACACATTATACATTTGCACATATACAGTGAAATTCTTCTTTTTCACATATCCCAGCTAGGCTGGGGTCAGAGTGCAGGGTCAGCCATGATACGGCGCCCCTGGAGCAGATAGGTTCAAGGGCCTTGCTCAAGGGCCCAACAGTGGCATCTTGGCAGTGCTGGGGCTTGAACCCCCGACCTTCTGATCAGTAACCCAGAGCCTTAAACGCTGAGCCACCAAATACCATGATATAGGCCTACTTTATATAATAAAAATACCAAGGTTTTACCATATTGTACCATAACTGTACCATGATACTGCCACAGCAGGCTTTTGAGAAAAGTAACTTTGATAAACTTCATCTTGTGCTGTGTAATGTGAAAAGGTGTCAGTATGTGTTAGTCCATTCATTAATGCTACACTATATATAGGCTACTAAAGTAAATGTTCAAATTATTCTCCTAAAATCACCAGAAATGAATGCTTTTGTGCTGTTTTTTCAAAATGAATAAATAAAAGAAATAGTTTTTTTCTAGTAAGACCTTTGATATTAGGGCAAAAATCATATTCTTGATAATAATTTTTGTATTGTTTTCCTGTAAAAATATCTAAAAATCATTAAAACAAGATCAATTAGATTTATCTTGTTTTAGAAACAACACTGCATAAGATATTTAGGTTTTTCAGAGAATGTATTTTTAACATGTGTATTTTGTCTTACTGTACTGGCAGAGTTTTTATAGTCAAAATAAGTGAAAAAATCTTCCAGTGCTGAAGAAGTAATCCAAAGTATTTAGATTACGTTACTGACCTTGAGTAATCTAATGGAATACATTACAAATTACATTTTACAGCATGTATTCTGTAATCTGTAGTGGAATACATTTCAAAAGTAACCCTCCCAACCCTGCCTATTTATGATGACTACTTAAGAAGCCATAACAAGCACTTGCATATTTCTTCCCAACATTGTTATAAGTAATGTTTTGCTAGTTTTTTGTTTGTTTGTTTGTTTCAGTTATGTCCATAGATGACAACAGAATTGAAAAAGATGGAATTACATTTTGAAGAAACTTTTTGTGTAGTGCAAATGCGATCTGTTTCTTTTTAAATTATAAACATGTGCACATGGAGGTGTGATTGCCGGCTAAATTGAACAGTCATGTGAGTTATTTCTCTGACGATGGAGTTAATGAAAAGCCAGCTGAAATGGGAACTCGCTCACGGCAGTTCTGACACATTACAAAAATACTTCCTTATTACCTGGAACACTCGGTGAACTCATTGATGTGTAATGTTGTCACATCGGCGTGAAAATTGCAGGAGTCTGGCTGACCTTGGAGAAGTTTCCCTTAAGTGCCGTTAATAGGAAAGGTCACTGAGTGAGTGGTAGGTGATGTTGTTCTCTGTCTTTCCTCTGATTGGTCTAAAGTGATTTGGGTGTGGTCATTTGACCTCTGCCCCAGCAGGGCTCCATTTGATGGGCATTGCCACCCTATTTGCTTTGGATGCCATTTCAGGGCAATTATGCAATGAAAAGCAGGGCTGACTCTCATATTCATGTGTGTGTGTGTGTGTGTGTGTGTGTGTGTGTGTGTGTGTGTGTGTGTGTGTGTTTGTGTTTGTAGCTAAAGGAATAGTTGTTATTAGCCTGCACACTGGAAGTTTGCAATCAATATGATTGTAAATAGTCATAGCCATAGTTACAGACACATCCAATGGACCATTAGTATGGCAGCAGGCACAAGCATAAAGTAGTCACTATGGTTACCGGCCACACTCAGGCCGAGTGCTGTGGATGTATCCTATCCTGAAAATGAGTAAAGCCAGAATTAAGTCCAGCAGCTGGTGTTCTTCTGTTTACTCTAATAGTTTCACCCTGTGATGTGACATGAAGTCAGTCCTGATGTTTTCATTCAGAGTGAATGAAACCTGAAATTGTATTCTGACATAGCGGTGAACTATCCCAAAAATTGTTTACCCTAAAATTTACTCACCCTCATGCCATCTCAGATATGTATGACTTTCTTTCTTCTGCAGAACATAAACAAAGATTTTTAGAAGAATATTTCAGCTCTGTAGGTCCATACAATGCAAATGAATGGTGACCAGAACATTGAAGCTCCAAAGATCCATATGTTCAGAAGAGATATGATAGGTGTGGGTGGCAAAAAGATCAATATTTAAATCCTTTTTTTTTTTACTAAGTGAAAGTGGAAATTTATAGTAAGTGATCAGATAAGGGAGATTTATATTAAAAGAGGACTTAAATATGTATCTGTTTCTCAACCACACCTATTATATTGTTTAAAAAGACATATTAAACCACTGGAGTCATATGTATTACTTTTATGCTACCTTTATGTGATTTTTGGAGCTTCAAAGTTTTGGTCACCATTCACTTGCATTGTATGGAGCTGAAATATTCATCTAAAAATCTTTGTTTGTGGTCAGCAGAAGAAATAAAGTCATACACATCTGGGATGGCATGAGGGTGTCATTTTTGGTTGAACTATCCCTTTAATTCATGACAGTAAGTGCTACAGTATGCTGCGCTGTTGTGAATTTGACATAAAAAAATGTACTTGTATTATTTTGTTCAGAGCGGAAATATTCTTCTAAAAATCTTTGTGCTCAGCAGAAGAAAGAAAGTCATACACATCTGGGATGGCATGGGTGAGTAAATGATGCGAGAATTTTCATTTTTGGGTGAGCTATCCCTTTAAGAAAAGAGAAATGGACAGTGGACAGACGAGGTCAAGAATTGTTTTATTCCAGCAGGTGAACACAGACCATCACTGTGAGGATCGTTCTGCTCTTTTTAGCATCAGACAGCTTCAGTCTTTTTCATTGTCATCATCCTCACATGAATCCACCACACATACACACACAAATACAGATAGTCAGTAGGAGATTCGCTACCGTCACTATATGAAGGCACAGAATCCAGTCGAGTTACAGTAAGGCAAAAACACTAGAGATGAGCTACACTTTCATTGGTGTTTCACTTGTATCCAGCTTACATTTTCCTGCTGTTGTCATGGTGACACACCCTTCCTCAGTCACACAAACAAACAAAGAGTTGAAACTACAAGAAGGTGATAGAATGTCTCACAATTTCAAACATGGCATTTAGGAAGGTCCGTGTACTTTTGCATACATTCTTTTTTACTTTTTAAACCCAAAAATTAAAAACGAAAAATACAGTTTCTTCTTTAGGCCTATTGGTTTTAACACTGATGCAGATACAAATTCACTTTTGGTTGACTACATTTTCTATTTAAAAAGGAATAATGAGATTGGGGGAAATGGCTCAATTTGTGTTTTTTTGTTTGTTTTTTAATTGTTTAAAAAATTGATTTACGGCTTGAATATTTGATATGCACAAGTGAGCGGCACTGAAATGCCCCTTTTATCTGATTGATGAACTCGCCCTGTCTTCTGTACTGCCTTAATCCTATCAACCAGAATTAGAGTTGGGATTGCTCTGCAAATTTGTCTCAATTTTCATTAAATATTTTGCCGAACCACCACTAACTGTTAACTATGCATGCCATACGTATTAGAATCTTGCTGCTTGGCACATCATGGTGTTGTTGCAAGGTGTTGTCTTTAATGGACGACGCGTGAGAGATCGCAAGCCACATCACTTGGCCATATGCTGACTGGGAGTTGGTCTGTTATATATTATTTTTATTTTTAATAACATTGTATGATTTTGTAGTACCTGTGTATTTGTGTCCCATTGATAAATGCAATGAAAAAGAGTTCTGTTGCTTTGGATAAAAGCGAATGCTAAATTAATGTTTAAGCATCATGAACATGGATTGGAGTGGACAAAAAATTCTAATAACTAAGATTCAGACACAAGCTGTCCCGACTGTAAGTATGTCTGTTATTGGGACGTCTTGTCACCCTATCTCCATAAGTGCAATGTTAATTTCTGCAAGCCGTAGATTGTTGATAGAGTGTGCTGCCGACACAGTTGCCTCAGCCTGGATGAACATTTAGTAAATATATTATTAAATGTCATAAATAAACTTGTGTTAACTCATATTGACTCATGGGGCTTTTATACAAAGTGTCACAACTTTTTTTTAAATTACATTTATCAATGGGATACGGCACTACAGTCACTACAAAATCACACAATGATGATGGGGTAAGTTGACCAATGAGATGAAAGGGGTGTTTCAGTGCCACTCACATGTGTGTATCAAATATTCAAGGCGTAAACTAGTTTTTTTTTTCTCCCCTTTTCGGAATGCCCAATGCGCTCTAAGTCCTCATGGTGGCATAGTGACTCGCCTCAATCCGGGTGGCAGAGGACAAATCTCATTTGCCTCCGCGTCTGAGACCGTCAATCCGTGCATCTTATAACGTGGCTTGTTGAGCGCGTTACAGCGGAGATGTAGCACGTGTGGAGGCTTCATGCTATTCTCCGTGGCATCCATGCACAACTCACCATGTGCCCCACTGAAAGCGAGAGCCACATTATAGCGACCATGAGGAGGTTACCCCATGTGACTCTACCCTCACAAGCAACCAGGCCAATTTGGTTGCTTAAGAGACCTGGCTGGAGTCACTCAGCACACCCTGGATTCGAACTTGCGACTCCAGGGATGGTAGTCAGCGTCTTTACTCGCTGAGCTACCCAGGCCCCCCGTAAACAAATTTTTTAAACACTGAAGGAAAACAATTGAGCCCTCCCCCCCCCCCAATCTCTTTATTCCTTTTTTAAATAGAAAATGAAATGGTCAACAGGAAATGAGTTTGTATCTGCTAGCTTATTTTATTAATCAGTGTTAAAACCAATAAAGAAAAAAACACATTGTTAGTTTTTCATTTTTGGGTTAAAAAAAGAAAAACGAATGGACGCAAAAGCACACGGACCCAGGAATCTTCATTGTCCTGCAAAGTCTCTGTAGTTTTTCTAACTGTGTGCAGATATTGTAATAGGCAGTTAGTGAAGATAAACTGATTGAAGTATTTGCAGGAAACATAATCCAGCATGTGTACAGAAAAACAGACATGTGTCTATGGAGATGTTTTCACTGCTTTAAGACTTCACAGCTCCATATTTCTCAGAAAAGTATACCAGCACACAAGGGCATAGATTTGCAACGTGAAGCATTTACATGTTTCCATTGATCATGGTATATATATTGGGGGGGGCTGTACTTGCTTGTTTTGAGTAATGGGGGTTACACCCCCCCCCCCAGAATCTACACCCCTGCCAGCACAGTATTTTAGTTTTGAGTGCCTCACATCACAGTAAACTGGATAGATAGTCCAGAAACATACTTTACCCAAGTATGCAGACATATGCATAAAAGTGAGCAGTCTCATTGTACATACTTCGAGGAATGCTCCGGATTCATAACAAGTTAAGCTTAATCAAAAGCATTTGTGGCATAATGTTAATTAACACTATATTTTTTTATATGACATTATATTTCGACTTGTACCTTGTTTTTATTTAAAGGGGTCATGACATGAAGAATCACATTTTTCTTAATCTTTGACATATAAGAGTGTTATTGTACTATAAAAACATACTGTAAGTTTCAGAACTCAAAACTTCCTCATGACTGCAAAAAGAGCATTTGTTGAAACCACGCTGCCAAAACGACACGTTTTCTACTTCCTCCTCATTGTGATGTCACACTGTGGTAGACATTTCCATCTGACTGCCTCCACAGCAACACATCAACGCTTCCTCTACCTTTAATCACTTCCTTAGCCTGCCCGGTTGCGGTGAGCAGTGAGATGGCAAGTAGAGAGAGCAGGTCAGTCAAGAGCAGAGAGCCAATCAGAACAGTGGGCGTTTACTGGCAAGTCTTAAAGGAATAGTTCACCCAAAAATGTTGGTGATAATTTACTCACCCTCAGGCCATCCAAGATGTATATGATCTTCTTTCTTCATCAGAACAGTATTTAAGATTTTTAGGAAAGTATCCCAGGTTTTTAGCTTCATCCAATGCAAGTGAATGGACACCAATTTTTGATGGTCCATAAAAGCACACTTAGTCAGCATCAAAGTAATCCACACGACTCCCGCCAATCAAGTAATGTCTTCTGAAGTGAATCGATACATTTGTGTGAAAAACGAATCACTAATTAAAACTTTATTAGCAAAGTGGAGATTGACTGCATATAGAGGAGAATTTATAGTACAAACTGACTAAAATATTGATCTGTTTCTCACCCGCACCTATCATATCACTTCTGAAGAGTCTTATGGATTACTTTTATGCTGACCTATGTGATTTTTGGAGCTTCAAAATTTTGCCACCAATTCACTTGTATTGTATGGACCAAAAGAGCTGAGAAATTCTTCTAAAAATGTTAAATTGTTGTCTGCTGAAGAAAAAAATACCCATACACATACGGGATGGCATAAGGGTGAGTAAATGATGAGAGAATTTTCATTTTTGGGTTAACTATCCTTTAACTAGCATTAAACCCAGGACATTCCTCAAATGTGCATCCTTGCATTGCTCTGGAGGTAACAAACCTACACACTTTCAAATGTCTGTTTCATTATTCTTCAGATAGCTCACTTTAACTTGCTCAACAACATTCTTTACAAACTTTAGCTCCACCATGACAGTAGTTGACCTTAAAGAGAAAAGTGACAGTAGAAGAGGACCCTTTTCACTAGTACCCGCTATAACGTCCCCTTGTGGAAACGTTAAGAAACCAACGCACATTTTCATTGGGCTACGAATTGCAGTCTGACACATTTCATAATTCACATACTGGTGTAGAGTATGTTTTAGGCCTGCTCTAAACCTGTAAATATAGTAAAGCAAACACATACAGAATACACAAATGAACAGGTGAAATTACCCTGTTTACATCCTGATGTCATTCCACAAATGGGTGCCATCTTGTTTTCTGTTAGTTCAAGTCGTTGTCTTCTTCCCTGAGATTCCCATTGTCTAATTGCGTGACATCATACTCCAAAACAGGCAATCTTGCACCACAGCAACATATGATGTCATAACAGCAGGCCATGTTCACAGTGTGTTGTTTTGATGAATTCTCACACCTCTAGGGGTCGTTGACACAGGATGCTTTCTTGTACTTTGTTGGTCAATGCACACATACAGTAAATCAGACAGACATATTTGGCCATTGCGTTGCAACATAATGTTTTTAAACAGCATGACGTCATGTTTTATAACAACATATCAAGCTAAAAACAGTCCAACTTTTTACATCTCGTGACCCCTGCATTCTGTTCCTTTCCATGGAGCCGTTTTTAATTGCAAGAATGCATCCTGTGTGCACAACCTCTTATGGTGCAAAGGGGTCCGTATTTAAGGTTTATATGGTTTGGGGATTCTAGAGTTAAGCCATGGACTGGGGGTGTGGTCTCTGTAGGGTGTGGCTTCCATTGGGGCATGATCTCCAGGAAGGGGCGTGGTCTCAGGTCAGGGCATATTCAAATGTCCCTTTCTCAAGCCCCTCCAGCCTGTCACCCCAACTGGATGAGGGCATTCTGCTGTAAGGGTCCAACAGGATCCTGAAACACCTTACGATCAATAACCCGAGAAATACCAGCAACATCCCCACAAATGCAAACGCTGTTTTCTGTTCTAGGCTCAGAGAATAGGCCATGATGTCACTGCTGCTCATGGCCGTAAGGCTGTGGTTATAGTGAACACTACACATGTTCCCAGATGAGCCCCATTATCCTGCATACGTAGACAGATTGTGGATCAGCATGGATAAATCGTTGCCTGCAGAGAAAACAGATCCTAAGAATTCTTTTGTGATCAGACATCACATAAGGACAAATTTTTAAGCAATAGTTACGTGTTATCAATTGTGATAGCTGCCGATTAATAACCTACAGCATGCAACAGATGTCAACAACATCAGCAGCAATGTAGAAAAACGCATTCCCTCAGAAAACATGCAGACTGCGGAGCAGCAAACATCTGTTGTTCAGGAATCTCATGGCAGATCGCATTTGCAGTGTCAGAGATTTCAGCACATGGGCGACATTTTTAATCGGAGTGGACACTTAAGTAAGCACACGTAGACTATCGACATTAGAACCTGTTGCATTCCAGCCATGACCCGACTGATAAATAATTTTCAACAAGCGAGAACAGCTCGCAGTCACATGGCCAGAATAGTGTGATGGCAATGAGAAATGATTGCATGTTTCATACAGCATGAACAGTTTTTAAGAGAGAGAGAAAGAGAGGAGAGGTGGGTGTGGATGAGCAGCAGGTGGCTGCAGAGCGACAGATGCAGCAGTGAGACAAACATGCATCTAACCTTCATTTTGGCCTCATTCTGTCAGACCTGTTGCAGCTGGTGAGTCTGTGATTCCTGCAATCGCTGCCACCCCCTCATTGCTGCAGGAGAGTGTATCTGAGCCCTGCGCATGGCCAGTGGGAGTTCCACATGCTCGGCTTCGCTGCTCCTGAAGAACACAGGCAGAGCGGGGGGAGACAGGCAGTGATGAGCAGACACGCTCAGTCAGTCTGCGACTAGAATGCTCGCACAGTCCTCCTGTCTGCTATCGCCTGCGCAGCCTGAGTATTCAACCACGCTGACACACTGTCTACCTCTCTGTCTCTCTTCCTCTCTCTGCCTTTCTCTCTTTGCACCTTAGCTTGGCACCCACTTGTTAGTCTCTGCTGGTTTGTCTTTTAATTCATTTGAAACGCTCTTTCTTGAATCTCCTCGCTGCACATCTTCTTGTGCCCTGTTCTCACCAGCTCTTGTTTACGGTATTTGGCATACTATGGCTTTCCCTGGAGACATTACAGTGCAGCGATAGACTGCTGCATTGGCTGCTTCAGTGTGTCTGTGTGTCATCAACTCCAGTAGCTCAGCATGTAACTCAATTAGCCTGTGTGCTTAAAGCATCATTAGATGCTCCAGCATAACTGATGCATCTCAGTGTGCTTTTAAATGCACAGTCACACCCTTTAACCCAACAAAACCACTTTTTTCACACCCTTTAACCCAAAAACCACAAAATTATTATACTTGATTTTTACATTTTCTGAGGAAAATATGAGTGGTCTTTGCCCGTGCAAAACACAGGCCACTGTCCTATGGTGTTGTAGGTGATTGCCAGGTCGTTACTATACAATGTTCTGAGTAGAGGTAGGCTGATATATAGGTTTAACCAATTAATCGTTGCCGATAGTTGCTATCGGTTATCTGCAAAAAAATCTGTCGATAGTTGCCGATAGTTTTTTAATCATTTAGTCATTTCAAAATAATAGTCACCGGTGTGTTTCAGGCTTGTTTATATTTAAAGGTCCTGCGTTATGCAAAATCTTTCACCAAATCAAAACAAATTCTGGTTATTATTGGGATTTTGGTTGAACAAAAAACTGCAACTGGGATTTTATTAATTTTGGACTCTTTGTCTTTGCCCACCATAATAAAGGAAAAAAATAAGGAAAAAAATTGACATTCTATAAATCAGTTTAAAAACTATCGGCCGCTTAATCGATTATCAGCCTTTCCCACCACTTTAGTTATCGGTATTGAAAAAAACACTATCTGTCAACCTCTAGTTCTGAGTGTTGCTACTGTATGCAGTTGCTAGAGTGGATTGGGTGGTTGCTACGGTATTGCTCTGTGGTTGCTAGGTTGGTGGTTGCCAGGGTGTTGCTATGCGTTTGCTAAGGTGTTATGAGTGGTTGTTTTCAGTGTTGGGTAAGTTATTCAAAAAAATAATCCATTACAAATTACTTCTCTAAAAAAAATTTATCAGATTACACTAATCATTATTTAATCAAAAGTAATCATGATACTAACACTTTACTTTTAAGTTACTTTCGAAACAATTGACATAGTGAAGTTTTCGTTTTTCCTATGAGTGAATTTAAACTAATGTCTATATTTCTTCTTTGTTCATTGTTGCACACAAGTCATACAAAGCATCACGTTTAGCATGTCACAGAAACACAAACAGACGTACATATATGAACATAAATCATGTTTTAAATGTATTCTGTGCATTATTATTTTATGTGTAACCCAAGTAGTGAGTCATTGGTCTCTATCCTTAAAGGCCACCCATACACCTAGGCCTAAACAAAGCCATACTTTGGTGTCAGAAATCCGCATGACATCGGTTACCAGGGACAATGGGAACCAATCTCAATACCGGCCTACTTTTCCACTGACTTAAGAACCGAACGATGATAATAATAACAATAATAACATAACCAGCCTATAAATGCACACACCACATCATAGTCTTTGCTTACGACGAGGATGGAGCCACTGAATGCAGAAGAATGAGAAACAAGCAAGTAAAAGATCACAATATTTCAATGTTTTTAATCATAATACACTAAATATAAAGAATAAAGAGCACTTACTCATATTATACATCCCAAGATACCTCCAAAATACCTGCATTAAAAAATATGAATCAAATCCAGACACTTTCTCTGAATCCGACTGATGCATATGATCTACTGTAAGTATTATGGCGTGCAATGCTTCGAACACAACAGCGAATTTGCTGTTATTCCTCCTTCTTCAAAATGTAAAAATTCAGTCCAGCATGCCCATAACTGAAGAGGTTTGGGGAATGAAACAGGGTTTTGTGAGGGAAACAGCCAAAAAACACCTGTTTAGCATCTCTGTGGCAGGTTTGTGTTCATGTCATGACAGGCTCTTAAAACTGACTAAAAACTTTTGACTAATGGCTTAACTGCCACACAGCCTTGCACATGTCAGCAAAGAAGAGTCAGTCAGTAAAGAGCAATTTATCAAATTTTGATAAAAAAATCCCATAGACTTATATTAAAAGAGTGACCTGAGCCATGACTTGAGTGCAGAATTTTATGGGATGGGCACACGGAACACCATAGTAACCACAGAAATGGCCAACCATCCTCCCAAAACAATCATTTTTTTCACATTACAGTTACTGACTTTCAATTAAGTCAATAACTTTTAAGTTCATTACTATTGTTAGGGTTAGGGTTGGGTGCAGGTAGAGGGACCAATCAGGTAGTGGGGAGTAAGAATCTGGTGGGGAGTCAGATTTCGGCACAACACAAGCGCTGACATGAGCAACATGGTGGAAAGGGTTATGTGTGTATGTGTGTGTGTGTGTGTGTATGTGTGTGGCTGTAAACTAAAGCCTAATGGCTATTTTTTTTTTAAACAGGTATGTCCCGACCCTACCAAATAGAA
Organism: Myxocyprinus asiaticus; assembly: GCF_019703515.2. NCBI lineage: Eukaryota > Metazoa > Chordata > Actinopteri > Cypriniformes > Catostomidae > Myxocyprinus > Myxocyprinus asiaticus. Next base: position 33,261,270 of record NC_059361.1, read on the forward strand.
TTGCGCTCAACAAGGGACTACACTGTGACTTAAAACAAGGCTAAATTACCTTATTTTGTGACCTGGTGTGTTTGCTAATAAATCTATGAACGTCGTGCTGGAGTTTGTCCCAGGAAAGCATTAGAGGAATGTTTTGTAGGGGTATAATGGATCTAGACAGAGTGTAATCTTGATTAGTGTGTCTGCTGGCCCCTATCATCTGTATTTAAATGTCTCCCTGATCGATCGATCAAGCAAGATTAATCAAAAAGTTATCAAAGAGCAGGCAGAATCTTTATACTCTTATGGGCCTCTTGCCTCATTACACACAATCAATCACCAGTAGGGATGGGTGAATCGATCCTAAAGTATCGATACTTCCGATACTGATGTTGTATCAAAAATATCGATCCTCACACAAAAATAGCGATTCTAAAAATGTTTTTTTGTTTTTTTATTTTTATATTATTTGGTTACCCTGAACAAGAACAATAATCTTCAAAGTGCTTCAAAGTGAAATAAAAAGGATTAGGCTATATTAGCAAATATTTGTGTAGGATGGGAACTCATTTTTTCTCCCGCTCATCTTAACATGCATAAATGCTTTTAGACACAAGCAGACAAGCACTTGCGCTGTCACAAGGCTCGTTCAAACAAAAGGGATCAGTGCTTTGTAGACATAATGATAGACAAACAGCTACTGGAGTAAATTCACACTAAAAAAACAACATAACTAAAGGTGACATTTCTTATAATGTGTTTGTGGGTAATTGTTGTTAATAAATAATTAAAATAGTTAACCATGGTTTTACTAAATTAATATTGTAGCAACCATGTTTTTTTTTTTTTTTTTGAGCTGAAACCATGGTTTTACTACAGTAATATTGTAGTAGTAACTATGGTTTAACTAAATCCCATAGTTAAACTATACTTACTGTAGTGAACCTTGGTTAATTTTTGTAGGGGTAAACAAAACAGAAGTCTAATAATTTTCTGTTTAGGCTCACAAATGTAAAAAATATATATATATATATAATAATAATAATTATTATTATTATTATTATTATAATAAAATAATAATAATGACTTCAATTATGACTAAAACTAATATTTTAAATTACCCATTATATCCCAAGAAATCGAACAAAAAAAAAAAAAAATCACTTTAATAGAAGTATCGGTATTGGTATCGATATCGACGATACTGGACTTGAAATTTCTGGTATCGGATTGAAAAGAAAATAAGTGGTATCGCCCATCCCTAATCACCAGTCAATGACACATTTTTTCTTGTTGCAAAGGTGAAGGCCAGAGTTTTTGTGGAGCCTGATAAGATGTCAACGACCACTGTGATATCACAAAGAGTTTATACAGTTGAGTGCATAAGTTTGCATCTCTCTTGCAGAATCTGAAAGATATTTATTTTTAAAAAAATAAGAGGGATCATATAAATTGCATTTAGTTTCTTATTTAGTACTGCCCTGATGAAGCTATTTGACATATCAGATATTTACATATCTTCCACAACAATAATAACAGAATTTACACAAATTATTATCTTCAAAAAATTTAATTAAAATAAATAAATACATAAAAATAATCTTTTACCTCTTATATTTGTCTAAACACTGAAAGGGTTGTGTAAACTTATGAAACAAAGGGGAGATTCAAACTCGTTCACTCAGCTGTACAGTATGTGGCCTAAATTGCTGCCAAACAAAAAAATAATAATCTGCATTGTGTTCACTTACAGCAGTGTGGACAGCCAACAGAACTAACTGAATATTGACAATATCTAGTCTGGTGTCATTTAAATGATAATATTACAAAATTAAAGGTTTTGCTCTTCACTAACAACTTATGACTTACACCAGTAACTCATTTATTCATGGGTTTCAATCTAAATGATTCGAGAGAGCTCATTTGTTGCAAAAATAAGGTGAATAAATCAGACGGTATAAAGCCATAGCATGACCTCTGAACTCTTGTTAAAAGACTTTGATGTTTTATATGCATTTTATATTTAATGTCACAGGAATTTCCAGGAAAAGCTTAGAATGTCTTTTTAGGGATCAATAAAATGCATCTATCTATTTTTATTATCAGCTGTATTATAATCTACTATCCTGTAATATATGTGTGGCACTGATGTTCTTTGGGACTAAAACCTCTATTCAGTTTTTCACAGCTAGTGTTTCTGTTTACATGTGTTTATGGCTGTTCAGTTTATAACTGCTGTTTCCAACTAGTGTGTAATTTAAAATGTGTAAAGGGGATGAGCAATTAATCCATAATTGATGTCATTGTACTGTATAGATTGTGCTTGTAAATTGTTGCATGCTATCTATCTATCTGTCTGTCTGTCGTTGAATCTCACAGTCGCTCAACTTTCGTCTCTTAGTTCTCGCGGTATTTGCGTGAGCGGGAGCAGGATCGTGTCTAGAAGGGATCCCTCTCACGTCAACTTCTCGCGCATGCGCATTCTGTTATGATGCTTTCGCCTGTGCTTTTTTTTTTGCTCGCATCTCAGCGTAGGAAAATTAGAAACTTCAGTAATATCAATAATATATTTAATATTTTATTATGATAATTTATTATTATTATCATTATCATAGAGTGACTGTTTCCACTAAGTGTAAATACCATAGTGCGGTTATTTGCCCTGAAGTAGTCTGGTGGAAACAAAAAAAATTAAAGACAAACTGCTGCAATGGCTTAGTGTGATAAGGTGTAAATTTGCTTTTCTATGCGGATGATCTGGGCTCTAATACTCCTTTTGACCCAGTTTTCCGTCTCCACTCTTAATATTTTTCTTTAATACTACTTAGGCTATAATAATAAATAAAATGAATATAAAGGTTGATTTCCTCGCAGTGATAGGTTGGTGTAGGGTGTCTGTGGGACTCTAAATAAACACACTGCAGTGATACCCTCTTAGTATTTAATTAGGGGTGCAAATATTATCAGTCTAACACTATTTGCACTTAGTGCAAAGATGTTGCTATTTATACTTAGTGCAAATAGCCTCTGCTTTATTATTATTAAGAAATCCTGTTGTCTTCTTTAAATTTCATATAGCATCCAACGTTTCTTGGATACAGTAATATTTTGACAAAAGTTCATGCTAAGGCACATATTACTTTAAATCTTAGATTCTGTTTTAGTTACTTAACTGACATTAATAATAATTCTTGAATTCAAAAGTGTTTGTGTTTAAAAAAAAAATAAATAATAAAAAAAAAAAAAAAAAAAAAACTAGCTGCTGCTAAAATACGTTTATCTCTTTTAGAAGTGAAAAATGTAAAACAAATGTTGTGGAGATTTTGTTTGTGTTCCGCAGCTCCTTTCCAGTCGAATCACAAAGAAAAATGCAAACAAATGTGTCCCCACTCAAGATATACGCCCACTGAAGTGCGGACGCAATCTTTGTTTATGAAAATATAATGTTGCATCTGAGTGGTTTAGTACGCGGTTCTTCTTATAAAAGAGGTAATTGTTTTTTTTGTTTTTTTTGACCACTAGACCACCTAGACAGCTGGTCGTGAATTGAGCTGGTTGATGTATTTCTCCACTGACCAATAACATCTCATGACCGAAAGTAGCACACGTAGAGCTAAAGTTATCAAATTTACTATGTGAAATATTTATTTTAGAGCTTGAATTGATCATCAAAACTTACTGTTCATCAAAACAGACAATTTAAAATAATCTTTAATGAGCGCTCCTCGTTGCTGTGCGACTTCAAATGAACGCCGTGTAAGAATCTCGCGAGATTGACGAGAGAGGGATCCCTTTTAGACACGGCCCGGGAGCAGCAGAGATGGCGGACGCGGAGCTGACGGTGGATCTTATTAAAGACATCAAACAGGAGGATTCAGAAGATTCTCCGACCGGAGAAGGAGAAACGGAGCAACAAGAAAACACCAATGGCGATAAAACGTAATTAAAGCTATTGTAGAACACAAATCTCGCATATATTGTTTTTATGACGTCTGTGGCGTTGGCGCGGCCTGTGCGCGAGCGGAGCGCGTTCATTAACAACAACAACAACAACAACAACAAACGTGTTAATTTCATTTAAGCATTTTTTTGTTTCTATCATTGTCGGCGTGAATTTTAAGATACACCTCGTTAACTTATATTTCAACCTGTATATATCCTCATATTTATTTCCTTTCTTTCGAGTGTTTCTAGTCGTTTGTGGCGCTGTGGTCATTAGCGGTGCGTGCCAATCATAGTGGTAACCCATAGCAACCGCTCCGAGATTATCGTACTGTAGGGCTGTCCCAGAAATTTGGGAATCGACACTGATTCCTGGTTTTGGAATCGTTAGAATCGATTCCAGACCCATTTAATCGTTTCTTTTTTGATTTCGAAAAAAACGGGAGGCAAAGTTAAATCTCATAATAAACGTCTCACTACTAAGCATTCTTTGCACTGTTGATAATATCTAATTAAATCGGGTCATGTATGTACATCCCAAAGCGCGATGCTTCAATCCCATGAGAGAAATTTGAGGGAAGTTTGTGTAGATGCGCCTGTATTTCCAAGAACTACCGCAAATAATCTTAAAAGCACCATTGAAATTGTCTGTTAGCACTCATGAGTTCTTGTTTAGAAAGAGGTTTATATGATAATGTACAGTAATTGTCCACTACCTTTTGTACACTGAATAAAATGTTCAAACAATACATTTCAGTTTTATTAAAAAAAATCCATTGTTGTACTGGTTTATACAATATAAAAATAATATTGATACATTTGAACGAGTATTTAAAATTTTTGTTTTTGAATTATTCTTTTTTATATAATTTTAATGTAAAATTCTGTAAAATGTAGGCTAATAAAAAAAATTTATATATGCAAAAGGTTTTAAACACTGTAAAATATCGAGAACGAGTAGAGAAGTGCAGCACAATGATCATTTAAACTTTAACATACAGATTTATTGATGTGAACTCAACTCTGCCATCCTCTTGTTGCAGACTTGTGTTGTAACATCGGGGAAGTTATTACTGTATGCCAATTTACTGTCACAGATTTGGCATGTTACTTGAGTATTAGTTTAATCCAAAGTAAAATACCTGCAGACTATCCAGGTCTGGAAAGCAGATGTGTTGAAGGGCTTGTGGGATTACTTCATACAGATGAACAAACAGAGGATTTGACATGGAGTCAGATTGATGATCGTTAAGATAAATTGTATTAGTGCTGTTAGGATTCTAAAATGTGTAGTAGTTCAGTGGTATAGGAAATAAACACAGTCCGAAAATATCAACCGGTTTCCCCGGAAGGAATCGACTCCAGCTTTGGAGTCGATTCCAACGTTTCGAATCGATTCTCGATTCCCAACGCCTCAGAATCAAGGAATCGATTCTTTTTGGAATCGATTCCCAGCCTTATCCTACAAAGTATTTTCAGGAAAACATTAAACTGTAATTGGGATATGAACTAGTATAAATAATAAATAATTTGGAATAGTTTTTCTAATATAAAGCCTACCGAATGGATTGTGAATAATATAAAAAAGTGTCGACCACTGAGGCCAATGATTTTGCAACATTCAGCAACAATTTTCTAATTTTAGTATGATCATATTTTGGGAAATGTCAGTTTTCTTTTTTATTTAGGGATGCAAACTCACCTTTCAGCTAAAGTCACCTTTTCTGAAGCTAAATTGCCCAAAATGTTTAGTGAATTTTTTTTGTGTTCTTATTAAAACCACTTGAAAGGGTTAATTTAAGCTTATAATTTTTATTTTTTTTATTTTTTATGCAACAGACAAATCAACAGAAATTGTACATCTGGAACACCTGCTTTATAGCTTTCTCACCTTTTTCACCGCTCATGAGCTTGCATCCCTGATTATTAAACATGTTAGGAATCGAGAAAAAAATATGTCAAATACTTTTGTGTTTTTAGGAGATTCAAATATTTTCAGAATCAAATTGTGGCTATGATTCATTTCAGAGTGTAAACTGCCTTGAAAATTCATTTTAGGCAGAAGCTGGCATTGTTTAATTACTTTGAACAATCTGTGGGTTATTAGTGCTTAATATCTGGTGAAAAAAGTTTTTTTTTTTTTTTGTGAAAGTGTTAACGCAAAAGTCTTTCTAGCAAGTCAGTCCACTCGGCGGCCATCTTTTGAAAGTCTCTCAGGCAGCTATTTCTCTATGTATACAAGCGGCATACAAGTGCAGCTCCTATCTACTTGAATGGAGAAAGACTGAAATCTCCAAAACGGTTGGTCAAGATTACGATCAAAGAACATATTTCAAATCATCAGTAAAATCTGACAACAGATGGTATCATAAATGGTGCTTCTTTACCTCAGATTACGCAACAAAAATAAAAAATAGCTTGTATAGCTAATGCTCACGCGCGTTCTCGAGTTGATTGACAGGCGATGTCTGTGTCTAAAAGGTGATTGGCTCTTTTACCTGTAAGGCGTGACTTTTCTACATCCGTTGGGCGTTCCAATTTCTCCCTTTTTTATAGAAGTGGCCCGTCTCTGCTAAATAGTCTGTGGTTACACTCACTTTATTTTCTCTGTCTGTTTGCAGGGATGCAGAAGAGGCCCCAAAAGAGAAGCCAGAGCCCAAAGAGAAAAGTTCTGGGTCCCGGAAATCAAACCGCTACCATCCCTATAAAGACAGACATGGCAGTTCAGGGGACAAGAAGAGCGGCCACAGAAACCGAGTGTTCATTAGCAATATCCCGTATGATATGAAGTGGCAATCAATTAAAGATCTAATGCGCGAGAAAGGTAACCCACACAGAGACCGCAGCATCACCAATACGTCAGCTCCCTCTCTCAGTTTCTAGCTCGTATCTCTCATTTAGTGAGTTTAAAGAAGGATGGATGTATGTTGGACAGAGTCTGTTCCTCTCAGGGGAGTTTAATGCTGTTCTGGTTTGAATATTTTGACTCTAGGTTATTTCAGGTTTACTCTGGTATTTGTTAAAATGTCTCTCAGATCATTTGCTGTATTTACTGTAGTAAATCTGAACTTCTGGAATGTGGTTTATTTCACTGATTTTGAAGGATGGCACAGGTGGGTGGTTCAGTGATTTTTAAACCTGTGTAAATGTGTAGAATTCTTTGCACTTCTCTAGTTGAATGTAGTTGTATAGCTGCCTGGTGTCAGTAAATAAATGGAATTGTGGTGTTGGAGGAGTTGCCTTGAGGTTTCAGGTGTGTAGTGTTGCAACCAGGTGTCAACCTTGTGATGAGACCACTGGTGATTTAAATGCCTTGTTCTCTGGTATTTTCCCTTTTGTATGTCTCATGTAGTTGGTGAGGTTACATACGTGGAGCTCTTTAAGGATGGAGAAGGAAAGTCAAGGGTAAGTGTTGGTGAATCTGCGCTGTGCGAGGTTGAAATCCCTTCCGCAGCATCACTCTCATGTGTTCAGGGTGATACATGTGACCCGGGTTTCTGCTGGTAGACCCGATACTGTTGACCTTTGACCTTTGGATGGTGTGTTGATGTTTACCTCAGTAAAGACCATTATTTGGATGTACTTTAAATTGGTGGTGACACGTTTGGCTGAGTCAATTTATCTCCATCGACACATTTGATGACTGCTCAGGTGTATTTTGATTTGAAATTAAGATCATGCAAACTGACCTATGAGACGCCATCTGTCAGCTGTCTTTTCCCAAACCCCCTTCATGCATCCGTCTGTTTGATTGGTTCTTTCCCGTAACAACTGTCCAATAAGATTCAGTTTTAAACTGTTTCATTTGCCCTGGGTTAATTTTCTTTCATTTGTCCATCTCACCATAGTAACGTCCAAATGAAATGTTAAGCACAAGCTGGTTTCTAATTCAAAACAAAATATATATTCAGAAGCATGTGTTTTGATCTTTTTGAAGCACTAATGATATGAATCTCATTCACTTGTTTTTCTCATGTTTCACCTGTTTGCATGATTGTGTGTTGTTCTGATTATTTTGTTCTATCTTGTCATCCTCTGCATCTGTCTGGGCCGTGCTCCTGCAGGGTTGTGGGTAAGAACCATTAACTATTCACACTATGGTTGTCACGAAACCAGTACCAGTGAGATTTTGATTTCACAGCAAAAACTAATATGATGTTGAACACTCCTTTATTTAAGAAGTATTTAAAGGGGGGCCTGGGTAGCTCAGCAGGTAAAGATGTTGACAACCACACCTGGAGTTGCAAGTTTGAATCCAGGACGTGCTGAGTGACTCCAGTCAGGCTTCCTAAGCAACCAATTGGCCCGGTTGCTAGGGTGGGTAGAGTCACATTAGGTTAACCTCCTCGTGGTCACTATAATGTGGTTCTCGCTCTCGGTGGGGCACGTGGCGAGTTGTGCGTGGATGCCGCAGAGAATAGCGTGAGCCTCCACATGCACTAGGTCTCCGCGGTAACGCGCTCAACAAGCCACGTGATAAGATGCGCGGATTGACAGTCTCAGACATGGAGACAACTGAAATTCGTCCTCCGCCACCTGGATTGAGGCGAGTCACTACGCCACCATGAGGACCTACAGTGCATTGGGAATTGGGCATGCCAAATTGGGGAAAAAAGGGGAGAAAATCCACACAAAAAAAGTGTTTAAAGGGGTCATGACATTCTTTTTTTTTTTTATTATTCTTTTTTTTAATTTTTTTTTTTATCTACCATGAGGTCCACTTATGTTAGTGTAGATTTTTTTTTGCACAAAAACAGTCATGATTTATTCATATATAATAATTTTCCACCCTGTCTCTGACAGAGCTGATTTTAAGATGTCTGGCCCTTTAAGACTTCAGTTTAAACAGCAACTGTTGTGATTGGCTAACATCATGCAGCCAATAGAGCCATATTTGAAATGCAATCCGAAGAAAATGAATAAACTCCGTAAGACCACAACATTTATAAAACTTCAGGATTAACATATAACCCACATCCAACACATTTCATCTGAATATATTAAACTGTTTGCTCCAGCAGCACCCTAAACTATCAAACAGTCATCACATATGAAATATTCATGAATTAAATTGTTAACTTACAGATTTCCAGTCCAAAAGTGTTTTTACTGCCCCATCCTTCAATAACAGTTCCTGTGACTGGTTCCCAAGCAATCACGCTCATAATATGAGCTGAAAACATACAATCCTCTCTGAGATGTTCTGAATACATGAATGTAAACAGTCTATGGTGGTGGCATTGTGCTGCTTCAACAGGTCAAAGCAGAGATAATGGTCTTCACATCTCACATCTTCGGTGTTTGTTTACACACAGGACTGCGTGTTTCTTCCAGTCAGTGGCAGCAGCAGAATGACGCACGTTTTCGAAAGTTGTGTTTGTACCGCTCTTAAAACGTGGCGCACATCGCCAAAAACGCATAAAAACGATCAAAGACGTCCAATGAGTGCATGTTTACAAAATTAAAAATAGCATAGATGGGTACAAAAACGGTCCAGGGCGCCTTCAAATCAGCACAACAGCAAGACAGTGCTGCTGAATGAAACACAATGGGGGTCTCTATTTTAGAGTTATAACTTGACATTGCGTCTTTTAAAAGCGGCGCGATGTATGATAATGGTCAAAACCATGTACGTTTATGTAGAAAACATTAAAATCCAGACAGGCACATGAAGATGTCCCGTGTAAGTACACTTTGGATGAATTTTCCAATCTCTCTGCTCTTCACCTACATGTGTGCCTGACTGAGCATCAGTGGGTGGGGCCAAGGGTGCAGTGACGGAAAAATAGGCGTTGCATATGCAGATGAATTTGGTCCTTGTGACGTCACAAGTTCCACGAAGTCCAAACGAACTGTTTTTGCTGCTTTGTTTAAATAAATGGTCTTTTTCTATTAAGGAGAAAGTTTTCAGTTCAGAAACTTAGAGTATATTTTTATAGTACAATGACCTCTTACATGTCAAAAGATCAAGGAAAATTGTATTCCTCATGTCATGACCCTTTTAAAAAGAAAATAACTTGTTTACAGCTTATATTGTCCCTGGCCAAATCAATGAGAATCAGAACAGAGAGCGCCATCGTTCTGCTCTTCCTGAAGATTACTTTAAAGTGATAGTTCACCCAAAAATGAAAATTCTCATTTTCTCACCCTCATGCCATCCCAGATGTGTATGATTTTCTTTCTTCGGCAGAACACAAAGATTTTTAGAAGAATATTTCAGCTCTGTAGGTTATACAATGCAAGTGAATGGTAACCAGAACTTTGAAGGTTCAAAAACCACAAAGGCAACATAAAAGTAATCCATAAGACTCCAGTGGTTAAATCCATGTCTTCAGAAGCAATATGATGTTTGTGAGGAACAGATCGATATTTAAGTCCTTTTTTACTATAAATTCTTCTCCCTGCCCAGTAGTTGGCAATATGCATGAAGAATGCGAATCATCAAAAACAAAAAGAATAATGTGGAAGTGGAGATTTATAGTAAAAAAAATGATTGAAATATTGATCTCTTTCTCACCCACACCTATCATATCGCTTCTGAAGACATGGATCTTACCACTGGAGACTTTCATGGATAATTGATATGCTACCTTAGTGCTTTTTGGACCTTCAAAGCTCTGGCCACCATCCACTTTCATTGTATGGACCTTCAGTGCTGAGATATTCTTCTTAAAAAAAAAAAAAAAAAAAAAGAGTAAATGATGAGAGAATTTTCATTTAAGGGTGAACTATTCCTTTAAGACAATAAGACTTGTATCTTTATTTTAGTATCCACTTGGTACCAAATAATGGTACGTTTCACATCCACAGTTCACACACACACATCTGTACATGTTCCATTAGCTGGTGGCATGTATACTGACTGCTGTGCTTCTTTTGTAGTGTGGTTGAATTCAAAGATGAAGAGTTTGTAAAGAAAGCTATTGACGTCATGAGCAAACATGATTTAAATGGAAGACCACTGAACATCAAGGAGGTAGAGACCCTCACAACACCTTCATTCTAGTTTTCTATGCATTGTGGTGATGTGGACAATAACTGACATGTTGGGTTGTTTTTAGGATCCTGACGGTGAGCATGCACGGCGCGTTCTGCAGAAAACAGGAAGGATGTATGGTGGGGGAAGAGGGCAGGATGCTGGATGCATTAATGTTCCCCCCTCCATCAGCAACAACCCCAACATCCCCCCTGACATCATCAACGCGCTGCAGGCTGGCCGTCTTGGGACCACCGTATTTGTGGCCAACGTAAGTCGTTTGAAGTGTTACTGTGCTAGTCAGTGCTGTGCCATGATCAACCTTCACATCTGGTGTGTGTGTGTGTGTGTGTGTGCAGCTGGACTTTAAGGTGAGCTGGAAGAAACTGAAGGAAGTTTTTAGTATGGCAGGAATGGTGAGGAGAGCAGACGTGAAGGAGGACAAAGATGGGAAAAGTCGAGGGATGGGGACAGTCACCTTTGAACAGCCGCTTGAGGCTGTACAAGCCATCTGTATCCTCTCACATCTCTCACCTCTCTGTCTGTAGCACTGTTCCAAAACCTTTTGAAGATCTCTACCTAGGTAGAAGGGATAGTTCCCCCAAAAATAAAAATTCTGTCGTTATTTACTCACGCTCATGTTGTTTTAAACCTGTATTACTTTCTTTTAGTATGTTACTCTCAGGGGGCTTTCACACTAGGCATGTTTGTGGTCCGATTCTGAGTGCGATTGTTCCCGGTGCCCCCCGCAGCTTTGGTCTGGTTTCACACTCACTTGATTCTATCGAACCCCGGTCCATTTGCGTTCATTTTTGAGGAGACAGCTGATTGCAAGGAATTCATTTGCATCTTTGTTTACATTGCACGCTTGCGCTCGTCCAAGGTGAAGTTATCGCCACTGTCATCTCCTATTATACCCTATATTTATAACATATAATAGTATTTATATATATAGTATTTATAAGGTGTATAGATAGATAGATGTCGTCATCGGCTAAAACGCATGCACAGGTTACTTCCTGAACGAGTGCGCGTCCGAGTTGCTTTCACATTCACGCAAATCGCACTACAGTTCCATTGCAACCGAACTCAGACCACCTCCTACAGGTTGTCTCTGGTTCGGTACCACGGTGCGCTTCCCGGTCCAAATGACAGCTTTCACATTACCAATTTTTCATGCGAACCGTGCTGTGTTTCGAACTAAACTGCCAGTGTGAAAGCACCCTCAGTCAGCATCCACTTTCTGTTCACTTTTGGAGAGCTATTTGCGTGGCACACAGATTCTTTGAAGAGTGCTCCAAATCTGTCACTTATGAGGATCTATTTCAGTTAGGATGATGTCTTAGAAGGTAGCTGTGTATATGCAGACAGGATTTTGGAACAGCACTTGCAATGTCTGTCTGAATCTGCAGTCATCCTTTACTCATGCTCACAGCTATGTTCAATGGTCAGATGTTGTTCGACAGACAGATGCATGTGAAAATGGTGAGATATTTTACATGCAGTATTTGCTTTGTATTGTTTCCTACTGGTCATTCACAGCAGCGCTTAGCATTGATTCAAGTGTTGTTTGTTTATTTTAGGATGAGAAATCACTTCCTGCGGATGACTTCAGACCAGCAGAAAAACAACCCCAGTTACCCAGTATGAGCGCAGTGTGTTTGTGTATTTGTGGGGTTTATTTGTGATGGTTTTAAGATGGTTGAGTAATAGTCCAATGGATGACAAGTTGTCTGAATGTTTGTAGACATTTTAAGCTTTATTTTATAGTGGCGGTGCATTTAGAGACAAAACTTGGATTTCGCCTTGCTGGTAGTATGCTATGCATTCAGCTGTACTTCCATGAAAGGCAAAATGCAGTAACATCGCATTTTGTCAAAATTGAGTTATGACTGTTATGTCTCTTATAGCCCTTTTCCACCAAAATTGCGATGGTTCTCATGCCGAGCCTGTGCTCCGCTGGTTCACGGCCGGGGCAATGTGGAGCCTATTGTAAACCGGCCGAGCTTTTCCACTGACCTGAGAGTCGAACGGTGACGTAATGGGTTACTAGTGTCTACGTGGTAGTTTCACGTGACCATCTCAAACATAAACGTGGCATGTCACTGTGTTTGTATACAGCTTTTACTCTGGTTTTTGAGGACATATTTAAATATACGGATTAATGCAATCCAATGTTATTACATTGCTCGGCAAGTTTGTTAGAAACAACATCTACACTAATGATAACAGGTAATGTAATTACATTATGTTGTATTAACTATGGCTTAACTTGCTAAATTCTGTAAACTGTTACAGTGGAATTATTATTAACATTGGTGTAGCAGATGGTTGTATTTGGATTTTTGCGATAGTATATGGTCTTATTGATTGAGAATCCAAGCAGTTTACTTAACAGATAGCCGTGATCTTCCAAACTCAGTGAGTAGCTTGTCAAAAATCCCCTTACAGAACAAAACAATGCACAAAGAAAAGTTAACAAAGTTGGCAAATATAACAACTTACTGAGATCAGCTGCAGAGGACACTAGTGATTCACTGTTTATCATGAGCATTACTGGCTGAATTTGTAGGCTGGTTGGTGTGTGAGTCCAAAACATCGTTGCTCCGTCCACTGTCGCTTTTGCTTATGTCCTCCTTATCCCTGTACTCCCTTAAGTGTTTTTCAATTTGTTTATGATGTGGTCAATTGTCCGATTGAAGGCGGCGTGCATAATTTCGTGCTATCTTCATTCTCGTAGAGTATTTTTTTCCTTTGCGATCTCTCTTGTTTATTTCGGATCTTCGTAAATACCATATTGCAAGTAGAGCTCTTGTTTCATCGTGTTACCTGAGCGCTTTTGATGTCTGATAATTTTGTGGGTTTTTTTATTGTTGTTTTTGAGTGAAGAACACCTTGCTGCAGACGGTAGCTACTGTTGTTGTTTGGGAAAACTTTACCATGGTGTCGAAACATCCCGCCCTCCCATCCCCTGACGTAATCGGTTCCTGCGTAGAGACCAGCAAGCTTTTGGGGCTGGTGCAGAACCAGGTTTTCGGCCCCGGAACGGCCTTTTCTGCGGTGGAAATGTGCAGAACAGTTCGAGAATTCGCACCGGCCCAGGAACACGCACCCGAAATATGTTGGTGGAAAAGGGCTATTAGACCCCAGTTACACCTGGTATTAAGATGCGTCTCAGGAGATCCAATCACATGTGGGTGAGACCAGTGTTGGGTTTAATCCCAGTACAAAGTAATTCGTTACTGTAATCAAATACTTTTTAGTAAAAAAAAAAAAAAAAAGGGATGTAATGCATTAAATATTAAATTCTCATAATCGGATTACAGGAACTGACTGTAAAAATGTCACAGTTCGTAAAAAGCAGAAAGCAGGAACCGGGTGTACAGTCGACGTATAGTTTATTTCACACTCAAACAAAAGAACAGCCTTCCAGTGGCAATGTAACTCAGGCTTTCTGCCACCCACACACACACACACACACTAACACGTCTTTTGGGCACTCCAACATACGCACAAGGGACAAGCGTGTCAGTCTCTCTCTGTCTTCTCCGTTGTCTGGCTTCCTTTTAAACTTTCCCGCACCCTCACTAGAACAAGAAACGGGTGTTTTAGACTCATTATAAACGGGTGACAATCCTTACTGTTCTCATCTCCCGATCTCGCACTCCATTCACACACCCCCGCCACCACACTGACTTTCAATTTAATTACTTTTAAGTACATTATAGGGTTATGCTTATTTCTAATATATTATTTATGTAGAATACATGTACTATGGCCCCATAATGAGTCATTGTGATGGAGAAACGTGAGGTGCTGAGTGTATGATGTGTATGTAACAATGAACAAGAAAGAAATATAGTCATTATTTTGAATTTGTTGAGCAGAAAAGTGTTTTAGAAAATAACTTAAAAGTGAAGTTATTAGTAATGTTTATTTTTCAATTAAGTAATTAATAAAGTAAACTGATTACAATTTTAGAGAAATAATTATTAATTTGTAGTGGATTACTATTTTTAAGTAACTTACCCAACACCGGGTACATTTTTATTTTTTTAAAGCTGCTCATAACCGGCAAAGTGTAAACTCTTGTTTTAGCGCAGTGGTTGACAGGTGAGGGGTGGCGCTTCACTGCTGTCCGGGACGCATTCAGGTTGGATTAGCGTTTACAATGTGATGTGGTCACATGCGTTTTTGACCCATTCATTTGTGTTTTTTTGTGATCCGATCACAAAGTGTTTTAGACCCCGTTTAGACCTGTATTTAGCGCTGACAACATGTGATCGGATCACCCAAACACATCTTAATATCAAGTGTAAATGGGGTCTTATGATTTGTCCTGTGACAAATAAGTTTGCCTATCTGATAAAAAAGATTTAGATTTGATCAAATTGATTTATAATCCACATTTGGCTGGACAATCAAAAAAACAAGACAATTTTAAGTTTGTGTTTATTTTGTATTTTTAAGGCAGTGTACGTGTAAGACTGTCAGTAGCACACACAAAATTCATCTCCTTTAAAGCACTCATCAAACATGCAGTCATTGAAGCAATGATTTTGTAAAAAAAAATCACTGCATTAAACAAATTTCAAGACTAGTAGATTTGGAAAATGTAGTTTTGCATGTGTCTAGTTTTGATTTGTGTGATGTGTTTGCAGGAGGTCTGGGTGGCATCGGCATGGGTTTGGGTCCAGGTGGGCAGCCGATAAATGCCAACGATCTCGGTGGAGGAGGAATGGGCTCAATGGGACCTGGAGGTATGTTTAAAAATTGTACATTCAGATGCCTTTTGTATTGTGTTTATCTGGTTAATAATTTCTGTAAATGTTATACTGCATGTTAGGTTTGGACGATAGAACTAAAATTTGCATCTTGATATTCTTCAGCCATTTAATGATATTCTGAATAAATAGCTGGATATTTCTGTATTTGATCTGAAATGATGAATTGTTCTCCCAGTTAAGAGGGACTATCATTTCAACCAGACAGCCATTGTTAAAATTCATTCATTTAAACGTTTGGAAACTATTTGGAAACAAAGCAAAAATGTTGATGATAATGTTCACCACACAGTTTTTACTAAATTAACTAAATAATTGTTTTATATATTCCAGTATAGCAAAACAAAAAAATAAATAGCAATGTTTACCTAGATTATATGTGAATATATGAACATTTGTTTGCTAGGCCATTTTAATATACAAATGTTTAATGAAATCTCCAATCACTGAGCCAGAGTTTTGAATTGATTCATTGAAATAGACAGACAGTTTAAACAGATTTTGATTGAATGATTGGCAGGAATGGATGGACCAGGATACAGTGGCATGAACCGCATGAGTGGTGAGAATCTGATCTGAAACACCAACTCTCTAACTACAACGTCATCTATCACAAGATTCATCAATGTGTATGTGTATATAGGAATGGGTGGAGGCTTCTCTGGAATGGGTGGAATGGGAGGTTTTGGTGGTAGAGACATGGGACCCATGAGCCGAATGGGAGGTAACACATCATTCCATCAATATGTCTGTCTCTGTCTTTAAGATTTCTTTACAGCTGTGTGTCTTTGCACAGATATGTATCGTTCAGGAATGGCAGGGATGGACCGAGACTTTGGCAGGAGTGATCTGGGAATGAATCGTCCATTTGGAGACTCATTTGGTGGTCTCGGTGAGTGTGTGTTTATTAGAGATCGGATGATAATGTTTTATGGCCAATAGGTTTAGTTGAATAATAAATAATAATAATATGTTTTATTTATATTACACCTTTCAAGACCTCAATAATGCTTTACAAAGGAAAAAATACAAGTGTGTGTGTATATATAGCAAATACAATAACCAAACAAAACATAACAGAATTTATACAAATAGCAAAAAAAAATACAGAACAAGTGGAAAAAAATAAATTATGGGATGATGTTGAAACGAGCAGAAGAGATGAAGGAAAAAGGAAAAACAGTGCTACAGAGTCGGGGACCAGAAACATTTGAGAAACATGGTAAAAATAGGTGAGTTTTCAGTTGAGTCTTGAAGAGATGAAATTTCACGGAGATGTTGTGGAAGGTTGTTCCAGAGTTTAAGAGCAGTGACACTGAAGGATCTACCACTAATAGATGACAGTCTAAACTTTGGAACGGTGAGTAATTTGGCACCTGTAGATCTGAGGATGCACACAGGCATATATGAGTAATGTAACTCCATTAGATATGATGGTGCTAGGCCGTGACAGGCTTTGAAAACCAAGATTAGGATTTTAAACTGTATGCGGTAGGTAACGGGGAGCCAGTATAGTTGGAGTATAGGAGTGATATGGGCTGACTTGCTGGTGTAAGAAGACGAGCAGTAGTGTTCTGGACGAATTGTAAACGTTGAAGTAAATTAGTTGGTCGACCAATTAGAAGGGAATTGCAGTAATCTAGGCGCAAGGTAATAAAGGCGTGGATTACAGTTTCTGCATCCTTACAGCTGAGGAACGAAGTCTAGCAATATTTCGGAGATGAAAAAATATGACGACTTGATGAGGTGGTTATTTGAAGCATCCGATTTTTTTATTTTTGTTAATGTTATTTATGATGCTTCAGTGTTCACATATAGAACTTTTAATAATGTATTACCATATGTAGAAATTACAACAAGCAAGTTTTATAAAATGCTGTAAAGGTTTTGTTTCCTGTTGAACATTAAGTGCTGTGTTGATTAGAGACTCACCAGTTGGGGTCTACTTATGGTTGACTCCGTATTAAATAACTGATAATCAAATAAAAAAAAGGGAACATCAGTAAAAATATTGGTCAAACCAGTTGTCTTTTTGTAGTGCTAATCATTAAAGGCCTGCTGTTGGGATGTCACACATACCAGTCAGTTAATGTTGATTGTTTACATGAACTTGAGCAGAAATTATTGTGATGCTGATCGTCTGTTCTCTTTTTCATAAGGTGGAGGGTATGCAGGAATGGGGAATGCAGGAATGGGATCCATGGGCTCTGGATTAGGTCCAGTCACCTCACTCTATCTCACACATACACATTACAGCACTGCTTTTAAAGTGATGACCAAACAGAATAGAAGAAAAAAGTTGAGAACTGCTGCATGACAGCATACAGTATGACACTGCTTGTTAATCCAGACTGACTGTTTGTGTTTTAGGTGGAGGAATGGGTAGCATGGGAATGAACACTGGGTTTGACCGAATGGGTGGGAATATGGACATGGGCCGTGGCTTTGGCCAGTATGGAGGCGGTTCTGGTCACACAGGTGGAATGAGTGACAGGGGAATGGGGTCTAAAGGAGGATGCCAGATCTTTGTGAGAAATGTATGTATCAAGATAAATAGCTCACTCTGTCTGTTTCACTGAAGTGTTTTTATGGAAATGTTTTTGTTCTCAGCTCTCATACGATCTTACCTGGCAGAAGTTAAAGGAGAAGTTCAGTCACTGTGGTAAGTGTGTTGTTGGGGTTAGTAAAGTCACAATCTAGTTTTTAGATACAGCCCCATTTCATCATATTTAATACATTACAAACAGATATAAAAATGCAACACTGTCCTCTACAGGTCAGGTGATGTACGCTGAAATAAAGATGGAGAATGGGAAGTCCAAAGGATGTGGAACAGTCCGTTTTGATTCTCCTGAGAGCGCAGAGAAAGCCTGCAGAATGATGAACGGAACCAAGATCAACGGACGAGAGGTTGATGTTCGTATTGACCGCAATGCGTAAAACGGACATCTCTGCCCACCTGCATAGCACAGCTGTTTTTTTTGTTTTGTTTTAAAAACATCATAAATCACTGAACAGTTTCAACAGTCATTTGAAATCAATGTTTGTTAGTTTTTTGTTGTTTTGTTTTTGTAAACCCTTTTTAATTTGAATGAATACATTTTAAAAATTAAAGTTGGCAGTTGTAAATTGTTTTTGCATCTGAGTGGTCGGCTGAACATAGGGTTAAATCTAACAAAAACTGTTAAGAACATGTCGGGGTCATATTTCTAAAACCTAACTATTGGAAAAATTATGTAATGCAATTAAAAAATATATTGCTTGGTTGTCATGAAAATTGTCACAATGCAAAAAATCTTAATGGTCATAAATTAGGCTTAATTTTCTTTTATTTGATTATGGGGTGAAATGTGACTTGTACATATTTTCTTGAGAATCACAGAGAGGAACAAAAACACAGGCAACAAAAACTCACATCTGCTGCCCTGACCTGCAGTTATATAAAGATTACATAAGAGAAACTGGTTATTGAAGAGGATGTGTTTAACTGCTTGAGGTAGACTAATAGCTGAGAGAAAGACTAATCAATGTGTCTTGATTACACACATAGTTCACACATAACATATAGAAGTGATTCTGTAACTGGGCACTTGGCATTCCCAAAAGTAGATAGAAAAGATATAGATAAATAGTTAAAATGTGTTTACTATAAAAAATTCATTGACCAAGTATGATTAGGAGAATTGAATATGTAAAATCAATCAGTCTTTGGCATATCCCCACATCAATAAAATAAAAACAAGTACTATATAAGCATTTGTGAAGACCATGTTGCCCAAAATCCCTGAGCTATGACATTTTATAAAACCAAATTACTTCTAACCATGAAAATAAAATTGGGGAACAAGACAAAAGAGTGAAAGATTTGTAAAACAAGATTGCATTTTTTAGGTAAATATTGCTTCCATTGCTGGACTTGTATTTCTTTCATCACATTTCCAGTGGGTCAGAAGTTTACATACACTTTGTTAGTATTTAGTAGCATTGCCTTTAACTTGGAAAATTGAAACTGTTTAACTTGGGTCAAATGTTTTGGGTAGTCTTCCACAAGCTTCTCACAATAAGTTCCTGGAATTTTGGCCCATTCCTCCAGACAGAACTGGTGTAACTGAGTCAGGTTTGTAGGCCTCCTTGCTCGCAGTCGTGTTTTCAGTTCTGCCCACAAATCTTCTATCGGATTGAGGTTGGGGCTTTGTGATGGCCACTCCAATACCTTGACTTTGTTGTCCTTGAGCCATTTTGACACAACTTTGGAGGTGTGCTTGTGGTCATTGTCCATTTGGAAGAGCCATTTGTGACTGAGCTTTAACTTCCTGGTTGATGTCTTGAGATGTTGCTTTAATGTATCCACACAATTTTCCTTCCTCATGATGCCATCTATTTTGTGAAGTGCACCAGTCCCTCCTGCAGCAAAGCACCCCCATGCTTCACGGTTGGGATGGTATTCTTCGGCTTGTAAGCCTCACCCTTTTTCCTTCAAACATAACAATGGTCATTATGGCCAAACAGTTCAATTTTTGTTTCATCAGACCAGAGGACATTTCTCCAAAAAGTAAGATCTTTGTCCCCATGTGCACTTGCAAACTGTAGACTGGCTTTTTTTGTGGTAGTTTTGGAGCAGTGGCTTCTTCCTTGCTGAGCAGCCTTTCAGGTTATGTTGATATAGGACTTGTTTTACTGTGGATATAGATACTTGTCTACCTGTTTTCTCCAGCTTCTTCACAAGGCCCTTTGCTGTTGTTCTGGGATTGATTTGCAGTTTTCGCACCAAACTACATTCATCTCTAGGAGACAGAATGTGTCTCCTTCCTGAGCGGTATGATGGCTGCGTGGTCCCATGGTGTTTATACTTGCATACTATTGTTTGCACAGATGAATGTGGTACCTTCGGGCATTTGGAAATTGCTCCCAATTATGAACCAGACTTGTGGAGGTTCACTTGGCTGATTTCTTTTGATTTTACCATGATGTCAAGCAAAGAGGCACTGAGTTTGAAGGTAGGCCTTAAAATACATCCACAGGTACACCTCCAATTGACTCCAATTAGCTTAACAGAAGCTAAATTAGGCTTGACATAATTTTCTGGAATTTTCCAAGCTGCTTAAAGGCAGAGTTAACTTAGTGTATGTAAACTTCTGACCCACTGGAATTTCGATATAGTCAATTAAATGTGAAACAGTATGTCTGTAAACAATTGTTGGAAAAATTATGTGTGTCATGCACAAAGTAGATGTTCTAAACGACTTGCCAAAACTATAGTTTGCTAATATGAAATCTGTGGAGTGGTTAAAAAATTAGTTTTAATGACTCTAACCTAAGTGCATGTAAACTTCTGACTTCAAATGTATAATCTTTGATGTCCTTTTTGAAAACACCCCATTAAACAGTAACAGTGCTTTGGAAGAAATGAGTGAATAAAGAGGACAAAAAAAGCTAATTAGAGTAAGGAGTTGGCAAACCTGGCATCCAAGTAATGAAACTAGATTGGAGGTGTGTGTTAGAGCTACTTTGACTTATAAAAAGCACTCAAACATTTTGAGTTTGCTATTCACAAGAAGCATCTGCTGACGTGGACCATGACTCGCAAAAAAAAAAAAAAAAAAGATCTCAGAAGACCTATGATAAAGAATTGTTGCTTTGCATATAGCTGGAAAGAGTTAAAGTTATCTCGAAGAGCTTAGATATTCATTTGTCCACAATTAGACAAATTGTCTATAAATAGAGACAATTTAGTACTGTGGCTATTCTACCTAGAAGTGGCCGTCCAGCCAAGATGACTCAAAGGGCACACTGCAGAAAGTTCAGTGAGGTAAAAAAGAACCCTAGAGTGACAGTTCAAGACATAAAGGAATCATTGGAACTGGTTAACATATTTGTTCATGAGTCTACTATATGGAAAAAATTAAAAGGCATGGTGCCCATGGCAGTACAAAATGAAGGAAGCTGCTGCTTTCCAACAAAAACATTGCTGCGTGCCTCAAGTTTGCCAAAGACCACCTTAACACTCCACAACATTTTGTGGACTGTTGAAACTAGGGTTGAATTGTTTGAGAAGAACATGCAGCACTACATATGGTGTAAAAAGGGCACTAACTACCAATATGAAAACATCATCCCAACGGTGAAATACGGTGGAGGGTGCATCGTGATTTGGGGCTGTTTCGCTGCTCCGGGGCCTGGACCACTTGCCATCATCAAGGAAAAAATGAATTCCCAAGTTTATCAAGATGACCTACAGGATAATGTCAGGGTGGCTGTGCACCAGCTGAAGCTCAGTATAAGTTGGGTGATACAGCAGGACAATGACCCTAAACATCGAAGTAAATCCACTACAGAATGGCTTTAAAAAAAAGAAAATCCACCTTTTGGAGTGGCCCAGTCAGAGCCCAGACCTAAACCCAATAGAGATACTGTGGAATGGCCTCAAGAGAGCCGTTCACACCAGACATCCTAAGAATATGGCTGAGCTGAAGTAGTTCTGTAAGGGAGAATGGTCCAAAATTCCTTCTGACCGGAACTACTGGAAACGCTTGGTTGAGGTTATTGCTGACAAAGGAGGATTGGCCAGTTATTCAAACATGGGGTTCACTTACTTTTTCCTACAGCACTGTAAATGTTTAATGGTATGTGTTCAATAAAGACATGAAAGATTATAATTGATTGTGTTTTGTTAGCTTAACCACATTATGTTCCCTATCTGTCACTCACTCGATGTTGTTTCGATGTAGTGACACTAGGGGTCACTCTTGGGAGCCCGAGACACCTCTGGTCTTTGATAAAAGGCCAATGAAAATAGGCGAGTGGTATTTGCATGCCACTCCCCTGGACATACGGGTATAAAAGGAGCTGGTATGCAACCACTCATTCAGATTTTCTCTTCGGAGCCGAACGGTCATGCTCATTGAGCTGAATATTACTGTTCATTCACCTCTGCTGGATCTGACGGCGCATTTCAGCGGCTTCTCCCTCCTCTGCACTGGTGGACGCCCCTGGGCGCTTCGGCATTAAAACAAGAGAATATATTTTCTGAAAGAGCTTTTCCTCTAAAAGAGTATATATTTCTCTAAAAGAGCGGCACACTCGGAACGTCTTTTTAAAGACGCGTCTTTTTAAAGATGCCTTTCCGATTGTGTGTTGCCTTTCCGATTCCTGGTTGCGGTCGTTATCTCTTAACTTCGGATGGTCATGATCGCTGTCTTTCATGTCTGGGCACGACCCACACAGAGGCAGCGTATGTGGATGGTTCATGTTCTCACTGCGAGAACATGACCATGGCAACATTGTGGCCCAGCGGCTCCCTGCCTCGGTCCTTCTACCTACGGGTATGAGGCCAGCGCGGCTAGCACTAGGGGCGATTTGGGGACCCCAATGGGATCGTCTCCACCGGGTATCCCCCCACGAACCTCCCATTCCCCAGCATGCTCGTCTGCCCCAATCGGGCTTCCGGATGAGTTTGCCGGCTCGTCTCATGGCGAATCTGGCTTCTTGTTCGGAGCCCGTGAAGATGATGAGCTCTCGAGCGCAGCATCGGAGAGTGGGCTTGTCCAGTCGGACGCAGAAGCCTCAGCTGGGCTTCCCCCTTTGGGGATGATTGCCCAGTCACAGGCCGATGCCGAAATGACGGACATGCTTTCCCGGGCAGCCGCGAGCGTCGGGTTAGAGTGGAACCCTCCACTCTACCCTGAACCCTCACGGCTTGATGATTGGTTCCTGGGCTTGTGGCACCGCTCAAAGCAGCCACGCCCCGCTCCAGTGCCATTCTTCCTGGAAGTGCACGAGGAGCTGACGAAGTCGTGGGAGGCACCTTTTACTGCCCGGCCCAGATTCCGCAGTTCCCCTGCTCTCACTACCCTCGATGGCAGGACGGCCAGGGGCTATACGGCGATTCCCCCGGTGGATAAGACGCTCGCGGTGTACCTATGCCCGCAGAGCGCCGCCACCTGGCGCGGACGCCCTAAGCTCCCGTCCAAGCCCTGTAGGCTCACGTCGTCCCTGACGGCTAAAGCCTACAGTGCTGCTGGACAAGCCACCTCTGCCTTGCACGCCATGGCTCTCCTGCAGGTCCACCAAGCCAAGGCGTTGAAAGAACTGCACGAAGGTAGTTCCGCCCCAGATTTGATGCAGGAACTGCGCTCAGCGACTGACCTCGCTCTCCGAGCGACGAAGGTCACGGTGCGGTCTCTCGGGTGGATGATGGCCACACTAGTGGTCCAGGAGCGCCACCTTTGGCTCAACCTGGTCAAGATGGGCGAGGCCGACAGGATACAGTTCCTTGCTGCCCCCATTTCCCAGGCGGGCCTATTCGGCAACACCGTCGAGGACTTTGCCCAGCAGTTCTCGGCGATGAAGCAGCAGATGGAGGCAATCCGGCTCATCCTGCCCCGGTGCGGCTCAAGATCCCGCACCCCATCTGCTCGTCGCCAAGGGCATCCCCCTGCGGTGACTGCACCGGCTCTGCCGCAGCCCGCCCCTTCGGCCCGGCCCTGGCTTCCTTCCTCCCTGGGTCACATACGACTACCTTCCACGGGTTCTTTCTTGCAGGATTGGTGCTCCAGCGGTGGCCCTTCCACCCCTGAGCGCCCAGCTGTGGCACATAGCCGCCCCCGATGTGGCAGTCTCCACGGGTTACGAGGACAGGCCTCTTCCTCCCCAGTCCCAGACTGTTCCGGGGGTGGTCACAAGGAGCCAGGTAAGTGCTTCGATGTGCCTAGACTCAGCATGGCCACGACATGGTGTGGCACCTCGAGCTCCGCCCCGCCATGAGGCCCCACCTGCCGGTACGTCCGACGACGTTGTCCCCTTGGTCCCCCTTGCGCGGAACTTGGACGCGTGGCTCTCGCTTTCCAATCCGTCGCGATGGCTGATCTGGACCGTCCGACTCGGCTATGTGATTCAGTTCGCCAGTCGCCTGCCCAGGTTCAGCGGTATTCACTTCACCTTGGTCAAGAGCGAAAACGCTGCCACCTTGCGCACGGAGATCGCTACCCTCCTACGGAAGGGCGCGATAGAACCTGTCCCTCCAGCTGAGATGAAGAAAGGGTTTTACAGCCCCTACTTCATCGTACCGGAAAAAGGCGGTGGGTTGCGGCCAATCTTGGACCTGCGAGTACTGAACCGGGCTTTACACAGACTCCCGTTCAAGATGCTGATGCAAAAACATATTCTGGCGAGCGTCCGGCATCAAGATTGGTTCGCGGCGGTAGACCTGAAGGATGCGTACTTCCACGTCTCGATCCTTCCTCGACACAGACCCTTCCTGCGGTTTGCATTCGAGGGTCAGGCGTATCAGTACAAAGTCCTCCCTTTCGGCCTGTCCCTGTCTCCTCACGTATTTACGAAGATCGCTGAGGCTGCCCTTGCCCTGTTAAGGGAGGTGGGCATTCGCATTCTCAACTATCTCGACAACTGGCTAATCCTAGCTCACTCTCGAGACATGCACACAGGGACCTGGTGCTATCACACCTCAGCTGACTAGGGCTTCGGGTCAACTGGGAAAAGAGCAAGCTCCTCCTGGTTCAGAGCATCTCTTTTCTCGGTTTGGAGTTGGACTCAGTCTCCTTGACGGCGCGCCTTACAAACGAGCGCGCCCAGTCGGTGATGGCCTGTTTGAAGGCGTTCAAACAGAAAACAGCGGTTCCACTGAAACATTTTCAGAGGCTTCTAGGGCATATGGCGTCCTCGGCAGTGACCACCCCGCTCGGGTTGATGCATATGAGGCCGCTTCAGCACTGGCTCCAGACTCGAGTCCCGAGATGGGCATGGCGCCACGGGACACATCGCGTGGCCATCACGCCGGTCTGTCACCATCATTTCAGCCCTTGGACCGACCTCTCTTTTCTACGGGCAGGTGTTCCTTTAGAACTGGTCTCCAGGCGCATCGTGGTCACGACAGACGCCTCCAAAATGGGCTGGGGCACTCTTTGCAACGGGCACACAG
This sequence comes from Myxocyprinus asiaticus, assembly GCF_019703515.2. Lineage (NCBI taxonomy): Eukaryota > Metazoa > Chordata > Actinopteri > Cypriniformes > Catostomidae > Myxocyprinus > Myxocyprinus asiaticus. The sequence goes on from NC_059361.1 coordinate 33,286,888, forward strand.
CCGCCGGCCTCTGGATGGGCCCGTGACTGCATTGCCACATCAACTGCCTCGAGTTGTTGGCAATTCTGTTTGCCCTGCGGAGGTTCCGGCCGTTGATCCAGGGCAAGCATGTGTTAGTTTGGACAGACAACACGGCAACGGTAGCATATGTCAACCGCCAAGGCGGTCTGCACTCTCATTGTATGTCACAACTCGCCCACCGTCTCCTCCTCTGGAGTCAGCAGCACTTCAAGTCGCTGCGAGCCACTCACATCCCGGGCAACCTCAACACTACAGCGGACATGCTGTCATGGCAGGTTACCCTCAGGGGAGAGTGGAGACTCCACCCTCAGGTGGTCCAGCTGATTTGGAGTCAATTCGGACGGGCACAGGTGGACCTGTTCGCCTCCCAAGAATCCTCCCACTGACCGCTCTGGTATGCCCTCACCGAGGCTTCCCTTGGCATAGACGCGCTGGCACACAGCTGGCCCCCTGGCCTACGCAAATATGCGTTTCCCCCAGTGAGCCTGCTTGCACAGACCCTGTGCAAGGTCAGGGAGGACAAGGAGCAGGTCGTCCTGGTAGCACCCTACTGGCCTACCCAGACGTGGTTCTCGGACCTCACGCTCCTCGCAACAGTTCCTCCCTGGCGAATTCCCCTGAGGAAGGACCTTCTTTCTCAGGGACGGGGCACCCTCTTGCACCCGCGCCCAGACCTCTGGAATCTCCATGTCTGGCCCCTAGACGGGACGCGGTGGTAGACACAATCACTCAGGCTAGGGCCCCCTCTAAGAGGCGCCTGTATGCCTTTAAGTGGCGTCTGTTCGCTAAGTGGTGTTCTTCCCGACGCGAAGACCCCCAGAGATGCGCAGTTGGATCAGTGCTTTCCTTCCTGCAGGAGAGGTTGAAAGGGAGGCTGTGTCCCCTAGTGTCACTACATCGACACAACGTCAAGTGAGTGACAGATAGGGAACGTCATGGTTACTTGTTGTGTTGCAACGCTGAACTACCCGCTGAAATGGCTGGACCTTATATTGGCTCCTCAGCATAAAACCTGAATGAGTGGTTGCATACCAGCTCCTTTTATACCCATATGTCCTGGGGAGTGGCATGCAAATACCACTCGCCAATTTTCATTGGCCTTTTATCAAAGACCAGAGGTGTCTCGGGCTCCCAAGAGTGACCGCTAGTGTCACTACATCGACACAACGTCTCGTTCCCTCCATCAGGGAACGGAGGTTACACAAGTAACCATGACGTTTTGTCTATACTTGTGACTTTGATGAAGATGAGATCATTTTTACGACTAAATGCAGAAAACCAGCTAATAAGTGTTCACATATTTTTTTTTCTTGCCACTGTATGTAGGCAATATTTGTTTAAAAAAGTGAGGTCAAAGTGTCCCTTGTGACAGAATCACTTAAGTTTTCTCAGAAGATCTTAGTTAGGGTTTATTGAGGTCAGCCTCATTTTCATTCACATAAAATTAAATATGATCTACCCTGACTAAGGTCTATAAAAAAAACAAATATTATGCAAGTGTGTCCTCACATGAACATTGACTCTCTTCAGAAGATGCCGTATCAGCCTGATGGGTGACAGGAAAAGACAACACCAGTGAGATGAGCAGCAATGAACACAGACCACTGGCCCTTTTCCAGCTATGTTTGAGACCCTTCACTAAACATGTAAATGATAAACTGCACATAATTAAGAGTTCCAGTGGAGTGGAGTGTTCTGTTAGTCAGCACAGGCTCGGATGGGATTGTTCCCAATGATACCAAGTTCATACAAGATTGACAATGTGGCAAAGAGGATGTAGCAGACCAGTGACACCAGGCCCAGTTTCCAGTCCAATTTCCAGCCATTAATGTGAACAGCCAAGAAGAGGAAGATGATGGAGAGAAGCAACGTACAGGACATGAAGACCAGACCTGAGCTGTTCACCTCCACTGGAGATTCAGTGTCCACAAACACAGTCTTGATGAACCATGGCAGACCGAGACACAACATGTCAAACACATTCGAACCAACAATGTTGGACATTGCCATGTCACCTTTACCTGGGAGAGAGACACAGAGGACTTTTTATACACTTTAATACTGTCGAAATTGTTTGCCAAGTGAGCACGGTTTGCCGTAGTAAGTTTTGAACATGTAACTGTTTCTTTACCCTCACGAGCCACCATAACACTCGCAACAGTGTCTGGGATGCTGGTTCCCGCTGCAAGAAGCGTCATTCCCATTACTGTATCAGGGATGCCCAGTGTCTCACCTGAATAAACAAAACATGCGCATTAGGGACGTGCACATCATACAGCTCTCATTAATGCAATAAACACAATCACATAGGAAAAAACATTGCATTGATCAAAAACATCTGTCTAGTGCATGTTTATTTACAAAATCAGGTAACACTTTACAATAAGGATTTATTTGTAAACATTAGTAAATGCATTAGGTATCATGAACAACATGAACACCTGTACATATGTATGCAAATATTCAGGAATAGTAATTCTCTCCAAAGAAATGTGAGTAAATATTTGCAAAGAAATATGCCTCTGATGCGTGGGCATCCTTGTGAATGCTAAATGTCGCAGGAAAGTGTTTAACATGCGTCTCTATTGAGTAACGTCCAACCACCAAATCAATGTTGAGCAGTACAATGATTCAGTCTGACAGTTCAGTAAGAACGCAGCTTTAGTGCTCAGTAGGGATGTCAAATGTGATGTGCCCCTCTAGTACTGCTCTAAATCCTCATCTTGGCGAGGAATTAATGTAAACAGAATTGGTTGTATAACGTGCAAAAAGATAATCTTATGTGTGTCAAAAAACAGGATGCATTAGGCTTTGCAGTGTAAATGCAGTATTACAGACCTGCCTGTCTGATATGTTTTAGACAACAATATCGTCAAGGAAAAGAGGAAACAACTTTCTGCCTTTGGCTGGATAACTTTAGTAGCTTTAAATATTAATATAGTATTTACTTGAATTTACTGGAATACTTGATACTGCTGTTAGACATCTGAAAGACTTAAAGAGCTTTTTATTCCATTGCTTGTATTTGTTCCTTTGTTCTTATTTTATTAATTTCTCTTTGTCTTTTTTTTTCTCTCCCCAATTTGGCATGCTCAATCCCCAATGCGCTCTAAGTCCTTGTGGTGGCATAGTGACTTGCCTCAATCCAGGTGGCGGAGGACGAATCTCAGTTGCCTCCGCATCTGAGATCGTCAGTCCGCGCGTCTTATTATGTGGCTTGTTGAGCGCGTTACCGTGGAGACCTAGCATGTGTGGAGGCTTTACGTTATTCTCTGCAGCATCCACACTCAACTCACCATGCGCCCCACTGAGAACGAACCACATTATAGCAACCACAAGGAGATTAACCCATGTGACTCTACCCTCCCTAGCAACTGGGCCAATTTGGTTGCTTAGGAGACCTGGCTGGAGTCACTCAGCCTGCCCTGGATTCGAACTCGCAACTCCAGGTGTGGTAGTCAGCGTCTTTACTCGCCGAGCTACCCAGGCCCCCTGTATTCTATTTTTTTATATTTAACTATTAGAAAAATTTGCAAATTTCACTTAAAAAACATCCAACAGTAGAGAGTGCTACAAAAATGGGGTGTAAAGTTAAGGTGCTGTATGGTCAAAGGTTCAAATTAGTCCAAAGAGCAAAATAATTATGGCACTCTTATTACATTAAAAAAAGTCTTTATTATTCCATGGGGAAGTATTAAACATTTTGTCTACTGCCAAAACATGATAATAAAGGCTTTTCTAATTTAATAAGAATGCCATGGTTATTTTGTTTTTTTTAGACCAATTCTGACTGTTCAAGAAAACTCTTTTTTATTTCATCTTCATTATTTGAATCAATATTTATAATATTTCTAAATTGTATGTAGTTAGGCTACAGAGCACTCTTCATGGGCCCAGAATTCCCTAGCTTTAGCCCTGTCTGTAACACTGAACAATATAGTGTTACTATTGCTGTCAGCTGATACATTTTTTTAATCACGATTAATCGCATATTTATTTTATAGTTAATTACGATTAATCGCAGATTTTGAAGTGCCACAAGAAAAGTGTCGTTCTGTGGTAATTAAAATGTGCCTTACATAGGAAAATACTTGAAATCTATCACAAGTTCCATCTGGGCTTGTTTTGTACATCAAATAGTGTTCTGAGGTCCTTTCTCCATCATTTTATCACTGACACAGAAGCGCTGCTGTGTGTATGTGTTGTGGTGTGTGTGGTGTTTAATAACTCCAGGCGGACACATTGCAAAAGTTCCGCCCTTCCAACAAGTTTTTTTGCTGGTTTATGCTTTATTAACGGTAAATGCACTAATCGTGATTAAGAAAAATGGAAAAAACACTATCAACTTTTTTAATTAATCGCATGCGTAAACACGTTAATTCTGACAGCTCTAATTTTTACAGCATTTATTCTTGATTAATAGTTAATTTATAAAAATACAGTTGGTCATTGTTAGTTCATATGCATTAACTAATGTTAACAAATCCACATTTTAGCTGAACACGGAAATGTTCCACGATTCATAACAGAAGCCTGTTTTCGTTTTTCAGTCTCCAGTGTTTTCCCTTGCATCGGTGTATTTTTTTAAGCATAAAATGTGTGTAAAATGTCTTTTTGGTAGTTTTTTCATTGCGTCTTATGGAAACTGGAACCAGAAAACAGTCCAGCAGCAATTAGAATCATGATGGCGCTGCCCAGTGATTGGTCAAAAAACTGTGGGTACAACTTTTAATCTCCTGCTGCAGAAACAGAACTCTCAAGGAAACATTGCTATACAGTGACAGTAGGTTGCTAAACCTCTGTGTCCTCAGGGGTCGGACACTCTTAAGTAGTTTCTCTTTCTCAGTAGCTGCTCAGCAGATCACAGGCCTTTTACAGCACCACTTGCTCTATGGCACTCATGTGAAATGTGTGACGGCTTGCAGGATAATAATCGTATTATATGCCCCACAATCACATGCTCTCTCACAGGCCCAGTGGGATTCTGTAATCCGCCGATGACTGACTCGAGACTGCTAAGAGAGCGCTGAGTCCATGGCATCATAATCCTTCAGGGCACATAACTAGAATTTTAGGAATGGAGGCGAGGTGCATGTGACCTGCCTGTGTGTGACCCATTCAAAACACCGTCATCTGTGATTCAGCTGGATGATGACTCATTCTAAGATGCATCGCGATGATTTAGGAATTTAAAACTGATGTATGCTACTGTTTTTTTAACGAAGAAGCAAATGCTTCTAAACACTTCAAGATACTTTTGAAAGTGAAAAATAAATTATTTGGTCTACCACATGTTTTATTGGAAAAGATCTGTATGCTTACGCCATTGTTGAAAAAATGCAAAACTGGAAAAGTTGCATCGAGAATCGTTTTGCACTGACACGAAAATGAACCAGTGATGACTTGAAACAGTGATGACTTACCGACAACCGTGACCATCCACACTAGAACGTAGGTGAATGCAGAGATCCAGACTGCAGACATCAGAAATGTGATCATGTAGAATTTCTTCCAAAAGCACTTTCTGCAGTCGGGTATAGTCAAATACAACAGCAGTATGGCAGGCAGGGACAGAACCCAAAGGATCCGCTTCAGGTCGTGTTCTGGCATCGTAAACACGCTTTTCTGTTCTGTAAGAGGCAATGTACGACACACATGAGGCTGCAGGGTTACATACGTTACATACGTTTAGCCTTCTCATTCCACCGAAAATGGAGACTTTTGAAAACATTCTCCACACCCGCATACTTTGGAAAACGATGACGTTAGGAAAAAGAAAACAGAGGTTTAAAACTTAAATGGATTAGTGTGGACGTGGCCTAAGAAATGCAATGCTCGTGGCGTGAGATGCTGTGAAAACAGTGAGATGTGACGGAAAGATGTGAGGATTTTGTGGTGCAAAGACATTTGTACATACTGTATATATGTACATAAACCAACAATTTCCAAAGTGCAGCCCGAACACAAGAGCGGAATGCATCCTGTTTGAATGTCCCCTTCACAGCATCAAACTCTTGCGCAATTTCTGTTGACTTAAATGGAAAGCAAAGAAAACAGCCGATTGCAGTGTGAAACATTTTAAACTTGACACACCGTCTTAAAAATGCAACGCTCATGGCGTGAGACACTGAAAAACATAGAGACGTCAAAACACTGAGATGCCCAAAATGTCAAGTCTGACGCACGTATAAATAAACAATGAAAAAATAACGCAGATGGAATGCAAAAACACGTCCTGTGTGTGTGCCACCTAATGTGAGTGGGTTTGAGAATATGATGTCATCACTCTACCTTCGGTTATTTCATTTAGGCCGTGCAGACTGAGAGAGAGGTGAGAATATCCAGAATCATCCTGGAAGATTCCGCTGTCGGCTCGGGAACGCCGGTGCACCCTGAGGCTGCTGTCGTCACTCCACCCTAAAAGGTGCTGGTGCTCGCCGCGCTCCTGTGACCTCTTAATAAGACATGTACAGCAGGGACTGAACCTCTGCATTACATACTCACTGATCTTTAGATCGAAACACAGCACCACCACATAAACACCATACACCAGTAGAAGACATGCGCCGTCATACCTGAAAACAAACATTCACGTGAGATTTTAGTCTGTTTGCTGGTCTATAGCTTGAATAATTAAAACACCAAAGAGATGGGCACACTTGCTGTGTCCAATCAATGGTCATATTTAGTATTACGCTGCATTCCATTCAACTCAGAAAGTCAGAATTTCCAAATTCCTACTAGGAAAAGTGCAATGGAACAGCACGTGAAGTTGAACTTCCAACTTGGAAACTCGTGGGGAAATCTTCAGCTCCGATTTTGCCGAGATGCAGGTGCATGACGTCACACAAACATGTCGGCACCCAGCTAGATGTACAAAGTTAGTGATAAACATTTATTTTTATTAATTAATATTGGTCAATGAGTCCAAGTTACTACATTACATGATATGAAAGCTTGTTAAACAACGACTGCAGAGAGAGGAGTTCAAAACATGGTAAATTATACTCTCTTTTGATAATCATACACCTGTAGCACAAATGCTAGTGCTTCAGCATTGTTTACCAATTGGGTTCCTAGAAGACATCTCTGGTGACAATCAAACACCTGCTAAGCTAACAGGAGTGTTGCAGTTTAAACACTTCATATTCCGAGTATCTGGCAAAGGAATCCCTTTATGGTCGGAGATTGGAGATATCAAGAAGGAATATCCCACATCCGACTTTTGATGGAATGCAGCGTTAAGCCTTAACTTTAGTACAGAACTAGTGTTAATTTTCAGTTTTATATTTTATTTTAGTAATAATATGTCTTTTGATAAAAATGTCCTTTAAATTCAATCAATATTTCATCATGTCATATTAATTCATTTTAGTACATTTTACTCTGACTAAAATTATGCATAAATGTAGTTGACAACAAAAACAAAATTGTAGTTGACGATAATGTGCAAAATGTTAAAAACGGATCAAGCTGTAACAGACCAAGCTTTAACCAAATATTCTAATCTTAAAAATAAATAAATAAACTACTTACAATTATTTAAACATATAATAAACATTAATATGTCTAATATGTAAAATTAAACAACGGTCCTGAAACCTGAGCTCCTGAAATAATAGCATATAATGAATATACTGAAGTATTAGCTACTTTTTAAAAGTTACTCTGTTATCCTCATGTTTAGACAGTTTATTGCGTTTTTAAGGAATGGCATATTTATAACACAAGTTTCACATTCTGACTAGCGTAACTAAGTTCAAGTGCACCTGTTCATTTGCTTCATTGTCTGTGTTTAAGTAGTTTAACTGTTTGTAAAGTTCTTTGTAGAGGTGTTCAGCCCATGCTGCTCAAGTGAGGAAATAAAAATAATAATAAATAAATACATTTAAAAAAACAGTGTTAGTGCATTGTTAATATCTTGCAATATACATTTTTTTTTGTGTGTCTTTTTCATCTCATTATCGCTGAGAAAATCCAAAATCCCTTCGGCAACAAACACTTTTGTCTGTAATTTTGTTGATGAGATTAACACTGCCAGCCCACACCATTTGTGCTTCTGACATGAATGATACCTCAAATCATGCGGCTTCCTGAGAGAAGTGTGTAATTATTTTATTGAAGGGATTGAAGTTAAAGACAATAAAATGGGCAAAAACATTACATTGAAGAAGAGACCCGAGCCATATCTAGAGAGCAGAATACCATAGAGACTTTGGGGTTGGCTCTTTTGACATTTTCTTGAGAAAATAAATAAATCTTATTGTTTTTGGAATCTATATTTATTTATTTAAGAAAAAGTGTTTAGCACTGGCCTTAATAGAAAATTAGAGATGTTTTGTGGAATGAAAGGGTAAATGGGGACACACCAGTAAACCCTGTTATCTGAGATTATCGCAATCACAGCGGCTACGCTGATGGCGTATGCGAGACAGTCCCTGAATAATGGCCAACAGGTGAGACGACCCACCTAAACAGAGTAAAACACAAACAAACAAAGCTATCAGCACTATAAACATGAAGAGAACACACACTATGCTTTCAGTGTGTAAATAATGAACATGTGTGTTGGGCAATCCAGCTGACAATGTCACATACCGCAGAGGTTAAGAGTCCACACGCTGCACAGATGCACAGAAGGTTGTACACAGCAGATCCCATGATGGTACTCACGCCTATATCTCCTTTTGTCACAAACACACCTGACGTGAAATAAACATAGAACATTATTCTAAGTGATGACTCAAAAGTTCTGCTGCTGCTTAAAAAATGTGTTGAATGTCCGAGAGGAACGTTTTATTGCTCAGAGTTTGCTCTTTCAACAACTCTATTTCTCAATTGTTCTCAACTGTTTCTTAGAAGTAACTATTTTCAGATGTTTCTCCTAAAATGCATTTGGAGAAATAAAAATATACACAAATAAGTCAATTGTTGACATACAGTATAGAGCTATAAAATTAATGTGGATAGCATAGCTCAGATCGTTAGCTCTTGGACAAATTTTATGAGAAATGTTTGAGTCGCATTGAGATCTCTGACTTTGCAGACTTTGAAATCACAGTAAATCTCAACAGTGGTGTGCACAGGAGGGGGGCAGCAGGGGTGCAGGTGGTGACTTAAAATGATTAAATTAAACAAAATTCAAAACTCTTAATAATCTCACATTAACAATAATTATGTGTCAATGTGACATTTCCTTTTAAATCATGTACATATATAAAAAAATAAAACAATTAGGCGGAGGTGCCTTTAACAGCACGTGCTACAGCAGATTCGGGTTGAATGCCAATCGAAAGTGATCATCCCTGTGCCCTACTCAGTGCACAGCCTTTGAAGTAGGTACACTGAAGGGAACATGGCATTGCTGTATGAATGTACCCTTCGCTGTCTTTTGGAAGGGCCCTTTGAGAAAGGATTTATTTTCTCACTTTCGTTTGGAACAACCCTTCGAGTGCCTTCCACTTCCCGTAGTGCCCTTTAAGGGTGCATAAATGACGTTTATAGAGTGCATTTCGCCTCAGATGAGTAACAGGTCAGATAAAAAGTCCACTCTATGTACAATATTGTAGTTTAAGTTAATCAAAAGAATAATACTCGATCGGTACCACATTTCCGACATCGCACACTTGCAGTGTAGACAGCTTTGTTAATTATAATGGGAGCATTCGCGTCATTTTCTGTGATAGAAATTCAACACATCTTTCATAGAATACTGTCATAAAGTACCATTCAGAACCATTGTATTACTATATTGACATTAACATTGTACCATGGTTCTACCACATTACTACTGTAAGGTCCTAAAAATTAATCACAGAATAACATTACATTAATATGAAAGGAAATGAAGTATAAGTACAACAGAAACTGTCAGTTCTATAAAGAGGATGATGAGGTCAGAGAGGAAGCAGTAGAGATGAGAGAGACATTAGCACTGTGAAGCACTGTGGGGTTACCAGGGTAATACCATGCTACTGCATGATTATTATAATCACATTCTATGATATGTTTGAGAAGGATATAGCAAGTTAACCTCAGCATTTATGGCATAATGTTGATTACCACAAAAAAAGTTTTTGACTTGTCCTTCATTTTCTTAAAAAAAAAAGAAAAAAGAAAAAAAAGAAAAAGTCTGGGTTACAGTGAGGCACTTACAATGGAAGTGAATGGGGCCAATCTGCAAACATTAAAATATTAACTTTGTTTTAAAGTATAGCCACAAGACAAACAATATGAGTGTTAACAGGATTTTAGTGTGATAAAATCCCTTAAAAATGAGATTAAAAACAACCATTTAAACAACTTTACAGCTCAAATAATACACAAGTTTTAAAAGAAGAATTAATGTGTTTTTATAAAATTATAAGATTCACTATTCTGCCTTTAAACCCTCCAAAAATTGGCCCTATTCACTTCCATTGTAAGCGCTTCACTGTAACCCAGATATTTGCTTTTTTTTTATGGAAAAGGAGGGTCAAAATGAGTCAAAATACATTTTTGTGGTAATCAACATCACGCCACAAATGCTTTTGATTGATCCTAACATGTACTGAACCCGAAATGTTCCTTTAGGATCTCTTCTGAAACTCTAGAGAAGACACACATGAGATTACTGGAGTATTTTTCTCAGGAGAAACATCTGAGAAGCTGAAGACTTTAGCTAAACCTTTTTGTGATTTTTCTTTCCTACCGTCAGAGTTATTTGAGATTAGGATTGTAGTCAAAGATTACCCAGAAATGCAGTGACTAGTTCAGGTGCGGAGCTCCCAGCTGCCATGAAAGTGGCACCAGCAACATCTTGAGAAAGACCAAGACCTAAACCACAACCAAAACCAGTTTAAACCACACTGCACATACACTACCACACAAAATATGCCAGAACTACCACTTACGTTCACTAATGACTTCAAGAGATGGCAGAAAATAATCTTCACAGACAATAGAGACAGCCAAAAGCATGTAGAAAATGATCATGAAATAAATAAGAATTCCTCCATCCTTCCTCTCCTGAAGTGTGAAAAATCCTTCTGGGAATTCTGAGGATTGCGGTGGAATGCAGTCGGTCACATTTTCTGCAACACAAAAACACAGAGCTTCATTCATCAACACTTCGAATTGTCATGTCATTTACACTTCACAAATCAATGAGTTCCGAGTTAAATCAGTTACTGACTTTCAAAACACAGCAAAAACCTGTTGTGTGACTCTCAACACATATTGAATTCATCTTACCAACATCCCGGCGTATTCTAGCAGGAGCTGAACTCTGAAAAGTCTTTCCAACATAGAAAACAAGATTAACCGCAGCGAATATAAGCATCACTATAGCAATTATATACAGCAAAATGTCTCTCCTTTTCCTTCTGTGAGGAATTGTGTCTTTCTCCATTCTATAATTCCCCATTATTTCCACTGATTAAAGATGTTTTAAGAGAGTCATGGAGCTGGACTGTGCAGTTTGTGTAAGCTGAAGTTTATTCCTGGAGCTGCTGTGTGTGTGTGTGTGTGTGTGTGTGATCTGATCATGGGATTCATTCATTATTCCGACTGAACGCTCTCAGGAGCTTGAGCCTTCAGGGCTGAAATGATTGGTCAAGTACAAATGTTATCATGCAAAATTATCTCCCTCTTAAGGATATAATTGGATTCTTTCTGCATAATTTGTGGCCTACCGCAAAAAAAAAAAAAACAAAAAAAAAAATGTTACAAGGACACATTAGAATCATTAAAATTTCATTTTAAATTAAACACACAGTGCACCAAAATATAACTAATTTTTTACTGTACATTTTACCATCACAGTCTCTATGCACGATCATGATTACAAGCTCAATTACACTTCCTAGTGGTGGACGCATGCGCAAAGCCTTAGATGGCGCTAGCAAGTGTAATTGAGCTTGAAATTATGATCGCCAAAGAGACTGCAGATGTCAAGATTTATAGTGAAAAAGAAGTTATATTTTGGTCTGTTCTCACCCAAAATGATTGGATTGATTCAGAAGATATGGTCTTAACCACTGGAGTCTTATTAATTACTTTAATGCTGACTTTGTGCTTTTTGGGGCTTCAAAGTTTTAGTCACCATTCACTTGCATTGTATGGACCTACAGAGCTGAAATATTCTTCTAAAATATTTATGTTCAGCAGACGAAAGAAAGTCATACACATCTGGGATGGCATGAAGGTGAGTAAATAATGAGAGAATTTTCATTTTTGTGTGAACTATCCCTTTAAGGAAAGACATGTGCATTTACCTTGTTGTGATCTCTGCTGATTAATGTCTACTATACAACACATACTACCTGTTTTCATGTCAGTACAAATGCTCTTTTCATCACTGAGGTTAATAATTTTAATTTTGTTTGCATGCATCATACATTTTTGGGTTTTTTAATTAAATTAATGTGTTTAAATAATATTAACAACAGGTCAAATAACCCACATCTGACTACTGCTGTTATTCAGATTTAAAGAACCATCAATGGTAGAACCATCTGATATAACAGTGACAGCTTTACTTATACAGGCAGCTGAATCAAACATGTTACTTTCACACTGCAGCTAAAAATGTTGTCACTCCTCGTCTGAGTGTTTAATCCTGTTCTCTTCATATAGAGTTCAGCTATTTGCAGAAGTAACAACCACATTTACCCAATTCACTCCAGAATAATTCAGGTAGTGACAACTGCATCCACATAATGTGTACAGAACAAAACTAAACAACTAGTTGTTGCAGTGGTGTACAATGAGGTGTATTTCTACAAAACCACAGAGTCTGAGGTATGAGTCTGGAATCATTCGCAAAGTTTGATACTGTTTCTCTACACTGTAGTTTCTCCCATCAGTCCAGTGGTCTAAGGGTAATATATACATTACAGTCCAGAGAGAGCATGTTATTTAAAAGCTGCAAGATACATATTTAATGGTAAATTAAAACTTTTGGACGAGATGTCACTGGCCACTAATATTTCTTTAATATATATCAAACATCAAATGGGTTAGCCTGTCGACATACACGTTGCCAAGATGCCAAACCGTTGCTATGGTTATCACTATCTCAACCATTGCAGGTTTTCCTGTATTTCTTAGACACACAAAAATATAATTTGGGTGATTTACTTTTTACTTGGGTGATAATACATTTAAAGGCATAGTTCACCCAAAAATGAAAATTCACTCATTATTTACTCACCCTCATCCCATCCCAGACGTGTATGACTTTCTTTCTTCTGCTGAACACAAGATTTTTAAAAGAATATCTCAGCTCTGTAGGTCCATACAATACAAGTGAATGGTGACCAGACCTGTCAAGCTCCAAAAATGACTTAAATATAGATATGTTGTGATTCCTTTAAGTCATTTTTTTACTATTAATCTCCACTTTCACATTTTGAAAGTGAGAGTGGAGATTATGGTAAACAAAGGACTTAAATATTGATCTATTTCTCACCCACACCTATCATATTGCATCAGAAGACATATATTAAACCACTGGAGTCTTATGGATTACTTTTTTGCTGCCTTTATGTGATTTTTGGAGCTTCAAAGTTTTGGTCACCATTCACTTGCATTGTGAAGACCTACAGAGCTGAAATATTCTTCTAAAAATCTTTCTTTGTGTTCAGCAGAAGAAATGAAGTCATACACATCTGGGATGGCATGAGGGTGAGTAAATGATGAGAGAATTTACATTTTGGGGTAAACTGTTCCTTTAAATGTGCCTATTACTCTTTAAACTTTACAGTGTACATGGGTCTTGTTTTCTGCACTACTGAGATATGAGCATCATCATGTGTTCTTGCGGTCAGAGAACTCTCAGGTGAGCTAAACTGATCTAAAATACTTCCCTCTGTAGTGTGACCACTGACGGCACACACTGTGCATCTTTAGTTTCAAATGTTCTGTTTCTAATACAAATGTGTTCCTTCTTCAAATTGTATTCCAGCTGAAGCACCATATGAGTTGTTGTCAATGTAAACATCCTCCCATACTGTCATTATATGCTGAGGCCACAGGCCATACAGTTCAGCATTTCTCCTGTCCAAAGAGAATTAGTGATAAACGGCGAGTCTGTATTCCCCTCTTATAAAGTCACTCCTTCAGGAATTTCTGTCTTGTTCTTCAAAAGAATCACTGATATCAACTGATGCATTTCACCTGCACTCAGGTCTGTTACTGTGCAGTGATGCGATGCGATAGTGATGGTACATCCGCAGGAAGTTGTTCTATGTGTGTCTCCAGTTTCCTGAATTCTTTTGTGCCACACGTGTGCAGGAAGCACAACATGCCATCTTATAGTAGTCATAAACGCAGAGACGTGCCTGGACCACCACATTACAGTTGAAATATTTATCTTGACAATTTTCATCTGAAAAAAACAATAGCAACAACAAAAAAACTTAGACATTAAACTTAGACATATACATGAGTTATCTTATGAAAATGTGTCAAGGTGTGCATCTCATCCAGCTCCCTAGTTCAGTAGTCAGTACACTGGTCAGGGAGTCAGCCATTTCTAGGGCTGACCAAGTCACATAATCGTTCCAGTGCACTTAAAACATTCACTCCCTAAAAATGCCCAAAATGCTCCGTAAAAATCAGGGAGCATCATTGCTTATCATGTTCCATTTACGGTTTGAATGGCTGTGCGTTCCAAATGCAGCACAAGAGTATGGAGGACGTTTGAATGCCAGTATATTATTTTCATTCCAAGTCAGTGAACAGTGAGAAGTGCAAAAAATAGTGGCAAGATTAGGGTAGATTAGATGGTAAGCGAACTATCAGTTCTCGTTGTCAATGTGTTGAGAAATGGGCAGAAGTATAGACCTGAGCGAATTTGACAAGGGCCAAATTGTAATGGCCAGACGACTGGGTAAGAGCATCGCTGAAACGGCAAGGTTTGTGGGGTGCTTCCGGTCAGCAATGGTGAGTACCTACCGACAGAGGTCCAGTGAGGGACAAACCACAAACCGGCGACAGGGTGTTAGGCCTCAGTCAAAGCTCAGTGATGCGTCCGGTCCGAAACAACAGAAGGTCTACTGTGGCACAAGCCACAGAAAATTTTAATGATGGTTATGGGAGGAATGTGTCAAAACACACAAAGAGTGATGCTCTGGGCAATGTTCTTCTGGGAATCCCTGGGTCTCGAAATTCATGTGGACGTCAATTTGACGTGCCACCTACCTAAACATCAGTGCAGACCAGGTACATCCCTTCAGGGCAATGGTATTCACTGATAGTAGTGGTCTCTTTCAGCAAGACTGCGCCCTGCCACACTGTACACATTGTTCAGGAATGGTTTGAGGAACATGATAAAGAGTTACAGGTCTTGCCCTGGCCTCCAAATTCCCCAAATCTCAATCTGAGGGATGTGCTGGACCAGCAAGTCCGATCCATGGCGGCTCCACCTCACAACTTACAGGACTTGAAGGATCTGCTGCTAATGTCTTGGTGCCAGATACCACAGGACATCTTCAGGGGTATTGTAGAGTCCATGCCTCGGTGGGTCGGCGCTGTTTTAGTGGCACGCGGAGGACCAACACCATTTTAGGCAGGTGATCATAATGTTTTGGCTCATCTGTGTACAACAACCACATCATTCATTGAACATCAGTTAAAGACTGACTAGAAGTTCCCCCTTGTGGATATTTATACTCATGGACACTACCATCCTTCCAGGCATCATAATACAAAATTCACAAGGGAATGTTTGAAAGACAATTTTCACATCTACATACAGCCAAAAATAACCAATTATCTTAAATCAACACATGCAGAAAATTTAGCTTACAAAAGCACAAATAATTTAAAAACACAACCAACCCCCATTCACCATACTTGATACCTCCCCATTACTATGTTGCACTAAGTTGTCCAAATTATAATTAAAGTCCTTTTGGTTTGTTTCTTGTGATTAACATTTTTTATTGATTCATCTATTAAATAAAGAACAGCAAAACATATACATACAGAATCAATATTTAACCCTCACTATCCCCAGCAGGTGGGTGTGTCTTTAAGACCAAGCCTATGCAATCTAGAGGGGGTCCAATAGACTCTATGTAAAATCTGAAATTGCATAAGGCAAACCCTTGCACCTCTAGATGCAGACTTGATGCTTTTTAGGATCCTGGCCCACACTCCCTCCTCCAATACCAGGTTTAAATCCTTCTCCCATAATCTCTTGAGAAAAGACGAAGCTCCATCCCCCAGACTCTGAATTAACAGGGAGTAATACACTGATGCTTCATGACCTTTTTCCAAAAGCAGTAATCACCTCTCCCAGAGTATCTGCCACTTTAGGGGGGTGTACGCTACTCCCAAATATAGTACAGAACTGGGATCTAGGAATCTTAAAATGCTGAACCAAATTATCAAAAGATCTCAACACTCCACTCTCATATAGGTCACCGAGTGTAGTAACCCCCCTCCCAATCCACTCTGACCAACAGAAAGGGGACTTATTAATATGTAATTTAGGGTTCAGCCATATGCTCGAGGCTACATTTAAATAAATGTCAGAATTAAACACTCTGGACACTTTTGTCCATACCGCATGCAAATGCGAGATAACAGGGTGTGACTTCACCTCTCCGGTTAGTTTGATCGAAAGGCTTTGCAATGGCGAAACAGGGGTAAGGACTTCCTGTTCAATATGAAACCAGGGAGGGGCTCTGTCAGGTGGAAGCGACCAATGAGCCAAATGTCTGAGACCGAATGCATAATAATAAAACAAAATCTTGGGTAGGCCTAGCCCACCTTTGTCAATCGGCCTATGTAACTTATTGAAATGTAACCTGGTATGCTTACCATTCCAAATAAAGGACTTCACTATGCTATCAAATTGTTTGAAATAAGAGAGGGGGACATCTACAGGGAGAGATTGTAGCAGGTAGTTGAATTTTGGAATACAATTCATTTTAATAACATTAACCTTCCCAATCATAGATAAATGTAATGAAGCCCACCTGCCCACATCACTTGAAAACCTTTTTATAAAAGGGTCTAAATTAACTGGGATGGCATAAATTTGCTGGGAATAAAATACCCAAATACTTAATGCCCTGTTTGGGCCATTGAAAGGTGCCCGGCTGAAAAGCCGTTACTGGGCAGTACGCAGTCAGAGCCAAACCTTCGGATTTAGACCAATTAACTCTGTATCCCGAAAATTTAGAAAAGGAATTGATAATTCTGTGGAGGCAAGGCATAGATCTAGTGGGGTTGGAGACGAATAATAAAATATCATCTGCGTAAAGTAAAAGCTTATGCGCCACACCTCCCGCTGTCACACCTGGAAAATCATCCTCCTTTCTTATCGCAGCTGCTAATGGTTCCAGGACAAGACAGAACAATAATGGGGAAAGAGGGCAACCCTGCCGAGTGCCCTTATTCAGAGTAAAATAATCTGAAATGAATCCATTTGTTTGTACCACCGCTACCGGGTGTCTATAAAGTAACTTAATCCATCCAATTAAAGTATTTCCGAACCCATATATTTCCAAAATCTTAAAAAGATAATCCCATTCTACCATATCAAACGCCTTTTTGGCGTCAAGTGAGATGGCCGCGACTGGAGTCTGATCATTTGTCATGATATTGATAAAACATCTAATGTTATCAGAAGAGCTGCGGCCCCGAATAAACCCCACCTGATCTGTATGTATAAGAGATGTCATAACTTTACTTAATCTGTTAGCCAGAATTTTGGACAAAATTTTTACATCTAGCTGGATCAGGGAAATTGGACGGTAACTTTTACACTCGCTTGGATCTTTGTGTTTTTTAAGAATCAGACTGATCCGGGCTTGTGTCATGGTTGGAGGAAGCTTTCCATTCTTAAAGATTCCATACAAACTTCTAACAAAAGTGGAGCCAGTTCTGTAGCATAAGATCTAAAAAATTCAGCTGCAAAGCCATCTGGCCCCTGAGCCTTGCCAGTAGGCAGGGCCTTAATTACCTCATCAAGCTCCTCCAAGGTTATCTCAGAATCAAGAGAATTGTTTTTGCTCGGTTGTCAGTTTAGGGAGTTCTAATAGTTCCACAAAGTTTCTAATATCTTCATCAGTAGATGAAGATGTGGAACAATAAAGATCAAGATAGAACTCTTTAAAGGTATTATTATTATCAATGGCCGAGTTAAAAATTTCACCACCAGCAGATTTCACTGAGGGAATGGTAGAAAAAGACTCGCTCTGCTTTATTTATCTAGCCAAAAGCTTCCCTGCTTTGTCACCCAACTCAAAGTATGACTGTCTTGCCCTGAATAACCAAAACTCCACTTTCTGCGACAAAATAGTATTATATCTGTAATTTCATTTGAGGCCATCAGACGACATTCGGCGTTCAGCTCTACCTCTGCACTTTTAATAATCCCTCCCAGTTCTCGTGCTTTGGATTTTTTGATGAATGAGGCATACTGTATGATCCGACCACTAAGAACCGCCTTAAGTGCCTCCCAAGCCACGCCCACAGAGGATACTGAGGACCAGTTGGTCTCCATATAAACATTGATTTCAGTCTTTATCATTTGTTGGAAATCAGGATTTTGCAAAAGGGATACATTAAAGTGCCAACTATATAATTTCTTTTTCTCTGTATGTGGCAACATCTCTAAACTCACCAGGGCGTGATCTGAGACTAAGATGTTTCCAGTTGAGCAATCCACAACAGATGAAATGAGGGACTTAGATATATAAAAAAAAAATATTCTAGAATAAATCTTATGGACTGAAAATGTATAGTCCCTACCAGATGGGTTCAAAAGTCACCAAATATCTGCAAGACCAAGATTTTTACACATCCTGTGAAGCATCAATGTTGCTCAAGGGGGCTAAGGACTAAGTCCATCAAAAGATTAAAGTCTCCTTCCAATATTATATCATGAGGGGTGCCAGCGGCTTGTTACATCCCTTCAAGATCTATAAAAAAGCCCTGATCATCAGCGTTAGGAGCATATATATTACCCAAAAACAACCTTTGCCCCTGTATGTCTGCTAAAATGATAATGACTCTTCCTAATTTATCTTTAATCTATTTGAGACATTTGAATTGTATATGTTTACTTATCAATGTAATGACTCCCCTGCTCTTATTTGAGCCAGCACTAAAGAAAACATGCCCACCCCATATCTTCCCAATTTTTTCAGCTTCCTGCGAGGAAAGATGTGTTTCTTGAAGAAACACTATATCACACTTCTTACGCTTCAGAAAATAAATAACCTTCCTTCTTTTTATGGGGTGCCCCAACCCATTCACATTCCACGTGGAGAAAGACAACCTACTCATATTAACATTTGACATTTTGGTATAATAGAAAAATAAACTGTGTGTCAAAAACAAGATTATACAGACCACATTCCAACATTAGTGCAACAATCAAACCCCGAACTTCCCCCCGAACAAAACAAACAGAAAAAAGACAAATGTGTGCATTAACCCCACGCACGACAGTGCCAACCGGCGTCAATCCCTCTAAACTCAAAGAGTCCATATACGCCTTGAGAGCCCCCGCGACAACTTTGCCATTGGATTGCTCAAATCCGGTGCTTCTGCGTAAATTTTGTGAGGCAAAATTACATAACAGAAAATACTTTGTAAAACAAACCCCAGCCAATAGGGAGAATAAACACAAAGAATGTGTAGATTCACTCACAGAACTGTCTCGAAGGTGTGTTCCTCCACAAAACAAACTCCAGCTGTTATAAAGCCATTCAGTTTCCTCGGACAGACAAACAAGTGTTCAGTGAGCCGGCTGTTTATGAGTGCAGCAGATGACATAATCATTCCAATGTCCCACAAAAATACTCCACAAAAACAAACTCCAGCCAACAGGAGGCAAAAGCACAAAGAATGAACAGATTTATCCACAACTGTCCCGAAGCAGTGTTATTCCACAAAACAAACTCCAGCCGCTTGGTGGAACCAGCACAAAAAGAAACAAAACAGGCGTCCCAGTTCCTCGGATGGTCAAGAGTGTATTATTCACTCAGAGTCCATATAAAAAAAAATACACTATGACTTACTCAGTCCGTCAACTTTATAAAAGACATCCTTTGTGTGGGCATGTAGATATTTTGCGGCCATCCTTAGTATCCATTCTCAATCTGGCCGGGAACTTCAGTGTAAAAGCGATCTTCCGTCAATGCAAAAGTATCTTGAAGGAGTGTTATTCCACAAAACAAACTCCAGCCGCTAGACGGAACCAACACAAAAAGAAACAAAAATGGCGCTCAGCTTCCTCAGACAGCCAAGAGTAAGTACAGCGAGTCAATCCACTCACATGAGAAACACCAAATGGTTTATTCACCCATTGTTTCTATGAAGGACAGTGGGACACGTAAATACTTTGCAGCCATCCTTGTATCTAAGTCCGGGAACAAGAAAATATTGTGATTCTTCCAAGAAAGCTTTCCTTTGCTCCTCGCCTGTCGCAACACGAGATCTTTATCGGATGATCGCAGAAATTTGGCCAGAATTGATCGGGGCCTGCCTCCCTCAGCAGATCTGCGAGCCGGGACTCTGTGAACTCGCTCAATTTCCAGATTATGGCCTGTTATGTCGAGCAGACTCAGGAAGAGCTCGTCTAGGAATTTCACCATATCTCTGCCTTCTTCTTGCTCAGGAATTCCAACAATCCGTACGTTATTTCGTCGGCTCCTATTTTCAAGATCTTCCAGTTTTTCTAAAATGCTTTCCACGTCTATCTTGGTCTCTAGCGGATTAGCGGATAATTCCCTTTCCGCTGTCTCCAGAGCCCATGGATTTTAACTTCTTTGCCATGTTTACCTCAAAGAACAAATATGTAGCTGGGTGTATTGAATCTCACCGGATTATAACGTGAAAATAATAAAAAAACTAGCAAAGTGCGCAGAGCTTGCCATTTACATGTATGCTCTTCGTATGGCGTCACGTGACCTCCCATTTTGGGTCTTTTAAGAGTTTGTCAAGATGGCCATCGCCATGTATTCAAGTCCGATTAGAGGTAAACAATGTTCACTGATGTCAAATAGACTGAATGTCCAATTGTTCAGTGCTCAGGTGGCCAGCCTGAGGCACACACTATGTTAGTGTATGGTGACATCTGCCACTTGAACGTTTTCTAGTTCCAACGTGCCAGTGTGCATCTCTGCCTTGCTGGGTGCATACTGATGGAAAATAACATTTATATTTCCAAGTATGTGTGTCTGTCCTTATTTTAAAGGGAAGGGGTGTTTAATTAAAAGGGGAAATACGGTGTCACACTTCTCAGTGGAAGAAGGAAGCAAGAAGCAAGGTTTCCTGGTTCAGGTACGCGTTTAATTGAGCACCCTGTCGTCTACGGTTCCACACACTCCACAGTTTCACAAACAAATAGTTATCTAGATAGTCCCACTTCATTACATTATCTGCATAACAACATATGATGCCGTGGCCTTCCTTGTGCCAATCTCTCTCTCCGGAGAGATGCTTGACCACGCCCCCGCTGCCACATAACCCCACCGCCCGACTCAGGCTGGGGAGGCATCCGGCCTGCCTACCACTCCCCCCCCCATTCCTGGAAAGGAAGTCGGCAACAGCCATCTGCGCTCCCGGTCTGTGGACCACCTCGAACTTAAACGGCTGAACAGCCAGATACCAACGGGTGATCCGCGCGTTGGTATCTTTCATGCAGTGGAGCCACTAGAGCGGGGTGTGATCGGAACAGAGGGTGAAGGCCCGCCCCAACAGGTAGTATCGGAGAGTGAGGACGGTCCACTTGATGGCGAGACATTCCTTTTCCACGGTGCTGTACTTAGTTTCCCTCAACGAGAGCTTACGGCTAATGTACAGCACCGGGCGCTCCTCCCCCTCCACCACCTGTGAGAGTACGGCCCCCAGCCCCCTGTCTGAAGCATCTTTCTGTAAAACAAAAGGGAGAGAGAAGTCAGGTGAATGTAAAAGCGGCCCTCCGCAAAGTGCGGCTTTAACTTGTGTGAATGCCCGCTGACACTACTCCGTCCACTGGACCGGGTCTGGAGCTCCCTTTTTAGTGAGATCAGTCAGCGGGCTGGTGACGTCCGAATAATTAGGCACGAACCTTCTATAATAGCCAGCCAGCCCCAGGAACTGTCTCACCCCCTTTTTGGTCTTGGGCCTCAGGCAGGTCGCAATCACCGCTGTCTTGTCAATTTGGGGACGCACCTGCCCGTGGCCCAAGTGGAACCCCAGATACCGTACCTCCACCCACCCAATCGTGCATTTCTTTGGTTTTGCTGTGAGTCCCGCTCGGCACAGCGATCTCAGAACTGCCCTCAGATGTTGCATGTGCCGCTGCCAATCATTGCTGTAAATGATGATGTCATCTAAATAGGCAGCGGCGTAAGCTGAATGCGGTCTGAGGATTCGGTCCATGAGACGCTGAAACGTAGCCGGGGCCCCAAACAAACCAAATGGAAGTGTCACAAACTGGTGTAATCCAAACGGTGTGGAGAAGGCAGTCTTTTCCCGGGAAATTGGTGTCAAGGGGATCTGCCAATAACCCTTCCTCAAATCCAATGTCGAATAAAATCGAGCAGTGCCTAACCGATCGAGCAACTCATCAACGCGAGGTATTGGATACGCATCAAATTTAGACTCCGCGTTGACTTTTCTATAATCCACACAGAACCGTACAGATCCGTCGCTCTTAGGCACTAGAACAACTGGGCTGGACCAGTCGCTGTGGGATTCTTCTATTACCCCCATATCGAGCATTGCATCCAATTCTTCCTGAGCGATTTTCTTCTTGTGTTCAGGTAATCAGTAGGGGCAGCTACGTATGACGACCCATGGCTCGGTCTCGATGTGGTGGTGGATGAGGTTTGTATGTCCCGGTAGAGGGGAGAACACATCCGCAAACTCCTGTTGCAACCTGGCAACCTCCGCGAGTTGACTCGGTGAGAGGTGGTCTCCGCCTTCGGTCCGAGCTCCGCCTTCTCGGGAACTACCATAGCCAGCGTCACAGGGACCGCCTCCCTCCACAATTTCAGGAGGTTGAGGTGGTATATTTGACGTACGCCCCCCTCTATCGGTTCGTCTACCTTCATAATCGAGATCTCCCTCTCGTCGTGTGACCTCAAAGGGTCCTTGCCATTTGGCGAGTAATTTAGAGCTCGATGTGGGAAGTAATACAAGCACTTTATCTCCCGGTGCAAATTACCTTAGCTGAGTTCCCCTGTCATACAGTCAGCGCTGTCGTTCTTGGGCTTGGAGCAAATTCTCCTGTGTTAGTTGTCCCAAAGTGTGGAGTTTTGCTCTAAGATCAAGAACGTATTGAATTTCATTCTTACTATTTGAAGGTCCCTCCTCCCAGGCCTCTCTCAATACATCAAGCACACCACGTGGGTGTCGCCCATACAGTAGTTTGAATGGGGAGAAGCCAGTGGAGGCTTGCAGGACCTCTTGTACTGCAAATAACAGGGGGTCGAGCCATTTATCCCAATTTCTAGCAACGTCGTGCACGAACTTACGAATCATGTTTTTGGGCAGCAACAGTAGTACCTTTTGGCCTCGCACAAAGGATCTCTCCTTGGTACTCTTGTCCTACCAGGTATTCTGGATCTGCTGAGCCTTTTTCATGATTTCCTGGGCCAGTGACGTCATCTCCTCCAGGCGCTCTCTCATCTGGATTACATACTGGACCATGTTACTTTTGTCCTTATAGGGCCCCTCTCACAGTTCGTTCAGCAGGTCCAATGCACCTCTCACCTGCCGACCATATAACAGCTCAAATGAGGAGAAACCCGTGGAGGCCTGTGGCACCTCTCTGTAGGTGAACAGCAGGTAAGGTAACCAGCTCCTGACTAGGTAACAAACTTGCGTAGCATTCTCTGTAGGGTTTGGTTGAATCGTTCAACACAACCATTGTCTGAGAGTGGTAAAGTGTGGTCTTAATCCCCCTAATTCCAAACAGTTGGTACACTTGCTTTAGCATCAAAGACAGGAAGTTATTACCTTGATCTATCTCAACTTCCCTGGGGCCCCCACATTGAAAAACAGCTTAACAAGGCAGTTGGCTACTTGTCTAGCTTTTATGTTTCTGAGGGGAAAAGCTTCTGGGTATTTTGTGGCATAATCACAGATCACTAAAATGTACCTGTTCCAACTCATACTTCTTTCTAGGTGTCCTACTATATCTATTCCGATACAGCTAAATGGGGTGTCAGTAATTGGCAATGGCAATAAATGTGCTGGTGCTACTGCAGATGTCAGCTGACACTCTGTACATGTACGAATGAACTCTGTTACATTGAACTGAACTGAAACGACTTGCAATCCTTGCCAGGGTCTTATGCTTGCCTAAATGTCCTGCCCATGAAACAGAATGTGCAAGTATCATAACTGTGTGATGCATTGACTCAAGGACTCCTAGGGTTTCTACATCTCCCTTCACCTAGTAGAGTATATATTTTTTCAGTATATATTGTACCTCTGTCAAACAAGAGACAGCTCACTTCTTAACCCACCTCAGACACCTTTTGGAACCAGCCCTGCAAAGTTGCATCCTTTTTCGGCTGCTGGGCTTTGTCCTCTGGGATGGTCACACTAAAAGACCCTTCTGGTTGGTTAAGTTCTTCAGATTGCCTACTCTCCCCACTACCTTTAAACTTCAGCCTACGCCTTTCCCTTCAAGATCGGTGTTTCTTTTCTGGGCTCTTCTCAAGTTCCACATCAGCAAAAGGCAACTCTTTGAAATCTGACCTAGCACTCTGGGCTCTGGTCACAAAACTACAGGACTGAACCTGGGACACCAAGTCACTGAGAATGGGAAGATCTTGCCCTATTACCACATTATGATGTAACTGGTGTAAAATAGGCAAAAATAAAGTTTGACCCTTCACTGTCAAATAAATCTCAGCAGTAGGGTACACTCTAATATAACCATATACACAGCAAACTGGGTCCTGATCTACCAACTCATCTTCAGGGACCAAGCTGTTGTGTACTAGTGTCTGAGTGCTACCAGTATCAATTAGGGCCTGGCAGACTGGCCATTTACTAATAATTTTACCAGTGTGTCTGTGGTGCAATTGTAAAATGGCACAAGGGGTTGAAGTAGTTGGTGGCTGTGGGCAAGGAACATAACAGAGGGCAGAATTTTTGGATTTTCTAGCAGGGCAGAGTGGCTTAGTGTGTCTTGTCTCACCACAATAGTAGCACCTAACCTCCTGCTTGCTAATTCTGTCACCTTGGTTATGAGTTATGCTAGATCTATATTGGGCATGACCACCCTCACCACAAGACTTCCTTGGCCAGCATTGACTCCTCCGCCGAAGCTTCGTTGGACATCTTGGCAAGCTGCTATGTAGGTCTCGGCCAGCTTGGCTACTTCCTCTGCATTGGCAGGATTGTGTTCTTTAATTCACATCGACATTGGGCTCACCAGTCTCATAAACTGCTCCAGGGTAAGGAGTTCAGATATCTGCTGGACAGTGCACTTCTCTGGCTTGACCAACTTGGAGAAGTGATCTTTCAGCCACACATAGAGCTCACGGGGGGTCTCATCTGACAGAATCTCTGCGGAGCGGAACCTCTGCTGAAAAGTCTCTGCACTGATCTCGTACTTTTTTAGGATAGACTCTTTGACTTTGTCATAATTCTCAGCATCAGTACAGTCCATGGCCATTTATGCACTACGTGCTTACCCTGTCAGCAGGGGCACCAGCCTTATGGCGTGTTTGTGTGTCTGTGTTTGTCGCAGCATCTGCCACATGAATGGTATCTAGCGTCAACACGCATCTCCGCCTCGCTGAGTGCATCTGGATGGTAAGTAAAGTTAATAAATCCAAGCATTCGTGTTTGTCCTTATTTTAAAGGGAAGGGGTGTTTAATTAAAAGGCATAATCCAGAGAACGAAAGCAGCTTCATGACAGTTCCCTTACCGGAAATGTTGTCAGGTCCTCTGAAGTCTCTCAAGTTGATAGAGGAAGAAAGCAAGTCTAAATATATGATGAACAGGCCTTATTTTTTCTTTAAAAGAGAATTCCTTTTTTTATCCACTATGTTAATGAAAGGAAAACAATCTTTGAAATATTATAGTTGTTATAAAAAGATTAAATATATACACCTTTGTATATGTATTCCTTTATTTAGGTAATTTATCTTTTATAAAGTAATAACACTGTACATTTTAATATCTACCACAAAAATGCACAACAGTGTCACTTGTACAGCGGTGTTGCTGATTAATAACAGCTGTGTTTAAAAGCGCAAACGCGTAATCATGTCGCAGGTAATTGAGTCATAAGTGTCCCAATACTCAGTGCATGAATACTCTTGCCAGTTCCCGAATTCATATTCACAATATAGCCTAATATTTCATGACATAGGGAGCTAGGGAATGAGATGAGACACACCCCAGGTCACATTTCACCCCCCAAAAATGAAAGAAATAAAATAAAAAAAATGATAAAGAAACTGAAGCCTATTTTTAGGACTATTATATATATTTGTTTTGTATTATGACATTATTTTCATGACAATTAAGCACAAACCCACAATTCTCATTACTGTACTGTGTCCGGACATTTTACTTTGAGTTTTTTTTGTACTTCACATTACTCTCAATGATGATTCTCATTACTGTAATCAGCAATAAATTAATGGCTTGACAACAAATATCAACATGATGCATAAATACTTAAAAATTTAAATAATGTATCATTGTTTTTTGGTGGTAAAATGTTTAATTGTCGTAAAAATAATGCAACAATGAAAAACATTTAATGGTCCTTAATATACCCAGACATGTTCAGGACAACTTCAATGAGATTCACCTATACTGCTAGCGGTGCTTTTCATAATATAACAACAGATTAATAAATGTAAATGAAGTGTTCTCTTTATATATTAATTATGGCACTGACCAACTGGAGGCAGGCAGGGCTCA
Source organism: Myxocyprinus asiaticus (assembly GCF_019703515.2). Taxonomy (NCBI): domain Eukaryota; kingdom Metazoa; phylum Chordata; class Actinopteri; order Cypriniformes; family Catostomidae; genus Myxocyprinus; species Myxocyprinus asiaticus. The sequence goes on from NC_059361.1 coordinate 33,313,793, forward strand.
GTGTTGCACTCCTCTTTGTTATGCGGCTTTAGTGTTTCCTCACAGCTGTCACTGGCAATCATGTGATCAGAGTGACAGCGCACCTCTCGCAGACGGTAACCGCCCGCACATGTCTTTGAACACTGCACACACAAACATACCATCAATATATAAATAATGTAGATGTGCATTTTAAGACTGAAAAGACCAATCGGCAATTCAGTATGCAAAGAATCACAATTCATTTTGACTGTGTAAAAGTTGCCGACATGATGCTAGGGTGTTCTTGGTGATTGCAAGGTGGTTATTTATTGAAGTAAAGAAAAAAATATTCCCACGTATCTAAATATTCTGGTCTCTAGATATGGCTTGGGTCACTCCTTCAACGTATTCGTAGCCCATTTTATGGTTGCTTTGGAAACTATTTATGTGCCATTATGTGAGTTAAGGCCACATAATATATGAGCAATAATAATTATAGTCTCCTGTATGTAATTAATCGTGTTTGCTGAGGCACGCATCACTCTTACTACACCAAACACTACTAAAAAGAAGTATGAAGTGTTTTGGTATGTTGTGTGTGTGTGTTTGGTTCACACACCGCACTCCAGTCTGTGTGGTACCACTTTGCTCCACAGGCTTTGATGAAGCAGCTCTGTTGGCTGAGCGGTCTGTCCAGAGAAGAGCACTCATAAAGGGGCATGACGGTAAAACCCTCATCAGACTTCATCAAACACACTACTGTCCTCTGCTGGCTGCCAGCGCCGCACTCCGCTGAGCACTGACAACACAAGACCAGAAACCATTCAGAGAAACAGACCTCCAAACTAGACCAATAACCATCATCTATAACATCAACATACTGTTAAAGTCACAAAAAATACAATTCTCTCAAGTCAACAAGAAATCAAAATGGACCCTGTTTACTTTGATTAACATTCCTGATCTAATTGTGCACATAAAGTCATCATCAGTGCACATTATTGTAAAGATTTTTTTTCTCTTTGTAATCTTTTGCTCCACCTCTAAAACAACTTTCCTTTTGGCTGATGTCATCAAGTCCTCTTTATTTTTCAACCAACTGTTATTTAGAGAGATTTTAAATGATCCGATCAATTCCCAATGAATAAAATCAAGTCCTGCCCTACATTTGATCTCACTGAATATCCTGTTTGACTTGGAAACACTCCACAGACCTAAAATGGTTTGCGAACGCCATTTGATGTTGATATAAAACAATGTAAAAGTAGCATTAGTAATTGCATTCTAAAGGAAGATTGGTTTGTCTGTGGATGATGCCGCCTGTCTCGCTGCAGTCTCACTGTGTTCTCACCTGACTCCAGGCTCCAGTGAACCATTCAGTGCGGCTTTCACAGGGGCCGTTGTTGCAAGGTTGTGCCTCTGGGGGGCGCTGTAACCCACAGCTCTCTAAAGGCAAACTGCTGATGTAATTGGTGAGGCACAATACGTGGCGTGTCCGCATGCCTGCGCCACACTCAGCAGAACACTGACATCACAGACAGAACATGTTCACAGTTAGTTAGCAAATAAAACCACATGGACAAGAATTCTGACAGACAGCAGCTGCATATTAGAACAATACTTGACTAACAGACATTCTGATAACAAAGTCCACACACATTTCCTGCTAATGTCTTGAGTGTTTTCTGCACAGCCGGTCACAGACTGACACTAGTGTGCAATTATTTGAATGAGTTTTTTCTGTAATGGTCCAATACAATGGTATTACCTAATTCAGATCTGTACAAACAAAATAAACGTACACTGGCGGCTAAAAGTTTGGAATAATGTACAGATTTTGCTCTTATGGAAAGAAATTGGTACTTTTATTCACCAAAGTGGCGTTCAACTGATCACAATGTATAGTCAGGACATTAATAACATGAAAAATTACTATTACAATTTGAAAAAAACAAATTCACAACTTTTTAAACTACTTCAAAAATCCTCCATGTGCAGCAATGACAGCTTTGCAGATCCTTGGCATTCTAGCTGTCAGTTTGTCCAGAAACTCAGGTGACATTTCACCCCACACTTGCTGTAGCACTTGCCATAGATGTGGCTGTCTTGTCAGGCATTTCTCACGTACCTTACAGTCTAGCTGATCCCACAAAAGCTGAATGGGGTTAAGATCCATAACACTCTTTTGCAATTATCTGTTGTCCAATGTTTGTGTTTCTTTGCCCACTCTAACCTTTTCTTTTTGTTTTTCTGTTTCAAAAGTGGCTTTTTCTTTGCAATTCTTCCCATAAGGCCTGCACCCTTGAGTCTTCTCTTTACTGTTGTACATGAAACTGGTGTTGAGTGGGTAGAATTCAATGAAGCTGTCAGCTGAGGACATGTGAGGCGTCTATTTCTCAAACTAGAGACTCTGATGTACTTATCTTCTTGTTTAGTTGTACATCTGGGCCTTCCACATCTCTTTCTGTCCTGGTTAGAGTCAGTTGTCCTTTGTCTTTGAAGACTGTAGTGTACACCTTTGTATGAAATCTTTTTCTCTGTATGTGGCAACACCCCTAAACTCACCAGGGCATGATCTGAGACTAAGATGTTTCCAATTGAGGGACTTAGATTTAAAAAAAAAATCTATTCTAAAATAAATCTTATGGATTGATGAAAAAATAAATAGTCCCTACAGATGGGTTCAAAAGTCTCCAAATATCTGTAAGACCAAGATTTTTACTCATCCTGTGAAGCATCAGTGTTGCTCTAGGGGACTTACACACTTTTGCTTCACTATGATCAAAGACTGAGTCCATCAAATAGATTAAAGTCTCCTCCCAATATTATATCATGAGGGGTGCCAGCAGCTTGCAACATCCCTTTGTAAGGCTGGCACCAGAATGTCTACAACCAAAAGGCGCCATTTCCGGTAAAAGTCAAAGAACTCTGCGAGAATCAACGTCATAGAACTCTCTCACAAAAGCTGAAATCTACACCTGAATATCACCACAGTGTGATAAATTGCAAATCACCTTGCTGCCCCCCCTTCTCTCTCCCCCTTCTCCCCTTCAACAGCTCTGGACCAACACAAGACACAAGATTTATATGTAAAAATATAACAAATACCATGAAAACAAAGAATGCAACTGTATGTGTTTGATATCATTTAAGAGGTCTCTGTGCGACTGGTATAGTGGTCTCTTTCCCATGTTGATAAAACTAATGGTAACAAAGTTATAAGGTCTTTGCCAAATACTGCATAATTCTGGAGGTCTATCCCCCTCCTTGACCTACAATTTAAATGATCTCCTGTATGTTAACATGGTTAAACCCCAGGAAGTCAAGAACCCATTCACCCCCAAATACTCATTGTTCAAAGGATAATACCATTTGGTACACAATGTTTATTCTGTCTAGATATTTAAGGAAAGTTGGCAGGAAGCTCTGGGGTTTTGTAAGCAGATCTCCCATGCTGTACCGCTGCATGTAGATTTGTCAGGTATGTTTCTTTGACTTGTCTTTTTTAGTAATGCTTGTTTATTCTGATCATGTGAAATTGGCTTTGATTTGAATTTCTGCAACAATGTTTTATATCCTACCTGACAAATAAATTGTTATTATTTGATTTATTCTGAATTCCTCCAAAATCATTACTGGAGCTTTAATATAGGAGGAAGCCATTTAAAGACTCTCAGTTTGAATTTAAACCACTCAGGACAACCAAGTAGGACAACCACCTAGGACAGCTGGGTAGGATTTGAATTTCATTAGACCAGGGTAGACCATACTGGAGCTTTAATATAGGAGAAACCACTCAGGACAACCGGGTAGGAGAAAGCCATTTAAAGACTCTCAGTCACTGCTCACCGCCCGTCTTAGCAAGTTGTATGTACGTGACTAAGCGGCAATATCGTCTGGTTATGAGACAAGCCAAACCAGACAATATTAGTTAACCCTACAACCACTGACTAAGAACGGAACTGGCTATCAATTTTCAGGAGGTTTATGTAATTTAATAACGGCCGGCGTAAGTCTCCAAAGATCGAAAGGACAATGAATAGAAGAGGATTTAGAGTAATCAATAACCTAAAAATTTTAAATTAAAAGAATAATCAGAAATTAATTAGAGCTTAAATATAAATTAGAGGTCAATTTAAAATTGGAGTCAGATTAATATAAAATTGGAGTCAGATAAAATGAATAACGGAATCAAATGTGTGAATTAACAATAACTGCTTTACTTCAGCGCTCAGAAAAGACAGAACAACGCAGAGACCTTCAAGGGCAATTTATTGAAGTTCCACTCCGGAACAGATAGAAAATTATCCTCTTTTTTACACCTTCAAGATCTATAAAAAAAAGCCCTGATCATCAGCATTAGGTGCATAAATATTAGCCAAAATCAAACTTTGCCCCTGAATTTCTGCTAAAACAACAATGATTCCTAATTTATCTTTAATCTGTTTGAGACATTTGAATTGTAGATGCTTACTTATCAGTGTAATGACTCCCCTGCTCTTACTTGAGCCAGCACTAAAGAAAACATGTCCACCTCATATCTTCCCAAATTTTAAGCTTCCTGCGGGGAAAGATGCATTTCTTGAAGAAACACTATATCATATTTCTTACTTTCAAGAAGAGAAATAACTTTCCTTCTTTTTATGGGGTGCCCCAACCCATTCACATTCCATGTGGAGAGAGACAATCCACTCATACCAACATTTTACATTTTGACATATTAGAAAAAATACATTGTATCAAAAATAAAATGATAAAGACCACATTCCAACATTAGTGCAACAATCAAACCCCAAACTTCCCCCCAAACCAAACAAACAGAAAAAAGAAAAACGTGCGTATTGACCCCGTGCATGACAGTGCCAACTGGCGTCCATCCCTCTAAACTCAAACAGTCCATGTACACCAACGAGAGCCACCGCGACAACTTTGCCGTTGGATTGCTCAAGTCCGGTATTTCTATACAAATTTTGTGAGACAGAATTACACAACAGAAGATAATCTATAAAACGAACTCCAGCCAATAGGTGGAATAAACACAAAGAACGTGTAGATTCATCCACATAACTGTCCCGAAGGTGTGTTCCTCCACAAAACAAACTCCAGCTGCTAGCGGAACCAAAAAAGGCCGTTTAGTTTCCTCGGACAGTCAAACGAATGTTCAGTGAGCCGGCCCATTCAGCTGCTACATGAGTGCAACAAATGACCCAATCACTCCAATGTCCTGCAAGAAATACTCCACAAAACAAACTCCAACCAATAGGAGGCATAAGCACTAAGAACGTGCAGATTCATCCACAACACTGTCCCGAAGGAGTGCTGCTACACAAAAGACTGGGAAAGAGCCCGTCCAGGAATTTCACCATATCCCGACCTTCTTCGTCCTCAGGAATTCCAACAGTTCGGACAGCATTCCGCTGGTTACGATTCTCCACATCCTCAAACTTCTCCCAGATGCGCTCCAAATCCACCTTGGTCGCTAGCGGATTAGCAGCTAAATCTCTCTCCGATGACTCCAGATAATCGATCCATTTCTTGACATCCCCCACTCTTGTAACCATCTCAGTGAATTTTATCTCCATGGCAGTGATCGATCAACGTAATACAGCAAGACCCTCTAAGTCAGCAATGACCTTTGTCAGTATTGCCGACACGTTCAACAATTCTCACAGAATTTCCTTCACTTCTCCGGCCAAATCGGCTAACAGGCTTGCGGCCTGCTGCACATAATGTCTTTTAATGTTTCCAGAGCCTGAGGATTTTGAATTCTTTGACATTGTCTTCCTAGAACAGTTAAGGATCAGGGTGTATCGAATCTCACCGGTTTATGACATTAAAAGTATTAAAACTAGCAAAGTGCACAGAGCTCGCCATTCACATGTCCGAACCTTGCATGGCGTCACGCTATGCCCCACCTTTGTATGAAATCTTCAGTTTTTTGGCAATTTCAAGCATTGTATAGCCTTCATTCCTCAAAACAATGATTGACTGACGAGTTTCTAGAGAAAGCTGTTTCTTTTTTGCCATTTTTTTCCTAATATTGACCTTAAGACATGCTAGTCTATTGCATACTGTGGCAACTCAAAAACAAACACAAAGACAATGTTAAGCTTCATTTAACAAACCAAATAGCATTCCACTGTGTTTGATATAATGGCAAGTGATTTTCTAGTCCCAAATTAGCAATTTAGCATGATTACTCAAGGATAAGGTATTGGAGTGTTGGTTGCTGGAAATGGGGCCTGTCTGATCAAAAATTACTTATTTAAAATAGTGATGGTGCTGTTTTTTACATCAGTAATGTCCTGACTATACTTTGTGATCAGTTGAATACCACTTTGGTGAATTAAAGTACCATTTTACATTATTCCAAACGTTTGGCCACCAGTGTACATGTCGTCAGTCATGTCAGTTGGTACATGCCACTCAGAGTTTTCCTGCATAAGTGAGCAGTTCTTGGCCAGAATAGGCTGCAAATTGGACCAGACTTTATGCAGATTGTCAAAGGTCTGACTACATGAGACTACTAACCAACTAAACTTCCATAGCACTCACCTGACCACTCCACTCACTGAAGAACCAGCTCTTTGTACAGGGACCAGCATCACAGTTCTCCACATCACTGGGCCGAAGTTTCATGTTGCACTCGTCATCTGCTACAATATCGCCAACATTACTGACACAGTGCACCTCGCGTGACCTCTGACCTACTCCACAGGGCACAGAACACTGACCACCCACACACACACACACACACACACACACACACACACACACACACACACACACACACACACACACACACACACACTTCAGCTGGCAAATGTTATAGTGCAATGCCAGAAACATACTCTACACAATTATGTAAACGCTAACACTTTTAGCTATGCAAGCTCAATTTCACATGTTGTCATGTTTCAAAAAGTGTCAGAACGCAATTCATAATGCAGCGCAAATACACGCTGCATTCTCAGCGTTGCCGCAAGGGACGCTATAGCAGACATTAGAGCAGGGGTCTTTAACCCTGTTTCTGCTGACCCACAGCACTGCACATTATGAAATATAAATTACAATAAAGAAATAAAAATATAAAGAAATGTTTTTTTTAACCCTACTTTTAACAAATCTAATATTTAAAAAGAACAATTAAACGAACGTTTCTGTGGCCAACTCCAACTCCGTGATCAGTGCCCTGACTACTGAACTAGGGAGCTGATTGAGACAAACACCGTTGCATTATAGCAAACTGTCTTCTTCTGTGGTCAGTTTTCTCTTTAAGTCAACTACTGTCATGGCACAGCAATAGTTTAAAGAGAACATTGCTAAGCAAGATTAAAGTAAAGTTTGTTTAAACTGTCAATAATAACAGATTTGGTTTATTTTTTGAAGAAAACTATCGCCCCCTTGAGTAATGAGGTTTGTTACCGCCACAGTAAAAGCATATTCACACCAAGCCTGAATTTTCAGTGGAAATATTCATTCCAAACGAGCTTTTGAAAAGGAACAATAGATTCCTATGGCGCTATTCACACCGGGTCAAACAAATCGTCCGCCGACATTCCAAAGTTTTTTTTTTTTTTACAGAGAGCAGTCTGATTTTGTTTTCTTCTGACAGCGATGAAAACTGACTGACCAATGAAATAAGAGCTTTTATTCCTTTTTTTAAAGTCGGTGCTGCTGCACAGTCCAGCGCATTGGTGGTGCTAATCAACTGGTAAACACAGGTGCTGTGCTCTTTTACTCATCTTATGCACAAAAACTCTGAATTCAATGCAAGTAATATGCAGTAAATAAATAATATAGAAGCAGTAAACACATTCTTTCTATTTTAGAATATTTATGTAATGTGCTTATAACTTATAATATGCAATATACAGTTTCTGGTGTTTTGTCTTAATATACGTTATTTAATATATATAATTCTGTGCCTGTTATATTATCCTGGCATTAAAAAATAGCAGTTAGGTTTGTTAATTTGTTTTGCCTTAGTTCTTAAAAAGATATCACAAAAAAAAGGCTCTTTGCATGCAATACTTTACTACAAGTGTAGCCAAACGAATTGCTGAACCTCACTGCTATTTTTACTGCAAGAATAAAATAAAAAGTTTTCCTTTAACTGTGCTCTTTTTCTCACCATGCACAAGAAACCCTGAATTCAATACAAATATGAAATAATTAAAGATAGAAAAGACTGTGAGGCTGTAGTTTCTTTTATGCATTGACAGCTGAATGCTTAAAGATCTATGCACTATATAAGAATAAATGTTTGTAGAACAGTGCCGCCTACTGTACAGGGGTGAAATTATTATTATTATTATTTTTTTATTTGTATCGGTCTCGGTGTGAATAGATCATTCGTCGGGCAGTTCGTCTTGCAAATTCATCACGAATTTGGTGTGAATAGGCCTTAACGCAAGAACACACATTAAAGCCGCAGTCACTCTAGGCTTTGAGCATGCAACATTATTTCGGACACTGCAACAGATAGGATATGCGAATCTTCTTGTCATGCAAATTCACAGGTCAAAATTGACCAAACTTGAACTTTCGTGCGCAGCGGAATGCAAAATTTATTTGCATGAACTTCCGTTTTCGGCTTACCTTGTTTGGATGTGTTTGAATGGAAGTAAATGGAGTGCAAAGTGAAGTGTGACGTGGCTTTAGTGTGTACAGTGGGTTCGCAAGCTTGAAATGTCTTGGCCAAGCATTTGCGCCTGCATATGTGTACTTGTGTAACGTATGTTAATTGCCAAATTTGAAACTAATAATAATGCTTGTGTTATTGCAGTTTTCTGGCTCTAATTCCCCCAAACCAAATATCTGTCCCAGTGCAAAAGCTCCACCAACTGCCCCTGCTGATAGGCTGCTGCTCACTGTCCTCACGTGTGTGGCCAATCAGCGGGGAGGAGGTGCTGTGACTGACAGCTGTCACTCACGGAACTCCACTCTGAGCGAATGTGCCACTCGCTGCAGATCTTCAGCTGGCAGGTGGTGCTCGTCTCAGGACGCTCCAGGTGCTGACATCGACTGGTGTGCACATTTAACGTATGGTTGGCATACGCCTGACGACAGAGAACCTGACGATGCTGCATGCCCAAACCGCAAGTTTTACTGCATTCAGACCACTCGCCAATGTCCCAGCTGTAACACATATAAGAACAACTACAGCCAAAATCTCTTCTAAATAAACCAAAAATATTGACGAAAATGTTTTTCCAATCAAATGCACTCTAGAATAACAGCGTTTCACCCCCTAATAACACCTGCAACCAATCAGCAAGTAAAAAATCATGGTTCATGGCTGTGATTGGCTGTTTATTTTTAAAAAGGGAAAATCCCAAGTCCAAATTGAGGAAATATGGCAATTTCTCATTTTTTTCTGATTTGTGAAAATGATTCAAAATGAATTCTGCTTATTAGTTCAAATTTATCAACAAGCACATAGAAATGAAAGAGACTCACAACGCAGGACACGGCTGCATGTTACACGGCTCCTCCTGCACGTTGGGTTTGGTGCTGCTGTCACACAGACCATTCAGCACGTGTGTGTGAGTAACCCGGTGGACGCAGCTAAACACTGTGTACCTGCTACCTGCACATGTAATGCACCAATCAACAAATGAGGAACCCATACAGATGTTAAACAAATATAATGTTTAATAATCTAATTTAATTTCATACAAAATAACCCACATGGCCACTCACGAGGCAGAATTTTCTTTCACAGAATTAATCTTTTTACAGTTTGCAGGAATAATGTTTCTACAAAAAAACATAATAAATGCCCTGATAGGGAGTGATATACAGTTAATTCATGTAGTTCTGACCTCTGCCACAGGAGGTGCTGCAGTCTGTGGTGCCAGTGAGTTTCCAGTTGTAGTCTCTGTGTCTGTCTGGGTGTGCCGATGCAGGTAACTGGTTGTCAGGGATGGGGGGAGGATACCTGACCACACTTGACTGTTCACGTTCCTCTAGAGTCGGAAGGCTGCTTGGATCATAACCAGACTGCCCGTTCACAACATTTACTGTGGTGAAACGCATGACAAACAGTAAAGGAGCAGTAGAAAATACCCTTAATGTTCAGCTCTGTATATTTGCTGCTGATGTATGTGACAGACAGTTGTATGGAAACAGTCACCCTGCAGTTGTTGGTCTTCATGATGTTGAGAGTTTCCAGTGTTCTCTGAGGGCATAATAAACTCATAATGAACTCCTGGATTGGTCTGTTGGTAGATCATCTGAGGAGAGAGAACATACACACATGAGATAAGAGAAACATCAGTCACTACAGATACAAAAAGTCTTCATGTCACTCACGTAAACGTCCAGGATCTCATTTGTCGGGCCCTCGGCCAGGAATGATTCTCCCGTGGTGCTGGAGATCTCATTGGGCCGCCGGTATGTGAACATGGTTCCCACTCCCTCATACATACCAGGCTGGTCAATGGCCCAGTTTCCGTTAATAATCGATCGGCCAGACCGACTGCGCAGAGCTACAGGACACACACATACAAACACACATAGGCCTTAGAAGCTATACTGAGGACCACTTACAGACTTTTGAAAACAACATTTAAAACCGTTGAACCGAATTTTGTCAAATCGACACACGTCACATATTTGGCCTGCAGATGTTGCGGGCAGCAGCATATGGTGAAGCACATCCGTTTAATTAGAAATGCAGAGGTGAAGGGTGAATGATGCAGAGTCTGTTTATATGAGCAGCCGCAGGCCAGGAAGGAGGCCTCTTGTTAACGCAACAACAATAAAAACAGGCATTCCGTCACTCAGACGTCTCTTTCCAGTTGTTTCCTTTCTCATTCTGTCTGTCTCTCATTATGTCTGGGACACTATAAGTAAGTGACATGCACTTAAAGACTGACTGAAATATACGATAAAACGTTTCCCTCTGGAGCTGGGTTTGACCTGGCTTATAATTAAACAGATCTGATCTTTTTACAAGCGTATGTCACACAACAGCTACTTTACATTGAGGAGCCCAGACTTTCTGATATAGGTGCTTCAGCCGCAGTCATTTTACGGGTCACAGTTAAAGACATTCGAATGTGTCAGACATTCAAAGACATTCTGTATTGGAAGTTTAGGTGACAATGTACCTAACCAGGCGCAACACAATTTTTGAGCATTATGAAATTTGTTTATCCTCAATAAAAGAGAAAATGCTGACTTTGCGACAAAATTGAGCATGTTTAATATACAGCTATGTGCAGCAGGATTTTGGACGAATAAGATTTTACTGTAGTCAGAGCTACAGAGTATGATGCAACAGAAACTGCAAGCAAGTGACTAACAAAACGCTGTGATCGAGGTTGGTTAGGGCAAAAACATGGAAGAAATGACTGAATTTCAGGCATAAAACCCTGAATGGCGCAAGCTGATATATTCTTTGAACTTGTAATCTGTTAGCAGATCGGCTTGCTCACATGTTAATTATCTCGCATGGTGTAAGCTTATAGGTCCTTTGACATGTAATCGGGTAGCCAATCAACTTGCGCACTCTCTCTTTGTCTAACATTTAAACTGCTCAGTTTTGCAGGAAGGCCGGTTTCACTGCAGCACGCAGTTTTTTTTCCTGAACCCTACTCCTACCCAGCTCCACTTGTCTAAATCTGCTACATAGGGACTGTAAGCATGTCTAATTGTGCAGCAGCAGCAGCATGTCCACATGTTTAACACCGTATGTCTGTGTAATGTATGTTCTAGCAGTAACAAGTCTTTGTACTTGTTCTGCAGCAGCATAGCAGATCTAGTCCACCAAGACCAATATCCTATCAATATCTCATACCCACATTAACATGTTAAAGCTTTCTGAGAGTTGTCATGACTTAAATGGGATTTATTGACGTGTTTCCTTTTCAGTGACTTACCCAGATAGTTCCTGCTCTTTACCATCTCTGTGACATTGATCTTCATGGCGCCCTGCGGAATCTCTACAATCTTGTGGTAACCCACTTTAGACAGGCTGTGCTGAAACAGGCCGGAGACAAGCTTACATGTGCTGTTATCTCCACCGCAAACACCGCATTTATCACGCACATTGCCAGAGCCCAGGAGATCATCGCAACCGACACTCTGCCACAAACATAACAGAGAGAAACACTGTGAGCAATCTCAAATTAGTGTCAATTATGAGCACACGCAACAGTCTTTAAAGGCATTCAAAATTGCAACACTTTGCAGTGACAAAGTGACCAGATTTGTAATGGCAGCTGGCCATTTGAGGTGACATGAGTGAGGCCGCTGGTAATGCGATGTGGGTGTTAACAGATACACAACAAAGTTGAGAAAAGTTTAACTAAGGCAACCAGCAGTAGGAAGACCACTACGGCCAACAATCCAGTGACTGGTGACCTCCAGTGAAACTGCTGTATATGTGAACAGGGCTTTTTTCAGTAGTGTGATTGTTCCAGGAAATCTATAAGTCTGTTTTTGTGTTGTGACATTGACGAGCGGAAACAGATCTCTGTGCTAGAGATTTATGTATATTCCTGAATATATTTCTATTTTCAGTGGTCCATAAATTCAGACAAGCAGACAGTAAAACATAAAGGGTTTGGTGAACAGGTCCAGAGAGACTAGAGTGAAAAGGAGAAATGGACAGACAAAAAGAGAAAGAGTGGAGAGGAATGAACGAGGAAACAATGGACAAAAAGAATGAACAGAATTCTGCTTTTGCAGCGGGGGGACACAAAAAACTCATGGGGATGCTTTAGATTTGTAAAGTAACTTGTGCAAAGTCTCACACCAAGTCATGTCTTGTTTTCGATTTTATTTCTATCGTTCAGTCTACACAATGCAAAAGCAAGACGTGTTGTTTCAGCGTTATTTGCCGTTACATGCTCTTTATCTCATCACATTCAATTCAGACTGCAAGTTCACAACTCACAACAAGTGTAAAATATTTCTTGTGCCATAGACCTGGAGATTCAGTAGCGGTGGAGCACTGCTACTGAACAGCGGTGCAGGAATCCCTAGGAGTGAGTCAGTAGTCTTCTCAGTGGTCTTTGTACTAATGATGCAGAACGGTTCAGTCTCACATTGACCTGCTGTCAAACCTGAACAACTCTCCAGAACAACTGCTGTCCAACCCAGACTACAACATTACTTTGACAAACTACCTCATGCAGTCATTACCAATTTACAACAAATATCCAAAACACACACACACACACACACACACACACAAACACAAGATGTAGAAATCCAGCCTGGAAAAGGATTTCACAAGAAATCAAAACATTCTTGCATTTAATTCAAAACATTCAAACATGCCATGATCAGTCACGAGACATGCAAGAACCAATAAAGGCTGACATAAAATCTGGCATTACACACCATATGTGAATATATGCAAACGTGAATGAGATCTGAGACAAAATAAACTAATCAAGATGAGATTTAACACAAAGCTATCTTTTCCACTGCCATGAAGAGGAAGGATTCAAGGATTCTGCATGTAAACATCATCCGTCTTTATGTGAAAATTCCTCGGATCACTGAAGAGCAGAAGAGTCTCAGTTCACACGGATGCTGAATGCCGGGATACGACAGCTGGTCAGATGACAACCTCATCACAGCAAACATCTACAGTTTCAAACATCAGCACAACTGAATATATTTTAGAGAGGAGAACAGTATCTCGATTCATGTGAGTGTGTGAGATGTAATATTCTCTTAGTATTTGAACTGACTGGGAGGCTCAAGTTTGTGGTTCACAACAAGAACGAAGCTGGCAGCGTAAAAGACACAGTCTGACTGACCTGACGGATACAGTTACAGACCGGCAGGGATATTTTATACTCCATAATGCTCGAATTCAAACAAAAACCCTTTTACATACAGTAGAACACACACATTTTTGCAAAATTAATGACTTCCACTGAACACATACTGACTGAAATGATAACTTCTGATTTTACTGATATTTCAAACCCTTGAGTAGGCCAGCTGAATAATTCCAGGTGATCAAAACAAAGAAGCTCTCCGAACTGGGTGCGTGTTTGTGAGCTACAGTGGCATTATCTAGGGTCTGTTGGTTGCACAAAATCTGTCTGTACAATTTCAGTTGGATTAAAGTGCTTACATGACATTGAACTTTTAAGCTGAAATCGACCTTTTAAAGTGCGTGTAAACGTACTGTCTGAATCGTCAAATTAAAAGTATCTTATAAATGTGTCAAAACTTCTCATGGAAAATATATAAAAAAAATTGCTCACTGGAGGTTGCTGTTTCTGTTCAAATGTTGTAATAAATCTGTGTCCGTACTGTGTTCATGTTTGTCATGAAAAAGTGTCCCCGGATGTTTCTGGGTATCCTGATGAGTCCTTAAATATAACTGCATGTTCTGTGCATTTATTAAACACAGCTGTCCTATTTTCAGGCATAACTAGATGTTTCCATTTTACGAAGAAAATGTGTCTGTAAAATTCGCCATAATGCTAGGGTGTTTTGGGTGGTTGCCAGAAAATCGTGCAGTTGCTTAGGTGTTCTGAGGGTTTCTTAGCACATTGCTATGCCATTCTAAGTGTGTTCTTGTTGTTTGCCTACTGGATCAAGTCAAAAGAGCCCATCCCCAAGTCCCTATTATATTCTGGTCTGTAGATATGGCTCGAGTTCCACTTTCAATAAATCTCTGGGATTTTTGAGCTTGTTTTATTGTCTGTCAGGTGAAAAGCTTAAGTCTGATCACTTAGAAAATTAATAGCACACTTGTCCTCAACAAGCCAAATAACTTGACATTACAAACACCACTTAGTTATCATGATATGAAGATAAAATAAAAAAATTAAAAAATTGTAATGCAAATGGTCCTGGATCTTGTTAACGTATATTGTGAATCCAGATGGCATATTTTTTTTTTGTAATAACATAGCTGTTAGGCTTCTTTCAGTAGTCATATAATAAATAATGAAATTAAATCTCACTGTATTTTGGCATACAGACAGCAGCTCCTCCTCTCTGCACCGACTTCACAATTTCCCACGATGCACTGTGCTGCAGGAGCCAGAAGTTTATGGACAGGTTGGAACACTTTCAAGCGACGCTATCCGCACAGCTCATCATTTCCTTCACAGAGCCCGAAAAAAGAGCCGAGAAACACTCAAACCACTTCAGCTGTGGAACTGCCATGAATTGTCATGAAGTGTAGTGTCTATTTATGAATGAAATAACTACTTTGGGAAAACATCAAAGTTGTTCATGATTAACATTAGAAGAGAGATAACCCTAACATACTAAACCAGTCCTTCCTAAAGTGCGGTCAGTTCTTACGCACCCTCTTTGAGGCCGAAAAACTCTTAATGTCTTCAGCAACTGCTAAAACACTCCCATGATGTGTGACAGGTGACCCAGTAAACCCTGGTGAGAAGTCAGAGGCTGTAACTCAAATCACCTCCAGACAGTTATCACAGCTCACTCATTCTGCAGTAACATTAATGAGGTCATTTCACTGTTGAAAGCTGAAACTTAACTACCATATTTTCTGGAAATAATGTCACACCTGAATATAAGTTGCATTTGGTCAAAATTGCATTGTTGAGTGGAAAAAAAACCACCAGTATGTTGCATCTGTGTATAATGGTGGGTATTAGGACCCAGGAGCAGCAGACTTCCCTTCAGCTGCTCAGCACGCGTCAAGTTGCTCCGTGAAGATTACTTCAAGATCTAGGCATCATATCACATTGCATTTGGGCTTGTTTTAATCAGAAGCATCTGCTTTAAGTAAGTTTTTCATATTCTGTTTATGTTTCATAAAAAAAGACATGACAATAAGCCACATCTGTTTATAACATATGCAACTCTCTGTTGTTGTCACGTTTATGTGTTTTGTTCATGTTTTGTGTTTATGTCTTTTATTTTGAAAGTTTAATTCCTGTTTGATTGCCATGTCATGTGATCTGTTCCCTCATGTGATCCTCTCTTGTTCCATGTGTTTTGTTCTCATTGGTTTGTGTTCATGAGTCTTGTTATCTTGTTATCAGTTCTGTTAGGTCATTGATTCATGTTTCATTGTCTTATTATTAGTTCAGTCTTGTGATTGGTTGTCTTGATTACTTGTTACCCATGTCTGTGTATTTAAACCCTCATGTTTGCCGTGGTCCTTTGTCAGGTATTGTTAATGTAACATTGTTTGGATGTCAAGTCAAGTTATGTCAAGTCAAGTTTAATTTAGTTCCTGTTTATGTTTCTGTTCACGGTTTTTGGATTTCACATTTATGAATAAACTGCACTTGGGTTCTTCTCATCGTCTTCAACTGCCTGTCATTGCCAGCATTTGTTACGGTTGTATACAAATAAACAGCTTTTAGTGAGTGAAAAAATAAGCCCGTTGAATTCTATTCATTCCTTAACTATAATGACTTTCGATCATGATATTTCCAATATTTGCAAACCTATTTGCTATGCACTAATTGTCAGTTTCACTCACTGAATGTTTTGGTAGGAGTGTGATGAAACGTCATTTTGTGGGAATTTCATTTGACAGCAGCCTAAAGTTTTTTGGCACAATACTGTTATGGTGGACAGAATACTTAAACTGGTTTGCATAAAATTATTTGTAAAGGCAAAATTAGTTCTATGACTGTTTTTTGTGTAATCATATGTGCTGCAAGTGTGCAGCAAATTTGATCGGCCGACATTACATATAAATTATGTAAATAAATAAGTTGCTTTGGACTGTAAGTTGCAGGACCTTTTGGATGATGAAAAAAATTGCGACTTACATTCTGGAAAATAAGGTAGTTGATAAAAGTAGTCCATACGACTCATGCGCTATTCCCCTTCACTGCACTGTTTAAAATTCTGCTAAACATCTCCTTTTATGTTTCACAGAAGAAAGTCAGAGGTTTGTAACAACATGAGGGCAAATGATGCCAGAATTTTCTCTTTTGGGTGAATTTGTCTGTTATCTGATTTGTGTGGCCGTCACTGATTCAAATTTGAGTAAAGTAAAAACAGTAATGTCACTCTTGCTTCATTTGGACTCCATGTGGTGGATGAGACTGTGAGCATGTGTCCTCTGAATGAACAAACACACTGTGGGGTTTTAAGAGTGTAACCACAGGATTCGTAAAGAGAGTGATTACAGCCACTGTTTTGCCAAAGTCAGAAGCGAGTGCTGGAGCCCGTTATATTGCATTCAGACTCAAAGCAGTAAACAGTCAGATGTCAATTTATATCACAAGAATATGTTTTCTAGACACATAAAAAGAAAAACAATGTAAAATCCCTAATGAACAACTGTTTTAAAGCTCATTAAGTGTTTGCCAAGGCAAGCATCACTATTACTATTGCTCATACTTATGGTTAGTGATTTGAACATCCCCTAACATTAAGGGCCCTATTTTAAGAGCACAAGCTTTATGCACAGCGCAATGCCTTAAGTCATAAGTGCAAAGTTGATGGGCATGGCCATGAAGTTTTGGTATTTTCGTGCAAGCATGCGCTAAGTCCAGATGCAAGTGGGTTTGGCGAAATCATGCACGCAATGCGCAAAAGGCTGGACTAAGTGCCATTAAATTCAGATTTCTTTTTCCGGTTATTCCAGCGTCTGCGTACAATTATATATTGTAGTACATTCCCTCAATCTTTTTTAATTAATTAAAAGAATAAAAATATGGACTTACATTCTTTTGTGCATTAACTGCATCCTTGATGAATGCCAGGCATATTTCTATGACAGTGACACATGCTTCTTTTATACGAATGGAAAATGCGATTCTCGTCAGAATTTGGATGTATGCTCCTTTAAATTATAGAGAATTTAAGTATTATTAATCATTTTCATCTACTGAAACACACATCATGGCTAGTATTAACAGTGATTGTATCGGAACGCGCTTCACTTCTAGCGGTCGATTTAGATTTTTAAAAACTAAAATAATTTATTGAAACACGAACATTTTAAACCAAATATATTTCTAAATTCAAATTACACTTCAAATGAAATGAAAATATAATCAAAATAATGAAGTGGTTAAAAAAAATCATACCAAATCCAAACATTTTACTCTTTTAAACTTTTTTAGTAAAAAAATCACAAAAAAATAAAAATAAATAAATAAATAAATAAATAAATATTACATCATAAATACAATTTTAAATATAAACATAATTATAATAATTGGAAAATAAGCCATGACCTTTAGATAGTTTAACACAATCTCATAATTATTATTTTTCTCAAAACGGCTATGTCAGGGATCTAATTTAATGTTCCACTATATTTTAAGAGTTTCGACATGAACTTTAATAACACCTGCTGGTGGAATCTCCAAACTGCAAATGCAGGAACTGAATTTAGACTCTGAGTTAAGATGTGGTATTGAAAATTCTTAGCACAATGACCAAATTCTTAGGAAAATAGCCAATTGTGCTTTGCGCCTCTTCATTTACATACAATACACCCATATTTTGCACGCCTACACCCATAGTAGCGCAAATACTCCCACCCCCCGGCTAAGACGTTGCGCATGGTGGTAGCGTGTTACACTTTGCACATTCACAAAAATAGAGCCCTATGTGTTAAACATCCTGGGCCTCGTTTCCCAATAATGATGGATCTTAGCGGTTAAGAGCGTTTTCTACAAGCGATTCTATGAACGTTCGTTATTTTTTACGTGTGTTTCCCAAAACTGCACTTAACATGAATGAGCGAGGACACGCTTTAAGTGCTACTTAAGAGAGTCGCTATCTGCGTGACAGTGCTGAAATGTGACCATTTAGTGATGCTCGTCATTGAACTTCATTATATTTGTGTATAACTTTACAATCATTTGTAATTTACCTCACTAATATTTGTTTAGAAATATTTTCTTAAATATTCAACCTACTTAACTACATATTTACATATTGTTTTACAATAATTTTGTGCATAACGATCTATTTCTTTTACACAATCTGCTTCCATAATCAGGTGTGCATGTGTAATATTTCGTTTTCACAAATTTCTCTCGATCTGAAAGCTTCCAGGTTGAAGACAGTGGAGGCCCCATGTATGATCCTGCTAATTACTAGTATTCATTGAATATTACGAGGTTCACCGTGTTATAACGCAGTGCAAAATAAGAAGACGTTTAGAAGATGCACTTTAGGGATATTCACTAATATAGCGGAGGTCTGCTCTTTACTCCCAAAATTGATAACGGTGACAGCAATGCTGCATGTGTGGTGCAACACAACTTGTAGTGCTGGCGAGTGCGCCTTTGGGTGTCAGATATGAAGAGGAGACAAGGATGATGAGCCAGTATATACTGATGATTTTCATGCAGTTATTGACTTTTTTTCTTCTCTCTCTGATTTTAACTTATACAGTTGTCTGCATCAATCATGCCACCACTTTGCTGTTACCATCTAGTCCAACTAGTCCACACAAATAACTTTATTTGTTTACTAATTAATATATTCATCCATTTATATAGACTATCTATTTTATGCATTTCATTATTATTATTATTATTATTATTATTATTAGACTTGTCTGTTAAAAGAAAAATAAATAAAACATAGGTATCCCGATATTACAATTTTAGCATAAATTGTACAGTAGCTATTGGTATTTAAATTGAATTAGGTGTAATTTCACGTTTGTCCTGCAGGTGTCTGCAAAAGGCCGAAACATACTTCACGCAAATACGCAAACGCGAGTGCTTGGCCAATGCATGGCCAACGCGTGGTCCCGCTGTACATACATTATGTGCACTCTTGCGTTGCTCTGGCGGTTACAGACCTCAGACCACAAGAGGGCAATAGATTTTTTAGGTGTGACCACGAAACCGGTGCTGCGTCCGAAACCAGGAAAATGCTGCCTTCGGACGTTGTATATGGAGGCAGGATGAAAATAAGGTGCTTTTCAAACTGTTCGGAGAACAGTTCCTTAAGAGTTCCATTCATTTAAAACAGCTGTCAGTTAAGCCATTAACTGATTAGGCAGCAAGTCAATAGCTGAGGAGTGGGGAGAGACATGGAGAAAAAAAAAGTTTGTTTGAATGGACTGGGGACAAAAAGTAATATATATTTTTCAAAAATATACAACTCAAATTGCTGCCCGAGTCTGCCATGACAGTTGTTGATTGAAAGAAGAAAATACGCTCTAGCACCCTCTGCGGCAACACTGAGAATGCTGCGCGTACTTGCATTGTGTTATGAATTGAGCGCTGACACGTTTCACAAAGCAACGACGCATGAAATCGAGCTTGCTTAGCAAGGTGCGTCTGCGTTCACGTACTTGCATAGAGTATGTTTGGTCCTTAAGTCTATGTGCTTACGCTGCTCTTAGTGCTGTACGATTACTACAGAGCACTCGTAAATCTTTGAGCATTTTTAATTACTACTTCAGTTATGATGCTTTTGGGAAATGGGCTGCAAAACTAAGATGAATCGTAAGATGGATTCTACGATCTACATAGGCTTACGATGCTTTTGGGAAACGAGGCCCTGCACCGTTTGTGATACAGACATGAATGATACCTCAAATAAATACAAAAAACCCATAGACTTACACTGAAGGAGGGAGCCTTGGTGGTGGACTCTTTTGACTTGGTGCAGTAGAAAACCACCCAGAACACCCAAGCAACCACCTTTCAGCACACTAGACACAACCTAGAACACCCTAGCATCCTGGCATCGTGAATTGCATGGGCAAACACCACTCACTTTTCTTTTTCAGATGTAAAAATCTAGTTGAGAAATACAATCTTTATTTGAACCAGTATTTTTACAGATAGCATTAATCATGATAAATGTCTGCTCTAACCCCAAGAAGCATCAAGAGCCAAGAGTATCAATTAATAACAAATAAAAACAGGGCAGAATTCAGATTAGAAACATGACAACATAACTGAAGTTACTATACTAAAAGGCAACTCTCTATGAGCACTCTACGGGGAAGGAAATGGGAAGGAAACCAAAAAAGAGGCAGGTCTCTGATAACAGAAATATAAGATGTTAAAATAAATTGAATAAATAAATCAATCAAATACATGACGTTTCCAGGGGAAATGCATCTGTACGACAGTCTGAATTAAATTCTGCATTCAAACTATTTTAAGGGTCACCTGAGCACTGACATCAGCATGAGGGAAACATGCCGTCTCCTGTGCCCTGATGTCTGTGGAAATGAGTGGACACCCAAAACCTGAGGTCAAGGTTACGACCATAAACACAGAGTGCTTGTAAAGCACACTAAAATAGCCAGCAGTTTAGTTTCTCACAGCTGGCACAAAGATGGCACTGAACATTTGTAATGGCTATGATTCTTTCATCTGGCAGATCCTGTTATTATAGAACCCACAGATGACATTTAAACGGCCGCTGTGGTGTCGTATCTGCAGCGACTGACATGTTAAAGATTACAGGAAGTACAGGAATTACATAGGAAGTTGACATGGCTGTAGAAAACATCTGTGTAGAATATTCACATACATCACACTCAGTGTGACAGTAAATGTCAAGATCTCCCTCAAGGACATTTTTTATCTAGGTTTAAATATTTAAATATTTATATAAATACATTATTTACATAAATATTACATGAATAATATTTTACACTATATGTATAATATTCTAAACAAACCTATATAAATATTATAATTAAATATTAAGACAAATGTATATATCAATATCTCATTATATTACATAACGGTATATAAGAAATAATGGTACAGTTGTTTTTGCTGGAAATTCAACGAAAACTGGTTTACATCTCAAATAACCATGTAGTTATAATGCCTTTTTGTTTTAATAATCCAGTGAATTAAATACTTTATACATGAAAGGTGCTTCATCTCATTTGATTACTCATAACAACTGAATAAGTCTGGCATCAATGCAAAAAAACTATGTGACACTTCAGCTAAAAACAAACTGATAGCTTTGAATCTAAATTCTTATGAGCCACTTGCAAAGCCAATGTAAAATAGTTATATGGCACACACCTGTGACTGCACAATTCGATATAAAAAAGTCCAGTTGCAAAGCGTTTTGGCAACTGTAAACTGAACTCTGAATGGTATTTTGTCAAACAAAGTTTGGGACATGTATCAGTGTGTATTTTCATATTACTCCCTATTTTATTCATTGCTCTCACATATAAAAGCAGTCCTGCCCACTGATAGCATCATCAAATAAAACATGTAAACACACTGACCTGCGACCACGGCTTCCCCAGAACACGCATCTGCAGACAGATGAGTAGCAGTAATGTGATGGCAGACAGCATCATGACACACACATACACACACTTTCTGTCCGACTGTGTCGTGCTCCCTCATCACAGATCAGCACAGCAGACGCATTCGCACACATTCACACGAGTAGATGTGGCTCCCAGCTGCACACACACACACACTGAGCGGAGACTGTAAACTGAGCTGATGGGGGTGGGGGTGGGAATAAAAGGAAAGGAAAAGTAGTAATTAAAGTGTGTGGGTTTTGGGGGAGCTAAAACATTGAGGTGGGAAGTTTCAGTAAATAAGAGGCACAAGTAACAAAAGTACTGTGGTGGTACCATATAGTAAAGTGATACATTTGTATTTTAATTTGACTTGTATTACCAAAGCACACATTCAAATAAACATAGTATTACCATGTTATAACATGCACTGTTATGCTGATGACATTCAAATATGTACAGCTTGTAGATCTGCTCCCACTCTCCAGACCGGTCCACTATCAACATGTGTAAATGAAATAAAAAAAAATGGCTTAACTCCAACTTCCTAAAATTGAACATGGATAAAACTGAGTTCATTATTATTGGAACACCAACACTTACGGAAAAAATTTCTTATGACATTGGTTGTGATATTGATGGCACTTTCATTAAACCATCCAACACTGTAAAAAATGTAGGTATCATCTTTGATCCCTCCCTCACTTTTGAAGCTCATATTAAATCTGTATCTAAAATTGCCTTCTTTCACCTTCGCCGCATTGCTCGCCTTCGTCCCTTTATCAGTCTCAAAGATGCTGAAACACTGGTTCATGCATTTATATCCTCACATCTTAACTATTGCAGTGCCCTCTTCATTGGTTTACCTGCTAACTCTATTGCTAGGTTGCAATATATTCAATATCCTGCAGCTAGAATTCTTACACATACCAAGCGCTCAGCTCATATAACTCCATTCCTGTTTGAACTTCACTGGTTACCAGTTTTGTTTCACATCAAATATAAACTAATCCTGCTTACATTTAAATCACTTCATGGTCTGGCACCTCACTATCTTAGTGAATTGCTTCTCCCCTGCAACCCGATCCACTCGCTTAGGTCTTCTGGGTCCGGACTCCTTTCTGTCCCTAAATCTCGCCTCTCTACTATGGGTGGCATAGTAGCACCCAATATATAGAATTCACTCCCCCTAACTCTTCGCAGCATCTCTTCTATCTCTGAGTTTAATTCTCAATATTTTTGTCTTCTCAGTATTTAACGTATTATTATTATTATTATGTTACTTGTTCAAAAACATAGTTTTACCTTGGTACCATTTCAAAAATATGGTATTACCACTGTTGACATGTCTAAGAAGCCATGGGATTACCACGGTACTATGTCCATAAAACTGTAATAATACTATGGTACCATGTCCTAAAAAACATGGAATTACTGTGGTGGTACCAAGTAAAAAAAAAACATGGTATTACTATGGCAACCTGTCCCGAATACATGGTATTACCATGGTACATGTCTAATATAACATGGTACCATGGCAAAAAGTAGTGTGTAGTCTGTGTATGGAATGGAGATGGAATGCACAAAATGGAGGAAAACATTATATATACCTGTGGAAAGAATCACACATTACAAGGATATACGTGGAACAGTTCGATTACTCTCTGTGGTTCTGTGTGTGACAGTGGAACATAGAGGCTTACGATGACTTTAACAGACAGGAAGAGACCAGCAGATTCTGTTTCTCAAGAGACGCTTCTGTAAACTGTAAAATCAGCTGACTGTTAATGAATAGATCCTTACAATAAAGACAAACAGCCTCTATGAATATAAAAATATAACTCACCCCAGACCGTTTGAGCAACAGACATGAATGAAAACCCAAATCATGTGGCTTGTTGAGAAGAGGTGTGCCATTACTTAACTTTACAAAGTGATCAGACTTAAGACTTTCACCTGGCGGATAGTAAAACTGGTGAAAAAAAAAAATCACAGATTTACACTGAAGGAGGAACACAAGCCATATCATAGAGACTCTTTTGAACTGACCAGCTAGCAACCACACATCACACCCTAGCAACTACAAAGTAACACTCTAATAACTACTCTGAAGACATTAACAACTGAATGGCAACACTCTGGCAATCACCCACAACACCCTAGCATCATTGAAGTGAGTCTTGCACAGACAAACACCACTCAAATTTTCTTCAGATAATGTAAAAATCTAGTTCTTTAAAGTTGTGGAGAGAAATTGCAATTGTTTAGTTATATCTGATAAACACAGGAGGCAAAAATAAAGCCGTATAACACAATGCACACGTTACACATGATGACAGTGCATGTGGAAGTGGTGTGATATGGCATGTGTTTAAAGGAACGTGACTCTCACCAGTGGTTTACCAGGAAACAAACCGGGAGGTCCCGAGCCCACCATCACTCATGTAAAAACACTGCGATAAGGGCCTGACTGCAATCTGCATCATCAACAGTTCAGGAGGAATCGCTTGTTACAGACGAAATTCCACTAATGTGTCAAAATACCATTCCAACATGTATTTATGCGATGGTAGAGCTCAACAATAAGGATTTTTTCTGCAGAGTTCAGATTTTTTATCTGCCCTGCTAACATTTTAACTGGCCCCACCACAAAAAAATGATAACTTTTTTAGTTTTTAGCAACAGTATTTATATGCATCAGAAAATATTTTCATCTTTGTTCATTAGCATTAAAGAGGTCATGACATACTCTTTTTTTATATATAGTTTTATTATCTTCGCTGAGGTCCACTGATAATGTTAGTAAAGTTTTTTGCACCATAACAGTCATAATTTAGTAATATGTGATCAATTTCCACCCTGTCTCTGGCCCTCTGTCTGAAACGCCGTTATCTCCTAAGCTCCACCTTAAAACTTCAACGTAAACGCCTGCTGTTATGATTGGCTAACATCATGCAGCCCCTCGAATACACAGCCATATTTATTTGAAACTCAATCAGAAGAGAATAAACAAGCTCCACAACATTATAAAACTACATTTGTTGCATATAAATTCGCAACTTGGATGGAAACATATCTGTTGTTGAGCCCTGGATGGGAACAATGTCAGACGGCTGCAGCAGTGTGTATTTGCGTTTGTAATGATCAAATATCTCTCATTTACTGCTCCTGTATGTGCTGCATATCATCAGTGAATGGCTCAGCAATAAATATAGCTAAATGCAAGAAACAGGCGTTGACGAGCGGAACTAACAGCAAGTTGAAATCACATTATATTTTGCTGGGCGCAGAAAGACTGTTTGTTTTGTCTCAGTATGAAGGGTTAACAAGTTGAACATCACCCTTGTGAGATGATGTTTAAGACCCCCTGGTATCTGATGGTCACTCTATGAGAATGAAACATGACCTCATGATACAAAAAGATAAACACAATTCATCCACAGTGGCGGCTCGGGGGCTTAGGGGTTGGTGGTTGTGCTGGGGCCAGTTGAGGGGCAATCACATTAAATGCGTTTGTAATGATCAAATCTCTCTCATTTACTGCTCCTGTATGTGCTGCATATCATCAGTGAATGGCTCAGCAATAAATATAGCTAAATGCAAGAAACAGGCTTTGACGAGCGGAACTAACAGCGAGTTGAATTCACATTATATTTTGCTGGGCACAGAAAGACTGTTTGTTTTGTCTGAGTATGAAGGGTTAACAAGTTGAACATCACCCTTGTGAGATGACATTTAAGACCCCCTGGTATCTGATGGTCACTCTATGAGAATGAAACATGACCTTATGACACAGAAAGATAAACAAAATTCATCCACAGTGGCAGATTGGGGGCTTAGGGGGTGGTGGTTGTACTGGGGCCAGTTGAGGGGCAATCGCATTAAACCATTAATGTAAATGTTCTAAGTACAAGTGTAAAACATTTCATGCCATTTAAAAAAAACCTTAATACAATGTGGGGGTTTGGCCACAAACTGTACTGTATGTTTGCCATGTTATTCTTTAGAATGGCAAATGCAGTAAAATGATACATTACAAAAACTAAAAAATGGTTTGATTATATCAGCATTGTGCAACGCAAAACATAAAATTAATGATGGTGACTGTTTGACAAAAAGTACTTTGTAGTATTATGGAAGAATAAGTGAAAGCACTACTTATAAAAAAAAAAAAAATCAGTCACTTAAACTGCCTTGCAAAAACTTGACTAATTAAAAGAATCTGGTGTTTATTACACACCTCTCTGGAATACTTGATTCTGAAATTCTCTAATAATGCTGTCAGAGAATGTGTGAGGAATGAGGACCCAAATGCAGGAATGAGTGAAAAATAAAATATTTTATAAAACCACTGAAAACAGAACGGGTAACAAAACTCTCACGGGGGAGAGAAAACAAATCAAAACAAACTAGAATAAGGATAATAACTAGGACCGACCGGGAACAGGAACAGACTGACTACTAACAAAACTCACAAAATGATCTGACAAATACAAGAGGGCACAAAATATAGAGGCAAAGCACATGAGGAACAGGTGAAGGCAATTAACATGACAATGACTAAACGAGGGAGAGTGCTGAGGGTGACGAGGAGGCGGGGTCAGGGAAGCACATGGCTAAGACAAACACAGACACAGCTAATTACACACACACACACACAGACAAAGAAGAATCATGACAGTACAACCCCAGGTCAGACCTAGCAGGGACCCCGAAGAGCTGGACATCCTGGGCAGGGGCTCCAGAGGACTGGACAGACTTGGCAGGAACCCCAGAGAGCTGGACAGACCGGGCGCTGGTGGTCGGAGGGGGCTGAGAAGACTGGTGGTTAGTGGCCGCTGAGCTGAGGGTGTGGTTTGTGGTGGCTGCTGGGCAGATGGTGAGGTCATTCACAGCCGCTGAGTTGGACAGGGTTCGACAGGATGTTGGCGGGTTCTGGCATGGGGTTAGACTGGACCGCTGGGCAGAGGTCAGGTTGGACAGTGACCGTGGGCTAAGGACCAGTCTGGGTGGCGACTGCAGGGTACCGAACAGTCTGGGTGGTGGCAATAGGGAACTGGTCATGGTCAGACAGAGCACCTGGCTCCTCCGCCTCCTGGCAGTCCGCAGTGGACAGAGCAAGCTGGTCTTTGCCGGCCGCAGGAGGCTGGGCAGATGATGACAGCTGGTGACTGGACAGGCTCATCAACGGCCACGGGGAACTGGACAGGCTCGTTGAGGCCATGGGGAACTGGACAGACTCAGTGACTACAGGGAACTGGACAAGCTCGTCGCCGGCAACAGGGAACAGGACAGACTCGTCAACGGCCTCAGGGAACTGGACAGAATCGATGACCACAGGGAACCGGACAGGCTCGTCGACGGCCACCGTGGTTGGGAGTGCTGGCAGCGACTGGGGAATGGCCTCCGAGGCCATGAGCACTGGCAGTGACTGGGGAACGGCCTCCATGGCCGGGAATGCTGGCAGCGACTGGGGAACGACCTCCATGGCCAGGAACGCTGGCAGCAACTGGGGATCGGGCCCTTACTCGGCTTCCTTCTCCTGGCAGTCAGCAGCGGCCTTCTCCGCCTCCTGGTGGTCAGCAGCAGCCTCCTGGCGGTCAGCAGCGGCCTCCTGGCGGTCAGCAACAGACGTCCACTGCCAATAAGGGAGTTTCGTTGAACTCGGGCTGGGACGAAGGCTGAGATAAACTCATCCCATTTTATGGCCAATGTGATTTTAGCGGCAAGGCTTCCCCCTTCACCCATCTCTGGGACACAAGACCTGATGGGCTCATTCAAACCAGCCCTAAACAACTGAATAAGGCAGGCCTGATTGTGACCCAGACCAGAGGACAGCACCAAAAACTCCAATGCATACCCCCTCACTGACTTGTTCTCCTGTCGGAATTTGAAGAGTTTCCTGGCCTGCTTGACTCGTCGTGTGGGAAGTAGGGGACAAAAAGAAAAACTCATTCCTGCTGGGTCAATGTTGGTCAGATCGTTATGTCAGAGAATGTGTCAGGAATGAGGACCCAAATGCAGGAATGAGTGAAAAATAAAATATATTTTATTAAACAACTGAAAACAGAACAGGTAACACAAAACTCTCACAGGGGAGAGAAAACAAATCTAGAATAAGGATAATAACTGGGACCAACCGGGAACAAGAACAAGACAGGTACAGGAACAGGCTGACTACTAACAAAACTCACAAAATGATCTGACAAATTCAAGAGGGAAGAGGGCACAATATATAGCGGCAAAGTACATGAGGAACAGGTGAAGGCAATTAACATGACAAGGACTAAATGAGGGAGAGTGATGAGGGTAATGAGGAGGCAAGGTCAGAGAAGCACGTGGCTAAGACAAACAAGGACACAGCCAATTACTCATACACGTGACAAACACACACAAACAGAAAACAGACAGGGACAGAAGGGCAGACAAGGAAGTATCATGACAAATGCATGTTTCTCAATGCTAAGAATGCAGAAAACATACTTGTATTCTTATGAAGACCAGACTTGCCAAGCTACATTGGAAGAACGAACTCGGAAGGAAAGGAGGACGTACAATGCATACATTGCGAACTTTGAGATGTGCTCAGTCTTTGAGACAGCACATTAGTAGCCAGTGAGAGAACTACTGGCATTATCACACACCAGTGTAAGCATTATTTTTTTGCAGTACTAATGACACGTTGAACGAATCAAGTCTGTTAACACTTGTTTCCATGTGTTTTTTTACTTTATTCAAGTGATGCCCAGCAAAACAACAAATGTTGACCTGGTATGACGACTGTCACGGGCTTACAGTGGGAAACTCTTGAGGGAAAACATGATATGTCCTTCGTCTGCCATTGTAGTGCCGCTATAACTTCTGGGACTTCATATGGGTTCTTGCGCACAAGTCACCATTCGATGCATCCTTGACATTCAGTCTGATTGAGAACACATCCGGGTAATTTTATGCTTTCTCTGTACTTGCATTCTAGATAACTTCTATTAGAATTGAACTTCGGCAGTGGATGATGACACTGAAATAGTTTACGAGAACGTAAGATCACATAAGAACACACATTGAGAAACAGCCATTGACTGGCTACTTGTACACTTGTTGACACTAAGAGCTGCCCATGCAAATGCATTCTCTTCTTTCTCTGTATAATGCTGGGATTTTCCGCTGGGATTTCCAGAGGTTTTTCATCACACTCATGTTCATTCTTTCTCAACCCATAGCTAGTCTCACTGATGTCTCACAAGAATTTGAAGACTATTTTTCTATCTTTTATACTGCATTCATTCACAACATGTTTTCTTAATTCACATTAAGAAAACATCTAGAACTAATCTACCTCACTAATCAACTCTGTGTGGTTGTTGGACTAGTCGACTAGCCATCCAATGTGACCCATCCCTATTATTAACTAGTTTTATGGTCCTTTTTTGTCCTTTTTGGAGCTTCATAGCCCCCGGTCATTGTCTGCTTTCATTGTATGGAAAAGAGCAGTGTGAACATCCAGTTAAACATCTTCTTTTTGTGTTTCACAAAAGAAATAAAGTCATACAGGTTTGGCATGACATGACAGTGAGTAAATGATGACAGCATTTTCATTTGTGGGTGAACTTCTGCATTAAAGAAATCCATCGGGTCTACACACACACACACACACACACACACACACACAGTTCTCTGGCTTTTAGCAACAGTTCTGCTCTCAGTGGAATTCTCTTTATAAAGGCTCTTTCTTTTCTCCAGTGTGTGAAATGGTGAAAATTTCTCGTAGGCTTTTCTACAACTGCTGTTTCTCTGGACTCTTTCTGTTGTACTGAGTCTCAGATGAGGCTTAACTCATCCCGACAGAGCTACAGGAGTGAAATATCAGCTAGGCCGATTAATCAGCCAATATCTTGCCATTTTTTTGATTATCAGCCGATAACTGCGCCTGTTTATCTGACCTACAGATTTGGTTGTTTCTCTTTGTGTGAGTTCCAAATAAACAGTATACTCATAGTGTTATACACATCCCAAGCACTTTATTAGGAACACTACAGTCCAAATAATGTGCCTGATGTGGTCTTCTGCTGTTGTAGCCCATCCGCCTCAAGGTTCGACATGTTGTGCATTCTGAAATGCTATTCTGCTCACTACAATTGTACAGAGTGGTTATCTGAGTTACCATAGCCTTTCTGTCAGCTTGAACCAGTCTGGGCATTCTCCGTTGACCTCTCTCATCAACAAGGCGTTTCCATCCGCAGAACTGCCGCTCACTGGATGTTTTTGTTTTTGGCAACATTCTGAGTAAACTCTAGAGACTGTTGTGCGTGGAAATCCCAGAGATCAGCAGTTACAGAAATACTCAAACCAGCCCATCTGGCACCAACAATCAAGTCATGCTCGAAATCACTGAGATCACATTTTTTCCCCATTCTGATGGTTGATGACCCGTACCTGCATGATTTTATGCATTGCACTGCTGCCGCACCATTAGCTGATTAGATAATGGCATGAACTGATAGGTGTACAGGTCTTCCTAATAAAGTGTTCAGTGAATGTATTTGTTTTATATTAAAAAAAAATACACACCGTTCTCAATTTTAGTGAATATTTATAGATATTGTGTAAAATAAGTGTAAATTAAATTTGATCAATTTGGTGTACATCTCATTTTCACTGTTTTGGCATTATATCGAGCAATGGAATCAATAAAACCTGTCTGGTCGACCACTAATTATCATCTTATCAGACTGAGTTTCAGATGCACAATTCATGATTCTCAATAATTCAGTAATTGGCTTGGAAATGTCACCCTATACGCAACCCAAACTCTACCAGTCTTTCTGCCAACATACAGCATCTACAGTACTTGTCAAAGTTAATAACGTGCAATTTATGTCTGCAATATTCATAATCAGCACGTCTTCCTCATTAGCCCAGGATGAGAAGTTAAAGCACTGGATCTGTCAGACTGATCTCCAAGAGCTTTCTGAAGAATTAGAACCATCTGAAAGAGAATCACTTCAATCCCCAAACTACCTACAGGGACAGAATCAAACTACTGCAGAGTCATTACCCTTTACAGTTGCATTTCTAAACTCAGGCGACATGGCCACATGTTGGCAATCACTCTGGCGTCACATCTGTAGCTTGTTATTTCGCTGTCTGTGTTCCATTTTGTTTCTGCAGGATTTGTTGAAGGGACATGCCTGAAAAACACAGCTGGACGACAGCGAGATTTTCAGAGAACTGAGACCGTGTCTGATTCCCTCACAAACACAGAAGATCCACAAACCCAGACAGTCAGCAACACTTGCATGCCAGAGAGCCTTTACACACAGGATGTGGCATGGCACTGTCAACCCTGAGCAATTAAAGCATATCAGACTAACAGAAAGATCAACGTTCTCCTGGAAAGGATTCAACATTCATTCTTCAGCAACACAAGTGCTTCAGTATTTGATGATGATAAAGGGCGAGAATGTCTCTCGACTAGAAACCTAAACTAGGTTCTTACAGACAGTAGGTTCAAACCCAGAGAGTGGCGAACCATGAACTGAAGACTCAGATAGACAGATCGTCACTGTAATCTTGAAAAAGTCTCTAAAGCCCAAACAGCTGCAGAATAAAAAGCTAATTGACAAGAAACAATGTGGTACAAAACTGTACAATGGAACGATTACAGAAATCACCATCCTCTACTGCCTCCAACTGGTCAAAAGCAGGACTGCACTGTTTGTACTGTGCAGTAAGTACTTAAAGTCGTTTGTGAAAACTATACAGCATGCAGTGATAATCAGCAATATAATATATCATCACATGACTTCACTATGTTGCATATGCAGTTGAATGAGTGGTGTCCAGTTACCTTGTTTCATGCATTATTTTGCATGTAATGGAAATGGAAGGTTATACTGCGCACAGTATACATACTGCATACTGAAAAATAACCTTAAAATCAAAAAGGCGATTGGCTCTTTTTACTGAAAGGTGGGACTTCCATTCCTATAGAGTGCAACAGTCTGGTTCCAAAAGTAAAAATCCCATTCATTTTTTCTATACCTTATAAACCTTTAGAGCAGGGGTCGGCAACCTTTTTGACATGGAGTGGCATTTTCTATTTTCCTGGTCAATGGCAAACAAACAAAACCAAAAAAAGAACCATACAAATGTATGCGATTTTCCAAAGTAGGAGTCCTATTTTGCATTCTTCTAATTTAATCGTTCATTTTTTCATTACAAATGATATTATCAGCATTTTGAGTGAAAATGTAGTGCAAAACCCGATGATTATGATATAATCATGATCCTGCATGTGAATTTTCACAGAGCATCTTAAGTGCTTTAATGGAAGAAAACCTGTCCTTTTGTACAAAATGAGTTAACACAGTTAATGTCCCAAATTTGCTTATCTGATTACTGATCACGAAATTTCGTGGAATCTTAAATATTTCTTAAATTATGTCATACTACATTTACTACATCACACAGAGCTGGGTAATCACTAGCATGCAAGCAACAGCGAGGATTCTCAAGGATTAATAGTGGTGTTTTCCTTATTACATCACATGTTGTTCTGAAAGCATTAAGAAACAAATGTAACAAGGAATGAAGGCTGTCATCAGTGCAGCCTGACCAAAGCAAAGCGGGCTCGTTTACTTGTGCGATTAACCGAAAGTGAAACGCTGCCAGTTCATGATGCGCAAATGGCTTGCACGCACTGCACGAGTCTGTTGGGTATACTGCAGTCTCGTCACATTTTAACTTTTTGTTTAGTCTCCCATTCAGCTCATGAAAACACGCTGCATGATCATGAGGAAGGATCACATCAAGATGTAGATTGGAATGCAGGTGCAGAATTTATATAAATAAAATAGTCTTACTCCTCTCTCGCCGTTGTTGGCATGCCACTGATTACCCCTCCGTGTGCCAATGCAGGCACGTGTGCCATAGGTTGCTGACCCCTGCTTTTGAGACAGACCTACCATGAGCTCCAAGGTTGTTTATCGATGGTACAGTATATGCTTCCGTTGAAGCCATCAGTCTGCATTATTTCAACATCACTGTTTTAAAATCGTGTTTAATTGTGAAATTCCTGCTGATCAACTACACTACCCATGATCCAGCAGACAGAGATCAACCAATCAGAGAACTACGGCCAACTAAGCCTGTGAAACATGTCCAGCAGCGACCGTCCACTTCCTTGAAGCATTGTGAATGATGCAGTCGAGTCGATCTAAATTATATAGTTTCTATACTTATAATCAACAACCTAAAATCCATAGTTTTATACATATCCATAGTTTTTATTCATTTTATTCTACATGGGATTGTAGTTCGTGCCCTCATGAAAGACGTTAAGTACACAGTCTTGTAACTTCGGGCACTTCTTGTCCTCTATAGCCGCCATATTGAGCAAAGTGTTTTCTCCCAATAATTTCTCCACAAGTGATCCGTCTCCTCCACTTTGTGCTGTCTCTGATTGCATCCATCCAAAGAATACATTATGAAAACATAATAAAAAAATGACAAATCAAAGCAGTAAACAAAAATATTCTGTCAGTGGATCTGATCACACAATTCCTACCTGACACTTTCCCTTCACACACACAGACGTGTCGTTTGGCCCACACGGAGTTCCATCGATGACTTGATCTGCCTGGCGTACATAGAATCTGAATCCGATGGCACGGCAGTTGAGTTCACACCGCTGTTCCCCAGAAACTGCGCAAAAATACACAGATCATGTGACTGATCGAACTCCATAGTGATTTATAAAGCCCACTCATTCAATGTAAGTCTATGGGATTTTTCCACCCATTTATACCATTGTAAAGTAAAAGCACACCTTTCCTCAACAAGCCACATGATTTGAGGTGTCATTCGTGTCTGTGCAGGATGAATAACACACATTTAAGTTTAATATTTCGGGTCTGGGGTTTGTTCAAATCACTGTGAGCAATAGTAATAGTGATGCCTGAATGAGCTAACCTTACTAATAAAACACAAAATCAGAGACATTATTAACAGTGACCACAAGATGACGCTAAAGACACAAGATGAAAGTGAAATACGAAAAAATTTAGTTCATTTTAAAAACTCCTCTACAGATCATTTACATCTTCCTGCTCTGTGTTGAAAAGAAAGATGTGTTTGTAAGAATGCAGGTACAATGCAAAAACTTTGCCATCACATCATTCTTTCTGGACAGATTAGCTCATCTAGAGCCGGAGGGTAGAATAATTTTCTACACAAATTATAATAGTAAGCAAACATTAAATAAAATACTGGCACAATTTCACTGTCAATAAACCACACTAGATCAGATGTGAGGAAAACAATATTCCACATGACCTGACATGTACAAAAATCCACAGTAGAATAAACTAACCAGTAACTCTTTCAAATATTAGCCATTTCAAATGAAATGCAACATGATCATTACAGTTGATCATTACAGTTACAGCTAATTGACAACACAAACTTGTCCGTCTCTTTCAGTTTGTTTTGTCTTCAGGGCCAAACCTGAAATATTTCTGACAATAACCTCATCATTTCCTTTAGTCTATATAACATTCATACTCATTTCACACTCAGATGAAGAGTTTGTGAGTTTAAGTCATTAACTAAAAAGCATTTGCCCTGGAATCTCACCGTCGTTAAAAGGTTCCCATTTGTAGAGTCGACCCATGAATGGCTGCGTGTTAAAAGTGGAGCACTGCAGATTTCTGATTGGTCTGCTCAGTGACGGACATGTCTGTGAATTAACACACACTACTTTTAGAGATGTTTCACCAAATTACACTGCAAAAATGATGTTCTTACTCAGAGTCTTTGTCTTGTTTTCAAGTAAAATGATCTAAACATCCTTAAAATAAGATACATTTACTTGAGAAGCAAAATAATATAAGATAATAAACAAAGCTTAAAACAAGAAAGAAAGAAAAACTATTTTCAGAGATATATAGCCTTGTCTTTCTTTAAATTAAGTTGATTTTTCTTACCTCATTGATAAATAATTTTTTCTTGTTTCAAGCTTAAATTTAGATTTATCTGAAAATAAGACTAAATACAGCTGAAGTCAGAAGTTTACATTCACTTAGGTAGTCATTAAAAAGTCATTAAAACTCATTTTTAACCACTCCGCAGATTTCATATTAGCAAACTATAGTTTTGGCAAGTCGTTTAGGACATCTACTTTGTGCATGACATGAGTAATTTTTTCAACAATTGTTTACAGACAGATTGTTTCATTTTTAATTGACTAAATCACAATTCTAGTGGGTCAGAAGTTTACATTCACTAAGT
The DNA here is from genome assembly GCF_019703515.2 of Myxocyprinus asiaticus. Lineage (NCBI taxonomy): Eukaryota > Metazoa > Chordata > Actinopteri > Cypriniformes > Catostomidae > Myxocyprinus > Myxocyprinus asiaticus. The sequence goes on from NC_059361.1 coordinate 33,349,230, forward strand.
TAACTGTGCCTTTAAGCAGCTTGAAAAATTCCAGAAAATGATGTCAAGCCTTTAGACAATTAGCCAGTTAGCTTCTGATATGAGATGTACTGAATTGGAGGTGTACCTGTGGATGTATTTTAAGGCCTACCTTCAAACTCAGTGCCTCTTTTCTTGACATCATGGGGAAATCAAAAGAAAGACCTCAGAAAAAAATTATGGACCTCCACAAGTCTGTTTCATCCTTGGGAGCAATTTCCAAATGCCTGAAGGTACCACGTTCATCTGTACAAACAATAGTACGCAAGTATAAACACCATGGGACCACGCAGCCATCATACCGATCAGGAAGGAGACACATTCTGTTTCCTAGAGATGAACGTAGTTTGGTGCGAAAAGTGCAAATCAGTCCCAGAACAACAGCAAAGGACCTTGTGAAGATGCTGGAGGAAACAGGTAGACAAGTATCTATATCCACAGTAAAACGAGTCCTATATCGACATAACCTGAAAGGCTGCTCAGCAAGGAAGAAGCCACTGCTCCAAAACCACCATAAAAAAGCCAGACTACAGTTTGCAAGTGCACATGGGGACAAAGATATTACTTTGTGGAGAACTGTCCTCTGGTCTGATGAAACAAAAATGTAACTGTGTGGCCAAAATGACCATCGTTATGTTTAGAGGAAAAAGGGTGAGGCTTGCAAGCCTAAGAACACCATCCCAACCGTGAAGCATGGGGGTGGCAGCATCATGTTGTGGGGGTGCTTTACTGCAGGAGGGACTGGTGCACTTCACAAAATAGATGGCATCATGAGGAAGGAAAATTATGTGGATATATTGAAGCAACATCTCAAAGTTTGGTCGTAAATGGGTCTTCCAAATGGACAATGACCCCAAGCATACCTCCAAAGTTGTGGCAAAATGGCTTAAGGACAACAAAGTCAAGGTATTGGAGTGGCCATCACAAAGCCCTGACCTCAATCTGATAGAAAATTTGTGTGCAGAACTGAAAAAGCATGTGCGAGCAAGGAAGCCCACAAACCTGACTCAGTTACACCAGTTCTGTCTGGAGGAATGGGCCAAAATTCCAGCAACTTATTGTGAGAAGCTTGTGGAAGACTACCCAAAACGTTTGACCCAAGTTAAACAATTTAAAGGCAATGCTACCAAATACTAACAAAGTGTATGTAAACTTCTGACCCACTGGGAATGTGATGAAAGAAATAAAAGCTGAAATAAATAATTCTCTCTACTATTATTCTAACATTTCACATTCTTAAAATAAAGTAGTGATCCTAACTGACCTAAGACAGGGAATGTTTTCTATGATAAAATGTCAGGAATTGTGAAAAACTGAGATTAAATGTATTTGGCTAAGGTGTATGTACACTTCTGAACTGTATCTTAAATCATTCTGCTTCTCAAGTAAATGCACCTTGTTTTAATTATGATTTTACAGGAAAACAAGACTAAAATAATAATTAAAAAATAATAATTTTTTCAGAGAAAATGCTAAAATTGAAGAGTCTATAAATCTAGAGTTCATTTCACTGTTCACATTTAGATGCAAAAAGAACAGTAAAGGTTCTGAGATTTTACCACAGTGTTGCAGATTTTGTGCTGGTTTGGTGTGCCGGGGCAGGAGTTGTTTGGTAGCAGGTTGTATGGTCTGGTTTGCACTGGTGCTGATGTGCCCGCTGTGTTCCACTGCAGCTGGTTGTGGTGGGTGGAACCAGGCTGCTGTACAGGTGCCCAGACAGGGCGCTGGCGGACATTTTGGTGGGTGTTTCTGTGATGTGTCCTGTAGCTCTGGTGCGGGTAATTTGATGCAGATCGTCTCTGTCTGTGATGGGATGTTTGGCCAGAGTCTTTCTGTAAAGGAGTTATGTATGGAATTCTGCCATATCCGTACATTCCTGGATTGATACGGTTACTGTTTGTTCTCCTTTGACAGATCAAGAAAACAGAATAACTTTCAGATTATTCTGAAACTGAAATCAATTCTTAAACTGACAATCAGCTTGTGTTGCTTCAATGGATGTGATATAGAGCTCTATTTTCATAAGCATTCAAAGCACAGCACAAAGACCGTGCGCTACGTCTTATTCGATTTTCGTGAGAGCGCTAATTCTAAGCGCAAATTTCAAGCCAGCGCAAAGCACAAGTGGCCGTTGGTGGGAGTGTTTGCGCTATCTGTGGGTGTATGCGTGAAACTGTGGGTGTAGTGTATGTAAATGAAGTGGAGCAAAGCACAATTTGCAATTTTCCTGAGAAATAGGTCATTGCACTAAGAAGATTCAAAAGAACATCTGTTTGCAGCGCAAAGTCTGAACTCAGTTCCTGCATTTGTAGTTTGGAGATTCCACCAGCAGTAATAAAGTGCATGTCCAAACTCTAAAAATACATTGGAACATCATGACAATTTCCATGACGATCACTGTTGTAGCCGTTTTATGACATTTTATTTAATGAGATTTGTGTTAAACTATCTTTAGGTCATGGTTTATTTTTCAAGTATTTTTATTACTATGTTTATACTGACAATTGTATTTATGACCTAATTTATATTGGTTTTTTTCCATCTGTTGTCATAGAGTGATTTTTAAGTTACTGCAAAAGGGGCCAGTGGAAAAAGTCGATGAGAATAAAATGTTTGTAATTGGTTATGATATTTTTGACCACTTTGTTATTTTGATTATATTTTCATTTCTTTTGTGTAGTGTAATTTAAATTTAGTTTAATTGGTTTAATTTTTTCTAAATCAAAATCGACCAATAGAAGTGAAGTGTGTTCCGATACAATCACTGTTAATACTAGCCATGATTTGTGTGTCAGTAGATGAAAATGATTAATAATACTTAAATTCTCTATAGTTTAACAGAACCTACATCCAAATCCTGAACCACATTTTCCATGCATATAAAAGGAGCATCTGATATTCAACAAGGATGCAGTTAATGCACAAAAGAATGTAAGTCGATATTTCTATCCTTCTAATTCAGTGCATACGGTCCATTTACACTACCAACTTCTTATGTATGTGTTGTCTTTGTTTATATCGCTCATGCTTGAGGGAATGGACTATATAATAAGACGTAGATGCTGCAATAACCAGAGAAGAACCTCAGAATGAATTGCACTTGACACAGCCCATTAGCGCCTTCCACATGCAATTTCACCAATCCCACTTGCGCCTAGACTTAGTGCATGCTTGCATGAAAGTACCAAAACTTCATGGCCATGACCATTGACTTTGCGCTTATGACTTATGGCATAGCGCTGCGCTTAGCACTAGTGCTCTTAAAATAGGGCCCGTAATGTCTGTATGTTAAAGGCTGAATGATTTAAAGATTAAGTGTGTTACTTGGTTTGTTTTAGTGTCTGAAGCAAGTTGCAAGAATTCTTGCATTCGTGAATGCTCAAACTAATGATCCCATAGTTTAAAGTGAACTGAACTGAGACCATCTTAGGTACAGATCATCTGAATACAGTTTGCTTTGCTTTAAGTCTACAATAAAGTTAACTTATGACATGCATTGTGAATGCAATACATGCAAGGTTCACTTTTTTTGCATAATTCCATATATTTTTGGCCATTACAAGATACTATTCTGCAAAAAGCTGATGATGTCACAAAATAACTCAGACACTACAGAATTAATATATATGAGTGAATATTAAATGTGACAAAATAACACAAAAAACAAATGAGGATGATGAAGATGATGTCAAACCTCTGTCCATATCTGCTCACACTCAGCTGTCTATGATCTGCTCGTGTAGAAGGGTCTGAGCCCGTGTTCTCCACTGCTGTGTGTCTGTGTGGTGGTACTGATATGTCACGGCCCAACTCATGGGTCTCCACCTGTCTCGGGGGAGCTACCGGAGACTGAGAACTGTAGCGAGGCAGACAGGCTCTAGTCTGTTCCTGAACCCCTCCACCACAGGAGCGCGAGCACTCCCCCCATGGCCCCCAAGAGCCCCATGAACCGGACAGGGCAACGTCAGAACCTCTCTGCTGGGTGTCCACTTCAGACTGGATTTGTGGTGATATGAAGATGATTATGGCACATAAAGAGGTAATAAATATGACACAGTTTGATCGTAAAAGCAGAAAACCACTAAGAAACATGAGACACCCAATATCAACAACATCATCTGATATTTGTTTATTCAACTAAAGCAGTGGTTCTCAACCTTTTTTTGATGAACGCCCCCCTAATTCATGACCTCACCCAGCCAGACTAAAAAAAATTATCTTTGTCTTACCTTCCTATGGATTTCAGCGCAATGACATGTAAAGTTCAGCCACAGGACAGCTATTACCACAGCGACACTACAAGTAAAAGATTGTTCTAGATTACAGCATTTACACTAATGCCCTCATGAGCAAAATGCACATACACTACATATAAAATAACCATGAAATAAGAAATGTGGTGGCCGTACCATGGTCCAGTGATTGTATCAGTCAGTAACAACATGATACTTTAATACATGGAACGGAACATGATATACCATATTCATCTCACCTGATGTTCGCAGTTTTTCTCATACTGAAAACTGTGGAGAAACAGACACCTGTGTGAGTATCACAAGTCACTCACATTCAAACACATGTTCTCACACACCTCATCCTGTCACATGTGTGATTATAGTCTGTCTTTAGCACTGGACCTGTTAAATATATGGATATGCAACCAGATCCAATATGTAACAATTAAAAACAATGAAGTGTCATGAAGCAGGCCACAGGAATGTATAATGAGATATTAAATGAAGATTTGTGTTAAAGTACTGAGATATTAAAGGGAGAGTTCACCCAAAATTATTTTCTCACCCTCATGCCAATCCAGATGTGTATGACTTTCTTCTGCTTAACACAAGTGAAGATTTTTAGAAGAATATCTCTGCTCTGTTGGTCCATACAATGCAAGTGAATGGTGACCAGAACTTTGAAGCTCCAAAAAGCACATAAAGGCATCATAAAATGAATCCATCCTTCAGTGGTTTAATCCATGTCTTCTGAAGCGATCCAATTGGTTTTGGGTGAGACCAGGACAAATGTAATTAATTTTTCACCATAAATCTTGACAGCAGTCTCCTTGGCGATCATGATTTCAAGCTCAATTACACTTCCTAGCACCATCTAGCACTCCGCGCATTCATCAAGCACTAGGAAGGGTTATCGAGCTTGAAATCATGATGGTGCCTAGAGAATGCAACTGTAATGATTAGATCACTTCTGAAGACATGGATTAAACCACTGGAGTCTTATGGATTACTTTTATGCTACCTTTATGTGCTTTATGGAGCTTCGAAGTTCTGGCCACCATTTACTTGCATTGTATGAACCAACAGAGCTGAAATATTCTTCTAGCAATCTTCATTTGTGTTCAGCAGAAGACAGAAAGTCATACACATCTGGGATGGCATTAGGGTGAATAAATGACTGAATAGTTTTGGGTGAACTATCCCTTTAAGTCTTGAGTTATAGTGTTACATTAAACAAAAAGCAGTGTCACTAACATCAAAGTACCATATAATACCATGGTTTTCTCTTAAGTGCACTAGACTAGAGTACCATGGTATTATTTTCTGATACCATCATCATGGTATGATTATGGTACTATTTTGAGGCTAATTAAAGTGACTGACAAAATTTGAGATTTTTTTTCAGTAGTCAAATGTTCAATCTGAATGCAAAAATATCAAAAAATATCTTCCACTGTCTAACAAGAAGTTTATTTCAATGAAGTGTAACCTCTGATAGTCCACTTACAAAAAAATTACTGTGGCAATACCATGGCACACTGATGGTATCAGATTGTAATATCATGGTCATTTGATATATACCATGGTACTTAAAGATTATCATGGTTCTCAAATGTACTTAGTAGAATACTATACTATGACCATAGATAGATAGAGAGAGAGAGAGAGAGAGAGAGAGAGAGAGAGAGAGAGAGAGAGAGAGAGAGAGAGAGAGAGAGAGAGATAATAGTGTAGTAATAAGATAGATACCCGTTGAGCTCCAGCTGTTTTAATGGTGAAAGTGTTGACGGATTCTGACGCGCGTTTAAAAATCCAACAGCCGAAGTGTTTCTTGTAATCCATAATAAACGTCATTAATGACTTTCAAAGGTTTAAAAGGTTTTCTACACGCAGAGAAGCCATTTCCACTCTTGAAAACGTGTTTCCCCGTCAGACATATGAGGCAAGTGTTCAAAAGTGGAGCGCTCACTCACAACAGTAATGTCCAGCAGAGAGGGAGAGAGAGAAACAGCGCCACCTGCTGCAGTAAAGTGGAGGCGCTCAACGAAGTTGAAATACTGGATACTGTAACTTTACACAGACAGGGTTAATAAGCGATTTTATCCCACTAGAGTCATGTTTACAGGTATTATGTTTTAGTATTGAGGCTATACTTTTGAAACAGTGTGTAGTTAATGTATTGGACCCATTCACTTTAATTATGTGCTTTTTCTTTTTTTTTTTTTTAGAAAAACATTATACCCCAAACACTGTCAATAGAGTTTAACTTATATTAAACCAGAAACATTCCTTGTAAGAATAAATATCTGTGAATTTATATTAGGTCTCAAATCAGTCCTGGTTTTGGTGGCAATACATGCTTTCACTTCATTCTCAAAAGTTTGTACAAAATATTCAACTCTATCATCTCCACTCTTCTCACGTTCATACTTCTGACCCATGATTGATATTCAGCAAAGTGCCCCAAAACTCTTTTGATTCCCCTCACTGTCTGAGAAACAGATCAATATGTAAGTCCTTTTTTACTATAAATCTCCATTTTCATTTTAACATTCTTCTTCCTTTGTTTTAGGCGATTCGCATTCTTTGTGCATATCACCACCTAATGGACAGGGAGGAAAATTTATAGGAAAAAAAGCACTTAAATACTGATCTGTTCCTCACACACCTATCATATCGCTTCAGAAGACATGGTTTAAACCACTGGAGTCATGTGGATTATTTTTATGCTGCCTTTATGTGCTTTCTGGACCTTCAAAGTTCTGGCCACCATTCACTTGCATTGTATGGACCAACAGAGCTGAAATATTCTTCTACAAATCTTAATTTGTGTTCAGCAGAAGAGAGAAAGTCATACACATCTGGATTGGCATGAGGGTAAATGATGAGAGAATTTTCATTTTTGGGCGAACTATCCCTTTACTGTAATAGTAGGGCATGTTGTCACACGGAAACCTGCTGTTAATGTTATAATGTGCTGTGTGATTACACTTTGCCTGTTGCAAAATAGTCTCAGACATGCTTCTCTTTTGCCCTCAAAACAGATTTAATACATGAGAACATCAGTCTCTTCTAGTCTCTTCTATTGTCATTTAATCTGCTCAAATGTTTTCATTTTTGATATTCAGGTGTCAAAGTTTCCCAGAGGGATGTTTGCCTGCAGATTTTAAAAGGTTTTAGGATGTTTGAGGACCGATTCCTGTGTGACAGCAACATTATTAACAGTGCAGCAATCTTAATTAAACACTATCCATTACAGACACTTGGCAGAGATTTGACAGCACAGATCTGAAAATCTCCACCACACCAAATACAATTTAAAAGCTCTGTTGGTTTGGTCTGTTCTAGAGGTTTGTGTATCCCAGAACCATCTACAGTAAGTGGAAATCTAGAACCCAGAACACACTGTGAGTCCAACTGTAGTGAACACTTTTAAATCTCAGAGCAAAAATAACCACCTTAGACAGACAAACCTAACCATTAATGACTTAGCTGTTGAACACGTTTGTCTTTACTCTCTCCTCTATTTGACATGTTTTTACATGCTATCATGCTTTCCATGGTTTGTCAAAGTAGAAAATGTTCATACATTCATGTTGGTCCAGGAACAACATTTTAATCAACCAATCAGATTTTAGGGTCATGGTTAGGGTTTGGTTTGGAGCTGAGGTTGGGGCCTCTATCACATTCCTACTGATTTCCCTCTGATTTTAGGGGTATGGACAGGGTCAGGACTATGTTTTTTTGACAGGAATGTGTTTTCAGGATCAAGATAATGCTGATCTACTTAAAGTTATTGAGGTGTATATTTTTTTTTTATACCAAAACACTATTTGCCATAAAATATTGAGATGCCATAATAATTCAGGTCATTCTCTGTAAATGCATTTTTTTTATCTTCCATACTTCAAGCCGATGTGTTATTCGTCTTCATATGCATCATTTGCATTGTCATTCATATGTAGAATCCAAAAGATTCTTGAAGAACCTTGAAAGTTCTGAGTCTAGGAACAAAATGGTGGATATAACTTCTTTTTAATAATCAGTAACATATAAAACTTGAATTAATGGTAGTGAAGAAAGCAGTGGCTTTTAGCTAGATTTTATAAAATTCAAGACAAAAAGAAAAGGAAAAATGCTTTAAAAAACATTCAAACAGAAAAGCTCCACACTAACCCAGCGTGACAGACAGGATGAGCAGAAATCAGACTGGCTTTCATCTAGGGGTTTGGAGCACCATCAGAAGTCAATAAGGACTAAGTCTGAAAGTTACTGGCCTACAGGAGAAGAAATTCACTGACAAAAATGTTGAGAGGACTGTATAAATTCAGTAAAGAACACCTACAACAGTTAGGCTTTAAAAAGAACCTCTGTGGAGATCACATGGAAACTGTCCTGAACGAATCCAAGATTCGCTCTCGGTACACTGCTCTCCATCGGTTTGTTGTTGTTGGATGAGGTGTATATAGAATCTTTCATTTCATGTCTCTCTGGGTGAGGCGGTTGAGGCAAGTCTCTCTGTAGACCTGTCTGTCTTTCATCTCCAGCACACTGTCTCTCACCAACTCAGTGAAGAGTGACGGCCAGATCTTCTGCAGTGTGTCTCCCTTAACACTGACACTGGATGCTCTCTGAATCAAACCCTTCAGATACTGATCCACCATCACAGAGCGATCCAGCACATCACTGCTGCCCTCCTAAAAGAGATAGAGACTGAAATAATTCACTTCATGGTTTAAAGCAGAAATGTATTTTTCTTGAAGCACCTCCATGGATTCTTTCTTAAAGATCTTTTTAATTTGAGCCGTGAAGTTTTCTAAATCTGACTTTTTGAGGTGGGACTTCTTTTCTAGAAAGATGAACTTTCTAGAAAATATATGTGTATGGTCATGAGTTGAAATATTGGATTTAACTTTGCATGGTTGCAAAGTGATTCTATCACACTAGTCTCATGTTTATACATATAATGTTTAAAGCTGAAGTGTGTAACCGCTGTTAAAATACTTTCTCCTATCCCAGCTTAATATGCAGAGACAGCCATAAGTCAGACATTCAAAGGTAAATGTTTCTTGAAAACTGTAAACACTGTGTCTCTATGGAGCTATGAAAATTCCCCTGTTTGTTTTGAGAAACCTGTCTCAAGAGAGACAAAAACATTGATTCGACCAATTATACAGAGGTAGTAGGAAGTAGGAATTAGTGCATTTAATTCAATGACGATATTAATGTGCAAATATAGGATAGTGTGATATACACTCACTTACTGTGACTACACTTTATTTGGAACACCTGTATACCCACTTATTCATGCGATTATCTAATCAACCAATCGTGTGGCAGAAGTGCATAAAATCATGCAGATATGAGTCAGGAGCTTCAGTTAATATTCACATCAACCATCAGAATGAGGAAAAATGTGATCTCAGTGATTTGGACCGTGGTATGATTGTTGGTGCCAGATGGGCTGGTTTGAGTATTTCTGTAACTGCTGATCTCCTGGGATTTTCACACACAACAGTCTCTAGAATTTACTCAGAATGGTGCCAAAAACAAAAACATCCAGTGAGCAGCAGTTCTGTGGATGGAAACGCCTTGTTGATGAGAGAGGTCAACGGAGAATGGCCAGACTGGTTCGAACTGACAAAGTCTACAATAACTCAGATAACTGCTCTGTACAATTGTGGTGAGAAGAATATGCGATTAGTGTTGGCGCTGTTTTGGTGGCATGAGGGGGACCTACACAATATAAGGCAGGTGGTTTTAATGTTGTGGCTGATCGGTGTATCTCTAATGTTACAATTTAAAAGTAAATGCACATTGTTCTTAATGGGGGAAACAAACACCTTCTGCATGACAACTTTTTACTCAAATTGTTATTCTGATAATATAATTGTTAATGAAAATATTTGCAATAAATTATAAGAGTTTAAAATTCTTCAATGCCACATGAAGAAGCATTTTCACTATAGTGAATCTCACTGTATATTTGGTAGAAGAAAATGTAAAAAAATAATCATAATAAATAAATAAATAAATGCTGAATCAACAAAAATGGAGTGCACATCAATATACAAATGACAGTGAAACCTTTTTACAGTGTGTTGGCTGAGTGGTCTTTTGTTATCAAATTGTAGGCCTATGATATTTTGATCTGATGTCGCTTTGGATGTGATTGATTCCTGATTCAAAACCCCTTAGGTTATTCAGCTTTTTTTTTTTCTTTTTTTTTTTTTAAACTAAGCAAATCGCTACTGCATATCAGTAGATCTAAGAAATGGGTGAGCAGTTGATTCCATATTACGCAATTTCTATGAATCAGAGATCGGATCACGGCGTGGTACAGAAGCGGAACGCATATCTATACGGGGGCACGTGGTCTGGTGCCGTTCTCAACTGACTAGAGCGAAGCATAATGAACTTGAAATATTTCTGAACAAGTACACTTGCTAAATAGAGATGGAATGACTCAAGGGGATCAAACAAAAACCACATTGGAGAATACAATAAATGGGATGGATTGACAAACAAGCATTTTTTATTTTTTTTGGAATCGAAGGTGCCGGAACGCTGTTCTGGACCGTACCGGCCCAATTTAACCCCTGGGCGCAACCGCCAATTGAAGTAACCCCACCCTCCATTTGGAGGTCTCCGGCCTGCAGCTATACCTACTTGCTAAATCGGGAGCACCAATGATCGCGATCTTGCCTAGGGTGCCAAAATGGTCAGAAATGGCCCTGCTTATGGTTAATATTGTGCTGTTTTTGTGAAATCTGTGCATTAGTGTGCACCTCAGTGCTGTCGTTGACTCTGCTGGGGTAGTTGAAAAGTGCTCGACTCAAACCGTCTCCCAACTGTTTTCCATTCTCCTTTAGTTCCTCTGGACTCTGACCACTCCTGCGACCGCGACCGTCCAACAGAAACTGCAGCTGGCGCTTCCTGCACAAGAACAGAAGCATTGTTTGACAGCTCATCCTTACCAGTATAAATGTTAGGGTAAAGCTGAAAGCTGCTAATTAAATGCAGTTTGAAAATTCTGTTGTGTATAATGATATGGGACTGGAAAGCTGTGGAGATTAACAATGAATAATAATTTCTAAAAGGCAAACCTATAATAACGACTGCAGTGCAGATTTTGGACTACAGCCACTAATGATAAAAAATAAAATAAATAATATATATAAAAGGCCATTGAATTTCATGTCCACTTAAACAAGTGACAAACAGACATTTCCCATGTCTGTCTATAATAAGATTATTCTCCCCAATTTGGAATGCCCAATTCCCAATGTGCTCTAAGTCCTCGTGGTGGCGTAGTGACTTGCCTCAACCCGGGTGGCGGAGGATGAATTCCAGTTGCCTCCGCGTCTGAGAATGTCAATCCGTGCATTGTTGAGCGCATTACCGTGGAGACATCGCGCGTGTGGAGGCTTCACGCTATTCTCCTCGGCATCCATGCACAATTCACCACGCGCCCCACCGAGAGCGAGAACCACATTATAGCGACCCCGAGGAGGTTAACCCATGTGACTCTACCCTCCCTAGCAACCCGGCCAATTTGGTTGCTTAGGAGACCTGGCTGGAGTCACTCAGCACACCCTGGATTCAAACTCGCAACTCCAGGTGTGATAGTCAGCATCTTTACTCGCTGCCCAGATACCCAGGCCCCCTCGAAAGCTTACATTTTTTTATTTTACAAATAAAACACTGCCTAAAATGCCTTCATAGACAGACAGGTTAAATCTAAATGCTGTAATCTGTGAGTCACAGTTTATGTGAGCAGGATATGATGCATCTGACATTCTGTCTTTAAAGAGAGGAAAATTCAGCCAGACTGTATCTTCAAGAGACTGACCAAATAATGTTTTCTGTTACAACACTAACAGATATGTACAGTATGTGTTGCAAATGATGGAAGACAATGTTCGCATCTATTATTTTTTATTTTTGGTACTAGAGTGCAGTGGTTCGTGTGTAAGATGTGAAACAGTTCTAGAGTGAGATGTTCAAGACCGGGCTCTAGAGTCCGACCATTCAAGAATGTGACAGATGCAGTGCTGTAAGTCTCTCTTAGTGTTAAACACATGGGTGTGGAGCAGTACAGTATAGTAGAGGGCGGTGAAGAATTTGCTGAATAGCATAAGAAGAAACTGTAGTGATTAATACTGAAGCCCTGGAGCACTCAACACTCAGACAATTCTATTAGGGAAAAGGATGGTAGCTACTTTAGACATGCACTGGCCTGCCATCACACACACAGAGGTAAAAAATATTTTACAGGTACAGTAAGAGAAATGGTGGTAAATAAAAACAGTAGCAAGAGAGAGCTGAAATGTTTTTGGCTGGGAACAACATGCCCTGATCTGCACACACATAAACAGACACACAAACACACCTGGACTCTTCCAGCAGTAGCAGTAGGCGACAGCGAGGTGTTTCTGTAGCAGCTACGTGACCCAAAGTGCCGAACATCCGCTCTGACGCCATCATGTCATTCATAGTTACCTGAAGCACACAGAATTATCACAAACACACTCACACTCAGAGTAAACACTGGATGAACAAATAAACTGATGGAAATGGATTGGCCTGAACCTCAGTGCCGTTGATCTTCTGCAGGTTGAGATGTTGAAGTCTGTAGATGAGGAAAGATCTCCAGAGCATCAGTCCCACCACAGGGTTCCCCTCTGGAAGAACACTGATCTGATCTAGACGTCTGATCTGAGCTAGAGCAGCCAGCTGAAGAAGATGAGTGATGTTTGTCTCCATGAAGATCAGATGCTGAGAGACAAGAGATCATCATAATAAACATATTTTGAATTAACAAATTCACTTGAACAAAACATTAACCAAAACCAAATCTACTGTTACACCTTTAAGAAAATAACTGTAAAAGTTGTTTAATAATCAGTGTATTTGTCTTGTTTTCCAATAAAAAAAATATCTAAACATCTTTAAAACAAGATTAATTTGAAAAGGTAATCTTGAAAAGGAATATTGCCACGGTATCTTGAATATCTTGCCTAAGGCAACTTTGTTTTAAGGAATCTTAAAAAATTACTGTATTACAATAAACTTTTTAAAGCATATATGAAAGTACAACAAATAATTCCATGATGATTAAAAGAATGTTCCGGGGGGCCTGGGTAGCTCAGCGAGTATTGACGCTGACTACCACCCCTGGAGTCTCGAGTTTGAATCCAGGGTGTGCTGAGTGACTCCAGCCAGGTCTCCTAAGCATCAAATTGGCCCGGTTGCTAGGGAGGGTAGAGTCACATGGGGTAACCTCCTCATGGTCACGATTAGTGGTTCTCGCTCTCAATGGGGCACGTGGTAAGTTGTGCGAGGAGAGTCGCATGAGCCTCCGCGGTGTCATGCACAGCGAGCCACATGATAAGAAGCATAGAAGTATAGCCACAAGACGTAAACTATACATGTTAACATGATTTTCGTGTGATAAAATTGGTTACTTACTGTATCTGTGTAAAGATATATGCAATATTACAACTTTGTTTTCATGAATACGTAACGCCTGTAAACACTGTAATTCTGATGTCATACTAACATGGTAAACACATATAATGTTTGTCTTGTGGCTATACTTTTGAAAAGGTGTGTATTTTAATGTTTATGGACTGGCCCCATTCACTTTCATTATACATTATATTTTTTTCTACACTAGACAAGTTGAAATTATTTTTGTGGTAATCAACATTATGCCACAAATGCTGTTGACTGAGTTTGACTTATACTAAACCCGGACTATTCCTTTAAGTAATTTACAATTTAAATAAAAAAATGTTTTTGACATTACAGTAATGAGACTTTGGGGAAGAGTAATGTGTTTAATTGTCATAAAAATAATGTCAAAATGCAAAAATAAAAATAATTTCTTTTTGGCAGAGGCTATTTACATTAACTGTAAAAAGCAACAAAAAGTATTTTCCTTGCACTAAGTGCAAATAGTGTTAGATACTATTTGCACCCTGGTGCAAGTATTTACCCCTCTAATTAAATACTAACATACAGTTTGGGGGCATCACTGCAGCGTGTTTATTGTGTTTTTTAGAGACCCACAGACACCCTACACCAACACCCTTTTCTCTTCATTAGCATCTCAGGTGAAGGCTCATTTCAGGGGTCAGATGCTCACCATCAGGTTTGGGAATTTGAGTCGGATACGCAGGAATGCTGGAATGATGGAGTCAAAGTGAATATATCGGAACACAACAGTGGTGACACTAGCAGCCGTCTGGATGCCCCAGCAGCGCTCTAAAGTCTCCAGGGCCCCAGGGCCAAACAGACGCAGCGTCTCACCATCCAACTCAGCCAGATGACTGTCAGACAAGGACAGACTCTGAACGCTCGGTACACCGCTGTCCTGTAGCCTGCAAACATGAAACCGAGAGAATATGGAAATTTAAATCACAACAGCACACAATCAGACCTCTGGATGAATACTGTAGTTCAGACACTAGAAATTGTATTATTCAAATTATTTTAATGAAAGAAAGATGATTCCAATAGAGTTTGGCATTAGCATCTTAGCATTGCTAGCACCATGTTGAGCTGCAGAAATATGCTGTTGAAGAAATACATTTTTTTGTTGCCTAATGTTTGAAGCAGACTTCCCTTTGGAAGTACATCTATAATGCCTTACAATGGTGTCTAGGCAGGCAGCTCATTAAGGTTTGGAACAGAATGGTTTAGTGTTTATCTAGGCTAGTATTTTCAAGCAGACAGTAGTGTTCACTGTGATAGTATTGGGTATCTGCTCTCCTAAACTAGAGAATGCTTATCTGAGAGTCTCACAGAGTTCTGCATCTGTTTAACGTGTGTTTGAAAAGGAAGTGCATTAGAGGCATTCGCAGCAGCCCATTTATTGTGTGCTGGTTGAAAAGACATTCCTGAGAGAAGAGGACGAGACAAATGACAGCGTGAGTTACTAAAAGAAAAGCACAATTTTAGAAGATTATCATTTCAGAGTTTATGTCTACATGTTCCTGGTACACCGATGAAGGATTGGGGATGAACTCATGTCAGATAACTATATAACTTTGAGGCTTTTTGCACCTGTAGGGATGTTTAAAATCATGGAATGAAATTTCCATGATTCCAAATTCTACTGTGTTCTGTGTCCCTTTGAAATGATGATAGGGAATTTTTCTACTGTACTCCTGTTCCCACTTAACAACATTCTATATGTATTGGGAATGATTTAAAGCTCATGGGAAACATGTTTTGACAAGCCTCTGCAGAGAGGAATATTTGAACTGCAGCCAATTAAAAATTCATTATTTGTCTGGAGAACTCTACAGAAGTCACATCAGAACACACAGTTTGCTTCAGACTCTGTGAATGATCTGAATATACAGACAGAACCTCTGAAGCAAGCAAACAAACACAAGGACTGTGTGGACTGGTGGTAAATTCATCAGAATGCAAAGTCAGAGATGTTGCCTGCTATTGGGGCAAGTCCTCACAAAAGGTCAATATGTGTTCAGTGAACTGGTTTTTGTTTTTTTTCTGGCTACTATCAGTAGAAATGTTCCATAGTTTTTTTGGTATAAAGGACTTTAAGGTAAGTGGCTATATGAAAATTGACTTTCAAAAATAAACCTATGCTGACAAATGTAAAAAGTGTAACAATAGGTCTCCCCTACATTACAAATATTCTTCAGTAACAGCTGAGTGAAAAGCTTTGCTTTCTATTTTCTGTATATAAATCTATTTGCATATATAAATTGTTAGAATAAAAAAAGCTTTATATTAATAGGGCATAGACCAGAAACATCCTAGGCTGAATTTGATCTATGGTCAGAAGTTATCTAAATATGTAAAGAAAGAAAACAATCATAGCAATCAATTCATACATACAGTATGATGCTTATAGTTGCTGTGCAGTGCAACAAAAATAGGGCAATTAAGAGATGGGAGCGATTTGGATTTGAGAGCTAAATTTAGAGGGAGTAATGTGTTTTTAAACTAATAGCTCTTGAGACTGAGAGACATGTGTGATTCATGCTTTTCATTCTCTGCCCACATACAGACTATAAACCCTCTGTAGTGAGATCAAACCCTCTGTAATGGATAAATGAAAATATAAAGTATGTTTGTAGTGTGTTCTACTTTTCATCATTTCCAAGTAGTTTTATTCAAATACAAATGTTGTTGATTTAATGGAGTAATTATTCCTTTTGAACAGAGCTGTTAGGAATGGGATGGATTTGGCTGCAGATTAACTGTGAATCGCTGAATGTTATTTTCAGATACTAAATACACTCAAGAGATAATGTTTCTCTTATAGAGTCATAAACTGATGTCACTGTCAGCCTGTTCACAAATCTCAATCTGTAAACTTCCTCAAACTGTATATAGCTTTTTCCCTTTAATCAGATCATTCAAATGTTTACATTTGTGTTCATTCAGGTATAATACCTTACAGTATGTCTGATATTTCTGTTATCTGATGTGAACTGAGTGTATGAGAGCTGGTGCTGTCTGTGTATGTACCTGGGGTCTCTGGGGCTGTTTGGTCGACTTATTGATCGTAACCTGGTTTCACTCCCTCCAGTTGAAATTGTTAGTGGACTCAAGCGTCTGTGACAGAGAATCAGTAAAACACTTGAACAAACAAATTATTCTGCAACCAGCATGCACTTTGTAAGCTGACCATGACTGCTTACCTGGGCTCATCCGGCGAGGTCTCCTGAGCATTCCCATTGGTCTGGGCGGGGCTGTGGGTGGGGCTATTGTCTGGACTGACGTCGTCCTTTGCACCATTCTGAGCCGGAAGCTCTGGACATGCTTTTAGCCCCTCCCACTGCTGCGCCGCATTTTGGATTGCGAGTCGCCGCCTTTCCTGCAACAAAACGCAAAAGGTGATTCATAAATTTTCATATAATGGTCTCTTAAATGAATCAGCTTACTAAGGTTTAATGAAAAGATTGTAAATCAGTACTTAATACACTTAAAATTAGATTTATCATAACATGCAATAAATAATCCAAAAGTCTTTCAGTAAACTAATCAGGGCTGCGTTTCCCAAAAGCATCGTAAGCTTAAGTTGATCGTAGAGATCACTGGCGCCAATGGTTTCTACAATCTACTTAGGCTTACGATGCTTTTGGGAAACACAGCCCTGATTAGTTTACCTACAAAGTTTCATTAAAGATTATGCTACTGATTAAATTTATGTTGTATCATCAGTACCAGATTACATTTCAGAAGTAATCTAGCAAACACTATGTGTGTGTGTACCTTGTGTGCAGTCTGTTTGTGAGTCTCTTTTTTCTTCTCATCCTCCTTTCGTGCTGAAACACTCGCGGTGCGTCTCTCCTCCTCCTGCCCAACAATACACAATACATTGGACCCTTGACACATTTCTGGGTTGGGAACGTGGAAGTAAACTATTGCAGGGTAAACCTCTATAACGATGAACGGGAGACCACAGCAAATATTATTTTTACTTATCCGTTTGCTCCAAAAGAAAAAGAAAAAAAATCCACTATTACGTTTCCATGACTTTCCACAAGAGGAAAAATATAGAGAGCGCTAGATTACGACAGTAAGAAGAGTGAAGATGCCAAATTTACTGTCACTCTCTCAGTAGCTGTATTAGAAGCCCCACTGCAGCTGTGATAACTAGTTTTTTTTAAACAAATTCCTGGGTAATATAACACAAAACATAATGTTATAAATTTACAATAAATAATAAAAAAATGGAAATATAAAATTTTTTGCTAGATTTACGCTGCTAAATAAGGTGGAAACGTATCATCACAGTCTGTGAAAAGGGTCCATTCAGCAATACATACACACAGCAGTGCATGCAGAGAGGGGAGTAAACATTTCTAAAGTGTGTGTGTGTGTGTGTGTGTGTGTGTGTTTAACACAGAGGATTTATTTTCAGATGTTGTTATCCTGCCCAGCTGTTTGTCTCCCAGTATGCATCGCATGAGTTTTAGGGACTGGACCATATGGAGATCAATGATCTGTTTGTGTCCTGTCATACATTCTGTGTTAATATTATTAGATGATTCAGATAATCCCTAATCAATGATTAAACTAAGCTAAATACATTTTCTTATAACAGGTGTGTATAAAGTACCTCCTTAATAAATATATTTTTCAGTAATTCCTATCACAATATTAATGTTATTGAATTTATGATATAAAATTGTGTTTCTGTCTGCTAATTATTGAGCTCTTTTATTTTATTTTTATTTTATTTATTTTTAAATCTATGAAATATGTTTAGCAAATATTTCCCTAAATTTGTGTATAAATATAATGAAAGGTACAGAACAGCAATCTTGCCTTACTTGACCTTTTTTACGCAACTTTTAAACTGCATCTGAACTGAGAGCTGCTCCACACATCTACACTGCACACAGGCCGGAGATCTGCTGCTGTCCTGCTGAAATTCTGTGATCGATTAAGGAGTTTTTGGGGTAAAGCGATCTTCAGCAAGGAGTGTTTACTCTGAGGTTTAAAGCTGAAGTGTGTCATTTCTGCAACACTCTCTAAATGGAATTGCAAAAATAATGCATTTGTTCTCCATAGTCTTCCATTTGTTAGATGGTCCTGCCTGAAACTCAAGCTCTTGGTTGAGTCTATAATATTGCTGTGTCCAGCTGGTCAGGACACTCCAATACAGAGTGACAAAAGCTCCACACAGTCACAGTGTTTATAATTTTTGGAGAAATCAACCTATGAATGGTTTACTTACAGTATTTTTTTTCTCCCCTTTTTCTCCCCAATTTGGAATGCCCAATTCCCAATGCACTCCAAGTCCTCATGGTGGCGTAGTGACTCGCCTCAATCCGGGTGGCGAAGGACGAATCTCAGTTGCCTCCGCGTCCGAGACGTCAACCCACGCATCTTAACACATGCCTTGTTGAGTGCGTTACCACGGAGACATAGCGTTTGTGGAGGCTTCATGCCATCCACCGCGGCATCCACGCACAACTCACCATGCACCCCACCAAATCGAACCACATTATGGCGACCACGAGGAGGTTACCTCATGTGACTCTACCCTCCCTAGCAATCGGGCCAACTTGGTTGCTTAGGACACCTGGCTGGAGTCACTCAGTATGCCCTGGATTCTAACTTGTGAACTCCAGGGGTGGTAGTCAGCGTCTTTACTCGCTGAGCTACCCAGGACACTGGTTTACTTACAGTATTAAGCTGGGATACAAGAAAGAATTGATTACTTTTATTTATCAAAATATTATTACTACACACATACACACATTCACACATACAGACACACAGGGCAAAACCTCAAACGCACAAAGTCCTGAAAAGTCTATTATGATTCCCACACACACACTGAGACTCACGGTGACGCGCTTCATGTCGAGCAGCTGTAGGTGTGGCGAGCAGCAGCGCAGCACAGTCAGTCTGTAGCATGACTCCAATGCTACAGGATTCCCATCAATGCTCAATTCACTGAGAGAGCGACAGTCCCGCAGACAGGCCAGCTCATCCAATCTACACACCCCAAAACACAAACACATTTTTTTTTGATTATGACATAATTTACTCACCCTCATGTCACTCCAAACCTGCATTACTTTCTTTTCATAGGTTTCTCTTTTCCATTCAATGAAAGCAGACAGTAACTAGGGATTGTCAAGCTCCAAAAAGGACATAAACACGATAAATAAATTGAATTTTTTTTTATAAAGTAGTCCTCATGCACTATATTTCAAGTCTTCTGAAGACATATGATAGCGTTGTATGAGGAACAGACTGAAATGAGTTAATTCACTGAAAATCGAATCACGTGACGCCATGCGAGGTTCGGACGTGTGAACAGCGAGCTCTGCGCACTTAGCAAGTTTTAATACTTTGTGTCAAACCGGTGAGATTCGATACACACTGATTCTTAATCTAAGACAATATGTCAAAGAATTCAAAATCCTCAGGCTCTGGAGACATTGAAAGACACTTATGTGCTCAAGCTGAAGCCCCGAGCAGCAGGCCGTAAGCCCGGGAGTCGATTTGGCCGGTGAGGTGAAGGAAATTCAGCGACAATTGATGAATGTGTCGGCAATGCTGACGGAGGTCGTTGCTGACTTGGAGGAGCTTGCTGTAATACGTCGATCCATCACTGCCATGGAGATGAAATTCACTGAGATGGTTACATGAGTGGGGGATGTCGAGAAACGGATTGATTATCTGGAGTCATCGGAGAGGAAATTAGCTGCTAATCCGCTAGCGACCAAGGCAGATTTGGAGCACACCTGGGAGAAGCTGGAAGAGTTAGAGAACTGTAACCGGCGGAATAACATCTGAATTGTTGGAATTCCTGAGGGAGCAGAGGGTCAGAATATAGTGGAATTCCTGGACGGGCTCTTTCCAAGTCTGTTCGACATAACAGGCCATAAGCTGGAAATCGAGTGAGCTCACAGGGTTCCGGCTCGGCGATCTGGTGAGGGAGACAGGCCCCGATCAATCCTGGCCAAATTTCTGAGATCATCTGATAAAGATCTCATCTCATGTAGGCGAGGAGTAAAGGAAGGCTTTCTTGGAAGAACCACAAAATTTTCTTGTTCCCAGACTTAGCGAATTCAACGAGAGAAACGTGATCGATTCAAGGAATGCAAGAAACTCTTACAACAACGGAAGGTCACTTTTGCACTGATGTTCCTGGCCAAATTGAGAATAGATGCTAAGGATGGCTGTAAAGTATTTATATGTCCCCAACAAGCCATGTCCTTCATAAAGTCAATGGAGTGAGTAAGTTATTTTGTGGTACTCACTTCACAGCCAAGTGGGCCTGACTCACTGAACATTCACTTGACCGCCCGAGGAAACTGGGCGCCTTTTTTGTTTCTTTTTGTGCTGGTTCTGCCTAGCGGCTGGAGTTTGTTTTGTGGAATAGCACTCCTTCGGTACAATGTTGTGGATGAATCTGCACGTTCTTTGTGCTTATGCCTCCTATTGGTTGGAGTTTGTTTTGTGGAGTATTTCTTGCAGGACACTGGAGTGATTGGGTCATTTGTTGCACTCAAGTTGCAGTTGAATGGGCCGGCTCACTGAACATTTGTTTGACTGCCCAAGGAAACTGAATGTCTTTTTTTTTTTTTTTTACTGGTTCCGCTAGTGGCTGGAGCATGTTTTGTGGAGGAACACACCTTCGGGACAGTTATATGGATTAATCTACACATTCTGTGTGTTTATTCCACCTATTGGCTGGAGTTTTTTTTAGAGATTATCTTCTGTTGTGTAATTCTGTCTCAAAAATTTGTATAGAAACACTGGACTTGAGCAATCTTATGGCAAAGTTGTCGCGGTGGCTCTCATAGGTGTACATGGACTGTTTGAGTTTAGAGGGATGGACGCTGGTCGGCGCTGTTGTGCGTGGGGTTAATGCGCACGTTTTTCTTTTTTCTATTTGTGTGGTTCTGGGGGAAGTTGGGGTTTGATTGTTGTACTAATGTTGGAATGTGGTCTTTATAATTTTATTATGGACACACAGTCTATTTTTTCTAACATGTCAAAATGTCAAATGTTAATATGAGTGGATTGTCTCTCTCCACATGGAATGTGAATGGGTTGGGGCACCCCATAAAAAGAAGGTTATTTATTTTCTTTAACGTAAGAAATATGATAGTGTTTCTTGAAGAAATGCATCTTTCCCCGCAGGAAGCTGAAAAATTTGGGAAGATATGGGGTGGACATGTTTTCTTTTTTTTTTTTTTTGTGATTAACATTTTTATTAATTTTCAAAACAAAGAAAAATAAAACATATATACAATGATTCAAAATTAACTCCCATTCCCCTCCCCAATCAAGACCCCACCAGACCCCAAACAAACATCCCAGTGGTCTTACATAAGTACACACATTTACAGAGAATAAAATAATAAATAAATAAATAAATTGAGTGGTTGAGACTCCGTCCCCCAGACTCTGAATTAATAAGGAGCAATACACTGATGCCTCATGGCCCTTTCCAAAAGCAGAAATCACCTCTCCTAGAGTATCTGCTGCTTTAGTGGGGTGTATGCTATTCCCAAAAATAGTACAGAGCAAATGGCGTAACTGAAAATACCTAAAAAACTGAGATCTGGGGATCCCAAAATATTGAACCAGATTTTCAAAGGATCTCATTACACCGCTCTCGTAAAGATCACCAAGTGAATTAACCCCCTCGCAATCCACTCTGACCAACAAAAAGGGACTTATTAATGCATAGTTTGGGGTTTAGCCATTGGCTCGAGGCAACATTTAGATAAATATCTGAATTAAACACTCTGGACACTTTTGTCCATACTGAGTGAAAATGTGAAATAATGGGGTGTGATTTAACTTCAATGGCAAAATAGGGGCAAGAAGTTCTTGTTCAATGCAGAACCAGGGAGGGGCTCTTTCAGGTGGAAGCGACCAATGAGCCAAATGTCTGAGACCGAATGCATAATAATAAAACAAAATCTTGGGTAGGCCTAGCCCACCTTTGTCAATCGGCCTATGTAATTTATTGAAATGTAGTCTGGGGTGCTTACCACTCCAAATGAAAGACTTCGCTATGCTATCAAATTGCTTGAAATAAGAGAGGGGAACATCTGCCGGGAGAGACTGTAGCAAGTAGTTAAATTTTGGAATACAGTTCATTTTAATAACATTAACCTTCCCAATCATCGATAAATGTAATGAACTTGTCTACATCACTCGAAAACAGTTTTATTAAAGGGTCAAAATTAACTCTGACTAAATCAGACAAATTTGTTGGGAATAAAATACCCAAATACTTAATGCCCTGTTTGGGCCACTGGAAGGTGCCTGGCTGGATGGCCGTTACTGGACAGTATGCTGTCAAAGCCAAAGCTTTGGATTTAGACCAGCTGACTTTGTATCCTGAGAACTTGGAAAAGGAATGAATAATTCTGTGGAGGCAAGGCATAAATCTAGTGGGATCAGAGACGAATAATAAAATATCATCTGCATAAAGTAGAAGCTTATGCGCCACACCTCCAGCAATCACCCCTGGAAAATCATCATCTTTTCTTATCGCAGCTGCTAATGGTTCCAGGGCAAGACAGAACAATAATGGGGAAAGGGGGCAACCCTCATGGGTGCCCCTATCCAGAGTAAAATAATCTGAAATTAATCCATTTGTTTGCACCGCTGCTACAGGGTGTCTATAAAGTAACTTGATCCAACCAATAAACGTACTCCCAAACCCATACATTTCCAAAATCTTAAAAATATAATCCCATTCTACCATATCAAACGCCTTTTCGGCATCAAGTGAGATGGCAGCGACCAGAGTCTGATCATTCGCCACTGACCACATGATATTGATGAAACGCCTAATATTATCAGAAGAGCTATGACCCTGAATAAACCCCACCTGATCTATATGTATAAGAGATGTCATAACTTTACTTAATCGGTTAGCCAAAATTTTAGCCAGAATTTTTACATCTAGCTGGATCAGGGAAATTGGACGGTAACTTTTACACTCGCTTGGATCTTTGTCCTTTTTAAGAATCAGACTGATCCGGGCATGTGTCATGGTTGGGGGAAGCTTTCCATTCTTTTATGATTCAGTATAAACTTCTAACAAAAGTGGAGCCAGTTCTGTAGCATAAGATCTAAAAAATTCAGCAGCAAAACCATCTGGCCCCGGAGCCTTGCCTGTAGGTAAGGACTTGATTACCTCGTCAAGTTCCTCCAGGGTTATCTCAGAATCAAGAGAGTTTTTTTGCTCATTCGTCAGTTTAGGGAGTTCTAATGGTTCCACAAAGTTTCTAATATCTTCATCAGTAGACGAAGACGTGGAACTATAGAGATCAAGATAGAAGTCTTTAAAAGCATTATTAATATCCATGGCAGAGGTAAATATTTCACCACCAGCAGATTTCACTGAGGGAATGGTAGAAAAAGACTCTCTCTGCTATATATATCTAGCCAAAAGCTTTCCTGCATTGTCCCCTAACTCAAAGTATGACTGTCTTGCCCTGAACAACCAAAACTCCACTTTCTGTGACAAAATAGTATTATACCTGTATTTCAATCGGGTAAATTCTCTGAGACCATCAGATGACATACGGCGCTTCAGCTCTGCCTCGGCACTTTTAATATTTCCTTCCAACTCCACAAGTTCTCGTGCTTTGGATTTTTTGATAATTGAGGCATACTGTATGATTCGACCCCTAAGAACCGCCTTAAGTGCCTCCCAAGCCACGCCCACAGAGGATACTGAGGACCAGTTGGTCTCCATATAAACATTGATTTCAGTCTTTAACATTTGTTGGAAATCAGGATTTTGCAAAAGGGATACATTAAAGTGCCAACTATATGATTTCCTTTTCTCTGTATGTGGCAATATCTCTAAGTTCACCAGGGCATGATCTGATACTAAGATGTTTCCAATTAAGCAATCAACAACAGATGAAATGAGGGACTTAGATATAAAAAAAAAAATCTATTCTAGAGTAAATCTTATGAACTGATGAAAAAAATTTATAATCCCTACCAGATGGGTTCAAAAGTCGCCAGATATCTACAAGACCAAGATTTTTACAGATCTTGTGAAGAGTCAATGTTGCTCTAGGGGGTTTACACACTTTTGCTTCAGTATGATCAAGGACTGAGTCCATCAAAAGATTAAAGTCTCCTCCCAATATTATGTCATGAGAGATGCCAGCAGCTTGCAACATCCCTTCAAGATCTATAAAAAAGCCCTGATCATCAGCGTTAGGTGCGTAAATATTAGCCAAAATCAACCTTTGCCCCTGAATTTCTCCTAAAACAACAATGACTCTTCCTAATTTATCTTTAGTCTGTTTGAGACATTTGAATTGTAGATGTTTACTTATCAATATAATGACTCCCCTGCTCTTACTTGAGCCAACACTAAAGAAAACATGTCCACCTCATATCTTCCCAAATTTTTCAGCTTCCTGCGGGTAAAGATGCGTTTCTTGAAGAAACACTATATCACATTCCTTGCGCTTAAGAACAGAAATAACCTTCCTTCTTTTTATAGGGTGCCCCAACCCATTCACATTCCATGTGGAGAGAGATAACCCATTCATATTAACATTTGACATATTGATATAATAAAAAATACAAAAAATGAGTGTCAAAAACAAGATTACACAGACCACATTCCCCATTAGTGAAACAATCAAACCCCGAACTTCCCCCTGAACAAAACAAACAGAAAAAAGAAAAACGTGCGCATTAACCCAGCGCACAACAGCGCTAACCAGCGCCAATCCCTCTAAACTCAGAGAGTCCATGTACGCCTACAAGAACCCCCACGACAACTTTGCCATCAGATTATTCAAGTCCGGTGCTTCTGCACAAATTTTGTGAGGCACAATTACATAACAGAAAATACTTTGTAAAACAGACCCCAGCCAACAGGCAGAATAACAGAAAAAACATGTAGATTCATTCACAAAACTGTCTCGAAGGTGTGTTCCTCCACAAAATAAACTCCAGCTGATATAAAGCCGTTCAGTTTCCTCGGACAGACAAACAAATGATCAGTGAGCCAGCTGTTATGAGTGCTGCAGATGAGGTAATCATTCTACTAGGAGGCATAAGCACAAAGAACAAACATATTTAACCACAACTGTCCCGAAGTAGTGTAATTCCACAAAACAAGCTCCAGCCATTAGGCAGAGCCAGCGCAAAAAACAAAACTGGCATCCCGGTTCCTCGGATGATCAAGAGCCAAACTAACTCGGAGGCCACGCAAAAAAACAAAAAACAAACAAAAAAAACATAACTTACTCAGCCCGTCAACTTTATAAAAGACATCCTTTATGTGAGCATATAGATATTTTGTGGTCATCCAAAGTGTCCATTCTCAATCTGGCCGGGAAAAAAAAATATTCAGTCAATGCAAAAGTTTCTTGGAGTCATGCCATAAAACAAACTCCAACTGCTAGGTGGAGTCAACGCAAAAAGAAACAAAAATGGCACCCAGCTTCCTCAGATAATAGAGTCCCTCAACCGCGAGTCAGTCCACAAATATAAGAAACATCAAATGGCTTACTCCAATGTATTTATAAAGGAAAGTGCCTGTTTTGGACAAGTAAATACTTTGCGACCATTCTTTGTTTCTATTCTCAGTTTGGCCGGGAACATCAGTGCAAAGGCGATCTTCTGTTGGTGTAAGAGTTTCTTACATTCCTTGAACTCTTGTGGAATTCGCAAAGTCCGGGAACAAGAAAATATTATGGTTCTTCCAAGAAAGCTTCCCTTTACTCCTCGCCTGGCGCAACACGAGATCTTTATCGGATGATTTTAGAAATCTGGCCAGAATCGATCGGGGCCTGTCTCCCTCAGCAGATCTGCGAGCAGGGACTCTGTGAGCTCGCTCGATTTCCAGCTTGTGGCCTGTTATGTCGAGCAGACTCGGGAAAAACTCGTCCAGGAATTTCACCATATCTCTGCCCTCTTCATGCTCAGGAATTCCAACAATTCGTATGTTATTCCTTCGGCTCATATTTTCGAAATATTCCAGTTTTTCAGAAATTAATTCCAAATCTGTTTTGGACGTGGGCGGATTAGCAGATAATTCCCTTTCCGATGACTCAAGATAATCGATTCGTCTTTCAACTTCTGTCACTCTTGTAAACAACTCAGAGAATTTTGTTTCCATCGCCGTAATTGATCGACGTATTACAGCGAGATCCTCCAAGTCAGCAAGAACCTTCGTCAACATCACCGACATGTTGGACAACTGACGCTGAATATCTTCTCCCGACGTGCCATCCAAATCGAGTCCCCGGCTCGCAGTCCCATCAGAGGCCTCAGCTTGAACAAGTGTCTTTTAATGTCTCCAGAGTCTGAGAATTTTGACTTCTTTGCCATATTTACCTCAAAGAGCAAGTATGTAACTGGATGTATCGAATCTCACCGGATCACAACATGAAAATAATTAAAAAACGAACAAAGTTCGCAGAGCTCATGTCTCACACGTCTGTCTCTCGCATGGCGTCACGTGAACCCCGACATGTTTTCTTTAGTGCTGGCTCAAGTAAGAGCAGGAGAGTCATTACACTGATAAGTAAACATCTACAATTCAAATGTCTCAAACAGATTAAAGATAAATTAGGAAGAGTCATTACTGTTTTAGCAGAAATTCAGTGGCAAAAGTTGATTTTGGCTAATATTTACGCACCTAACGCTGATGATCAGGGCTTTTTTATAGATCTTGAAGGGATGCTGCAAGACGCTGGCACCCCTCATGATATAATATTGGGAGGAGACTTTAATCTATTGATGGACTCAATCCTTGATCATAGTGAAGCAAAAGTGTGTGAGCCCCCTTGAGCAACATTGATGCTTCACAGGATGTGTAAAAATCTTGGTCCTACAGATATTTGGAGACTTTTGAACCCATCTGGTAGGGACTATACATTCTATTCATCAGTCCATAAGATTTTTTTTATATCTAAGTCCCTCATTTCATCT
This sequence comes from Myxocyprinus asiaticus, assembly GCF_019703515.2. NCBI lineage: Eukaryota > Metazoa > Chordata > Actinopteri > Cypriniformes > Catostomidae > Myxocyprinus > Myxocyprinus asiaticus. The sequence goes on from NC_059361.1 coordinate 33,376,931, forward strand.
GTTGTTGATTGCTCAATTGGAAACATCTTAGTCTCAGATCATGCCCTGGTGAGTTTAGAGATGTTGCCACATACAGAGAAAAAGAAATCATATAGTTGCCACTTTAATGTATCCCTTTTACAAAATCCTGAATTCCAACAAATGTTAAAGGCTGAAATCAATGTTTATATGGAGACCAACTGGTCCTCAGTATCCTCTGTGGGCATGGCTTGGGAGGCACTTAAGGCGGTTCTTAGGGGTCGGATCATACAGTATGCCTCATTCACTAAAAAATCCAAAGCACGATAACTCGTGTAGTTGGAAGGGAATATTAAAAGTGCCGAGGCAGAGCTGAAGCGCCGAATGTCGCCTGATGGCCTCAGAGAATTGACCCGATTGAAATACAGATATAATACTATTTTGTCGCGGAAGGTGGAGTTTTGGCTATTCAGGGCAAGACAGTCATACTTTGAGTCGGGGGACAAAGCAGGGAAGCTTTTGGCTAGATATATAAAGCAGAGAGAGTCTTTTTCTACCATTCCCTCTGCTGGTGGTAAAATATTTATCTCGGCCATTGATATTAATAATGCTTTTAAAGAATTCAATCTTGATCTCTATAGTTCCACGTCTTCGTCTACTGATGAAGATATTAGAAACTTTGTGGAACCATTAGAATTCCCTAAACTGACGACTGAGCAAAAAAAATTTCTTGATTCTGAGATAACCTTAGAAGAGCTTGGTGAGGTAATTAAGGCCTTGTCTACAGGCAAGGCTCCGGGGCTAGATGGCTTTGCCGCTGAATTTTTTAGATCTTAGGCTACAGAATTGGCTCCACTTTTGTTAGAAGTTTATACGGAATCATTAAAGAATGGAAAGCTTCCGCAAACCAGACACAAGCACGGATCAGTCTGATTCTTAGAAAGGACAAAGATCCAAGCCAGTGTAAGAGTCACCGTCCAATTTCCCTGATCCAGCTAGACGTAAAAATATTGTAAAAAATTCTGGCTAACCGATTAAATAAAGTTATGACATCTCTTATACATATAGATCAGGTGGGGTTTTTTCGGGGCCGTAGCTCTTCTGATAACATTAGGCGTTTCATCAATATCATGTGGTCAGTGGCGAATGATCAGACTCTGGTCGCTGCCATCTCACTTGATGCCAAAAAGGCATTTGATATGGTAGAATGGGATTATCTTTATAAGATTTTGGAAATATACGGGTTTGGGAATGCTTTTATTGGATGGATTAAGTTACTTTATAGACACCCGTTAGTGGTGGTACAAACAAATTGATTAATTTCAGATTATTTTACTCTGGATAGGCCATTATTGTTCTGTCTTGCCCTGGAACCATTAGCAGCCGCGATAAGAAAGGAAGATGATTTTCCAGGGGTGGTGGTGGGAGGTATGGCGCATAAGCTTTTGCTCTATGCAGATGATATTTTATTATTCGTCTCCAACCCCACTAGATCTATGCCTTGCCTCCATAGAATTATTCATTCCTTTTCTAAGTTCTCAGGATACAACTGGTCTAAATCCAAAGCTTTGGCTCTGACAGCGTACTGCCCAATGACGGATTTTCAGCCAGACGTCTTCCGGTGGCTCAAACAGGGCATTAAGTATTTGGGCATTTTATTCCCAGAAAATGTGTGTGATTTATTTAGTTAATTTTGACCCCTTAATAAAATGGTTTTCGAGCGATGTGGGCAGGTGGGCTTCATTACATTTATCTATGATTGAGAAGGTTAAAGTTATTAAAATGAATTGTATTCCAAAATTCAACTACCTGCTACAGTCTCTCCCTGTAGATGTCCCCCTCTCTTATTTCAAGCAATTTGATAGCATAGCGAAGTACTTCATTTGGAATGGTAAGCGTCCCAGATTACATTTCAATAAATTACATAGGCCGATTGACAAAGGTGGGCTAGGCCTACTCAAGATTTAGTTTTATTATTATGTATTCGGTCTCAGACATTTGGCTCATTGGTCACTTCCACCTGAGAGAGCCCCTCCCTGGTTTTGTATTGAACAGGAAGTCCTTGCCCCTATTTTGCCATTGCAAAGCCTTTCTATCAAACTAATCTGAGAAGTTAAGTTATACCCTGTTATCTCGCATTTTCACTCGGTGTGGACAAAAGTGTCCAGAGTGTTTAATTTGGACATTTATTTAAATGTTGCCTCAAGCATATGGCTGAACCCAAAATTATGTATTAATAAGTCCCCTTTCTGCTGGTCAAAGTGGATTGTGAGGGAAATTAATATGCTGGGTGACCTATATGAGAGTGGAGTGTTGAGATCCTTTGAAAATTTGGTTCAACATTTTGGTATTCCCAGATCTCAGTTCTTTAGGTATTTACAGCTGCGCCACCTGCACTGTACTATTTTTGGGAGTAGCATACACTCCCCTAAAGCGGCAGATACTCTGGGAGTGGTGATTACTGCTTTTGGTAAAGGTCATGAGGCATCAGTGTATTACTCCCTGCTCATTCAGAGTCTGGGGGACGGAGCTTTAACTTCTATCAAGAGATTATGGGAGAAAGATTTAAACTTGGTATTGGAGGAGGGAGTGTGGGCTAGGATTCTAAAAAACGTCAAGTCTGTATTTAGAGATGCAAGGGTGCGCCTTACGCAATTTAAGATTTTACATTGATTCTATTGGACCCCCTCTAGATTGTATAGGCTTGGTCTTAAAGGCACACCCACCTGATGGCGATGCCAATTAGAAGATGGAGACACAACCCATGTTTTTTGGTGGTGTGTTAAGATCCAAGAATCTTGCTTGAAGGTTCAGAGTTTTATGTGTGATGTATTGGGCACTCAAATTTCATTTTGCCCCAGACTCAGTATTTTAGGCGATGGGGCGGTCATCAATATAGGGGATAAACACATAAAAAATTGGGTCCTGACCAGCTTTATGATAGGTAGACAGATTATTTTAAGGGGATGGAAGTCAGCTGGAGCGCCCTCATTTCAGGAGTGGTGCATGGAGATGGGGAGGGTGGCAGCTTTCGAGGAGGTGTCATGTAGAAAGCTGGGTATCTGGGATTCATTTGATGGGAAATGGGGCAGTTCTTTGGTGTTTTTGGGTGACTCTCAGGGAGGGGTTGTGGAGAGAGAAGTATAGTTCTAAATGTGTATGATTATTATAGATTTTTTTTTGTGTGTGTATACTTATATGTGACCACAGGGATGTTCATTGAGGGTCAGGGTGGGGTTGGTGATTGGGGAGGGATAATAATGGGGGTTAAATGTTGATTCAGTGTATATATATTTTGTTTTTCTTGTTATATGTACGAATCAATAAAAAAATGTTAATCGGAAAATTCACTGAAAATCTTCCCCTTCGCAATAGTTCTCAAATCTCATTCACACTTCCACTTGTTCAAACTTGCTGCATTAAGACACGTCGCACCAGGTGTGATCTCATTAATGCATAAATTAGATTTGAGAGTGTGGAGGTGAGGGCGTGGTCAAGCGCCCGTCTGAGGAGAGGGAGAGCGGTAAGGACATCCACCTGTGATGAATTGTGACTAATTACCATTTCCATGTTCACAGTGTGAGTCGGGGGAGATAAAAGATGGCCCAGTCCACCGAAAGGCAGAGAGAGCCGGGCTGAGAAACTTTGTGTGTGTTTGAATTGAAGCTTCACCGTTGCACTTTAAGTGAACGTGTTTATTTTCTGTTAATAAAAAGTGACATTCCTGAGTTGGAATCTCTGTGTCCCACTTCCTCCTTTTGACCCAAATACGAACCTCTGCTACAGAGAGCTTCAGCGGAGGGCTGAATCTAATAACAACTTAAATTTAGGTTCCTCGCAGAGCCATCATATGGCTTCAAAAGCCTTACCTGTAGTGCATGATTTACAGTGCCTACTGAAAATCATCAAACCCCTTTGGAAAAAATCACTTTTTTTGTCTTACAGCCTGAAATCAAAACCCATATAGCCGCTTGTCCTATGCAGGTTCGCAGGTAGTGCTGGAGCCTATCCCAGCTGTCTCGGGCCAAAGGATGGGAAACACCCTGGACAGGTGGCCAGTCCATCACAGAGCAACACAAACAGACATGCACATTCACACACTCACTCACACCTACAGGCAATTTAAGGTCTCCAATTAACTGAACCTGCATGTATTTTTGGACTGTGGGGGAAACCGGAGCACATGGAGGAAACCCATGCAAACACGGGGAGAACATGCAAACTCCACACAGAAAGGCCCATTTGAGCTGGCACTCGAACTCTGGATCTTCTTGCTGTGAGGCGACAGTGCTACCCACTGAGCCACCGTGCCACTCTGAAATCAAAACCCATTAAAAAATATATTTTTCCAGCTTTATTTACAAATATTTCAATAGCTCCAAAAATTTATAAAAATGAAAAACCACAGTAATACTTGAAAAGTGATCATACCCCTGGATTTAATACTTCGTAGAGCTACCTTTTGCTTTAATGTCAGCCATCAGTCTGTTTGGATATGTCTTTAATAGTTTCGTGCACCTAGATCGGGGAATATTTGCCCATTCTTCCTTGAAGATGCCATTGTCATATGCACAGGCAGATCAGTCTCAGCCATAAGGGCTTGTAAACCCTTCAAAGTTGCCTTTGGCCTCTTGATAGCTGCCTTGATGAATATCCTCCTGGCATCATGCCCGATCTTGGCAAGATTTTGGTGGTGCCATGTGCTTTCCACTTCTTAATAATGCTCTGAACAGTACTCTGAGGGATAGTTAAAGTCATTTAAATCTTTTTGTACCCTTCTCCTAACCTGTGCCTATCCAAAATTTTATCCCAGAGCCACTTTGAAAGCAACTTTCAAAACACGTTGAATTCTTGAATTCATTACCATGCACAACTATTAATGGAATCCTCATGGAACAGCCGGTGTTATTCTGAAGTAATAAAAACCACTACAGTTGATGGCAGGTGGGGGCCAATTAGCCAGGTATGTAATCTGAATGGTGACTGGATGAACCTGAGCAAGTTTGTAATGGTTAATTTTGGTAACTGATGGGCTTATCACTTATCCAAACCAGGTATTCAGCTAACTGATTTTTAATAATTATTTAGAATTTTTGCTGAATTGTTGAAGGTTATAATACAGCTGAAAAAGGTTAGATTTAATTTATTTATAATGTCCAGGGTATAATGTGACAAATGAGAAGGATTTTGACAAGGTTTGATGACTTTCTATAAGCACTGTATAGCCCACAAGCCATTTGGACTTCTTTTAAAATATGATACTTACAGTATATTGTGCTTTTTGACATTTTTGGAGCTTGACAGCTCCTGGTCACTGTCTGCTTTCATTGTATGGAAAAGAACAGCAAAAGAACAGAATATAGGGATGGGCGGATCGATACTAAAGTATCGATACTTCTGATACTGATGTGGTATCAAGAATATCGATCCTCACATAAAAATATCGATTCTGAAGTTGCTGTTTTTTAAGTGATCTTATTATTTAGATAACATGAATGTTAATGCATCTCATAAGCTACGAAGTGGAAAAAAATAATTATATTAGCGAATTGTTGCATGGCACCGGAACTATTTTTTCTTCTACTAATCTTGACACGCAGAAATGCTAAAATACACTAGCAGTTAGACAGCACTCACCTTTTCAGTCATAGTGTTCGTTCAAAGAAAGAGCAGTGCCTAGACTTGACAAGTATTATAATGGGCTTGTGTGACCATTTTTACAGGTTTATTTAAATTCAGAGTTGTTAAAACATTGATAATGATCTGTAATCCTCATTAATAAATGATACCTTTATGAAAACTTACCATGGATTTACTGTAGTAATACTGTATTAACCATGACTGTAGTAATCCCGACTGTAGTAACCATGTTTTTTTTCTTTCTTTTTGGCAGTAACTAAGGTTTTGATACAATTAACCATAGTTTTACTACAGCATTACTGTAGTATCCATATGGTAATTTGGTTTTAGTAATAGTAACTATATAATAATATCTATGGTTAATTTTAAAGGGTAAACAAAGCAGCCTAATAATTTTCTGTTTAGGCCCATAAATATATAAAACAAATTAAGTAATAATAAAGTTACTCGTTTTATCCAAGAAAATCGTACAAATTTAATTCAGTAGAGGTATCGGTATTGGTATCGGTATCGGAGATATTGGCCTAAAAGTACTTGGTATCGGATCGAAAAGAAAATAAGTGGTATCACCCATCCCTAACAGAATGTTCTGCTAAACATTTCCTTTTGTGTTTCACAGAAGAAACTTATATGACCTCTGACCTTCAGATAACCCCACCCACAGACCAAGCTGCCCACACACACACACACACACACTAACACACAGAGCTGTGGATACAGCAGTATGCCAGAGCAGTAATGAGGGGACACATACACACACACATGCACACCACCTCTCACTCTAAACACATGAACATGCCAGCCCTGTCACACCACATGAAGGTATCAGACTGCAGCACACACATATGCTCATGTCCTTAGCAACCCCAACACTGCAAAAAGCAATTATTGTGTCCATAGTTACAGAATCACTGGTCAGTCACACTGGACAACACTTCAAATGTTCCTGCCTGTGTATGTGTTGCTGCAGTATAAGGGCATGGACGTATCCTAAACGCCACTGCTCTTACCTGCTGATGCTGTTAGCGCTCAGAAACACACGCTGCAGACGAGGAAGATGCTCCACATCCGTCTACAGAGAGAAAGACACAGCCAGAGACAGAAACACAGAGAGAAACACAAAGTGATGCACCATTCCCTCAGTGCACACTGATGTGATATATCCACCCAGATCACACACACATTCACAACACACACATGCTGCTGCAGCCGCATATCGAGGGGAGGGGGAGCGGAAGAGCAGGCGAACTGAGGGGGAAGGGAGAGAGAGAGTGAAACATAAGCCGCTTTTATTTTTACTTTCAGTTTATTGCGGATTTGATTTAAATGCAGTATTTTTTTCTGATTAACACTTTTTATTGATTCACACATTTGAAACAGAAAAGCAAAATGTATATTCATAGAATCAACTATAACCCCCATTATTCCCTTTCCCCCTCCCAATCCACCCTTACACTCAACAAATATCTCTGTGATCACAACTTGAGTTACAGACAAAAAGAAAAAAAAGAAAAGAAAAATATATATATATAAAAAAATAATAATCACACACATTTAAAATTGCACTTCTCTCTCCACTGCCCCTCCCCGAGAGTGCTCCAAAACGGCCAAATAGCAGCCCCATTTTTATTGAACAAATCTAAGTTGCCTAGCCTTCTATATGACATCTCCTCGAATGCCACTACCCTGCCCATCTCTGTGCACCACTCTTGAAATGATGGCGCTCCAGCTGACTTCCATCCCCTAAGAATGATCTGTCTGCCGATCATAACATTGGCTAGGATCCAATTCTTTATGCATTTATCCCCTATATTAATGACCGCCCCATTGCCTAAAATACAGAGTCTGGGGCAAAATGAAATCTGAGTGCCCAATACGTCACACATAAAGCTCTGAACCCTCAACCAAAATTCTTGGATCTTAACACATCACCAAAAAAACATGGCTTGTGTCCCCATCTTCTGATTGGCATCGCCATCAGGTGGGTGTGTCTTTAAGACCAAGCCTATACAATCTAGAGGGGGTCCGATAGAATCAATGTAAAATCTTAAACTGCATTAGGTGCATCCTTGCATCTCTAGATGTAGACTTGATGTTTTTTAGAATCCAAGCCCACACTCCCTCCTCCAATACCAAGTTTAATTCTTTCTCCCATAATATCTTGAGAGAAGTTGAAGCTCCATCCCCCAGACTCTGAATTAGCAGGGAGTAATACACTGATGCCTCATGACCTTTTCCAAAAGCAGTAATCACCACTCCCAGAGTATCTGCCAGTCTAGGGGGGTGTATACTACTCCCAAAAATAGTACAAAGCAGGTGGCACAGCTGTAAGTACCTGAAGAATTGATACCTGGGAATCCCAAAATGTTGAACCATATTTTCAAAGGATCTCAACATTCCACTCTCATATAGGTCACCGAGCGTATTAACCTCCCTCACAAACCACTCTGCCCAGCAGAAACAGGACATATTAATACATAATTTGGGGTTCAGCCATATGCTTGAAGCTACATTTAAATAAATGTCTGAAGTAAACACTCTGGACACTTTTGTCCATATCGCGTGCAAATGCGAGATAACGGTGTGTAACAACTTCTCCAGTTAGTTTGATAGAAAGGCTTTGCAATGGCGAAATAGGGGCAAGGACTTCCTGTTCAATACAAAACCAGGGAGGGGCTCTCTCAGGTGGAAGCGACCAATGAGCCAAATGTCTGAGACCAAATGCATAATAATAAAACAAAATCTTGGGTAGGCCTAGCCCACCTTTGTCAATCGGCCTATGTAATTTATTGAAGTGTAATCGGAGACGTTTACAATTTCAAATGAAAAACTTCACTATGCTATCAAATGCTTGAAATAAGAGAGGGGGACATCTACAGGGAGTGACTGTAGGAGGTAGTTGAATTTGGAATACAATTCATTTTAATAACATTAACCTTCCCAGTCATAGATAAATGTAATGAAGCCCACCTGCTCACATCGCTCGAAAATCTTTTTATTAAAGGGTCAAAATGAACTAAATCACACAAATTTACTGGGAATAAAATACCCAGATATGTAATGCCCTGTTTGGGCCACTGGAAGGCACCTGGCTGAAAAGCCGTTACCGGGCAGTACGCTGTCAGAGCCAAAGCTTTGGATTTAGACCAATTCACTGTATCCTGAGAACTTAGAAAAGGAATGAATAATTCTGTGGAGGCAAGGCATAGATCTAGTGGAGTCAGAGACAAATAATAAAATATCATCTGCATAAAGCAAAAGCTTATCCACCACACCTCCCACCACCACCCCTGGAAAATCATCCTCCTTTCTTATCGCGGCTGCTAATGGTTCCAGGGCAAGACAGAACAATAATGGGGAAAGAGGGCAACCCTGTCGGGTGCCCCTATTCAGAGTAAAATAATCCGAAATTAATCCATTCGTTTGAACCGCCGCTACCGGGTGTCTGTATAGTAACTTAATCCACCCAATAAAAGTATTCCAGAACCCATACATTTCCAAAATCCTAAAAAGATAATCCCATTCTACCATATCAAACGCCTTTTCGGCATCAACTGAGATGGCAGCAACCGAAGTCTGATCGTTCTCCACTGACCACATGACATTAATGAAAAGCCTAATGTTTTCAGAAGAGTTACAGCCCCGAATAAACCCCACCTGATCTATATGTGTAAGAGATGTCATAACTTTACTTAATCGGTTAGCCAAAATGTTTGACAATATTTTAATGTCTAGTTGGACGGTAATGTAGGGCATTACTGGTTGTTTAGATCAGTGTTACTATCAGAAATAATTAATAATTATTTCTGTAGTTATTAATTAATATTTAAATTAATTAATTGGATCTAACTCATTAAAACCTCATATGGGGCTCCAGTAAATATAGTGTGCTACGTTTAGGAGCAAGTTTGGTTATTAGCAATAATTAATAATTATCAAAGATAATTATTAATTATTAAAATCAACAGAACATTGATGAGAATCAATGTTAGCTTTTTAAAATCCTTTAAATCAACAATTATCAAAGATAATTGGTAATTGTTAACATCGATGAAACATTAATTAAAATTAACACTAGCTTATTGATCATTCAAATTCAATCACCAAAGATAATTATCAATTATCAAAAATCAATAGAATATTAATAAGGATTAACATTGATGGGGCACCACCCTGGAATTAGGGACTAATAACTGAATAGTAAAACAGTCTCAATATTAGATTGTTTTCTTAGGAAAATCAACATCCGAAGAATATCGATTTTTGGGAAAAAAACAATGAATGAAGGTTTGAATCCGAGCACTGACATCCCGTCAGCATGACACAGGCGTATGCAAAACAAACCAAAACACTTCTCTTTGTAATATAAAAAAGTTTATTTATGCAGTAATATCAATTAATAATTAATACAATGCAGTCAATAAACTTCCGTCTTACAACTACAAACTAAACAAAGATATGATCAGATATGGAAATAAAATAATCCTATAACACATAAGGTGTGTGTGTGACAGTGTATGTGTGTGTCAGTGTGGTTAGTGAGAGAGAGAGAGAGAGAGAGAGAGAAAAGTGACAGCCCTAAAGCCGATTTCGCGATATTGGGAGAGAAAGCAGCTCTCAGTTTATCACTCAGAGAAGCGGTTTTACGAGCAGAACAGAGAGAGTCTTCTTCTACCATTCCCCCAGTGAAATCTGCTGGTGGTGAAATATTTATCTCAGCCACTGATATTAATAATGCTTTTAAAGAATTCTATCTTGATCTCTATAGTTCCACGTCTTCGTCTACTGATGAAGATATTAGGAACTTTGTGGAACCATTAGAACTCCCTAAACTGACGAATGAGCAAAAAAACTCTCTTGATTCTGAAATAACCTTGGAGGAGATTGATGAGATAATTAAGGCCTTACCTACAGGCAAGTCTCCAGGAACAGATGGCTCTGCCGCTGAATTTTTTTAGATCTTATGCTACAGAATTGGTTCCACTAATGCTAGAATATTATACGGAATCATTAAAGAATGGAAAGCTTCCCCCAACCATGACACAAGCCCGGATCAGTCTGATTCTTAGAAAGGACAAGGATCCAAGTGAGGGTAAGAGTTACCATCCAATTTCCCTGATCCAGCTAGATGTAAAAAAAATGTCAAAGATTCTGGCTAACCGATAAGTAAAGTTATGACATCTCTTATACATATAGATCAAGTGGGGTTTATTCAGGGCCGCAGCTCTTCTTATCACATCAGGCGTCTAATCAATATCATGTGGTCAGCAGCGAATGATCAGACTCCGGTCGCTGCCATCTCACTTGACGCTGAAAAGGTGTTTGATATGGTAGAATGGGATTATCTTTTTAAGATTTTGGAAATATATGGGTTTGGGAATACTTTTATTGGATGGATTAAGTTACTTTATAGACACCCTGTAGCAGCAGTACAAACAAATGGATTAATTTCAGATTATTTTACTCTGAATAGGGGCACCCGGCAGGGTTGCCCTCTTTCCACATTATTGTTCTGTCTTGCCCTGGAACCATTAGCAGCCACGATAAGAAAGGAGGATGATTTTCCAGGGGTGGTGGCACATAAGCTTCTGCTTTATGCAGATGATATTTTATTATTTGTCTCCGACCCTACTAGATCTATGCCTTGCCTCCACTGAATTATTAATTATTTTTCTAAATTTTCGGGATACAGAATTAATTGGTCTAAATCCGAAGCTTTGGTGCTGACAGCGTACTACCCAGTAACGGCTTTTCAACCGGGCACCTTTCATTGGCCCAAACATGGCATTAAGTATTTGGGCATTTTATTCCCAGCAAATTTATGTGATTTAGTTAGAGTTAGTTTTGACCCTTTAATTAAAAGGTTTTCGAGCGATGTGTGCAGGTGGGCTTCATTACATTTATCTATGATTGGGAAGGTTAATGTTATTAAAATGAATTGTATTCCAAAATTCAACTACCTGCTACAGTCTCTCCCTGTAGATGCCCCCCTCTCTTATTTCAAACTATTTGATAGCATAGCGAAGTCCTTTATTTGGAATGGAAAATGTCCCAGATTACATTTCAATAAGTTACATAGGCCGATTGACAAGGGTGGGCTAAGCCTACCCAAGATTTTGTTTTATTATTATGCATTCGGTCTTAGACATTTGGCTCATTGGTCACTTCCACCTGAGAGGGCCCCTCCCTGGTTTCTTATTGAACAAGAAGTTCTTGCCCCTATTTTGCCATTGCAAAGCCTTTCGATCAAACTAACCAGAGAAGTTAAGTCACACCCCGTTATTTCGCATTTGCACATGATTTGGACTAAAGTGTCCAGAGTGTTTAATTCGGACATTTATTTAAATGTTGCCTCAAGCATATGGCTGAACCCTAAATTACATATAAGTCCCCTTTCTGTTGGTCAGAGTGGATTGGGAGGGGGGTTACTACACTCGGTGACCAATATGAGAGTGGAGTACTGAGATCTTTTGATAATTTGATTCAACATTTTAAGATTCCTAGATCCCAGTTCTTTAGGTTTTTACAGCTGCACCACCTGCTCGGTGGCAGATACTTTGGAAATGGTGATTACTGCTTATGGGAAAGGCCATGAAGCTTCTGTGTATTACTCCCTGTTAATTCAGAGTCTGGGGGATAGAGCTTCATCTTCTCTCAAGAGACTATGGGAGAAAGATTTAAACTTGGTATTGGAGGAGGGAGAGTGGGCTAGGATCCTAAAAAGCATCAGGTCTACATCTAGAGATGCAAGGATCCATCCGATGCAATTTAAGATTTTGCATCAGTTCTACTGGACCCCCTCTAGATTGTATACGCTTGGTCTTAAAGACTCACCCACCTGCTGGCAATGGCAGTCAGAAGATGGGGACACAACCCATGTTTTTTGGGGTTGTATTAAGATTCAGGAATTTTAGTTGAGGATCCAGCGTTTTGTTTGTGACGTACTGGACACTCAGCTTTCATTTTGCCCCAGACTTTGTATTTTGGGTGATGGAGGGGTCCTGAATATAGGAGATAAAAAATTTTAATAACAAAATAAATGTATAGTCCCTACCAGATGGGTTCAAAAGTCTCCAAATATCTGTAAGACCAAGATTTTTACACATCCTGTGAAGCATCAATGTTGCTCTAGAGAGCTTGCACACTTGCTTCACTATGATCAAGGACTGAGTCCATCAAAAGATTAAAGTCTCCTCCCAATATTATATCATGAGGGGTGCCAGCAGCTTGCAACATCCCTTCAAGATCTATAAAAAAGCCCTGATCATCAAATTTAGGTGCATAAATATTAGCCAAAATAAGACTTTGTCCCTGAATTTCAGCTAAAACAATAATGACTCTTCCTAATTTATCTTTACTCTGTTTGAGATATTTTAACTGTTGATGTTTACTTATCAGCATAATGACTCCCCTGCTCTTACTCGAGTCAGCACTAAAAAAAATGCCCACCCAATAACTTTCCAAATTTTTCAGCTTTCAAAAAAGAAAAATGTGCACATTAACCCCACACACGACAGCATCAACTGGCTCCCATCCCTCCAAACTCAAACAGTCCATGTACGCCTGCGAGAGCCCCCGCGACAACTTTGCCATCAGATTATTCAAGTCTGGTGTTTCTATACAAATTTTGTGAGACAGAATTACATGGCAAAAGACAATTGTAAAGAGGTTATAAGGGAAAGGAGGAGGCGAGAACTGGCTTGACAATATAAATAATAGTTTAATGATAAACTTAAACAAAAACACACAAATATAAACACATACAGGTGCATCTCAATAAATTAGAATGTCGCGGAAAAGTTCATTTATTTCAGTAATTCAACTCAAATTGTGAAACTCGTGTATTAAATAAATTCAATGCACACAGACTGAAGTAGTTTAAGTCTTTGGTTCTTTTAATTGCGATGATTTTGGCTCACATTTAACAAAAACCCACCAATTCACTATTTCAATAAATTAGAATACATCATAAGACCAATAAAAAAAACATTTTTAGTGAATTGTTGGCCTTCTGGAAAGTATGTTCATTTACTGTATATGTACTCAATACTTGGTAGGGGCTCCTTTTGCTTTAATTACTGCCTCAATTCGGCGTGGCATGGAGGTGATCAGTTTGTGGCACTGCTGAGGTGGTATGGAAGCCCAGGTTTCTTTGACAGTGGCCTTCAGCTCATCTGCATTTTTTGGTCTCTTGTTTCTCATTTTCCTCTTGACAATACCCCATAGATTCTCTATGGGGTTCAGATCTGGTGAGTTTGCTGGCCAGTCAAGCACACCAACACCATGGTCATTTAACCAACTTTTGGTGCTTTTGGCAGTGTGGGCAGGTGCCAAATCCTGCTGGAAAATGAAATCAGCATCTTTAAAAAGCTGGTCAGCAGAAGGAAGCATGAAGTGCTCCAAAATTTCTTGGTAAACGGGTGCAGTGACTTTGGTTTTCAAAAAACACAATGGACCAACACCAGCAGATGACATTGCACCCCAAATCATCACAGACTGTGGAAACTTAACACTGGACTTCAAGCAACTTGGGCTATGAGCTTCTCCACCCTTCCTCCAGACTCTAGGACCTTGGTTTTCAAATGAAATACAAAACTTGCTCTCATCTGAAAAGAGGACTTTGGACCACTGGGCAACAGTCCAGTTCTTCTTCTCCTTAGCCCAGGTAAGACGCCTCTGACGTTGTCTGTGGTTCAGGAGTGGCTTAACAAGAGGAATACGACAACTGTAGCCAAATTCCTTGACATGTCTGTGTGTGGTGGCTCTTGATGCCTTGACCCCAGCCTCAGTCCATTCCTTGTGAAGTTCACCCAAATTCTTGAATCGATTTTGCTTGACAATCCTCATAAGGCTGCGGTTCTCTTGGTTGGTTGTGCATCTTTTTCTTCCACACTTTTTCCTTCCACTCAACTTTCTGTTAACATGCTTGGATAAAGCACTCTGTGAACAGCCAGCTTCTTTGGCAATGAATGTTTGTGGCTTACCCTCCTTGTGAAGGGTGTCAATGATTGTCTTCTGGACAACTGTCAGATCAGCAGTCTTCCCCATGATTGTGTAGCCTAGTGAACCAAACTGAGAGACCATTTTGAAGGCTCAGGAAACCTTTGCAGGTGTTTTGAGTTGATTAGCTGATTGGCATGTCACCATATTCTAATTTTTTGAGATAGTGAATTGGTGGGTTTTTTTTAAATGTGAGCCAAAATCATCACAATTAAAAGAACCAAAGACTTAAACTACTTCAGTCTGTGTGCATTGAATTGATTTAATACACGAGTTTCACAATTTGAGTTGAATTACTGAAATAAATGAACTTTTCCACGACATTCTAATTTATTGAGATGCACCTGTACAGGGCAGCTGCCTGTAGTTCTCTCTCTCTCTCGAACCGCCATCTCCGGTAGCCTTTATCCCTCGCTCGCCTCATCAGGCTGATTGGGGTCCGGGTGTGCGTCATTACGGACCAGCACCGCCCTCCTCCGTGCTACAACAATCTATACAACAAACTCCAGCCAATAGGCAGAATAAACACAAAGAGTGTGTAGATTCATCCACAAAACTGTCCTGAAGGTGTGTTACTCCACAAAACAAACTAGCTAGGCGGAACCAGCACAAAAAAGCGCTCAGTTTCCCCAAACAGTCAAGCAAATATTCAGTGAGCCGGTCCACTCGGCTGCAACGTACCACAAGATGACTTACTCACTCCATTGACTTTATGAAGGACATCGCTTGCTGCGGAACATGTGAATGTTTTACGGCCATCCTTAGCATCTATTTTCAATTTGGCCAGGAATATCAGTGCAAAAGCGACCTTCCATTGATGTAAAAGTTTCTTGCATTCCTTGAATTGATCACGTTTCTCTCTTGTTGAATTCACAAAGTTTGGGAACAAGAAAATGCTGTGGTTCTTCCAAGAAAGCCTTCCTTTACTCCTCGCCTTGCATAACACAAGATCTTTATCGGATGATCTCAGAAATTTGGCCAGAATTGATCGGGGTCTGTCTCCTTCAGCGAATTGCCGAGCAGGAACCCTGTGAGCTAGCTCGATTCCAGTTTAAGGCCTGCTATGTCGAGCAGATTCGGAAAGAGCCCATCCTGTCCCTCTTCACCCTTTTGAATTCCGATGATACAGACGTTATTCCGCCGGCTACGGTTCTCCATGTCCTCCAACTTCTCCCAGACACGCTCCAAATCCACCTTGGTCGCTAGCAGATTAGCAGATAATTCCCCCTCTGATGACTCCAGGTAATCTGTCCGTTTCTCGACATCCCCCACTTTTGTAACCACATCAGTAAATTTCGCCTCCATGGCGGTGATCGATCGACGTATCACAGCAAGATCTTCCAAGTCAGCAATGACCTTCGTTAGCATTGCCAACATGTTCAACATCTCTCGCCACATTTCTTGCACTTCCCAGACTAAATCGACTCCCTGGCTCGTGGCCTGCTCAGGGACATTAGCTTGAGCACATAAGTGTCTTTTAATGTCTCCAGAGCTTGAGGATTTTGAATTCTATAACATACTGTCCTCCTAGGACAGTTATGGGACAGATTGTATCGAATCTCACCGGTTTATATCATTAAAAGTGTTAAAACTAACAAAGTGTGCAGAGCTCGCTGTTCACGCGTCCGAACCTCGCATGGCGTCACATGACTCCCGATTTAATTGTAGTATTGATTTGGTTTATAATAAATGAATTTCTTTTTTTATTATAATTTTAAATATTTTATTATCAAATAACTTGGCAATGTAAAGCTTGTCATGCCAATAAAACTGTAAGTGTAAGTCAACCTTTCCCAACCTCATGTGTGACCTAATGTCCCCCCAAAAATAGTAAAACCTTAAATAAGCCTCATTTCAACCAACAGTCCACACGAGAAAATCTGCTTGATAAACTTCCTAAATAATGTCTTAATCAAAATGTAAAAATGCAGAAAGATTTGTGTGAGGGTTAGGTTTTGGGTTATAGGATAGAAAATATTAGTGCAGTATTAAAAAAAATAAATGTCAATGCAAAGTCCCCATCATTATTGAAAAACAAACATCATACACACACACACACACACACACACACACACACACACACACAGTCTAATAGTTCAGATTCCAGAATAATCAAAACTGACTCAACTATAAAACACATCAAGCAAACCAAAGAAAGCCTCACAGCACATCAGTCACAATCAGAGTCAAATGTCTCTTTATCAGCTTTTTTCTCTATCCGACGGTGAGGGGTAGAGACAGCGCCTATGCCTGTGTGCCCGAGACAGACCCGACACCCCTGGCACAAGAACCACAAACTCCAGACTCAAATCAAAGCTGTAGAGTCTGTGAATCAGACTGCTCTAGTTTAAGGAGTTAGGTCACCCAAACATTATATATGATATATGTTATATAGGGGTTATAGAATAATTATGATAACCCCTGTCCACCATCGAAAGCACCTACAATGGGCATGCAAGCAACAGAACAGGACCTTGGAGCAATGGAAGAAGGTCGCTTGGTCAGATGAGTCCCGTTTTCTTTTACATCAGAATCAGAATTAGTTTTATTGCCAAGTATGCTTACACATACAAGGAATTTGTTTTGGTGACAGAAGTTTCCAGTGCACAAACAGTACAACAACAAGACAGAGATAATAATAAAAAAAACAGAATAAAAATAAAAAAGTGAATAGAAAATATAAGTATATATAGAAATACACAATAAGACAATATTATATATATATATATATATATATATATATATATATATATATATATATATATATATATATACGTATGTAAAAATACAAATCTGTTACATAGAGATGCAAGGGAATGTATTGAAGAAGAGGTATGGTATGGATAAATATAAAAAGACTAAGATGTGTATTGCACATAATTATTGCTCAAAGGGGCAGTTTTAACTGTTCATGAGATGGATAGCCTGAGGGCAAAAACTGTTCCTGTGCCTGACGGTTCTGGTGCTCAGAGCTCTGAAGCGCTTCAAAGAGGTAGTGGGCTGGGTTAGTGGGGTCCAGAGTGATTTTTCAAGCCATTTTCCTCACTCTGGAAGTGTACAGTTCATGAAGGTAGGGCAGGGGGCAACCAATAATCCTCTCAGCAGTCCGAACTGTCCTTTATAGTCTTCTGATGTTCGATTTCATAGCTGCACCAAACCAGACAGTTATTGAAGTGCAGAGGACAGACTCAGTGACTGCTGAGTAGAACTGTATCAGCAGCGCCTGTGGCAGGTTGAACTTCCTCAGCTGGCGAAGGAAGTACAACCTCTGCTGGGCCTTTTTCACAATGGAGTCAATGTGTGTCTCCCACTTCAGGTCCTGTGAGATGGTAGTGCCCAGGAACCTGAATGACTCCACTGCTGCCACAGTGCTGTTTAGAATGGTGAGCGGGGTCAATGTATCATCTCCACTCTTTTGAGCGTGTTCAGCTCCAGATTGTTTTGACTGCACCAGTGAGCCAGCCATTCAACCTCCCTTCTCCCTTCATGTGGACGTCAATTTGACATGTGCCACCTACCTAAACATCGTTGCAGACCAGGTACGCCCGTTCATGGCAACGGTATTCCTTGATGGCAGTGGCCTCTTTCAGGAGGATAATGCGCCCTCCCACACTGCACACATTGTTCGGGACTGGATGAAGAGTTCAAGGTGTTGCCCTGGCCTCCAAATTCCCCAGATCTCAATTTGAATGAGCATCTGTGGGATGTGCTGGACCAACAAGTTCGATCAACGGCAGCTCCACCTCGCAACTTACAGGACTTGAAGGATCTGCCGCTAATGTCTTGGTGCCAGATACCACAGGACACCTTCAGGGGTCATGTAGAGTCCATGATTCGGCGGGTCTGCGTGGGTCTGCGCATATTACCATATTATGTCATAATGTTTTGACTCATCAATGTACAATCAAATATGGTGCTTCAAGATGCGCTGCACTAGGTTTGACATCAGTGATACAGATGATTACTGTAGCTCTCAGTTGTGATGCATCATGTTGGAATATACAGAAGCACAAATGAGATTTAACACTTGGAATATACAGTTGCACATGAGTCATATGGACTACTTTTAAGATACTTTTATAGTGCTTTTATTTAATTTAGAACTTTATAGCCACTGATCACTGTATGTGCTCATTGCATGGTAAAGAGCAGCGTGAACATTCTGCTAAACATCTCCTTTTGTTTTCCACTGAAGAAAGATAGTTATACAGGTTTGAAACAACATGATGGTGAGTAAATTATGACAGAATTTTCATTTTTAGTGAAACTATCCCTTTAAATGAAGTGAAACTAAGAGAAAACAAGATGTGCTACACCACCATGATGGAAATGCTGCAGGCATGAATGAATTTATAAAAAAGCTCATTAAAAATTTTAAATCTCAAATGCTCAGATTACAACACATTAGCAGAAGCACGTTGGCATGATGCTAAACCTCATAAATCAAGATAGAATGAAGCAAATAAATCAACTCATGAGAAGTAAATATAAGTTGACAGGTTAAATATTATATGATCTTCAATTATTTGAAACAGAAACGTTTGAACAACACAATATAAGAGCAATTAATAGGCTGATGTAAAAGACATATTCCTTCATCAATGTCTGCATTTATTGTTTTCTCTCTCTTTCTCTCTCTCTCTCCAGCACTCCACACTTTTATATGACTGGCTCTAAATTTAGCAACAGCAGCAATGTCCCAGACACAAAAAGATGTAACTGTACAGCAGGAAAAAAAAAAACTCCACTAATCACAGACAGCAAGAAAAACTCACCTATCACAGACAAAAAGAGAAAACCCACCAATCACAGGCCGAGAAAATAAAACTTCACAAATCACAGACAGAGGGAGAAACCACCAAAAGATACAGTTCTTAAAGAATCATACACATCATAGACAACAACCTAGTAACCACAGAGAAACACCCTAGTATTGTGGTGGCGAATTTTGCTTGGTCAAACACTACTACATTTTTTCTTAAGAAAAGAACAAATTCTAGTTTGTGTTTAGTTTAATGAGAAATCTTTGTAATTTGAGTGTTTTTTAGTGTGTGTTGTTTCTCACCACTGTTGTGATGCAGTTGTGTCGCAGGTTGAGTTCTGTCAGAGAGTTCAGACCCTGTAGATTCTCCACTCTAGAGATGCGGTTTCCTGATAAATTCAACAAACGAAGCTCTAACAAGCCAGACAAATTCTCAATTTGACAGATCTAGACAGAGAGAGAGAGAGAGAGAGATACTTAGGACACACATAGCCCAGAAACACACACACATACACACAAACACATTTACGTGCTAAATGTGGGGCACGGTTCATTTAAAGTTTAATAAACATGTTTTTTTATCCAAAATGAATTGAATAGTAATTCAAAAGATTATTTCAACATTTTGATACTGTTGAATGATTTAAATTGTTGGATACAGTTGAGAAGGTCAAGACCTCAGAGATGAGACAATCCAAAATCACCTTTTTAAGGGGTTATCAAAAATCCTGTTTATTGCTAAAAAGAAGTAATGAGGCCCATTATTGTGTCCTCTTTGCACAACAGTGCCCGCTGCTCAGTGCCTTATAAAAATATAATTTTACAAAATATTAACAGAGAGTATGTACCTGATTACTGTGTAAGTCCAGAACATCAAGTTTAGTGAGTCTGTCCACACCACAAATTCTTTGTATTCTAGACAAAAACATTCAGGATGAAACCATAATAGTAGCAGTATGAAAATAAAACACATGCTTGAATTTACAGATGTGAACGGAAGCAAAAATAAAGGACTGTGTTTGTGTGTGACTTTCTAGAGACACCAGTACAGAACATTTAAGGAGCGATCTGTTACAGTGACACAGAAATACTGAATACTGTAATTTATCACAGCCACAAAGAAACACTGACTGCACTATACAGGCGTGAGGGATCAAGACAGACTTGTGTAATTAGATCCATGTGACATTTAAACATGACTAAGATTTACAGAGAAACAGAGATAGATAGAGAGAGAGAGAGAGAGAGAGAGAGAGAGAGATGGCTGTGAAAGTATAAGTGGAGATTTATAGTAAAACAGGACTTAAATATTGATCTGTTTCTCACCCACACCTATCGTATCTCTTCAGAAGAAATGGATTAAACCACTGGAGTCGTATGTATTACTTTTATGCTGCCTTTATGTGCTTTTTGGAGGTTGAAAGATCTGGGGCCTCATGTATAAAACTCTGCGTAGATTTCATCCTAAAAGTGCGCGTACGCACAAAAGTCAGATTTTGCGTACGCACAAAAGTTTTCAGATTTATAAAACCGTACGAACGCCAGAACCTGCGCAAAGTTCACTTTAAAAATCCCAGCTATCGGAAGATTGTTCATACAGGCATGTGATTTATTCCCCACCCCGTCTCCTCCCCAAAATAACCATATATAGAGTGTACAACACCTGTTTTTACTATGCGTAACCTCCCTTACATACAATTACCATATGCATATCGCCATCCAGACACATGATAACCCAGTTTAACGGTACGAGAACCTATGAGTACGGGAGATAATACATACTGTTAATGCCTAAAGTGCCCATAAGTTATATACTGGTGCTAAAAATCATTTCTTAATCTTTGTCTTGTTTTAGAGTAAAATATCTAGACTTTTTAAACAAGATCTGTTAACCCGAGAAACATTCTTAAGATATTAACTTGTTTTCAAAGAATATATCTTATCCCTGGACAATTTTTTTATTGTTGCAAGCATAAATCTATGCAATGTTGCTTCTCAGACAATGTTTTAAATAGTTATAAGGGTGTTTTATAGAGAAGTTAAATATTTAATACTGGAAACAAAACAAAGATTATAAAATGATGTGTGCATTGTTAAACTATTGTCTGACATCATTGGATTACTAAAAAGAGCTTTTTTTAAAAATAAAATGTGCAAGTTTACCTTTTGATTTTTATTTGACTGGCTGTGCATCCAATACCAATATTTCCTTATTACAGCTTATATTTGAATGCCTTTTCAATTAGTTACATAAAATTAATATAGCCTAATATTAGCTGGATAACTAGATTCATTTTGTTTCGATTTGTCTTGATTCAAGTGCTTAACTACATACTTTTTTATTCTAAATGCTGTGTATTTAATGAAAAGCAGAGTTTATAATCAGTCTGTTCAGTTCATTACTTGTCCAGCTGGAGTTGGCAATTCACACACAGCAGTAAAAGAGGGGTACAGCTTGCATGGCGGAGTGCGCATTTAAACATCAAGTTTACTTTTTATAAATCCCATCGAGAGCTTGAGAAGTGGCGTATGCAACATTTTTGTGCTTAGGTAACATTTATACATGAGGCCCCGTTCACCATTCACTTGCATTTTATGGAGCAACAGAGCTGAAATATTCTTCTAAAAATCTTCATTTGTGTTCTGCAGAAGAAAGAAAGTCATACACATCTGGGATGGCATGAGGGTGAGTAAATGATTTTTATTTTGGTGAATGTTAGGTTGAATCTCACAAAAAATTTGGGTGTCATTTTTCACCCCAAAATCGAAAGAAATTAGTAATGAATTATATTTTGCCAATTTTTAGGACCATTAAGATTTTTTGCATTGTATCCCAATTTTTTTTTTGACAATTAAGTGCTTTTACTGTATGCTCAAATTCTCATTACTGTAATGCAGAAAATATATATGTATAATTTAAACTGTTAAGTACAATAGTAAAGTACAAGTATATATCATAACAGTATCTTTAGTAGTGAATTAAATTTTCTTTATACAAAATATAATTTCTTAATTTTAAAATATATGACCTGGAAATGTTTTCGAGCGATTCACCCATTAAGGCATGAAATTGCCTTCTGTTTCACTGGTTTTCAAACACAATGTGAGATTTATTCAACGCAAACATGAACACATTTTTAGTTTTTATATCACTTGCTGACAGTTTAATGGGAGTGCTGTTGATTTTAAAAGCATTCCTGTTGGATTAGACATAACTGCATCCAAAACACATGACACACACACACACACACACAGAGGTGCACACGCAGACACACACCTGTTCTTTCCGAGTAGCAGCACACGCAGAAAGGTAAGGGAAGCGATGCCAGACATGTCAATCACGCGGTTGTCATAGAGATCGAGGAACACAAGGCGTGTCAGGTGAGGCAGGTCGTGCAGGTGTGAGATGAGGTTGTGTTGCAGGTTGAGCAGACGCAGTTTATCACCTCCTTTCAGATCAGGGAGCTCCATCAAACCATGCCTGCAGGAGATATTACAGCTCAACTCATCATAATCAACTGGCAATTAACTAATCCATGTATTCATAACTAGAAAGTATGGACTTGCACAAGTTACACTGCAAGCAGCAAAATACTCTGGTAGAAGATTTCTGTTGAATGCCCTCATCAAAGACTTTCCTCCCACCTACTGGTAGAGTTGTGTACCGCAGAGCAAAGAGGGACATTTCATATGTTCCCTCAAGCTAAAATAAATTCTCTTTAATTTGTCTGCTCTCCTGTGTTTCAGTTCCAATCCGAATTTGAAAAAGAATTCAACATAAAATTGTTCACTTTTAAAGGTCAAATGGATGTTTTACCGGTCCAGATCTAATCTCTCTGGGCTGGAGGCAATGTCGTCTCTGAAGCTGAATGTGGAGGGAAAACTTGGAGCAGAATTTTCACGCAGACTTCTTGTGACACCTTAAAATGGGACGTTATAATGAGTTAAAATCAATTTCTGCAGAACACCCATTTGGATAGTTGACAAATAACACTGACATAAACTATTTTTTCAACATCAGGTTTTTAGTTTAAAATGTATATGCATGTAAAAGGGGAAAGTACAATAAATCTAACTGGTCACCATTTCTTTTACATTTTTCACCTTTTTAAATAATCTTTTAGCTTTTTTTCAGTTCACTTCAATAGTCCTGACAAATGAACTTTCAAAAGTAAAAATAGTCAGTGTAGTCATTTAGTGTAGTCAGTGTAATCAATTAATATGAAAACTGCAAGCATAAATATTATACAAGAATTAGATGCTAGGGTCACAGAACTAACAATAATTATATTGAATGTTTTCTAACTAAAACAGAAAATTATCCTGAATGTTACTGAATATTATTTGAATGTGATCCAACATTCTCTCGCCTGTTTTAGAGGTGCCATTTTCTCTGGAACAAATAAAAATCTGTGTGAAACATCTCTCACCATGCATATGAGTGAATGTGGCATTACTCTGTGAGTATGTGGCCCTTGCGCTGCCAGTGGCCCTGCGGGGCTTCACTCTGTACGCCTGGTGCCCCAGATCCCCCACCATCCCAACAGGAAGTGCTACAGGAAGAGGAAAGAGACAGAGCTCCTGCCTCACTAACTTACTCTCGCAAGACAGTACAGGAGCACGGAGCCGCCTGACTCCCTTATTCACGTGACTGTCTGAGAAGACATGAAACACAGAGAAAATACAGACACATTAATTTTATTGTTGTGCATTTTTATATACACAATAAGAGATGCAGAAGCATTTAATTGCACTTGGCAGCATGTATATGGCTAAATCACATTATAATGTTCAGGTCATTTATTACCTCAAAATCAAAAGAAAAAAAGAGAAATTATATTTTGCATAAAGAAAATGAAGCCTATTTTAGGACCATTATGACTTTTTGCATTGTAAAATTATTTTCATGACAATCAAGCACATTTCCCCCCAAATTCCCATTACTCTAATGTGTTCTGACATTTTACTCTTGAGCTATTTTGTAATTTTAAGTATTTTCAAAGGTGATTCTTATTTGAGTCTCATTACTGTAATACAGTCATTTTGTATTACAGTAAAATGTATAGAACAAAATATGTAACAATGATTTAAAATCAGCGTAAAGAAAATACAATGATGTTTGACAAAAATTGCAGTTAATAATATATCACTTAAGGCTTCATTTAGGCTTCATTTTAAAAGTATGCTTCATTTTCGTTAAACGAAATATTATTTCTAAATTATTTCTTTTGATTTCAGGTGAAATTTGACCTTGACATGTTTAGTCATATGGCTATAAAGTACTCTGCTCTCTCTACAGCTAATTAAATGAGATGCTATCAGGATGAATATAATATTATGACTGAATCTGTCTATCTATCTGTGTTCACTGTGTTTAGAGTGTAGAGTGCTTTGTACCAGTTCTGGATGGGTTTGGTTTCGTAGAGTCCACATACAGAGCTTTTTTCAGTTCTTTTGAAAACCTCAAATCAAACTGACAAAGAAATGAAATGACATTATTAAACGGATTTTTACTTTTGAAGAAGAACATGTTCACCTCCCTTTCAAATAATACTGCGGCGGTACCATGGTGAAGTGATGGTATTAGATGGTAAAATCATGATAATTTCATATAAAATGGTACTGAATGATTATCATATTCATGTACATGGTATTAACATGGTACTCCAAGGTTTTTCAAAAAATCCCATGGAATTACCATGGTACATTTCCAAAAAACAAAACAAAAATGTTACCACCATGGCACATTTAAAAGTGGGGCATATATACTGTATATATATTTATGTAAAATATGAATTCTTATTTATTTACTTTCATTTAAATTTGAGGTAAAATATCACTTGGACATGTTCTTGACAGGTTTGTTGAGATTTGAGAGGTCATTTCATACATATTTGTGAATGAAACACTGGTGGGTGCTACAGAGCTCATACTCACTGGTCTCTGTGTGAGTCTGTCCGGCAGAAATGATTTCACTGCTGCTAGATGCTGTTTATAGCTGTTCATCTGCAGGGAGAGAGAGACAGACAGACCCTTACTAGTCATTTCAAGTCAAGTCATTTTTATTTGTATAGTGCTTTTAACAATACACATTGTTTAAAAGCAGCTTTATAGGAAATCATGAATTAACAGAATCATTGTGTAGTTTGATTAAATATGATTGTAAAATGTGTATTGAAATTAAATAATTATATAATAATTGTATTTAGAACCCCTGTGAGCAAGCTGAAGGCTTTGGCGGTACCATGGTATATGATCGTATTACCATAGTACTGAAACATGGGAACACGGTACTCCAAGGTACTTCAAAGAATACCATCACCATGATATGTCCATAAACATGGTAATATCATGGTACCTTTTTAAGTGCAGAATAACAGTTTAATCACTGATAAGTCACATGTGAATTACTGTTGTCTTTGTTGTGTAGTTTGTGTCCATCTGCTGAATGTGTACGATCTGCAGCAGCTGCTGAGTTTGGCAGATCTGAGCTGTGATTCATCAAATCATCTTCACATCCACAATGGTAGTGGCATTTCCAAACATTTCCTACATTAAACCTACTGTGCTATCGTAATTGTTTTTAATCTTCTTTATCATTTCTCCAATGACAGATTTCATGATTAAGTTTATTTGTAAGATCAGCATTTCTGTTTTTGTAATATCATCCTCCTTCACTTATCAATATGTTGTAAGTAATATTGATTTCCAGCCTATCATAAATTGCATGACAGGGTAACAGCACTAATCATTCAAATGGCCTCCAAAAAGTACTGTCAAGAGCTGTAAAACTCTTACCGAAGGAGGCAGAAATCTTCCCGTTGCATTATCACTGTTTTGTTGTTTATTTGAACGCATTTCAGCTCGAATAATCACTCAATTACAGCACAATAATGTTCAAATACAAACGCTGATATGCGTTTTATTTCTTTCAGAGTTCACTACCATTAGCCTTGTCCTTGCTGCTGTGAGTTTAGAGTTTACTATACTGGTTGAAACACGTCACAAGCGGCTTATTAAATATATAAAAAATCAAATTTTCGCGAATATTTCACAAGGACAGCACGCGTCACTTCGCGTCCTTAGCAACCAGCCACGGCATGTAAATAGTTACGGGCGTGTCCGGTCCTACCACATATATTATCCGGTTAAAAATATTGAAGACATTAAAATATTCCTAGAGTGTAGAATAATTCATTTAAACGTGTAAATGAAAACATGTGTTATTATTATGGTAAAACTTGGCGAAACCTGGAGTACCGTGAATAAGGTAGGGTTCAGCAGGGTAAAAGGCACTTCTGATTTTATTTTCTCCCAAAACACTAAACAGCAACAAAAACTACACACTCTTAGAAGACAAGGTTCCATATAGAACCCAAAGGGGTTCTATCGCTTCATATTTAGAACCCCTAACAGGTTCTGCATTATATAGATATATATCTCATTCTAAAAATTTAGGGTACATTCAATGTCCATTGTTGATGATTTTATATTTTCTAACCATTTTTTTTTTTTTTTTTCAGAAATATCCCATTTTATCCATGAAAGCATGTTATAATATCACACCCCATGTTTTATTTTGCTTGAAATTGCCATGATGTTTCTTAACTGACAGTTTTTGCATTGTCCGTTTTTGAAGTGCGTGTTTAAAAATAATGAATACAATTTTTTAATGTCAACATTATCTACATTTTATTTATTTTTGGATTCTAAAGTTTGAGTTTGATATTTTAATAAAGAAAATATCTTATTTTACTCATGTCCACAAAAGTTATGTCAACAATGTTACTAAACAAACACCCCCCAACAACAAAAAAAGTTGTATTCCAAAACCATGTGACTAACATCATGTGACGTCATTTTCCTCTGTGGCAGACATTTTGAACACATGGCAAGTGTCTTTAAATTTTTTTCAATATTTTAACTACAATAGCTTATTGTCAAGGAGTATATTAATTGACCGTCAGCTATGTTGGGTACATTGTTATGGTTTGCAATATTTTTATGATTTTAACTAAAATATATATTCAAATTTGAGGTTAACCTGATCAAGAAAATGACATGTGGTTGGCCAGGCAAGACCTACCATTGAAATTATGAGTCAAAATGGGGGACTTGTCAACAATGTTACCAGCAAATATGTTACCCTCCAGGGATGTTGTTGACGTGATCCTACTGGGGGTATGTAGGTATGCCCTTCTTCTTATGTAAATGATGACATTGTATTTTGTGAAAAATGCAGGATATTGCTTTTTCAACAATTTTACTTTCACTATCAAATATGTTACAGCTGTTTTTTGTTTTTTTACATGAACAAATAACAAGAATGCTGCTTCTAATATTCTTCAAGGTATATTTTACATCCACAAAGGTTAGAGTTTTGCATAACATCTCTGAATTCTACCTACATTTTATTTTATTTTCACATGAATATCTGCAAAAACATACAATTCTTAAAATTATTTTAAAAGAATTACTGCACATGTGGCAGAATAGACAAAATAACTCTTAATTATGTGTGTTACTTAAGGTGTAACATTTAATCAGTATCTGTAATGGCATGCAGTTTTTCCATAACATAGTTGAAAAACTCACTAGGGAAAACATCCTTTCCTTTATAATATCAAAAAGGTGTTTAATGCTTAAGCTTTGCAACTAGTAGATATGTTATACTGAATAAACATATTAACCTAAACCAATAGTTGTTTTATTGAGAAAGCACTTTGTTTTTGTACCTTTTTGTTGACATGAAATATACTCCCAATTATAGAATGAGCCATATATATATATATACACACACAGAGTTGGGGAGTAACGGAATACATGTAACGGGATTACGTATTTAAAATACAAAATATAAGTAACTGTTTTCCACTACAGTTACAATTTAAATAATTGGTAATTAGAATACAGTTACATTCAAAAAGTATTTTGATTACTGAAGAGATTACTTTGCATTTTATTGTCATTTGTTTCATTTAATATTTAGTCCTTTCAGATGGAAAACATTTATACATATAAATGATGCGATCCAAAGTGCATTTGAACAGCAGTGAAACACTTTCTTATGATGTGTTACATTCATACGAGCAGACAGAGAAGTAAGTTTGAAGTAAGTTTGGAGCAGAAGAAATAGAAATAAACCTTGTGTAAATTATCAGCTTTACGCTAAGATAAAATGCTATTTCTAACCATTTTACATGCACGTTACCAGACACGATCATATTTTTTTATCAAGAAAATTCACGTTGGATCATAATTTCTTTTTTTCTAGTAAGACCTTTGATATTAGGGCAAAAATCATATTCTTGATGATAATTTTTGTATTGTTTTCCTGTAAAAATATCTAAAAATCATTAAAACAAGATCATTTTGATTGATCTTGTTTTAGAAACAACACTGCATAAGATATTTAGGTTTTTCAGAGAATGTATTTTTAACATGTGTATTTTGTCTTACTGTACTGGCAGAGTTTTTATAGTAAAAACAAGTGAAAAAATCTACCAGTGCTGAAGAAGTAATCCAAAGTATTTAGAATACGTTACTGACCTTGAGTAATCTAACGGAATACGTTACAAATTACATTTTACAGCATGTATTCTGTAATCTGTAGTGGAATACATTTCACACCCTCCCAACCCTGTATATATATATATATATATATATATTTATAAGAAATGTTTTTTTTTTTTGTTGTTTTTTTTTAATCTTGATACACTTTGGGACCCCAAAAAAAGCACATTTGTCTTTAAGGTGTGCTTTTAGCCTTGTTGTACCCTATTTGAATATGATAATTATTCAGTATACTATGCCATCATTTATATCATGGTACCACCACAATACTTTTTGTAAGGTATATACTATACAGGAAATGTTTTTGTAGTTATATTATATAAAAATAATAATATACAAATCATTTGGTATCAGAAATATGTGAACAATCCAGTATAAAATCACCCACAGTCCACACAGCACTTAATGCAGTGTTCAGAATGTTTTTAATAAATTCAAACACCTGCTCATTAACTCTTTTCACACCATCTGGTTTTGCCCACCATTTCTGCTCTAAAAGGTTGACAGAAACACTCTAATATTAACACGCAACATTTTACTTCCTTAGTCTTGTGAAATATTTCTCAGAAACCTACATTTCAAACCACCAAGCTCATTCTTTTTTTTCCCTAAATGTTACTAAAAACTTTTATTTGGAATAATTTCATCTTATCACAATGATTTATTAATATTTTCAACCAAAGCAAAGATTTATGTCCTGGTTAGTCATCATTTTCTGCCTTTCTTCTAGGACCAAGTCTGAGTCTAAATGTGGGTAAACTAATAAATATCTGCCTGTGCAACACATAACATTTCATTAAACATAACACAATCTCCAATTAATTAAAAACATTATATTCAAGTCAGTGTATAACCAGTCAGGTAGTGGACAGATTTCATGAGAGTTCTATATGACAGAGATGTTGCATGTGGGGTCAGTGTGAGTGTGATTTTCTCTGCATCTGTTTATCTTTGTGGACGTGAGAGTTCTGTACTCTCTTCTGACGGTTAATTACATTCAAAAGCATCTCATGCAATGCATTTAATACAAACCATTATTAATTAAGGCTTATTATTGTCAGTTTTTGAAACAGACTCTAAAATTGCCCCGTAGGTGTGAGTGAGAGTCCCCCAGCCACTGTGCCAAGTCAAGTATGCGGATCAGGAATGGTCCGCTGTGGCGACCCCTAATGGGAGCAGGCAGAAGGAAGATGATGATGATGATTGTCAATTTTTGAAACATACACACAAATAACGTTTGCACATTCCCTTTTGTGTATTATGGAGAATAACTGTATCCACAGACATAAAACACTCTATAATGAATTATGACAAAATCATTGTGTATTTTCCTATCACGGATGAATTCATGCTGGCCTACGTAGGCAGTTCCCTAGGGTTTAGTATCTATAAATACTCTGGCTCAATGAGAAGTGGGGGAAGGAGGTATAATGCTGTGTTTTCCGCCATCTACAAATGCAGGGAGCATTCAAACACGATCACCTCTCAACCATTGGACAGACCAGCAAAAACCTATTGATTCCCTATTATTCAAACAGACCAGAACCAAATCCACATAATGAGAGACACATTTACTGCCCAGACAAACAGCTGCATCTGTGCAGTAAGTAAATTATACACTCGCCGTACATCTATGAATGGATCAATGCCCGAACAGCTCCATTAAGTCTTTATTACAGTGCTTTCCATAATGCACAGTCCATTGTTTCCCAATGAAAGTACTGTAGAGATGAACAGAAAGATGTCAACATTATCCTGATGCTGGTTTAGTGCAGGCCACACTGCAGTGTCAGTATTTGTGAATGGTGCTCTAATCATCATCTGTATGCGGGTCACGACTGTGACGTTTTCGCAGCAGCATTACATCACTCACAACTGAACGCGCCCTGCAGGCGGAAGATCAATCACAAGGCAATGAATGAGTCAGAACACAAATGACGTCATACATTGACCTTAACAACTCATTGAACTGAGTGAAGATACATGTAAATACATTTGCACTCTAGACATTTTTGCCTTTAGACAGACAGACAGAGATGATATGACTATGTTTGTTTACACAATCATTCCCCTTATAAAGAAAACACGTGGGAACTGAGTTAAAATGCACGCTATACAGGTTTGCATTTTATTTATATTAAATAAATAAAATAAGAAAACTTCATTTGTTTACAAGAGATGTTTGTTTCCCAATTAGTAAATCCGCGCGTCTCTGCTGCTCTAAATCCTATTATCCAATTTACGCATCTAGAGTGCGTCTCACGCGTTGGTTGATCGCTGTGTTGTTCTGTCATTAATTGCCCTCACGTGAAACGATTATTGTTTGCCAATATAAATGTATTGACGAGCCGCTCGCCGCCTCTCTAATGAGTCATGAGAAAGAGAAGTGAAGATATGTCCGCCGTGCTGAACGCGTTCCTGCGGTGCGTCGCGTTCCTGCTGCCGCCCTCTTGGCTTCAGTTTTGCTGGTGGGTTGGGGAGGCGTCATGGCCCAATCCCCGAGCGCGATTCAAACACACAAAGCCTCTTACATATGAGGAAGTAGCAGTTCAAGACGAACCCAAACCCGTCCCCTCTTCCTCCTCTGACAGCCCCGAACCGGAACACTCTCCGTGGCGCCGATTCTGGACGCTCTGGTCCGCTGTGGAGCGCATCTTGACGGCTCCCTTTGCTCTTCACAAGCGCTTGGGAACTTTGTATCCGCCTTACAGCGTCGCTCTCGGTTCCCCATCGAGCGCCGAGACTAGCGGAGCTGCGGAAGAGGACGCGTTCACGGCGGAGACCATGAGCGCCACCACCGAGCAGCAGCAGCAGCAGCAGCTGTCAGACGCGCCGGACGCGGTCGCGGACAAACACCTACCCGAGATGAATGCTCCGGTGACCATCACTGTCGCGATCCAGGCGGCGGAGGACGAGGAACCTGACGAGGAGGTTTCATCAAACGCCATCGAGCTCCACACGGGCAGCGGTAGCGAAGACGAGATCGGAAGACACGATAAATCCAGGTTTAAAGACTTATTGTGATATTACCTATTTAATTCTCAATAAGATTTTTGTCATTGATTCCCCTCCCCTACACATCCACACAAGCCACACGTACACGCAGGCACACACGCACGCAAGAGCACTTCCAGGGTTATAAATGGTTGTGTTGACAATGCTTGACCCTTTCAAAGAATCTACTTCTAATTGTGAATGTGATCAATTGTTTGTATAGTGACACCTGTCGCAGGTTGACGCGCAACTCTTTAGGCAGGAATGGAACCAGACCTGTTGCTCCAGTAGTTCAAACTGGGGTCATCTCGCACAGTCCATTCTTGTGGTCGTTTTTGGTTTTGTGGGCAGTTTTTTTTTTTTTTTTTAATAGGTTCATAAATGACCAATACCAATAATAATGCAAATATTATGCTGACTAATATATAAATGGAATATAATGCTGATTTATTTGTACAGACTATTCGCTACAAATGAATTGATATTTTAGAGCTTCTGTTTACTTTATGATATTCTAATTTAATTCTAATTAAATTATTTTTTAAAATCATTACAAATTATCAGCACAACAGTCTGAGTGAATTTCAGAATTTCTTATTCTTACAAGCTGGACTGCACAAGTTTGTTCAAAACCTGATGATCCATGTTTTACAGCATGATTTGAGAACGTTTCAAAGAGCATCTTGTGCGCTTCAATGGAAGAAAAGAAATCTGACAGTTTTTTAAAAGGAGCTGAAGGAATTTTCTGATTGTCCCCATTCACTTCTATTGTAAGTTGTTGTTTGTTTTTAAAGAGGGACGAGTCAATCAACATTATGCCACAAATGCTGTCGATTGAGACTACCTTAATATTGGTCACTGTCACTAATTTGCTTAAGTGATCTAGAAATAGTGCAAAATCATTAGTTTTTTTCCCAGTTAGATTTTGAATTGAGATTTTCAGTGTGGTCTCAGATCATATTAGTCTGTCGCTCTCTGACTGACCGCAGCAGACACTGACCACACCTGTTCTGAGAGCACTGGACTATGCACACTGGCTTGTTTGCACTGTTGACAAACCATCAAATTTCTCCCAGATGACCTGTTGAACAGTGTTCCCACTCACTGTCAGAATGAGCTACTGAGTATTATGGACTTCAGTTGCATCTCTTTGATTAGTTGTAAAGCTGCAGCCCACGAGCGTTGTGCTTGTATTGTTATAAAGCTCTAATGAGTCTCGCTGATTCTGCTATTGTGCACCAACACTGGTGGGTGGATTATGCTGGGCTACTTTTTGTGCCTGAAGGGTTCCCCAGCCTTGTTCAAGTGTTGCTCCTAATGTCTGTCTCTTTAGGAGTAGTCTACTTGCCTGCCAGATCGGTACGGTCCAAGTAGACGCACATTTTTATAGGGTTTAGGAGGTTGGAAGGCATTGAGTTATCAATTTAATTTTCATTTCTGAAGGTTATTTCCAACAGGCAGGTAGGAAAGCAGCAAAATCTCATTGAGGCTTTGGCAATTTAGCAGATAAAGATTAAGCTGGTACGGATTTGTTTTCCTACAGAAACCAAGTAGGGTCCCCCCCCCCCCGAGCTTTCAGCTAGCATTTGTGTCGGTCAGATGGAGGTCTTGGCTTCTGCTCTGCTCATGGAGAGGTGGCGTGTGTTGGTGTTGCAAGCTGTGATGCTCATGTTTTGCACAGTCCGTTGAATTGTGGGGGAATCTGAGATTTAAGGGTGGATGAGAGAAACGGATGGGCTCCCTGCAGCATTAATGCTGACAAACACTCATTTTACAACCTGATGCTGAATTGATTTGAGTTGCAAATGAAGTCGTGTGTGTGTGTGTGTGTGTGTGTGTGTGTGTGTGTGTGTGTGTGTGTGTGTGTGTGTGTGTGTGTGTGTGTGTGTGTGTGTGTGTGTGTGTGTGTGTGTGTGTGTGTGTGTGTGTGTGTGTGTGTGTGTGTGTGTGTGTGTGTGTGTGTGTGTTCTCTCTCAGTGGTGCTGGTACCAGTGGTGGAGAACTCGAGGAGGAGAGCTGGCAACCTCCTGACCCAGAACTCATCCAGAAACTTGTAGCACAGATTGAATATTATCTGTCTGATGAGAACCTGGAGCACGACGCATTCCTGCTGAAACATGTTCGGCGCAATAAGCTCGGCTTCGTCAGCGTAAAGCTTCTCACCTCCTTTAAAAAGGTAACAATCTCAATGTATCAGTTCTTACAGACCCCATGAAATCTAAATGAGATTTTTATGGCTAAATTTCAGATGTAAACATTTATGGTGACACTTTACAATAAGGTTCTATTTGTTAACATCAGTTAATGCGAACTAACAATGGACTTTTTTTTTTTTTTTTTTTTTTTTTTTTTTTTAACACAGAATTTACTAATCTTTGTTAATGTTAGTTTACAAAAATACAATTGTTCATTGTTAGTTCATGGTGCATTAACTAATGTTAACATATACAACTTTTGAAATTAACATTATGAAATTAAGTAAATGCTGAAAGTTAATTGTTCGTTCATGTTAACTATGTTGTTAACTAATGTTAACAAAGGGAACCTTACTGTAAATTGTTACAAAATGTACTCACTCTGGTCTTTCTCTTCCAGGCAAATGGACCAAAAATATTGATGACTCATCTCATGCCATAAAATTTGCTCTCTAAAATTAGAAAGTCCCTCCCCCATAATTATAAATGTCTCCTGCCACTGATTAGCAATAGCAAGTAGCAGACCACAGGCTATCAACTATTTTTTGGTACTCCTTTTTAAATGGGAAATGTTAACACTATCTTTGTTCAAAATATTTAATAAGTATGATCATTTAAAGCTAATTTAAGCTTAAGCTAATATTTAAAATTCTAAATATTTCAGTTTTTGCACTTTACTATAGTCTAAGCATTTAGCTGAAATCGGAAAGTTTGATAATTTGTTCTGTTGGTAAGGCGAAGTCCTCTGTAAGTGACGCGCACTGTCCTTTCTGTTCCTTCATCTGTATCTTACTATCAAACTCATGCTTTAATGTCCAGTTTGAAATAATTCTGGAACATAAAACTTGCTATCTGTTACAATGTGGCATTTAAGCTTATCTGGCCACAACCAAGATGCTGTTAATTTTTCTCATGTTCTCATTTAGAAAGCACACACAAGTCACTCGAGGCATATTTGCTCAGCAGTATTTTTGGTTACTGTAACTGTTCTTGTGCATGGTACAACAATGCTGGACAACAAGTTCAGCTAAATCTCAGTCATTTTATGGTTACATTTGTGTGTACCTTCATTTAGGCAAATTTATCTGTACAATGAAACAGTTTGTTCGTGTCACTGAATTCTTTTTGACAGTGATTTTCACCCAGAATCACTTACAGTACTGTAATGTAGGTTTACTCTTGAACAAACTTCTTGAACACTGCCATATTTTATGTAGTATTATACTGTGTGTTTATTTATTAGCAGCCAAAAGTTTGAATGTACAGATTTTGCTCTTAAAGAAATTGGTACTTTTATTCACCAAAGTGGCATTCAACTGATCATAATGTATAATCAGGACATTAATAATGTGAAAAATTACTAATACAATTTGAAAACAATATTCAGAACTACTTAAACTACAGATTCTTTGACCACTCTAACCTTTTTGTTTTTCTGTGCAATTCTTCCCATAAGGCCTGCACCCCTGAGTCTTCTCTTTACTGATGTACATGAAACTGGTGTTGAGCGGGTAGAATTCAATGAAGCTGTCAGCTGAGGATATGTGAAGTCTTTCTCAAACTAGTGTCTTTTGATGTACTTATCCTCTTGTTTAGTTGTACATCTGGCCTTCCACATTTCTTTCTGTCCCTGTTAGAGCCAGTTGTCCTTTGTCTTTTGAAGAATGTAGTGTACACCTTTGTATGAAGTCTTCAGTTTTGTCAGTTTCAAGCATTGTATAGCCTTCATTCCTCAAAACAATGATTGATGAGTTTCTAGAGAAAGCCGTTTCTTTTTTGCCATTTTTGACCTAATATTGACCTTAAGACATGCCAGTCTATTGTATACTGTGGCAGCTCAAAAACAGACGATGTTAAGCTTCATTTAACGAACCAAATAGCTTTCAGCTTTTTGATATAATGGCAAGTGATTTCTAGTACCAAATTAGCAATTTAGCATGATTACTCAAGGATAAAGTGTTGAAGTGATGGCTGCTGGAAATGGGGCCTGTCTAGATTTGATCATAAATGACTTTTTTCAAATAGTGATGGTGCAGTTTTTCACATCAGTAATGTCCTGACTATACTTTGTGATCAGTTGAATGCCACTTTGGTGAATTAAAGTACCGATTTCCTTCTGAAACAGCAAAATCTGTACATTATTCCGAACTTTTGTCCGCCATTGTACAAACACACACACACGCACTGATCAGCCACAACATTAAAACCACTGACAGGTGAAGTGAATAACATCTAGTTATAAAGGCACCAGTCAGATGAATTTCATGCGTTGGAAGCAGGAAAAATGGGCAAGCGTAATGATCTGAGCAACTTTGACAAGGGCCAATTTGTGATGGCTAGATGACTGGGTCAGAGCATCTCCAAAATGGCAGGTTTTGTGGGGTGTTCCTGGTATGCAGTGGTTAGTACCAAAAGTGGTCCAAGGAAGGACAACTGGTGAACCGGCAACGGGGTCATGGGCGTCCAAGACTCTTTGGTGTGCGTGAGGAGTGAAGGCTAGCCCATCTGGTCCGATCCCACAGAAGAGCTACTGTAGCACAAATTGCTGAAAAACTTAATGCTGGCCAAGTTAGGTGTCAGAGCACACGGTGCATCTCAGCTTGCTACGTATGGGGCTGCGTAGCTGCTGACCAGTCAGAGTGCCCATGCTGACCCCTGTCCATCGCTGAAAGTGCCTACAATGGGCACGTGAGAATCAGAACTGGACCATGGAGCAATGGAAGGTGGCCTGGTCTGATGAATCACGTTTTCTTTTAGATCATGTGGATGGCCAGGTGCGTGTGTGTCGTTTATCTGGCGAAGAGGTGGCAATAGGATGCACCATGGGAAGGCAGGCCGGCATATTACACCCTTTTTTATGGCAATGGTATTCCTAATAACAGTGGCCTCTTTCAGCGGGATAATGCGCCCTGCCACACTGCAAAAATGGTTCAGGAATGGTTTGAGGAACATTACAAAGAGTTCAAAGTGTTGACTTGGCCTCCAATTTCCCCAGATCTTGATCTCAATCCGATTGAGCATCTATGGAATGTGTTGGACCAACAAGTCCGATCCATGGAGGCCCCACCTCGCAACTTGCAGGACTTAAAGGATCTGCTGCTAACGTCTAGGTGCCAGATACCACATGACACCTTCAGAGGTCTTGTGGAGTCCATGCCTCGACGGGTCAGAGCTGTTTTGGCAGCACGAGGGGGACCTACATGATATTAAGCAGGTGGCCAAAACAGCGCCAGCCTGCATCTCAGCATTCTGAGATGCTGTTCTTACCACAATTGTACAGAGCGGTTATTCGTGTTACCGTAGACTTTTTCAGTTTGAACCAGTCTGGCCATTCTCTGACCTCATCAAGGCGTTTCCATTCACAGAACTGCCGCTCACTGGATGTTTTTTTGTTTTTGGCACCTTTCGGAGTAAATTCTAGAGACTGTTGTGTGAAATCCCAGGAGATCAGCAGTTACAAAAATACTCAAAACAGCCCGTCTGGCACCAACAATCGTCCATGTGATTTATCTAATTGGCCAATCGTGTGGCAGCAGTACAGTGCATAAAATCACGCAGATACAGGTCAGGAGCTTCAGTTAATGTTCACATCAACCATCAGAATGGGAAAATTTGATCTCAGTGATCATGACCGTGGCTTGATTGTTGGTGCCAGATGGGCTGGTTTGAGTATTTTTGTAACTGCTGATCTCCTGGGATTTTCACACACAACAGTCTCTAGAATTTACTCCGAATGGTGCCAAAATAAAAAAACATCCAGTGAGGGGCAGTTCCGTGGACAGAAATGCCTTGTTGATGAGAGGTTTTGGTGGCACGAGGGGGACCTACACAATATTAGGCAGGTGGTGTGTGTGTGTGTGTGTGTGTGTGTGTGTGTGTGTGTGTGTGTGTGTGTGTGTGTGTGTGTGTGTGTGTGTGTGTGTGTGTACCACGAAATATATGAGGTTTTTGTAGCAGTGTTTTGATCCAACTGATGTGTTGTGAGCAGTGGATTTGCACTTTTGGATTGAGTAAAACGGTCTGAGGTTAAAATTACTTGGAGGCTTTCACATCTTGTTCTGCAGCATTTGTTGAACAAAATGTTAAGCATTGACAATTTTCTTTTGAGTGAACTATCCCTTTAATATAGTGACTAGCAGTGGCATGGCTTTGCTTATGACACGGCTTTGCTTTTTACTTGAAGTGGCTAGTCTGGTTTGATTAGAGTTCAGTTTTATAATGACTAAGTCCATAAACATTTATTTTTCTTTACTGAGTTTTAAATACTGTATTTGCATGTCTTAAAGGAGTAGTTCACACAAAATTATCATCTACTTGCCCTCATCCAGTCTCAAACTCGAATAACTTTCCTCTGCTACTTTTGTTCATACGATGCAAGTCAGTGGGGTCCAAAACTTACAAGCTGCGGTAAGAACATAAAGTCTTCATAAAAGTGATCCATACGACTCAAGTTTTTGAATCAATGTCTTCTGAAGCAATACAGTTTGTTTTAATGGGGTTGATTGTCAAACCTGAAGGTTAAATGGTTTCTGTCTCTCCCACAGGTGAAGCACTTGACGCGGGACTGGAGAACCACAGCATATGCCTTGCGGCACTCAAACCTGCTGGAACTGAATGATGAGGGCCGTAAAGTGCGTCGCAGGTCAACAGTACCCGTGTTTGCCAGCGAGTCTTTGCCAAGTCGCATGCTGCTGCTCAGTGAATTGAAGCGCTGGCCGGAACTGGGCATTGCACTTGGCGGCGAGGGGAATGGAGGCAGCGGAGCGGGACCGACTCAGCAGGAGCATCTAATGGAGCTTCTACTGAAGGCGTTTGGAAACTATGGCCCAATTGCCTCAGTACGGGTTTTGAAGCCTGGCAAAGATTTGCCAGCTGACCTGAAGAAACTCGGTGGCCGGTATTCACAGCTGGGCATGGAGGAGTGTGCCATTGTTGAGTTTGAAGAGGTGGAGGCAGCAGTAAAGGCCCATGAGGCGGTCGGGGGTGAAGGAGACAGTAGAGGCCCATTGGGGCTGAAAGTCGTTCTAATTGGCACTAAACCGCCCAAGAAAAAGGTCTCGAAAGACCGGCCGCGAGAGGAGGGTGTCAGTGGCATGCGGAAGAGTCGCTCGCTGAACAGTCGTGTTCGGGAGTTGCAGTATCACGGTGATGACTCAGCCGCAAGCTCTTCGGAAACGGAGAGCAATCCCACATCCCCGCGGTTGGCCCGCAAGTCCCGCTCCTGCAACAAGCTCAGTCCCACAAGTGCAGGTCCCAACCACCTTAGTCCAGTGGTGTCCCCGCGCTCAAGCCCCTGGAGTAGCCCGCGGGCCAGTCCCTGCACCCAACGCAAAACACACCACTCTGGCATGTCTCCTTTGGTTAGCGAGGGCAGATTGAGTCCTGAACCAGGTCGGCGCTGGGCGGACTATTCTTCAGACAGCAGCCTGACGCCCTCGGGCAGCCCCTGGGTCCAGCGTAGGAAACAGGTGGCAAGTCAGGAGAGCAGCCCTGTAGGAAGTCCCATGCTCGGCAGAAAGATCCAGAATGCAGACGGTCTTCCCCCAGGTGTGGTGCGGCTCCCTAGGGGACCTGATGGCACACGTGGGTTTCACTTTGCTCCCTCTGGCAGTGATCGGGGCAAGACTGCATCCACCCAAACCTGACTTTCAACTCTAAACCTTCCACTCCCTCACTCACCCTTCTGTTGCCCATTTGGACCCTCAAACTCTGTTTCGCTGTTGGAATTATCAGTTGTCACCATCTCTGTAGGACTGGCCTGTCTTTTGTAATACCTTTTTCTATATGCTATAGTTTTGTTATTTTATATATCTTAATTTTACTATCAGACTTAATGATGGTATTACAACAAGGGAAGCTGTTTTGAAAGTTTAAGTTTTAAATCACCCCATTATATTTTTGTCAATGTTGCTGTAAGAAATTGAAAATGAAGGGATTGTCCTGGCACCTTTTTGTGTCAATTATAACAATGCACATATCTGACTCCCATGTAAAATGTTGTAAATGTATTACTGGTGTGTGGGGGTCATAGTCTGGGCATTTGGTTAAAGTTACACCATCTATCTTTCTGATCAGTTTCGAGCAAATGTGGCTATAGTCTTCGAATCCCCCAGCACTGGGCCAAATTTTGATCCCTAATGCTGTATGTTTTATTTGCTTTAAGTTCTGTTTTCTGCGTTTAAACATGCTTCTCATTTTAGTGATTACTGATTAGCTGGGATCTATTTTTTGTTTCCTTATTTTCTTTGGGTCGAGTTCTCTTCTGCTTCCTCTGAGTGTAGCACACAGTGGATAAGCGTTTGAGGTTTTTGTCCTGAGCACTTACTGCCCCCGTGTTTGCCTTGAGCTGAGTTGAGGCACTGCACAGTCTGCTTCCTATTGTACAAATAAATCACTACAATTGCATTTCTCTGGGGTATTGCTCATTTGTTTAGATCCAGTATTATCTCCCCTTTGGTAGTTTTGCATTTTAATTTGCTGTAACATTTTTACTTCATGTAAATCAAAGGTTCTAAACTAGTTTTGCTTCAGGACCCAGATTTTTACAATGGACATATATTGGTGACCCAACATGGTATAAAAATAGTTTAGCAGTTTGTTATAAAATGTTCTTAAAATCAAACCTTAGAATTAATACTGCTATGAACCGAACAGGCCCAACAATGCACATTTTTAACATGACAGACTGACAATTGACAGATTTATAAATGCATAAATGGCAGTAGTGTGATCTAAGACCATCACATGGAACAAACACTGGGGAAAGTACTGTATTAGCCATATTATAATTAAGTGTTTGTCTATTTGTAGTGGCTAACATTCATGGTAATTTTATATTTTGCTTCAGATCATGTCAAATCAGTTATTGCATTTATCATCCACTTCCTGTGTGCAACTGCATTGATATCTGAAGTGTTTTTAATCTGTGATGGTGATCATTTTGCTTTATTACATCAAAGATGATTTTATTTGATGCACCGTATGATTTAATGTTTCTTAGCAACGCAGAGAACACAGAGCAAATGTGCATTCTGGTTCAGAGGTGGGACATTTTTACCTAGCAGGTAAAAGTGAGCCACTGCGGCCAAATTAGTTCAGTCCTGAGCTTAATTATATCAAAGCAGAGTCTCTTTTCAAAGTACTTTTTGGCCTCGGACTGAGTTCAATTTGCATCTAGGAAACAGACTTTCAGTCTAGCAGCAGTATTCAACAATAGTTGGCTTTAATAACATTAAATGAGTGTTCTTTTATCTGCATTTTCATATGAGTCATACTGAGCTCGAAAAGCATTTTGTTGAACAATTAGTTCATTTTCTCATAGAATGAGATACACCTGTGTTTTCTTCCAATTATTGCCAGCGTCTTCCATTTGCCAGTTTGTTCATGTAGCAGAGAACCAAATTAACCTGTCTCTTGGTTTCCATATAAGAAATAAATCCAAGTCTGACTAATGGGCTTAAAGGGATAGTTCACCCAAAAATTAATATTCTCTCACCATTTACTCACCCTCATGCCATCCTAGATGTGTATGACTTCTGCTGAACACAAAGATTTAGAAGAATATATCTGCTCTGTAGGTCCATACAATGCAAGTCAACAGGGTCCAAAACTGTGAAGCTCAAAGCATATAAAGTAATCCATACGATTCCAGTGGTTTAATCCATGTCTTTATAAGCAACATAATAGGTGTGGGTGAGAAACAGATCCATATTTAAGTCCTTTTTTATTATAATTCTCCCCCCTGCCCAGTTGGTGGTGATATGCATGGAGAATGTGAATCGCCAAACATAAAAGACAAACTCATGAGAGAAAGAAGCGCTTAGGAGGGCTGTTTAAAAAGGGGAGATTTATAGTAAAAATGGACTTTAAAATTAATCTTTAAGTACTTTTATGCTGCTTTTATGTGCTTTTTGACCTACAGAGCTGACCTATTCTAAAGATATTTGTTATGCTCCTTATAAAATACTAGGGTATTTCATACTGTGCAGTATATACTGTACTGCGAACTTTAAAAAAATATTGAGTGCGAAACAAGAGACACCATGCGAGGTTTGGAAGTGTGAACGGCGAGCTCTGAGCACTTTGCTAGTTTTAACGCTATTAATGTCATAAACTGGTGAGATTCGATACACTCTGTTCCATAACTGTTCTAGGAGGACAAACGGTCAAAGAATTCAAAATCCTCAGGCTCTGGAGACATTAAAAGACACTTACATGCTGAAGCTGACGCCCCTGAAGCCCCAAGCCAGGGAGTCGATTTGACTGGAGAAATGAGGGAAATTCGGCGAGAAATGTTGAACATGTCTGCAATGCTGACGAAGGTCGTTGCTGACTTGGAGGATCTTGCTGTAATATGTCGATAGATCACTGCCATGGAGACTAAGTTCTGAGGTGGTTACAAGAGTGGGGGATGTCGAGAAACGTATTGATTATCTGAAGTCATTGGAGTGGTAATTAGCTGCTAATCTGTTAGCTATCTGCTAGCACAATAAAAGTGATTTGATTTGATTTTGATTTGAACCAAGGTGGATTTGGAGCATGTCTGGGAGAAGTTGGAGGACTTGGAGAACCATAGCCAGCAGAATAATGTCCGAATCGTCGGAATTCCTGAAGCCGAAGAGGGTCAGGATATGGTGAAATTTCCTTGAAGGGCTCTTTCCAAATCTGCGTGACATAACAGGCCATAAGCTGGAAATCGATTGAGCTCACAGGGTGCTGGCTCGGCGATCCGCTGAGGGAGACAGGCCCCGATCAATTCTAGCCAAATTTCTGAGATCATCCAATAAAGATCTGCTGTTACTCGAGGAGTAAAGGAAGGCTTTTTTGGAAAAACCACAGCATTTTCTTGTTCCCAGACTTTGAGAATTCGACAAGAGTGAAACGTGATCAATTCAAGGAATGCAAAAATCGATCACATTCTTGCCTTTTTACTGATGTTCCCGGCCAAATTGAGAATAGATACTAAGTATGGCTGTAAAACATTCATGTCCCCAGCAAGCCATGTCCTTCATAAAGTCAGTGGAGTAAGGTATTTTGTGGTACTCACGTTGTAGCCGAATGGACCGACTCACTAAACATTCACTTGACTGTTCGAGGAAGCTGAGTGCCTTTTTTGTTTCTTTTTGTGCTGGTTCCGCCTAGCGGCTGGAGTTTGTTT
Organism: Myxocyprinus asiaticus; assembly: GCF_019703515.2. Lineage (NCBI taxonomy): Eukaryota > Metazoa > Chordata > Actinopteri > Cypriniformes > Catostomidae > Myxocyprinus > Myxocyprinus asiaticus. The sequence continues at coordinate 33,420,210 of NC_059361.1, forward strand.
TGTGGAGTAACACTCCTTCGGGACTGTTTTGTGGATGAATCTGCACGTTCTTTGTGCTTATGCCTCCTATTGGCTGGAGTTTGTTTTATAGATTATCTTTTGTTGTGTAACTCTGTCTCACAAAATTTGTATAGAAACACCGGACTTGAGCAATCTGACAGCAAAGTTTTTGCGGAGACTCTCGTAGGCATACACAGACTGTTTGAGTTTAGAGGGATGGACACCAGTTGCCAGTGTCGTGCACAGAGTTAATGTTAATGCATATTTTCAAACGGTCTCAACACTCCACTCTCATATAGGTCACCGAGTGTAGCAAACCCCCTCACAATCCACTCCGACCAGCAGAAAGGGGACCTATCAATACATAATTTTGGGTTCAGCCATATGCTTGAGGCAACATTTAAATAAATGTCTGAATTAAACACTCTGGACACTTTTGTCCATACCGAGTGCAAATGTGAGATAACGGGGTGTAACCTAACTTCTCCAATTAATTTGATACAAAGGCTTTGCAATGGTGAAATAGGGGCAAGAACTTCATGTTAAATACAAAACCAAGGAGGAGCTCTCTCAGGTGGAAGCAACCAGTGAGCCAAATGTCTGAGACCGAATGCATAATAATAAAACAAAATCTTGGGAAGGCCTAGCCCACCTTTGTCAATTGGCCTATGTAATTTGTTGAAATGTAATCTGGGACGTTTACCATTCCAAATTAAGGATTTCGCTATGCTGTCAAATTGCTTAAAGTAAGAGAGGGACATCTATAGGGAGAAATTGTAACAGGTAGTTAAATTTTGGAATACAATTAATTTTAATAACATTGACCTTCCCAAACACAGATAAATGTAATGAAGCCCACCTGCCCACATCACTCGAAAACCTTTTTATTAAAGGGTCGAAATTAATTGGACAAATTTGCTGGGAATAAATGCCCAAATACTTAATGCTCTGCTTAGGCCACTGGAAGGTGCCCAGTTGAAAATCCGTTACTGGGCAGTACGCTGTCAGAGCCAAAGCTTTGGATTTAGACCAATTTACTCTGTATCCTGAGAATTTAGAGAAGGAACCAATAATTCTGTGGAGGCAAGGCATAGATCTGGTAGGGTCAGAGACAAATAATAAAATATCATCTGCGTAAAGCAGAAGCTTATGCGCCATACCTCCCGCCACCATCCCTGGAAAATCATCCTCCTTCCTTATCGTGGCTGCTAATGGTTCCAGGGCAAGACAGAACAATAAGGGGGAAAGAGGGCAACCCTATCCAGATTAAAATAATCTGAAATGAATCCATTTGTTTGTACCACCACTACCGAGTGTCTGTAAAGTAACTTAATCCATTCAATAAAAGTATTCCCGAACCCGTATATTTCCAAAACCTTAAAAAGATAATCCCATTCTACCATATCAAACACCTTTTTGGCGTCAAGTGAGATGGCAGCGACCGGAGACTGATCATTCGCTACTGACCACATGATATTGATGAAATGCCTAATATTATCAGAAGAGCTACAGCTCCGAATAAACCCCACCTGATCTATATGTATAAGAGATGTCATAACTTAATCGGTTAGCCAAAAGTTTTGACAAAAGTTTAACGTCTATCTGGATCAGGGAAATTGGACGATAACTCTTACACTCGCTTGGAACTTTGTCCTTTTTAAGAATCAGACTAATCTGGACTTGTGTTATAGTTGGCGGAAGCTTTCCATTCTGTAATGATTCCCTATAAACTTCTAAAAAAAAGTGGAGCCTGTAGCATAAGATTTAAAAAAATTCAGCGGCAAAGCCATCTGGCCCCGGAGCCTTGCCTGTAGGCAAGGCCTTAATTACCTCGCCAAGCTCCTCCAAGATTATCTCAGAATCAAGATAATTTTAAGAAGTTCCAATGGTTCCACAAAGTTTCTAATATCCTCATCAGTAGATGAAGATGTGGAACTATAAAGATCAAGATAGAACTCTTTAAAGGCATTATTAATATCAATGGCCGAGGTAAAAATTTCACCACCAGCAAATTTCACTGAGAGAATGGAAGAAAAAGACTCTCTCTTCTTTATATATCTAGCCAAATGCTTCCCTGCTTTGTCACCCAACTCAAAGTATGACTGTCTTGCCCTGAATAACCAAAACTCCACCTTCCACGACAAAATAGTATTATATCTGTATTTCAATCAGGTCAATTCTCTGAGGCCATCAGACGACATTCGGTGCTTCAGCTCTGCCTCTGCACTTTTAAAATTCCCTTCCAACTCCATGAGTTCTCATGCTTTGGCTTTTTTGGTGAATGAGGAATACTGTATGATCCGGCCCCTAAGAACTGCCTTAAATGCCTCCCAAGCCATGCCCACGGAGGATACTGAGGACCAGTTGGTCTCCATATAAACATTGATTTCAGTCTTTAATATTTGTTGGAAATCAGGATTTTGCAAATGGGATACATTAAAGCGCCAACTATATGATTTCTTTTTCTCCGTATGTGGCAACACCTCTAAACTCACCAGGGCATGATCTGAGATTAAGATATTTCTTGAGGGACTTAGATATATATAAAAAATCTATTCTAGAATAAATCTTATGGACTGACGAAAATTTTTTATAATCCCTACCAGATGGGTTCAAAAGTCGCCAAATATCTGCAAGACCAAGATTTTTACACATTCTGTGAAGTGTCAATGTTGCCCTAGGGGGCTTACACACTTTTGCTTCGCTATGATCAAGGACTGAGTCCAACAAAAGATTAAAGTTTCCTCCCAATATTATATCATGAGGGGTGCCAGTGGCTTGCAACATCCCTTCAAGATCTATAAAAAAGCCCAGATCATCAGCGTTAGGTACGTAAATATTAGCCAAAATCAACCTTTGCCCCTGAATGTCTGCTAAAACAATAATGACTCTACCCATTTTATCTTTAATCTGTTTGAGAAATTTGAATTGTAGATGTGTATTTATCAGTATAATGACTCCCCTACTCTTACTTGAGCCAGCACTAAAGAAAACATGTCCACCCCATATCTTCCCATATTTTTTAGCTTCCTGCGGAGAAAGGTGCATTTCTTGAAGAAAGACTAAATCATATTTTTTACGCTTAAGAAAATAAATAAACTTCCTTCTTTTTATGAGGTGCCCCAACCCATTCACATTCCATGTGGAGAGAGATAATCCACTAATATTAACAACTGACATATTCATATAATAAAAAAAAAAAATTTGTGTGTCAAAAGCAAGATTATACAGACCACATTCCCCATTAATGCAACAATCAAACCCCGAACTTCCCCCCGAACAAAACAAACAGAAAAAAAGAAAAATGTGCACATTAACCCCATGCACGACAGCACCAACCAGCATCAATCCCTCTAAACTCAGAAGGTCCATGTACGCATACGAGAGCCCCCACGAAAACTTTGCCATCGGATTTCTCAAGTCAAGCACAAATTTTGTGAGGCAAAATTACATAACAGAATATACCCCAGCCAACAATCAGAATAAACACAAAGAACATGTAGATTCATTCACAGAACTGAGAAGGTGTGTTCCTCCACAAAACAACTTCCAGCTGATATAAAGCCATTCAGTTTCTCCGGACAGATAGACAATTGTTCAGTGAGCCGGCTGTTATGAGTGCAGCAGATGACGAAATCAATCCAATATCTCATGAAAATACTCCACAAAAACAAACTCCAGCCGCTAGGCGGAACCAGCACGAAAAGAAACAAAACAGGCATCCCAGTACCTCGGATGACCAAGAGCCAAACTAACTCGGAGGCCACATATAAAAGTACATCGTGACTTACTCAGCCCGTCAACTTTATAAAAGACGTCCATTATGTGAGCATGTAGATATTTTGCAGTTATCCATAGTGTCCATTCTCAATCTGGCCAGGAACTTCAGTGTAAAAGAGATCTTCCGTCAATGCAAACGTTTCTTGAAGGAGTCATGCCACAAAACAAACTCCAGCCACTAGGCGGAGCCAACGCAAAAAGAAACAAAAATGGCACCCAGCTTCCTCAGACAATCAAGTCACTGAACAGTGAGTCAGTCCACTAACATAAGAAACATCAAATGGCTTACTCACTCCAGTGTATTTATAAAGGAGAGTGCCTGTTTGGGACATGTAAATACTTTGCTGCCGTCCCTGGTGTCTATTCTCAGTTTGGCCGGAAACATCAGTGCAAAAGCGATGTTCCGTTGATGTAAAAGTTTCTTACATTCCTTGAACCGATCGCGTGTCTCTCTTGTCAAACTCGCAAAGTCCGGGAACAAGAAAATATTGTGACTCCTCCAAGAAAGCTTTCCTTTGCTCCTCGCCTGGCGCAACACGAGATCTTTATTGGATGATCTCAGAAATTTAGCCAGAATTGATCGGGGCCTGTCTCCCCCAGCAGATCCACGAGCCGGGACTCTGTGAGCTCGCTCGATTTCCAGTTTATGGCCTGTTATGTCGAGCAGACTCGGGAAGAGCTCATCAAGGAATTTTACCATATCTCTGCCCGCTTCATGCTCAGGAATTCCAACAGTCTGTATGTTATTCCTTTGGCTCATATTTTCGAAATATTCAAGTTTTTCCAAAATGTGTTCCAAGTCTGCTTTGGACGCAGGCGGATTAGCGGATAATTCCTTTTCTGATGACTCCGGATGATCTATCCATTTCTTAACATCCGACACTCTTGTGACCAACAATTTTGTTTCCATCGCCGTAATCGATCAACGTATTACAGCAAGATCCTCCAAGTCAGCAACAACCTTCTTCAGCATCACCGAGATGTTGGACAGTTGATGCTGGATTTCTTCTCCCGACGTACTTTCAAAGTCGAGTCCTCGGTTCGCAGTCCCGTCACAGACCTCAGCTTGAGCACGTAAGTGTCTTTTAATGTCTCCAGAGTCTGAGGATTTTGACTTCTTTGCCATGTTTACCTCAAAGAGCAAATATGTAACTGGGTGTATCGAATCTCACCAGATTATAACATGAAAATAATTTTAAAAACTAGCAAAGTGCGCAGAGCTAGTCGCTCACACGTCTGCTTTTCACATGGTGTCACGTGTCCCCCCGAGAGTCTTTTTCTACCATTACCTCAGTGAAATCTGCTGGCGGTGAAATATTTACCTCAGATATTGATATTAATAATGATTTTAAAGAATTCTATCTTGATCTCTATAGTTCCACATCTTCGTCTACTGATGAGGATATTATAAACTTTGTGGAACCATTGGAACTTCCTAAAATTCTCTTGATTCTAAGATAACCTTGGAGGAGCTTGGCAAGGTAATTAAGGCCTTGCCTACAGGCAAGGTTCTGGGGCCAGATGGCTTTGTCACTGAGTTTTTTAGATCTTATGCTACAGAATTGGCTCCACTTTTGCTAGAAGTTTACACAGAATCATTAAAGAATGGAAAACTTCCACCACCATGACGTAAGCCCAGATCAGTCTGATTCTTAAAAAAGGACAAAGATCCAAGTGAGTGTAAGAGTTACCATCCAATTTCCCTGATCCAACTAGATGTTAAAATATTGTCAAAACATTTTGGCTAACCGATTAAGTTATGACATCTCTTATACATATAGATCAGGTGGGGTTTATTCGGGGCCGTAGCTCTTCTGATAACATTAGGCATTTCATCAATATCATGTGGTCAGTGGCGAATGATCAGACTCCGGTCGCTGCCATATCACTTGATTCCGAAAAGACACTTGATATGGTAGAATGGGATTATCTTTTTAAGATTTCGGAAATGTACGGGTTCGGGAATACTTTTATTGGTTGGATTAAGTTACTTTATAGACACCCGTTAGTGGTGGTACAAACAAATGGATTAATTTCAGATTATTTTACTCTGGATAGGGGCACCCGGTAGGGTTGCCTTCTTTCCCCATTATTGCTCTGTCTTGCTCTGGAACCATTAGCAGTGGTGATGAGGATGATTTTCCAGGGGTGGTGGCGGGAGGTGTGGCGCATAAGCTTTTGATTTATGCAGATGGTATTTTATTATTCGTCTCCGACCCTACTAGATTTATGCCTTGCCTCCACAGAATTATTAATTCCTTTTCTAAGTTCTCGGGATACAGAGTTAATTGGTCTAAATCCAAAGCTTTGGCTCTGACAGTGTACTGCCCAGTAATGGCTTTTCAGACGGAAAAGTTCCAGTGGCCCAAACAGGGTATTAAGTATTTGGGTATTTTATTCCCAGCAAATTTGAGTGATTTAATTAGTTAATTTTGACCATTTAATAAAAAGGTTTTCGAGCGATGTGGGCTTCATTACATTTATCTATTATTGGGAAGGTTAATGTTATTAAAATGAATTGTATTCCAAAGTTCAACTACCTGCTACAGTCTCTCCCTATAGATGTATAGTGAAGTCCTTCATTTGGAATGGTAAATGTCCCAGATTACATTTCATTAAGTTGCATAGGCCGATTGACAAAGCCCCTACCTGGTTTTGTATTGAACAGGAAGTACTTGCCCCTATTTCCCCATTGCAAGCCTTTCTATCAAACTAATCGGAGAAGTGAAATTACACCGTTATCTCACATTTCCAGTCCAGAGTGTTTAATTCAGTCATTTATTTAAATGTTGCCTCGAGCATATGGCTGAACCCAAAATTATGTATGAATACATCCCCTTTCTGCTGGTCAAAGTGGATTGTGAGGGAGGTTAATATGCTCGGTGACCTACAGTGCATCCGGAAAGTATTCACAGTGCCTCACTTTTTCCACATTTTGTTATGTTACAGCCTTATTCCAAAATGGATTAAATTAATTATTTTCCTCAAAATTCTACAAACAATACCCCATAATGGCAATGTGAAAGTAGTTTGTTTGAAATCTTTGCAAATTTATTAAAAATAAAAAATGAAACAAATGCACATGTACACATGTAAATAATGAATTTAATCAATTTTGGAATAAGGCTGTAACATAATAAAATGTGGAAAAAGTGAAGCGCTGTGAATACTTTCCGGATGCACTGTATATGAGAGTGGACTGTTGAGATCCTTTGAAAATTTGGTTCAACAGTTTGGGATCTCTAGATCTCAGTTCTTTAGTTATTTACAGCTGCGCCACCTGCTGTGTGCTATTTTTGGGAGTAGCATACACCCCCTAAAGCGGCAGATACTCTGGGAGTGGTGATTACTGCTTTTGGAAAAGGTCATGAGGCATCAGTGTATTACTCCCTGCTAATTCAGAGTCTGGGGGACGGAGCTTCAACTTCTCTCAAGAGATTATGGGAGAAAGATATATACTTGGTATTGGAGGAGGGAGTGTGGGCTAGGATGCTAAAAAATGTCAAGTCTGCAATTCAAGATTTTACATAGATTCTATTGGATCCCCTCTAGATTGTATAGGTTTGGTCTTAAAGGCACACCCACCTGCTGGCGATGCCTATCAGAAGATGGAGACACAACCCATGTTTTTGGTGGTGTGTTAAGATCCAAGAATTTTGCTTGAAGGTTCAGAGATTTTTTGTGTGACGTATTGGTCACTCAAATTTCATTTTGCCCCAGACTCTGTATTTTAGGCGATGGGGCGGTCATCAATATAGGGGATAAACACATAAAAAATTGGGTCCTGACCAGTGTTATGATCGGCAGACAAATTGTCTTCAGGGGATGGAAGTCGGCTGGAGTGCCCTCATTTCAAGAGTGGGGAGGGTGGTGGCTTTCGAGGGAGTGTCATGTAGAAGGCTGAGGATCTGGGATTCATTTGATGGGAAATGGGGCAGCTATTTGGTGTTTTTGGATGGCTCTCGGGGAGGGGCAGTGGAGAGAGAAGCATAGTTTTAAATGTGTGTGATTTTATATATGTATATATATATATTTTATTTTTATTTTTTATTTTATTTTTTTATATATTATTTATTATTATTATTATTATTATTATTATTTTGCGTGTGTATACTTACATGTGACCACAAGGATGTTTGTTGAGGGTCAGGGTGGGGTTGGGGAGGGGTAATAGTGGGGGTTAAATGTTGATTCTGTGTATATATGTTCTGCTTTTCTTTGTTATCTGTATGAATCAATAAAAAATGTTAATCAGAAAATAAATATAAGTGCACATATACACATACTACACCCATAAGTGTTTCAGACATGCCATATTGTTTTCACATGACCTTATCACAATGCATGTTTAAATTAATGATGTCCAGTCATCATCTCAGATATAAAAACTCTTGTTTTGCACTGTAAAACCAGGTTTGTGCAAAGTGTCATATAAGAAAACTGCTGAAAATCTGGTTCATTCATCACATTGGAAATGGTCAAGTCAAGCGCATTGCATTGTTGGATAAAGTCATCCGGGCATTGTGCTTTGCACATTTATGCAAATGTAGTACTAGGTCATTTGGTTATCCCATGAATACAGACAATTAGCATGCCGTATATATAGCATGCTATATAGGCCTGCAGCAGAAGTAGTATGAGTAGTATGGTAGCATGCTGTTCTAAACATAGCCAAAGGCTATGAGTCCCTAGTATATATTGTTTTTAAGAATATATCCTACTCTAAACTCTCTGGACAAACATAAGGAAAATAGTTGAAAATTAAGCACACAGAACCACTTTCAAGATAGTTATGAAATCTAAAGGGATGCCATGCCGTGCCAAACACATTTTGGGGAAGCCATCCACTGTTAACATTTTTCTTTTCCCAAAAGAGTGTATGAAATGAGCTCTTAATCTGTAGAGAATAATGAAATATTGAAATGTATCATATTCTCGTAAATTACATCGTCCTCTGTATAGTATCAGTAAAGCATGAGCTGTGTGACAGGATCGCCCGCGATCGGCCTGCTTGAACTCCGTTCCAGGAAGTGCAGGGTGAGAAATGATCGATGCATGCTGATATGCAGTGAATGCCAAAGCATCCCTGTCAGCGTGTGGGTGCTGGAGGAGTTGGAGTGCTTTTGTGTAGCTGAAGATAGAACTGACATTACAATGATTCTGTGCTACAGCACTGCAAAAAAACAAACAAACATAAACAAAAAAAGTCATAATTTGTTTTATTCAAATACATAATTTTGAGCTAAAAAGTCATTCCCTAGCTCCGCCACTGTAATGATGATCATATTTTATGTAAGAAATCTGACTCTGAATATAATAATTATTACTTTTTTTCTCAGAAATATGACTTAGTATCTCATAATTATGACTAAGCAAAGCACTTTTTTGTGAAAAAGGGCTTCCATACTAGGTAGGGATGTGCAAAACTAACAATTTTCATTATCGACTAATCATTAGGTTGTTTGAACGATTAGTAGATTAGTCTGTATTAAGGATAATAATGTATAATTAGGCTCCGTTTTGGTTATGTGACCCTGATCACATGCGTTTCAGAGGGATATATTGATGCTAAGTGCAGCACTTAAACATGTATAAATAAGAAAGACTCCAATAAAGAACGGCAGAAAACCACTTAAGCACATCCTGACGTGCATAATGACAAACTTCAATGTAAACAAAGCTTGGGAGTCTCAGGGCGATCCTCGCTAGGCATTCAAAAGTGCAGAACTGCAAGTTACAGTGCATCCGGAAAGTATTCACAGCGCTTCACTTTTTCCACATTTTGTTATGTTACAGCCTTATTCCAAAATTGATTAAATTCATTATTTTCCTCAATTCTACAAACAATACCCCATAATGACAATGTGAAAGAAGTTTGTTTGAAATCTTCCCAAAAAAATCACATGTACATAAATATTCACAGCCTTTGCTCAATACTTTGTTGAAGCACCTTTGGCACCAATTACAGCCTCAAGTCTTTTTGAGTATGATGCAATAAGCTTGGCACACCTATTTTTGGGCAGTTTCTCCCATTCTTCTTTGCAGGACCTCTCAAGCTCCATCAGGTTGGATGGGAAGCGTCGGTGCACAGCCATTTTCAGATCTCTCCAGAGATGTTCAGTCGGGTTCAAGTCTGGGCTCTGGCTGGGCCACTCAAGGACATTCACAGAGTTGTCCCATAGCCACTCCTTTGTTATCTTGGCTGTGTGCTTAGGGTCGTTGTCCTGTTGGAAGATGAACCTTCGCCCCAGTCTGAGGTCCAGAGCGCTCTGGAGCAGGTTTTCATCAAGGATGTCTCTGTACATTGCTGCATTCATCTTTCCCTCAATCCTGACTTGTCTCCCAGTTCCTGCCGCTGAAAAACATCCCACATGCTTCACTGTAGGGATGTTATTGGCCAGGTGATGAGCAGTGCCTGGTTTCCTCCAGACATGACGCTTGCCATTCAGGCCAAAGAGTTCAATCTTTGTTTCTCATGGTCTGAGAGTCCTTCAGGTGCCTTTCGGCAAACTCCAGCCGGGCTGTCATGTGCCTTTTACTGAGGAGTGGCTTCCGTCTGGCCACTCTACCATACAGGCCTGATTGGTGGAGTGCTACAGAGATGGTTGTTCTTCTGGAAGGTTCTCCTCTCTCCACAGAGAAATGCTGGAGCTCTGTCAGAGTGACCATCGGGTTCTTGGTCACCTCCCTGACTAAGGCCCTTCTCCCCTGATCACTCAGTTTGGCCAGGCGGCCAGTTCTAGGAAGAGTCCTGGTGGTTCCAAACTTCTTCCATTTACAGATGATGGAGGCCACTGTGCTCATTGGGACCTTCAATGCTGCAGAAATTTTTCTGTACCCTTCCCCAGATCTGTGCCTCGATACAATCCTGTCTCGGAGGTCTACAGACAATTCCTTGGACTTCATGGCTTGGTTTGTGCTCTGACATGCACTGTTAACTGTAGGACCTTATATAGACAGGTGTGTGCCTTTCCAAATCATGTCCAATCAACTGAATTTATCACAGGTGGACTCCAATCAAGTTGTAGAAACACCTCAAGGATGATCAGTGGAAACAGGATGCACCTGAGCTCAATTTTAAGTGTCATGGCAAAGGCTGTGAATACTTATGTACATGTGATTTTTTATTTTTAATAAATTTGCAAAGATTTCAAACAAACTTCTTTCACATTGTCATTATGGGGTATTGTTTGTAGAATTTTGAGGAAAATAATTAATTTAATCCATTTTGGAATAATGCTGTAACATAAAATGTGAAAAAAGTGAAGAGCTGTGAATACTTTCCGGATGCACTGTAAGTATGAATGGGCGTCGGTGGGGCTCGCTTCACTTTGTCCTGTAGCAGCAGCAGTTGATGTCGGACGACAGAACGGTGCCATTTTCAAATAGATTTTCGCTGATTTGGAGAAAAATAAGTGTAGCCAAACCAAATTGGAGAAAGGCGGATGACATGAGCTGGTTGATGACTGGGTCAGGATGGAAGGATCTTGATATGAGGAAGATGGTATGGATAGTGAGGAGTGGATGGCTGTTGGAGGCAGGGCCGTAACCACAATATACTTTGAGGGGGACAAGTCCACGCATCAGTGTCAGCAGTTCAGGTTAAGACTGTTTGTGTCATGTGAGATGTCAGTTACCAGGGTTGGGAGGGTTACTTTTGAAATGTATTCCACTACAGATTACAGAATACATGCTGTAAAATGTCATTTGTAACGTATTCTGTTAGATTACTCAAGGTCAGTAACATATTCTAAATACTTTGGATTACTTCTTCAGCACTGGTAGATTTTTTCACTTGTTTTGACTATAAAAACTCTGCCAGTACAGTAAGACAAAACTGAAAAACCTAAATATCTTATGCAGTGTTGTTTCTAAAACAAGATCAATCAAATTGATCTTGTTTTAAGGATTTTTAGATATTTTTACAGGAAAACAATACAAAAATTATTATCAAGAATATGATTTTTGCCTTAATATCAAAGGTCTTACTAGAAAAAAAGAAATTATGATCCAATGTGAATTTTCTTGATAAAAATATGATCGCGTCTGGTAACGTGCATGTAAAATGGCTAGAAAGAGCATTTTATCTTAGCGTAAAGCTGACAATTTACACAAGGTTTATTTCTATTTCTTCTGCTCCAAACTTACTTCAAACGTACTTCTCTGTCTGCTCGTATGAATGTAACACATCATAAGAAAGTGTTTCACCGCTGTTCAAATGCACTTTGGATCGCATCATTTATATGTATAAATGTTTTCCATCTGAAAGGATTAAATATTAAATGAAACAAATGACAATAAAATGCAAAGTAATCTCTTCAGTAATCAAGATACTTTTTGAATGTAACTGTATTCTAATTACCAAGGGAAATATCAGTGAGTCTGGAGAATTAAATTTTGTTCATGGCATATGTCATTAATTGTACAGATTAAGTGAGACATAACACAGAGAAAATTGAAGTAATTGTGAAAGGTGCTGAGAAAGTTTTGTCAGTTAAAGACATTTCAATAAAAGACTTGAATCAGAAGGGAAATCATCAAGCTAAAATGGACAGAGTTAATGTTTATTCTTCAATGGAATGCAAGAAGTTTATTAGCTAACGGACAGGAGTTCAAAGGATTTATTAATGACTTAGGAACAAAACCAGATATCATTTGCATACAAGAAACTTGGTTGAAACCAACATTAGACTTTGTAAAAGCAGGATATGATAGTATTAGGAGAGAAGAGACTGGTAATGGAGGAGGATGTGTAACATTTATCAAACAGGAACTACAGTACAGGGTAGCGGCTAAAGGAAAAGAGCTGAAATTGATCATAATAGACATTTGGACAAAAGAAGGTAATATTAAAATGGCAAATTATTATAATCCATGCAAGAAACATTAACTGAAAAAATTGGATGAACTGGCAATTCACTCAGAAGGTAAGGTTATCTGATGTGGAGATTTTAATGGTCATAGTACATTAAGGGATAATTATAGTGATATAAATGGTGAAGTTATAGAGGAATTAATGGATAAGAAAAAACCTAGTACGCGTTAACAATGGAAATAGCACTAGAATAAATGTTGTAAATGGGAAAGAAACACCATGTGAAATCACAATTGTATCTGAATCTATAGCAGGGTTATGTTGGTGGGAAGTTAAAAAAGAAAGCACGATGGGGAGTGACCATTATTCAGTTCTAATAGAAATAGGTTCAAGAGCCAAAATAAATAAAACAAACAGATCAGGGGGATGGCCGTTTAGTAAAGCAGATTGGGTGTAATTCAGGGAAATAAGTGATGGAAAAATGGGAGAAATAGATATTAATCATGATATAGAAGATTAGTGGGGCTATAATAGAGGCTGCAATTCAATCAGTTCCAACATGTTTAGGAAATTGTAAAAAAAAAAAAAAAGATTGTTCCGTGGTGGACAAAAGAATGTGGGACAGGAGTTAAAGAGCAAAACAAAGCATTTAAAATACTAAAAAGTACTCATAACTTTGAGGACCTGGTCAAATATAAGAGAATGCAAGCAAATGTAAGAAGAACAGTTAAAACAGCAAAAAGGGAATATTGGAGGTCATTTTGTGAGACAGTGGGAGGAGAAACAGAAATTGATAAGGTGTGGGGTATGATAAGGAAAATGAATGGGATTAGGAGAGAATATAAATATCCATCATTAACAAACAATGAGGAGACTGTGATAACTGAGGTAGAGAAAGCTGAAATGCTTATGAAAGCATTTGTTAAAATTCACAGTTCGGATAATAGCCCTGAAGAAGGTAGGAGAGGGCGAGAGGAAACTACATTAAGAAATAGAGAACTAATTTTAGAAAATGAAAATGCTAATGATACATTGAACATTCCATTTACAATAGGAGAATTAAATAATGCTTTAAAGAATACTAGATTATCAGCGCCAGGTAAAGATCAGGTTTGTTTTATAATGATGATTTATCTAAGTGAATCATCCAAAAATATTATTTTTGAGTTATATAATAAGGTGTGGGAAATGGAGAAATTGCCTAGTTGCTGGAAGGAAGCTCTAGTGGTACCAATCCGTAAAGCAGGGAAGGAAGGTAGCAGTCCAAATGATTGCAGACCAATTGCTTTAACATCCCATATATGTAAAGTGATGGAGAAAATGATCAATCAAAGGTTAACATATATGGAAACTAAAGGACATATCTTAAATTATCAAGTGGATTTAGAAATGGTAGGTACAATGGATCCTACAGTGTGTTTAGAATATGAAGGAAGGAGAGCACAGATTAACAGGGAAAGCATAGTGGCAGTATTTTTTGATACTGAGAAAGTGTACGATATGATGTTGAAAGAGGAATCGAAGGAAAAATGATTAGATGGATTAAAGATTTTTTATTTGGTAGGTCTATTTAAGTTAAAATTGGGCAGAATTACTTAAGGAGTTTTATTGTAGAAAATAGAACACCACAGGGAAGTATAATCAGTTCCTTATAATTTTCTATTATGATTAATGATGTGTTTTTAAATATTAAAGAAGGAATAGGGTTCTCTCTTTTTACAGATGATGGAGCGATTTGGAAATGAGGAAAGAATGTAGAATATATTGTTAAGAAAATACAGGAAGCAATTACAAAAGTAGAAAATGGTCGTATCAATGGGGGTTTCGATTTTCTGTTCATAAAACAAAAACAGTATTTATTTCAAAACGGAAGATTAGCAAGGAGTTAAAATTTAAATTATATGGTCAGGAGGAAGAAAGAGTTTCATGCTTTAAGTTTTTGGGGATATGGTTTGATGAAAAACTCACATTTAAAATACACATTAGGAAGATTAATGATAAATGCAAAAAAGTACTGAATTTAATGAGATGTTTGGTGGGAAAAGATTGGGGGGCTGAGAGGTCAGCTCTGAAAAGTATTTACATTGGACTAATAGGATCAGTTTTGGATTATGGGTGTATAGTGTTTCAATCTGCAGCTAATAGTATGCTGAAAGAATTAGGCAAAATTCTATTTCAGGCATTAAGGATATGTACAGGGCCTATTAGATCAACATCAGCCACAGCACTACAGATTGAAATGGGAGAAATGCCTTTAGAACTCAGAAGAATACAACTGTCATTAAATGATTGGGTCAATATACAAGGTCACAATCAAGAACACCCAGCAAGAGTCACAATAAAACCATGTTGGGAAAAATAAAAGCTGGAAATTCTACATTTTGGATGGAAAATACCTAAGATAACAGAAGACATGGAAATAAATAAGACTCCCATTAGTCCAACAGTACCATGGTCAACAATTCCTCAATGGTTGTTACCACAACCTACTGTAGACAAAGATCAGGGGTCTAAACCAAATGCCCAATAAACATATAAGTACATGCAGGATAATTATTATAGCTATGTCCATATATATTCAGATGCATCGAAAAATATAGAAAACAAAGTAGGTGTGGCATTCACGGTTCCTGATTTCAATATTCGGGTTAATAAAAGAATCTCAGATAATCTCTCAGTGTACACTGGAGAAATGGTAGCAATCTTAATGGCTTTACAGTGGGTTGAGGAAAAAAGACCATTGAGGGCCCTTATATGTTCGGACTCAAGTTCATCGTTAATAACATTAAAAACATGTCATACTGAAATTAGAGCAGATGTTTTGATTGAGATACTTCAAACAATATACAGGATTCAGATGATGGGATTAATTGTAACTTTTTGTAGGGTACCAGCTCATGTAGGGGTAAAAGGAAATGAGATGGCAGATGAGAGTGCAAAAGAAGACAAAAAGAAAAGAGATATGGACATAAATGTAAAATACATGAAGACTGAAATGAAAAGTTGAATTAAACAACATACGAGGAGTAGGTGGCAAAAACAATGGGAGGAGAATATAACAGGAAGATGGTTTTATAACATTCAAAGAAATGTTGGTAAAGGTAGAGTAACAGGACAAAATAGAAGAGAAGAAACAATAATCTCTAGATTTAGATTTAGTCATACAGCACTTAATAGTACTTTGTATAGAACAGGGAAACATGATTCAAGGAAATGTGAAGTTTGTAATCAGGAAGAAACAGTAGAGCATGTTATGATGATCTGTCCGAGGTAAGAGTTCCTTAAGATATTGATTTCTAACCTTAAGAAAATTAAGATGATTTTTGAGTCGACAGGCATTCTGGGAAGAAATTCGTGGGATGAATGTTTTACATTTTTTATGCAATATCTGAAAGCGACAGAGTTAAATAAAAGAATATAGGTCAGTCAAGAGATACAGTGCATTTTTACTGAGAATAACGTAATTTGACCCTGATCCACACTCAACTGCCATAAATGTGCACGTAACATGTAACCCTAACCCTAACCCAAGGAGGGGGCCCCACAGGTTCTTTGCACTGGGGCCTTTAAGATCCAAGTTACACCACTTATAGTTACTATATGTGTTTGTAGGGCAGTATACTACAACTTTCACTATTTCTGAGGTATATTTACAATGAGTAGTATTCATTTACATACATTACCTTTGGCAAATATTTTTATAGATGAGGCATTGATGAGGGTCCAGATGCCCAGACCACCAGAAGGTATACATTATTTTTTATCAGTTTGTGTGTTCCCTGGGAATTGAACCCATGACCCTGTGTTACAAATGCCATGCTCTACCAGCTGAGCTAAAGAACCCATATTTAAATATTTTAGTATTCAAATTTTCTGCATGCACGGAATACCTGAATGACCTACAACATTTGTCAGTGTGCAGTATATAGTCAAGTACACTGCATGGAATACTGTATTTCCCCCCCAATACTTTCCAGTCTGATGAATGCCATTAGTAATTTAAACAGTAATTTCGAACATTTGCTTTTTAACTAATTTAATCAGACTGCCAAATGTGAAGATATTTTTACACAAAATACAATAAAAAAAAAAACAAACAATAATTACATTTTCAAGGTGGAACTGGACACCACTCGCTGAATGAACAGTGCAACGTGATGAGGTCATGTGACAACAATGCAGCATACTACGGTTTCTGCATAATGCATACGGTTTCACATACAGTTCTACTTTTAAAAATGTGGGCTGTATACAGTAGTAGACATAGTAGTAATACGCTAGTTTTCCAGTATTTGCACTTCAAAAAGAGGAACAGAATCCTCTGAAAGTAGGAACAGATTTTACTGTTTAGTGGTCAGGATGTACCTACTGTATGTACCCTATTGTGAAAAGAGACACGTTTGAAAATCCAAATAGAATGGCAGAGAGACGAACACATCTTTATTCTGACTGTTCCAGACACAGTGGCAGCAACTGAGAGCTTCAAATAAAATAACTGTTCCTGGAAACCATTTAGCACAAGTAACATATTTGTTCATGCTAAAACACAGAGCCTGATAGAGCAGACTGTCAAAGAACAATTTCAATGAACTCCTCAAATATTTCAATAGTATCTCCTGAATTATGCTCCTCAAAGCAATCTTTTTCTCCGATTGATTTTATAAAACAAATTGTTTGACTGCAATAGTGATACGGTAGGTGAGAACAATCCACTCAAAGAAACCTGAGTTTTATTCAGAAAAAAATTGTGAACAGAAAATCAACAAATGGCATGAAACATTCTTGTTGAGAACACATTTTGCACAGCTAATCACTATTATATATAAATATACACAAACACTTATATAAAATCAATTCTTAAGATACATACTGTACAAATTTGCCTCTTTAGATTCAGCATACTTCAGACGAAACCCTGATGGAAATAAAACCTCTAGAAAGCTACTGTCTTCTATCATCGTCTTCCTCCACTCAGAGTAGGAGTGTGTGTGCATGTGTGTGTGTGTGTGAGAGAGAGAGAGAAAGAGAAAGAGAAGCTTTAGGTGGAAGATGACGCCGTGTTTCTCAGGCATGCTGTTGAAGGCATGAGCTCACATTCGGAGCAGATGGGAATCTGCTGCAGTGGGAGTTTGGATGGCAACACGTGCTAATGGGGTTCGAAATCTGGGATGAGAGAGTAACCAGCTCCCCCACCCTCAGATATACAGAGATCCATCGGCGGGCCCCACGTAGCCCACCCCGATGAGAAGAACATCGATTAGGGTCCAGATGCCCAGACCACCAAAGCTGAAGAGCTTCCCCAAACCTTCTCTCCACTGACCCAAATAGAACCGATCTGCTCCAAACCCACCCAGAGTGATGCTGTGGAAATACAGAGACAGAAACCGCGCATAACAATGAAACAACACACAACTGTGCAAAGTAAACAGTGATGGACTGATCAGTTGGCTGATATTTGCCAATTTGGAGATTATCAGACGATAACTGTGCTTGTTTGTTGATCAACAGATGTATGTCAGTTTCAAAATCTAACGACAATCTTGGTAATGGATAACGTACATTTTCTGTTTTCAAATATTAATATAACTTTATTTCCAGATTGAGATTACTGGCATTAGCCAATAAGCAGGCACACTTTGCTGATTGATTCTTCGTTACTTGATTTAAAGACAATTCAGATTTTCAGTTTTACTCGTCTGCCACAATTATGTCATGTCTTTAAATTATATATATTTATTTTGATTATTATATATTGACTTATCTTTATTTGGGGGCCATTATTAGCAAATATTAACATATGCGATTAATTTGAATAATGAATCATCATATCATGTAATTAATTCGCTAAAGCATTTGGCATTCATTTACAGCCTATTTGTATTTTACAATTATATACTGTATGTATGCATTACATTAGCATAGCCACTCTTCTCACACAACAGCACTGGTCAAACCCATATAAGTGAAACTACTCTCATTTAAGACAGCATCCTTTTTAGTTTACACAAACAAGTTTAAATTGAGTCACCTGAGAGCAAGAGCTGTGGACCATTTATATCCTCCTGTCCAGTTACAAAACAGACGCTTCTGAAACACTCTTTTACCTGTGGAGACAGCACAGAAAATACACCTTCACAATAATTCACACATAGGATATCAAAAATGACACTGTCCCAAAACTGATTTTCTAGGCAGATTTCTCCAAGCAGCATTTGTCTTATCAATTCAACTAATCCCCCCCCCAAAAAAGTGATGGAGCATCAGGCAAATGTAGCACGTACCCAGACAGTGCACATGCTCCAGTACTTCACAGGTGGCGTTATAGCGTCTGCGAGGACACGATACTGTCATACAGCTGGTAGAGTTTGAGCAGCGATACTGAGATGGATCCAACTGCCAACAGAACTGACAGTCCACCGTCAGGGTGAAATTCTGCCGTGGCTGATTCAACGCATTCTAAACAGAGAAATATGGGATGGAGAGTTTTACAGTACTCTCAAGAGGATCGAGGTAAAGAAACCAAATGATTTTGATTTCTTGACAATGCAAATAGCATTTTTCAGATCTTTATTTTTTATTGAGAATATCTTCTAAAATTAAACATCACATAAAAAAGTATAAATAATGAAGTTCCAGTAATTAGAAATAAAATAATTAACTCAAATAAAATGTAGGCCATGTAATTTTGCAAAATGACCAAAACAGTTTGGACTGAGTACTTTTTCAAAACACTGTACTTAATAAACACAGGGTGCACATAGAGTAATTAACATGTCAAAAATCAAACTCGACACATTATAATTTTCTCAACCCACATTAAAACATAAATATCTCAATTGAAGCACGGCATATCTCAGTAAACTCTCACCACACAGTGAACGCCTGCTCTGGTTCTGCAGGTGAAGTTTGCTGGTTGGCCGTAGCTGCAGTTGTGGTGATACGTGCAGCTGATACATTCTGCAGGTAGTTTGGTACAGAGCCCGCCGCTCGGACACTTTGATGTGTAGTTATCAGTGACCACTGGTGTAGCTAAACACAGACAAACAGCACACATTTTCATGCAAAAAAAATTATATATTTAAACAACCATAAACTGACTGATCTTCTAATGACTGGAGATGATTTGATGTTGATAAGATCAAACTGCATTGAACAACTGGGGGGGGGGGGCGGTGTAACACATTTATAATGTTACAATTGACTATTTTAAAATAAATGTTTTCTTCAAACTTTCTCTTAATCCAAGAATCCTCTACTTTCAGCAATGCAACTGTTCAGCATATACAGTTAATTAAAGCTGCTAGTTTAGAACCTGTGAGGAGTCTGTTTCTCAAATTAGAGACTCTGATGTACTTGTATTCTTGTTGTGCATCTGGGTTGTCCACTTCTGTCACTGTCCCGGTTAGATCAAGTTTATTTTATTCTTTCAAATCAGAAGTGCATAGAATAGCCTTCATCTCTCAAAAGAACAACAGATTGATGAATTTGAGGAGAAATGCGTTTCTTTTTGGTTATTTTTAAAACTGAAATTTGACTTGTAAATGTAAAGTATCTTTACTGAACAGTAACAAAAAAAAATGCAATACCTCAGCAGCAAAAAGCCACTTTATTGCAATTTCCACACTTCATTAAGTAGCACAACTATTTGAACCGTTCTAACAAAAATAAATGTTACTTTAGGACTAAGTTAACATATTAAGTGATTTTTTTAAGGATTATGTGACATTTTCTCAGTAGACTGGAGTAATGGCAGCTGAAAATGGGGCTTTGCCATCATGATAAAAACTGAATTTTAATATAAATATTTCAGACTATAGAGATATATATCTCTGTAATCTATAACCACATTACACATGAGAAATGAAAATTCTTGGTCGAAACTGAACATTCTGAACACATATTTTTCTTCTCTTTTTTCTTTTTGTAATGATAGCCAAATCTACTGGATATTTCCCTTTATTTTAATGAATGGGCATTTGCTGTCAGCCATGCTAAACCACGCCCCCAGCATTGCGCGTGTGCGTGCGTGTCAAGACTGCAGAACAGACGTTCTCGAAGAAGAATACCAATACAAATGGCTAAGCATTTATTTGTACATTAAATTACACATACACTTATGTACTTGTGGATGGTATTCTGACCGAGCTGGTCATTACCACAAAAAGGAAAGCTTATATACACACACACACACACACACACACACACATATATATTATATATATAGTTTTAGCCTTGTCCAACACCCAGGCCATTTTATTTTTAAAATCCTTAAAAATGTAAATTCCATCACCGTCATTTCCACCACAGAATTCTATTAAACACAATAAAGGAATCTGAGAAATGGTGGAAATGACACGGTGGTGAGAACAGCGCAACAGTCTGGTTCCGAAAGTAAAAATCCCATTTTTATTTTATTTTTTTTTTTACATAGACAAATTGATTTTCAATGATAACTTATAAAACTTTAAAGGCTGACCTACCGTGAGCTTTGAGGTTGTTAATTGATGGTATATGCTTCCATTGAAGCCATAAATCTGTGTTATTTCAATTTCATGGATTTAAAATCATGTTTAATAGCGGAATTCCTGTTGAACAACTACATTACCCATAAACAAACAGAGAAAGACCCACCAATCAGAGAACCACAGCCAACAAAGCCCACCAAACAAGTCCAGCAGTGACCATCCACTTCCATGATACACTGTGATTGACACAATCTAGGAGTCGATCTCCCTGCACTCTCAAACTACATATATTTGCATATCAGAATATTTGCAGTAAACTTAAAAATATTGTTTCAATACTTATAATCAACAACCTAAAATAAATAGTTTTATATATTTTCATAGTTTTTATTCGATTACGTCATTCGCAATGCTTCATGGGATTGTAGTCTGTGCCCTCATGAAAGCTGGTAAGTACACAGACCTGTACCTTTGGCTTTTTGTTAGATTTTCAAATACCTTTATGCTTCAAATTAAAGTTTGTAATGTTGTGATTCACCTCGGAGCTGGTTGGTTTCGTTCATTGGTTACAACTATTTTATGAAGGATTTTATGAAAAGTCTATGAAAGAAATGAATGGGAAAAATATATCCAGAACCCAGACGGCTGAAAAGGTGGGCGGGAACTGTTGTGCTGTTTCCATGACTTTCAGAAAAAACAACAAAAATGACAAATCTCCTGTAATGCTTGAGCATACACTGTTGGACATTGTCAGTAGACAATAAAAAAAATTGTGAGAGTGTGAAAAATGTTTTAATGAGACATTATTTTCTAGAATTCCACAGTGCTAAAAGTCCTCAAAGCTGGGTTTGAGCGTCACCTGATGTTGCTGTCAGGGCCACTGGACTGCTCATCACAGGGTTCTGCTGGGCTGTGTATGCCGGTTCCTCACCCACATGAGAAGAACTCATATACCCTGAGAAAAAGAGAAGCTTTTGATTGCTTGATTTATCTTTAAATGATGTCTTACTGTAAAATACATACACAGAACTGAACCTTGAATAGATGAACCGATTAAAACTGAGCCCTCCTTACAAACAAGTACAGTGATGGTATCAGACGGTAAGAATACAATACACTGATACCATGGTACTAAGTTTTTTGAACATGGTATTCTTGAAAGTACCTTGGAGAACCATGTAAATAACATGGTATTAGCATCTGATTCCATCAATGTACCATGATAGCACCATAATAGACATTCATATGACATGGTATTTACAAGATACTTTAAATAATACTAAGGTCGTACCATCATGGTAATGTACCATAATATTACCATGCTAATACAGCTGTGCTCAAAAGTTTGCATACCCTGGCAAAAATGTTGAAATTTTGACATTGATTTTGAAAATATGACTGATCATGCAAAAAAACGGTCTTTTATTTAAGGATAGTGATCATATGAAGCCATTTATCATCACATAGTTGTTTGGCTCCTTTTTAAATCATAATGATAACAGAAATCACCCAAATGGCCCTGATCAAAAGTTTACATACCCTTGAATGTTTGGCCTTGTTACAGACACACAAGGTTACACACACAGGTTTATATGGCAATTAAAGGTTAATTTCCCACACCTGTGGCTTTTTAAATTGCAATTAGTGTCTGTGTATAAATAGTCAATGAGTTTGTTAGCTCTCACGTGGATGCACTGAGCAGGCTAGATACTGAGCCATGGGGAGCAGAAAAGAACTGTCAAAAGACCTGCGTAACAAGGTAATGGAACTTTATAAAGATGGAAAATGATTTAAAATATATCCAAAGCCTTGAAAATGCCAGTCAGTACTGTTCAATTACTTAAGAAGTGAAAAATTCGGGGATCTCTTGATACCAAGCCAAGGTCAGGTAGACCGAGAAAGATTTCAGCCACAACTGCCAGAAGAATTGTTTGGGATACAAAGAAAATCCCACAGGTAACCTCAGGAGAAATACAGGCTGCTCTGGAAAAAGACGGTGTGGTTGTTTCAAGGAGCACAATACGACGATACTTGAACAAAAATGAGCTGCATGGTCGAGTTGCCAGAAAGAAGCCTTTACTGTGTCAATGCCACAAATGACAACACCTTGACACACCTCACAGCTTCTGGCACACTGTAATTTGGAGTGACGAGACCAAAATAGAGCTTTATGGTCACAACCATAAGTGCTATGTTTGGAGAGGGGTCAACAAGGCCTATAGTGAAAATAATACCATCCCCACTGTGAAGCATGGTGGTGGCTCACTGATGTTTTGGGGGGGTGTGAGCTCTAAAGGCACGGGGAACCTTGTGAAAATTGATGGCAAGATGAATGCAGCATGTTATCAGAAAATACTGGCAGACAATTTGCATTCTTCTGCACGAAAGCTGCGCATGGGACGCTCTTGGACTTTCCAGCATGACAATGACCCTAAGCACAAGGCCAAGTTGACCCTCCAATGGTTACAGCTGAAAAAGTTGAAGGTTCTGGAGTGGCCATCACAGTCTCCTGACCTTAATATCATTGAGCCACTCTGGGGAGATCTCAAACGTGCGGTTCATGCAAGACGACCAAAGACTTTGCATGACCTGGAGGCATTTTGCCAAGATGAATGGGCAGCTATACCACCTGCAAGAATTTGGGGCCTCATGGACAACTATTACAAAAGACTGCACGCTGCCATTGATGCTAAACGGGGCAATACACAGTATTAAGGACTAAGGGTATGCAGACTTTTGAACAGGGGTCATTTCATTTTTTTCTTTGTTGCCATGTTTTGTTTTATGATTGTGCCATTCCGTTATAACCTACAGTTGAATATGAATCCCATATTAAATAAATGTGTTTTGCCTGCTCACTCATGTTTTCTTTAAAAATGGTACATACTGCATATTACCAATTCTCCAAAGGTATGCAAACTTTTGAGCACAACTGTATATATATATATATATATATATATATATATATATATATATATATATATATATATATATATATATATATATATTTCTTTAATGTTTGTTGTCATAGAGGAGGTTTTGGTTGCATGCCTGATCTTAAGTCTCAGTATAAAATCAAATACCATATGCAGTGGTACTGAATGGCACATATTTATATAGTTCTTCCACTTCAAATAATAATAACATGGAACTATCAAGGTACCAAAAATAAAACATGATGTCACCACATTAATACTACAGGTCATGTAAAAAACATGTTTTTACAATGGTATATGTTGGTGACATAACATGACAGTGATATGAGGAGCTAGCTTGCAAGTCTTACCGATCACACATTTCGAGTATATATCCAACAGCAACAGAACTGTGAAAAGACACGAGTTCATGATGTTCCGACCGCGTTCAAAAACCCATTTCAATCCATTTCCGCTCGCTGCCATCCCGAACCACTAACGAACCGAATATTTGAACCTCCGAAAACTGGTTCTGAATCTGATGTTCCTCTGATGGCCTGAACTTCCGCTTACGTAGAAGCCGCAAAGGCTGAGATTTTTCCAAATAAAAGTCCCATACTACTAGCTGCGACGGTATAGTCACTCCGCACATGGCAACCATAGTTTTCGCAAAATACCACACCAGATGCTGTAGTAAAATCTGACAACACTGGGACCATAAATTGTGCGTCTTTACCTCAGATTACGCAAAAAACAAACAAACAAAAAAAAACAACGCAATTTCCCGGTCTTGTATAGCTAATGCGCATGCGCGTACTCGGCTTGATTGACAGGCTATGTCTGTATCTAAAAGGTGATTAGCTCTTTTACCTGAAAGGCGGGATTTCTTTTCTACATCCGTTTGGCGTTCTAACTTTATCCATTCATTTTATTAGAAGTGTCTCTGCTAAATAGTCTATGCTACAGGCCAGACTCCAGCTCTATCTATGGAGGACTATAACATTGGCACGAACAAAAAAAGTGCCTAAAAGTACCATTGTATAATACCATGATATTCTTTAAAGTATCTTAGAGTAATCAATGTGGTGTGAATCATTCAGTAGAAAGGTATATATAGAAGTACCATGGTACTGACCAAGTAAGAAAGGTTGTTGCCAGGGTGGGCCAGGCCCATCCTGGGCCTGGGGAGCTGATCATGTTTCACTAAAATAGTTTTATGACCCAACTTGGTATTACACTAACAAAAAAGTACTGTGGCACTACTAGGATTCTTTTTAGGACATGGTAGCCATAGTTAACACGGTAAATTTAGGGTACTGTCTTATATCTATGGTAAAGGGAAGCATAAAAAAACAAACAATAAAAACTTTATTTTATTTAGTCTTTATTAACAGTCAGTACACAGTCAGAAAGACACTAGCTTTCTTAAACACCAGCCCATCACATAATTTAACAGCCAATTCACAAAGCCTTTCTTTCAAAGCACATTCTCAAATGTCACTACTTCTGTTTACTGTTATCTTATCCAGTATTTATCCTTCATATACATTTTTATGCTCTATTTCCCATCTCCAACTTTTTGAACTTGATCTCATTTTCTCTCAGTACAATAAAGACTCTCTATCTGTGGTTCAGAACACCTCCTCTGCATTCCTGCACCTGGATTGTTTCAGGAGGGTCAGTCTGGCCATCACCTCCTGCACCGTCAGCTCTCCGTGGACCTTGTTGTCTCGTGTGCGCACATTCACGCTGTTAGTCAGCCGCTCCTTCTCACCCACCACTGCAAACCAAAACAGAGACAAACACATTTGATTGGAGAAGACAAACAGCAGCTGCTCTATCAGCATGTTACAGAGCAGTGTCAATAAACTCAATAGTATAACTTTACGATAAGGTTTCATTCGTTAACATTAGTTAATGCATTAGGTATCATGAACAAACAATTAACAATATATTTTTAAAGCATTTATTAATCTTTGTAAATGTTAGTTAATAAACTTTTGTTTATTGATAGTTCATAGTGCATTAACTAATGTTAACATATACAACTTTTTAATTTTTAAATGTATATGTTGAAATTAACATTAACCAAGATTAGTAAATGCAGTAAAAGTATTGTTCATTGTTAGTTCTTGTTAACTAATGTTGTTATCAAATGGAACATTATTGTAAAGTGTTACCAACTCAATATTCATGCATAGTTAGGATAGCAAAATAAAATAAAAAAACAATGGCATTTTGGCACAAATTCATGTCACTTGGTAGAAGCTAGCCAAATAAGACAGATGTCAACATGAACAGGTTGCATGACATTCCCTCATCCTCAAAAACCATGAGCAAAATGGGTTGTGGGTTTTGTACTGTGTTGGTTTGTCACACAATGTCCAGTGTAAAATCCTGACCATGAATTAAAACCATTTGAGAGTCATTGCTCTAAAACAATCACTGTTCACTATGAATTATTGTTTGATGATACTTTAATGTGGTTATATGGTTAGTTGCATTTTATTATTTGCATTCAGCATTGTTTTTTTCCCTGCCCTCCGCGACCCTATTAGAATGGTCTTGCAACCCATTTTCGGGTCACGACTCTCCAGCTGAGAACTACTGATACCATCTTACCCAAGATAAAGTTGTACTGCGCCAGTTGCGCATTACGAATTTTCTTGTTCAAAAGGCAACCAGAATCCAGATCAGCATCGGCCATAAAACCAGCTTCAACAAACTGCTTGCACACCTGCCAGAGGAAAACCAAAAACCATCTTACCCTTCTATTTGATAACTGATGATACAGTGAACCTCAGTCATGCATGCTGTACCTGTTTGGCGTATTCTTCAAGAGATGGATTTACAGGCACCAACATCACTTGGCGGGGAGACAACCACAGCGGCCTGAGAAGAGGCGATATAGAGACAGACTCAGTTTCCATACATTTTAAAATTAAATTTCAGTCAGACTTAAACAATTTAAAACATCATGTAAACGCTTTATTGTAAATGTTGTTTGCAAAGTCGGACTAACAAACCAAAAGCAAGATATTTATCAAAATCTTTTAAGGGGTCACATCATGAAAAAAGATATATATTTTTATTGATCTTTTGAGATAAGAGTTTCATTGACTATAAAAAGAGTAGAAATGCAGATTCAGTAATGTAATTGGTTACCTGTATCAATCAAATAAATCTCTTTCAGTGATGAGTGTGTACATTACTGCAGTAAAAGAGACATTTGGTATCTCATTCTCACCATTTCCCAGCATAGTTCTCCGTGAGGATGGCGATCATTCTCTCCACCGATCCTAGAATAGCTCGATGAATGATCACCGGTCTGGCTTTATCATCGCCATCTTTCCTGCAATAGTTAAAACAGTTTAAACACAGAAACCAAAACCATTTCTTCGGTTACACAAAGTTATCTGAGTTGAACTCACCCCACATATGTGAGATTGAAACGGATGGGCAACTGGAAGTCGAGCTGAATAGTGGCACACTGGTGATATCGACCAATAGCATCTTTAATTGTAATGTCAATCTAAGATGGAAGAATTCAGAGAGAAGATTTAGACAGGAAAGTGTTCGGTTATTTTTTCTGGAGATGTTATTAACAGAGCACAGTTCTCCATGCAGTGTTGGGTAAGTTACTCAAAATAAGCAATTCACTACAAATGACAAATTACTTCTCTAAAATGTAATCAGATTACTTATTATTTTACTTAAGTTACTTTCTAAATAACTTTTTCTATAAAAGTTTTTGGTTTTCTGCTCAAATTCAAAATTTGAATTTGTATTTCCTCATACATTGTCGCACACCCTTCAGATGTAACAGAAACGCTAACATACGTATATAGGAATTAATATTTTAAATGTATTATACATATTACTTTAGCACAAGTAATGTACTTAAAAGTAACTGTAATCTGAGTACAAGAATTTAAAATGTAGTGTGTTACACTACTTTTTTTGACTAAAAAGTCATTTGATTATAGTAACTAATTACTATGTAATCGGATACACCCAACACTGTCTCCATGTCACCAGTCTTATAGAGGTCTCACCTTTGGTCCATAAAAAGCCCCATCACCTGGATTGAGTTTCCATGGCTCTCCAAACTCATTCAGACTGTTTTCAAGTTGCTATGAAAACCAAAAGAAAATACAAATCCTATTAATACTGTACACTTCATAAACCAGACACCACTCCCATCTAAAACACAGCAGAAGAATGAAAATCTGGAACCTTCTCAGCCTGGTTCCACACTGCCATATCACCAAGGAACTTCTCCGGACGTGTGGACAGATGCAACTGGAAGGAGAATCCGAACACATTGTAGATGCAGCGCAAGAAATCCAGACAGCCTTTTATCTCAGACTCGATCTGGGACAAAGTGAGCAACAATAATTAGGTTCTGACTTTTAAATGACACCTCTAGCACTCTGTTGACGTTATCTGATAAATTGTTTTCAATGGACACTTTCAATCAAAAGCAACTAACTGTGAACTTTCTCAAAATGTCAGGATATTCTGACTTCATGCAAATGAGAGGCAAAAACACTGGGCAGCAGACAATCACTGTGAGGTTCAGACAAACCAAGGTTGCAAAGTCTTTCTTAAATTACAAGCTCATGAAAAATGGCAGTTCACACACCCCAAAAGTTTTTGCACCAGTGGACATGTACTGTAACACTTCCGGGCCAAAATTTGAGCCCTCAACCTTTGGATTACCAGCTCAGATTCTTCATCACATCATGCATGTTTTCATACCACAAGGAGGTGGTAATGTTATCCAGATCACCTGATTCATAGTGCAGAATATATGAGCATCATCCTGCTGAAAGCGTCGTACTCTAGTGAGACCAGTCAGCGTCCCCGACAGCTCGTTACGATGCAGAACGCCAAAGTCAGCCAGTCTGAGAGGAAGTTCACGCCAGGAGCGTGGTCGATGACTAAACATCAGACTGATGAAGAAACAGAAGATGAACGACAGAACTTAGAACCAGACGAGTTATATGGACTTACTGTGATACTTGGTGCGTTCAAGTCCTACTGGGAATTTCATACTTACGAGGTTGGAAATCGTAAATACGATGTGATGTGTGTTCAAGTGATTTTACTCGGAAAGAACAAACCGTTTTGCAATTTCATAAAATTCTGTTTTTCACTTACTGTTGAAGGTAGGAAGCTTTTTTAGCACCAATCCAACAAAATAAAGAGCAAAGCCACGCATTAGGTGTGCAATTAATGCTTTAGCGATTTTGTCATTTTTGTGTGGCCATATTTAATGATGGGAAATGTAGTTTTGTTCCAATCGCTTGCCGCTGCATTAACCAGCTAAATGAGTCTTATTTTCTGGCAAGTTTTATTGTTATTCTTTATTAACAGTACAAAAAATGCGTACAAACTAAAACTGCACAGTCAAAATCCTCAAGTGAAACTGAATTACTACCAAAAAATGAATGTTTAATTGACACGCCCCTGACTTGGAAAGTCTGGGCTCGGAAAAAATCCAGAGTTTCCCCATTTGTAATTATGAATTTGTGGTGTCGTTCAACCTGTAAATATGATCATTCCAACATGACAAAACTTTTTTGTGCAGTTTTGTCATTTTGCCCTTTTCAAGAGAGAAAGTCATGTGGGTAAGTAAAGACAGATTTCCCATGTTTGGAAAACTATTCCTTTAAATCACCCTCATCTGTGTCACATGTATGCATTTACCAGTGTCCAGGGCAGTTCATGGGTTTCAGAGCAAACACATCCTGCTCTACAGGGAAGGAGAACATGTTTTCACTGTAGTGCTGCCAGTGACCTGACGTCTCCCACAGTTTACTGTTATAGATGTTTGGAGAAGCGACTTCCTGAAAGCCACGTCTGCAGTATTCCTCCTGTACAGCAAAACACACATACACATAATACACATTGTTGAGTCATGTCGAGTCACATTTCCCCTCAATAATCACAAGAAAAATGTATTTTTCATAAAGAAAATGGAGCCTATTTAAGACAACTGAGATTTTTGGCATTATTTCCATGACAATTAATCACATTTCCCCTAAAATTCTCATTACTGTAATGCAAAAAACTCTTTACTTATATATTTTGATTTTGAAGTGAAATTTGTAGTCTTGAATTGTAGCTTTGGTTTGAGCTCATGTTTTGACATTACCCTGATAAACTCTGTCAGGGTGTTGTAGATGTACGCTCCTCGTGGTAGAAAGAAGCAACTTCCTGGACTGAGATCATGAAAGAAGAACAGTTCTTGATCCTAGAAATCACACCGTCAGAGAGAAAGAGCAAGCAAGAGAGAGAGAGTTAAAAGCCTTGTTCATCACACATACAGAGGAAGTGATACGTGTCGCTCCACCAGGAGGTGATGTGACATATATTTTGATACACTGCCCACTACAGAGGAGTATGGCATTGTAGAAGGAGTATACAATAAATCATATGGCACGGCCGTTATATGCAGTGAAGTTTATTAGAAGTTTCACGTCTAATTAGGTTTCAGCTGCATCTCCCACTGAGACGGAACAGAACGTGACGGCCGCCACCAACTGTGTGAGTGAGAGAGAGAGATCTGCTCACTGTCATTAAAACTGTGTGACACTGCAGGCAGTCACAGGAAAAATAAAGACTTTGATTTACTTAACTTTTTTGCCATGAAGAAAAAGATAGCATTTTATAGTAATATTATATATATAAAAAATATGAATATATTATAAATGCCCACGAATCACAATAATTTCAGGAATAATTGCCACCTATCTTGGTTGACAAAGAGTGCAAGCCAGCATTACGCCATTTTTCGTATGGCTCTTTGAAGTTTCATTCATTTGAAAATTTATAACTATTTGGAAAGAAAGTGGCGAAGTGATATTGAGCTGTAATACGGTCAACAAACCTGGAACGACTTCATAGCCATGCAGAAATTCAACAATCAAGAATCAACAATGATGTGGTTAAAAAAATTTTTTTTTTACAGTAATATTTTTGATGCACTCAATAGTTTTAATATGGAGTGAATTAAGCAGCAGTTGAGATCCTGTCTTCATTCATCTGAAGATCAATAAATCAGCTTAAATATCATCACCCAGCAATGACGCTTTAAACTACCTTCCCAATTTTGCGGTGGTCTCTATTTTTGGCCTCCTCTTGGAAGCGCTCCCACTCCTTCATCATTTTACTGTCAGGAAAAGAGATTCCATAGATCCGCTGGAGAGTTTCCATGTCAGAACGACCTTCCCAGTATGTAGACGAATTCTGAAAAACCACACAATTTTTCTTGAAATTAATTTATTTTCCCTTGAGGTCCACTTATAAATGTTAATAATTAAGTTTTATTGGACCATTTTTCAAAAAAATGTTGTACATTTACGATCGAACAAATGAATTCCAATACTTCCTCTATTTTACCTCACGGTGACTACCAGGTATAGCTCTGAACAAAGAGTTTTGAAACAAAGTTTTGATTTTTTAGTGTTACAGTCCTGAGACCCCGCGTACAAATGTGTGGACATTACGTTTTGGCTTCACTATAGGCTATGCATAATTTCATTTAATTTAAACTGACTGATCTCAGTTCAGGAGATTATAGGCTGTCATTAAAGGGTTAAACTTTCGAGTCATGTAACAAAACAACATGGCGCCAATCTCAGCTGAGTTTGTCTTTTGGATAAACAGCAAAAAAACTACATCTGTTAAGAAACCTCATTAAGTTTTTACATTGAAACCAGTTTGAATCAAAAGATTAGTCTCTAATTCCATCTGCTATGCCACTAAAAATGTATTTGATTTATTGTGAAACGGCACACTGTTAAACACACTGACGACGTATGTGGACTATAGGCTCATTTTCTATAAAATATCTTATTCACTGTGCATTATCACATTGAGAATCAATGGATACATCCAAAAGCTGGAAAATATTGCTTTCAGAGTCTGTATATAGAGTTAGGATGAAAATAAGGTGCATTTCAAATTGTTCTGAGACCAGTGCAGACAGATAGCACACTGGAGTTTAAGTCAAGCACTAATTAGGGAGCATTCTAAAGCTTTCCTATTCAGCCAAGTGCATTCACTCCTAACATCCAATCAAAAGTTCAGTTTCAGGCTGCAGATGATGTTTTGGACAACTCAACATGTTTGGCAGACATGGGACAATAGTAATCACTTTTTCATAATTCAAATTTTTACAGTATATTTAACATGAATAACCAGCACTCCTGGAAACATCAACAAACAGTTGGATTAAAAAAAAAAAAAAAAAAAAAAATCTGACTTTCTATAGCTTGGTATTATTTAAAATTTCACAACTTAGTTCCACTGTCCACATATGTGGACATACATTTTTGGAAAACTATTTAGCCTATTTTTTAATTGTTTTTTTTAGGGTCTACTAGTTACAAATCAAAAAGAGGAATGGAAAATGCACACAGTAGTCACGCTTGGGTCTCAGAAGGATAATGCAGGGGTTTTCAAACATTTCGATGCCTAAGGCTGAGTTCGGAATTGCACACTACCCATACTACTTCAGCCATAACTGTCTATGGCAGAAGTAGTAGGAGCAGTATGGTAGTATGCAATTCTGAACTCAGCGTAGGACTCCCAAATTTGAGGATCTCTTTGCGAGGGACCCCCATTCCTAAAATATATTAAAATAATTATCTTATAAATAAATAATTAAAAAATGCTCCAAAAATATTTATTTTGTATTATGTTTATAGTGTTTTTTCCATACCATCTTTAGCAAGCTAAAGGCGACAGCTAAAGAGATAAAAATATTTTTTTAAATAAATAATCATGATTAATCTCATGATTGCCAACCAGTCTTTAGTCAGAGCTTTTTTTTAACAGTGTTACACTTATTTTTTTTTTTTTAATACTCCACAGACCCCCTAGCACCCCCTTGCAGCCCCCTGAGGGTCCCAGATCCCAGTTTGAAAGCCCCTGGTATAATGAACTATTTTATCTCAAACGATCAAGAAATTTGTCATATAAATTTGTTCTACGAATGTGAAAATATTACTAAATAGCTATGGTGTAATTTTACTGGACCTTTGTAGAAATTCACCTGTAAAGCACTTTAATCTTTATTTCTTGTAGATGAAGTAATGTGACCTGCCAGAGCTTATTTAGCAAAAAACAAATGTTGTCTAACAATATTATTGTTTCTATCATCTGATGACCCTGACATCATATGAAGACAGGAACAAACAAAAAAGTGCTGAATATTGAGAGCATAAATATGTTCTGGTTACCTTATAGATTTTCAGCGTTTTGATTTTGCCCGTGTGTCGAACATGTGGCCCTCGGCAGAGGTCAATCAAAGGGCCACACCTACCAGAGGAAGAGTGAATTCATGAGAGGAAGAAGTTTTACAGCAGCTGTTCTAGCTTTAGCTGTGTCCCTGTATGTTACCTGTACACTGTAGTGGTGGGTGTGGAAACCTTCTCATTCAGGATGCGACACTTGAACTTGTTGTACTACAATCAACAAAAGCATATGAAAAGATGTTTTACTCTAATCGTCCTTACAAAATGGGTACAATGATGATATCAGATACAATACCATGGTAATCTGATATATACCATGGTCAGAGGCACCATTAGGATTTTTGGGCCCCCTACCTTATTGAAACACTTACAACATTTTTTTTCCATTAAAAGTTATCAGTATTAATAAACATGAACATAAGCATGTGTAGCGTGGAGGGGGGTGGGGCCGGACCGGAATGACGCACGCCCGGACCCCAATCAGCCTGATGAGGCGAGCGATAAAGGCGACCGGATACAGCAGTTCCAGAGAGAGAGAGAGAATTACAGGCAGCTGCCCTGTATGTGTTTATGTTTGTGTGTTTTTGTTTAAGTTTATCATCAAACTTTATTTATATTGTCAAGCCGGTTCTCGCCGCCTCCTTTCCCTCTAACCCCTTTACAGCATGATTGCATATTCAATAAGAGACACTAAAAAAACAAACTTGAGTTTGAAAAGTTAATTAAAGTAGCTTAACGCATTTAATAGAAATAACTAAAATAAATATATACACTGGCAACCAAAATTTTTGAATAATGTACAGATTTTGCTCTTATGGAAAGAAATTGGTACTTTTATTCACCAAAGTGGCATTCAACTGATCACAATGTATAGTCAGGACATTAATAACATGAAAAATTAATATTACAAATTGAAAAAAAAAAATCGGAACTTCTTAAACTACTTCAAAAATCCTCCACGTGCAGCAATGACAGCTTTGCAGATCTTTGGCATTCTAGCTGTCAGTTTGTCCAGATACTCAGACGACATTTCACCCAACACTTCCTGAAGCACTTGCCATAGATGTGGCTGTCTTGCAGGCACTTCTCACGCACCTTACAGTCTAGCTGATCCCACAAATGCATCTATAACACTCTTTTCCAATTATCTGTTGTCCAGTGTCTGTGTTTCTTTGCCCACTCTAACCTTTTCTTTTTGTTTTTCTGTTTCTGTTTCCAAATGGCCCTGAGCAAAAGTTTACATACCCTAGAATGTTTGGCCTTGTTACAGACACACAAGGTGACACACACATTAAAGGTTAATTTCCCACACCTGTGGCTTTTTAAATTGCAATTAGTGTCTGTGTATAAATAGTCAATGAGTTTGTTAGCTCTCACTTGGATGCACTGAGCAGGCTAGATACTGAGCCATGGGGAGCAGAAAAGAACTGTCAAAAGACCTGCGTAACAAGGTAACGGAACTTTATAAAGATGGAAAAGGATATAAAAAGATATCCAAAGTCTTGAAAATGCCAGTCAGTACTGTTCAATCACTTATTAAGAAGTGGAAAATTCAGGGATCTCTTGATACCAAGCCAAGGTCAGGTAGACCAAGAAAGATTTCAGCCACAACTGCCAGAAGAATTGTTTGGGATACAAAGAAAATCCCACAGGTAACCTCAGGAGAAATACAGGCTGCTCTGGAAAAAGACAGTGTGGTTGTTTCAAGGGGCACAATACGACGATACTTGAACAAAAATGAGCTGCATGGTCGAGTTGCCAGAAAGAAGCCTTTACTGTGCCAATGCCACAAATGACAACACCTTGACACACCTCACAGCTTCTGGCACACTGTAATTTGGAGTGACGAGACCAAAATAGAGCTTTATGGTCACAACCATAAGTTCTATGTTTGGAGAGGGGTCAACAAGGCCTAGTAGTGAAAATAATACCATCCCCACTGTGAAGCATGGTGGTGGCTCACTGATGTTTTGGGGGTATTGAGCTCTAAAGGCACGGGGATTCTTGTGAAAATTGATGGCAAGATGAATGCAGCATGTTATCAGAAAATCCTTTTCTGGCATTTTGCCAAGATGAATGGGCAGCTATACCACCTGCAAGAATCTGGGGCCTCATAGACAACTATTACAAAAGACTGCACGCTGTCATTGATGCTAAAGGGGGCAATACACAGTATTAAGAACTAAGGGTATGCAGACTTTTGAACAGGGATCATTTAATTTTTTGTTGCCATGTTTTGTTTTATGATTGTGCCATTCTGTTATAACCTACAGTTGAATGATATGAATCCCATATTAAATAAATGTGTTTTGCCTGCTCACTCATGTTTTCTTTAAAAATGGTACATATATTACCAATTCTCCAAGGGTATGCAAACTTTTGAGCACAACTGTACACACACACACACACACACACACACACACACACACACACACAATAGGTCTCTCCAGAGATGCTCGATTGGGTTCAAGTCCAGGCTCTGGCTGGACCACTCAAGGACATTCACAGAGTTGTCCCTAAACCACTCTTGCGTTGTCTTGGCTGTGTGCTTAGGGTCATTGTCCTGTTGGAAGGTGAACCTTTGGCCCAGTCTGAGGTCCTGAGTGCTCTGGACCAGGTTTTCATTACGGATATCTCTGTATTTTTCTGCGTTCAGCTTTCCGTCAACCCTGACCAGTCCCCCAGACCCTGCCGCTAAAAAACACCCCCACAGCATGATGCTACCACCACCATGCTTCACCGTTGGGATGATATTGCACAGGTGATGAGCAGTGCCTGGTTTCCTCCAGACATGATGCTTGGAATTGAGGCCAAACAGTACAATATTCATTTCCTTAGACCAGAGAATCTTGTTTCTCACAGTCTGAGAGTGCTTTAGGTGCTTTTTTTGCATGTCTTGCACTGAGGAGAGGCTTCCATCTGGCCACTCTGCCATAAAGCCAAGATCGGTGGAGTGTTGCAGGGATAGTTGTCCTTCTGCAAGTTTCTCCCATCTCCACACATTAGAGGTGTGAATCTTCACTTGCCTCACGATTAGATAAGATTACGATTCAGAGGGTAACGATTCGATTATAAAACAATTCTCAATGCATCACGATGGATATTGTCCTCCAATTATTTTATTAATAATGAGCAGTTACCGTTACATATGAATCTGTGGCAATGGATGTCCAGGAATCGCAGGTGATGGCCACTCGGCTGGCGTTGTGCATCGACTCTATCACTCTAGATTTTGTGTCACTGTACAGAACAGGTATAGCGGTGTCTGTGAAAAAACTCACTATCTTGGCTCCAGGGTATGGAGGAGGAAGCGAAAGCAGGTTTTTTCCACGACCGAGTAAGGGCGGAGATCCTTTACAATAAATGTGGCAATGGACTGTGTGATCTTCTTTGCCCTTTCGGTGTTCTGAGGTAAATTTGATACCATTGCTTGTTGTATTGTTGGCTGATTAGCTGCGTTTTGCGGGGGTTGCTGCTAACTTTAGCTCTGGGTGAAAAAGGGAGATGTGATTCCTCATATCTGTTGTGTTGCCGAAGTATTTAATCTTGGTTCGACATGTCTTGCACACAGCATATTTTTTTATCAAGCTAATTTTTCTACTTATCTTAGTAAAAATTAATAAGATTAATAAGACTACTTACTTTATTTAAAAACAGTATGGCATATACTGTATATGATATTTAATTAAAAAAATTAAAAATCGATTCTTTTGTTTTTATGCATCGATGCAGAATCGTTCACGTCAGCATCGCGATGCATCATAAAAACGATTATATTCCACAGCTCTACCACACATGATCTCTAGTGCTCAACCAGAGTGACCATCGGGTTCTTGGTCACCTCTCTTACCAAGGCCCTTCTCCCCCGATAGTCCAGTTTGGCCAGGCGACCAGCTCTAGGAAGAGTCCTGGTTGTTCCAAACTTCCTCCATTTAAGAATTATGGAGGCCACTGTGCTCTTGGGAACCTTCAATTTAGCCGAAAATGTTTTGCATCCTTCCCCAGATCTGTGCCTCGACACAATCCTGTCTCTGAGCTCTGCAGGCACCTCATGACTTGGTTTTTGCTCTGATATGCATTTTCAGCTGTGAGACCTTATCTAGACATGTGTGTGCCTTTTCAAATCATGTCCAATCGATTGAATTTGCCACAGGTGGACACCAATCAAAGTGTAGAAACATCTCAAAGATGATCCAGAGAAATGGGATGCACCTGAGCTAAATTTCAAGTGTTCAAGCAAAGGGTCTGAATACTTATCATTATGTCAATGTGATATTTCAGCTTTTTATTTTTAATAAATTTGCAAAGTTATAAAAAATCTGTTTTTTGCTATGTCATTATGAGGTATGGAGTGTAGATTGATGTGAAAAAAATAAATAATTTAAAGCATTTTAGCATAAGGCTGCAACAAAGCAAAATGTGAAAACAATTAAGGGGTCTGAAATCTTTCTGAATGCACTGTATACTGTATATATACATTAGAATATTTTAATGTCATTGTAGTGAGTTGGGAATGTGTTTCTAATGGAAATATTGCATTTATTATGTTTTAAATGTTGATTTAACCCTAGAATGCATATGTGGGGGAAAAAAAAGTGTCTTATGATCTGCCACTACAGGTTTTCCTCAGTGTGATGAGGAGGAGGGCGGGGCCAGGTCATGAGTGCACACGGGCTAATCAGCCGAGGAGAGGGATAAAGCTGAGCCGGATACGGCAGTCCGAGAGAGAGAGAGCCACACGCAGCTGCCATAAGTGTTTATGTTTGTGTCTTTTTACATTTTCATTAAACATTATTTTGACTGTTCAGCCGGTTCCCACCTCCTCCTTGCCCATCTTAACCCTGTTACACTCAGTTAAGGTGTCTTCTATCATGTGAACTTACTTTTTTTTAATTTAGATGAATATTTTTTCAAATTATAACACTGGTATTTATTTTTGTAATGTACTGCTTGATTTTAGAGGAATATAGAAATATAGTGTCATACTGCAATCCAGAGTACACTGTTGTAGTTTTGCAAGTTTATAACAATTGTTTTTCTAAAAAAAAAAAAAAAGAACAAAAAAAAAAAAATTTTTTTTCTAGTCCATTGTACTCATATCTGTTTGTTGAGACTTTTCACATTTTACCACCAAACATGGAAATTGCACATATTTCATATTACATTCTCATCCAAAAATTTAAATGTGTCTTCAATCTTCAGCATTAAATAAAAGATATACAGTATAAACTATTTAAACATTTCAATTACATATAAAATTATCATTATGAGACGTTTAACATTTTGCATAGTGCTTCAAGTAGAAAATGATCAATTTTATTCAGGTTTGGGGTCTATGCAACGTTGTTTAGCACTCCGCACGATCCAGTCAAGCCTGGTTTATGATGCGTCCAGTGCAAGGATGTGCGTGAGTCACACCACACTCTGTACAGATGGGAAGGGCATTTAGCACGTAAAAAGCGCTTTTGGGATAAAACACTGAACATCTTAAGGGGGATACCGGTCACCCCACCTACTAGATTAGCTTTTATTATTATTAAGAAAGAACAGTCTTCATTTTAGCTAACCAGTGCAAAGTGACCATTTACTGTATAACAAAATCACGCAGAAAAAGTCTGCTGGGCCCCTTGCCTGTCCAGATCCCTTTAAATCGTCATAATCTTCCCACACGTTACGGCACCCCTGACCATGGTACATGTGCAAAATAACCATGGTACTTATATAATATTTTTTTGTTAGTGTCCAAGAAACATTTACTGTGGTTGTACCATGGTAATTTTTGGTACTTCTTTGTTAGTGTGCCAAAGGATGAACTAACTTTTAAGGGAAATTCCATCATCTAAATCTCTGGATGGCAGATTTCTCACCTTAAACATCTCCAGCAGAGTTTCTTTACTGATCTCCAGTCTCTCAAATGGCTGTTTGTCCTTCATAATTCCTTTACAGATGTTTTCCAGATCACCAAACTCAGTACTCGACACACCTCTGTGAGGACCAACACAGACATACTCAACTCAACTGAACCACTGACCAATCACACAGATGTGAAGCTATTATATCTTCAACTCACTTCTGTCCATCCAGGAACATGTCATAGTAGAAGCCATTCTCAATGGGTGGCCCATAGCAGAGGCATCCACCATAGAAACGCTCCATAGCCTCTCCCAGTATATGAGCGCTGGAATGCCAGTAAACCTGAGAAGAAAAACAAGATCTGTTCAGACTGATCAATCCATCTCCAAATGTATTTGTCAATCCATGACAGACATCACACAAAAGCAAACGTTTTCAGCTAATGATGTAATTCTAGAAATACTCTATTCACAGGTGTATTTGTCAACCATGATTCATTTATTCTACATCTCAACATGGCGGCCACAATGAGTGAGAGCACCCATATATAGAATAAAACAGCTTTGTCAAGAACATTGATATGACTGGAGTCATCATCCCATGAGAGTTGACATCATTTTAAACTGATTTGACAAAATAAATATTAATTTCATAAGGTGTATACTTCAAGGACTTACTGCACCTTTAAAAGCTAAAACTTACGGCCTGGGCGTCCTCATTATCGAACTGCAGCAGCTCCAGACTGCAGTCTGTCTCCAGTGGTCTGTCCAGATCCCACAGCTCTCCATTCACACGTGCAATCACACAGTTATCTGCAAGACCCTGACTGCAGCAACCCAAACACACACTCATAATGTATACTGAAATTAACTGCGTCACTCTCAGCATTTACCGTTTTATCTCAAAACAAAACACTGGTCATGTTTGTAAAGGGGCGGTCACACTAGGATTTGAACATGCAAAATTTTTTTGGAATAAGCAATGGACCCGGATATGATGTCACACGGGAGGGCTTCTGGTTTTAGTCAAATAAATTTCCCAAATAACAAATATTATATTCAAAATACCATCTACTCACTTTTCAGCAACAATACAAACACGCAGCTTTGAAATATGTATCCTTTGAATTGAGCCAGTGTTTGTGACGTTTCTATCTTTTATTGGTCACACGTCCACTCGTCATCCAGATTTGCAGTTCAGAGTTCACCAAACTTGCACTTTGGTACGCAGAGTCGTACAAAATTTCTTCACATGAACTTGCACTTCTGATCTCCTGGATGGATGTGTTTAAATGGGAGTGAATGAGGGCGAAGTGTATTGTGACCGCTCCTAAAGACTGTGTGCTCTATTTTCGTGAGCTATGCGCTACAACCATGCGCTACGTTTTATCTCATTTTCACAAGAGCGCTATTTCTAAGTGCAATTTTCATGCCAGCGCAAGAGTGAGTGGGAGTGTTTGTGCTATCTGTGGGTGTATGCCTGCAAACTGTGGTTTTTACTGTATGTTAATGAAGTGGCACAAAAAACAATTTGCTTATTTCCTGCGAAACAAGTCATTGCGCGGAGACGTTTCAAAAGTAGGTCTGATTGCATTGCAAAGTCTGAACTCAGTTTTTGCATTTGCAGCTTAGAGATTCCACCAGCAGGTGGCAATAAAGTGCATGTCCAATCTCAGAAAATATAGTGAATCATGACGATTTCCATGACGATCACTGTTGTAGCTGTTTTATGAAACAAATATTTATGAGTTTTTGTTAAACTATCTATACATCATGGTTCATTTTTCAATTATTATTATGTTTATATTTACAATTGTTTTTATGATCTAATTTGTATTAGCCTTTTTCCACCTGTTGTCGTAGGATTCTTCTAATTCACTGTATACATCCATTTACACTACCAACTTCTTATAAATGTGCTATCATTGTTTATATTGCTGGTGCTCGACAGGGAATCAACAATATAATAGGATGCAGACGGTGTCGGAGAAGAACCTAAAAATTAAATTGCACATGACCCAGCCCAATAGCGCTTTGTGCACGCAATTTCGCCAAACCCACTTGTGCCTAGACTTAGCGCATGCTTGCATGAAAACTTCATGGCCATGTCCACTGACTTGATGTATATGACTTTTTGGGCATAGCTGTGCTTTGTGCTAGTGCTCTTAAAATAGGGCCCTGGAAACTTTAAACGATACACTTAACTAACAAAAAAAAAGTCCTTTATCCAACAAATGGTCAGTGAAGGGAGGTGCTTAACCCTTTAAGCTCTGAAGGTTTTTTTAATATTTCCAGTTTCAGTGGCATACCCAAAATGACAGGCAAAAAAAAAGAAAAAAGGAGGGTCAAGTGTTTGGTAACATTGTAAAGAAAACTTCAAATTTCATTCTTTACTTTTCAGAAATTTACTTTTTTTAACGTGTTGATGCGACACATCAATCAACTGAGTCTGTTCATCTTTTGGTGGCCGTATGTAACAGGTACCAATCAAATGGTCTTTCTGCCCAACTATGGATGATTTTTGTACCAATCTGACCCCAATCCTATTGGTTTAGCGTTCCATGACGCTACATCATTTCCGAAGACGTCATCTAATCCAGGAAAGCTAACATGTTTTTAGCCAGATTGCAAGATGCCAGATAGCCAGATGCTGTGTGCACACTGTGCTTTGTGTGGATTATCTAATTATTTATGCATTCGATTACCTTGTGCGAGGGCTTGTTCGAAAGATAATCGCCTCTTATAAATAATGGTGTGTGATATTTTATGTTCTGTTTATTTTATAAGCGAAAACGCAGCATATAAGCAACACGGGTTCACATGAAACATAAATGTCAAAGACATATACTTAGCTATTTCTCGCTATATTTAGGCTGGTTGTATTTTACTCTTTGAGAGCTTTCCAATGACATATGACACATTTGATGAGATTGATGTTTTTACGGATTACAATAATATGTATAGTGCAAATTATTATTATTATTTTTACAAATGATCAAAACGGAACACTTCTGATTTGTCTGCAAATTTCAAAGCACTTGTTCAGTTTTGGTCATAATGCCTACATGCATTGTAAAGTACTGCTTCTAAGCTTTAAAACAATAGCTATTTTGTGTTGGTCAAGACTGTAGTTATTAATATTTTGATGATTATTTTAAGCCCATCCGATCTTAAAGGGTTAACCTTCAGAAAATTTTGTTCATCCACCTCAGGAAGTCAAAGTAAATATTGTATAAGCTGTTGTATATTAAATTGAATTTTTATGAAGTTTGACATTTTTGTAACCATGTAAATAAAAAGTCACATTGAATATGCTTACATACAGTATGTATAGGTAAAATAAATGGAATTGTTTAATGAAAAAATCAGATCAAGAATGGTTTACAGACATAGCAAAGGGACAAAGCAGGGTGACATCTCACCTGATGTTACATGCCAACTGGTACGGGCTGCTCACCCAGGCTTTGGCCTGCACTGTCTGTCCATCAGGGAGCTGGACAGTAATTGGGTGTCTGCTCACCACCCGCTTGGCCAGGAGAGCATCATTCTCTTTCTTCAGCTGTTCATAAAGATCCAGCCGCTCGGAGATAAAAACAGGCCAAGGATTCAACTGTTGGACAGCACAAAAGAGAGTGAATGTTTACAAAACCTCCCCTGCATGCTGATCTGAGTGATTTGATGAGGGATAGACATACAGTCTATCACTCAGAATTAAATTCTATGGGTTCAGTTTAAAAGAAATTGTACATCTATCCCTCACAGCTTCGTTTTTAACAGTGAAAAATTACATATGGCATTTACCCCCTGTCTAAGGTTTATTTGCTTTTAGAGATCAGCTGTGCAGTAACAGCTAAATGTGGCACAGTGTGCATTTACTGCAATGTGAATGTTGCTGATGCAACCACACTGCAATCTATGACACTGACCACAGACTGAGTGTGTTTTAAGTGAGGAGTGTCTTCAGTGTTGTATTCATATCACCTCTCCTGCAGTCTCTGTCTTCACTTTCTTCTCCTTTTTGCTCTTCTCTTGTTTTTCAGTTGTGGTGGGTCTTGATGGCGTTGCATTCTGCTGTACGTCATGACATAAAAAACATTTGAATACTGTGCAGTACTAGTTTCTTATTAACTTACATGGTGGCCCCCATGTGTGGACCCTCTCCATGTAGAATAAAGCAGCTCTTATAAGGTCACTGATGTGAATGGTCATGATTTTATACATGTTTCAAAATTCCAATTCATTTCTTAAGGAGTACATCTTCTTTTAATGAGAAAAAAATAAATAAAAAATAGCCGTGTGTACCTTTAATAAAGGATCAGTTTCTCTGCCAATCGATATATATATATTATTATTATTAACAACAAAGTACCATGGTATAATCTGGGTTTTTGAACATGTAGCATGGTATTATTTGGAGTACAAGTGTACCATGTAAATACTGCAATATATGATCATGGTTTAAGTTCCGTGGTATTACCATTTGATACCTTTTCTGTGAGGTTATGTGTCTGTCTGACTATCTATCAGTCTATAATAATACAACAACTGAATGTCACGGTCATAAATAAATGGCACTATCACTTGACAGGTGCAGGTCTGTTTATAAATCACGCACTATTGGATTGATCTTCTCCTTTGGTTCTTCAGTCTTGATCTGCTTCTGGCTTGTGTTCGGTGTTCTCCTCTGGTTGTGGTTCTGCTCCTCCAGCTCCAGCTCGGTTTGAAGGCTCCGGTGGAGGTGTAGCAGTCGGTACTTGAGCTTGTCGTTCTCGGTGCGCAGCGAGTCCAGGTTCGGGCCGCTGGCCAGCGTACTGAAGTCGAAGCCGCCCGTCAGTTCCTCCTGCAGGCGGCTAATCTCACGACTCAACACCGCGATCTGCTCCTCCTGAGCACACAAACGTGCAGCCATGCGCTCCGCCATCTTTAAAACCCCCACAGTTGAGCGGTTCTGGTTCACTTAGTGCTGAATATCTGTGTATTGTGGTTCATGAACTAGTTCTTCCTGTAGGGGGCGCTCGGTGGCCAAAAAGGCCGAATCATTCATTTAGATGCATTTATATCTCAGGACTACTATTGTGTAAATGGAAAAATCTGTGCACTGGAAAGTATTATTGTTTATATTTACTTATTCAAATGATTATTATCT
The DNA here is from genome assembly GCF_019703515.2 of Myxocyprinus asiaticus. Classification (NCBI taxonomy): domain Eukaryota; kingdom Metazoa; phylum Chordata; class Actinopteri; order Cypriniformes; family Catostomidae; genus Myxocyprinus; species Myxocyprinus asiaticus. The sequence goes on from NC_059361.1 coordinate 33,464,449, forward strand.
TACATAAACATTTTTAAAAAAAATGTAAATGTTTAAATAAAAATTCTTATCCAGTCATCACAAAAGACTGTGATTGGTCCATTCTTACCAGCGCCGAGAGAAGTAACGTGTACCATGTAACTGCGGCATCTACGTGCTGCTTTTGTAGTAGTCTAGACGTTAAATTGCATCTGGGAACTTTTAAAATACACAATAAAGAATTCCACTGGTATAGCTAACATTTAAACCCATCGCACCCGACCAATCAGATACAACTTCCGGGCTGCCAAGCCCAGCCCATTTTTTTTTTTAAATACCTTAGTTATAAATTGACATTCTACCCGCTTATTCTATTTCTGTGACCTGATCGCGCCCTGCAGCGCCACCTGCCGACCAACTGTGACAAAACGCCGTTTATCAGAATCAGAATCAGAATCAGCTTTATTGCCAAGTGTTCTCACATACACAAGGAATTTGTTTTGGTGATAGGAGAAACAAGTGCACACAGAACATTACAGTAAGACACAGAATATACAACAAGGTAAGAGTATTAATAGACACAGACATAATAGGACATAAAACATAGAATGGTGTATGTACATGTGCAAGTGGTAATGTATGTGCAAGGTAGGGATATGTACAGTTATTGAATTAAATATGTGAATTTACATATGTACATGAGATATGAATTTACATTATTGCACTATGGGGGAGTCCTGGGGCAGTTTAATTGTTCATGTGGAAAATGGCCTGAGGGTAAAAACTGTTCTTGTGCCTGGATGTCCTGGCACTCAGTGCTCTGTAACGACGGCCAGAGGGCAACAGTTCAAAGAAGGAGTGGGCAGGGTGTGTGTGGTCCAGAGTGATTCTACCTGCACGTTTCCTCAATCTGGAGACGTATAGGTCTTAGAGGGTGGGCAGGGGGCACCAATAATCCTCTCTATATAATATATCTCTCTATCTATTTATAACATCAGCATAGTAAATATTGAATTAATTTCATCGAAGTAATTTCAAACAATTTTAAAAATCAACAGTAAATAAATGTGCACGTATCGAAATATACAATGTTTATTAATGCTGACAAAGAGACTCCTTCGGAAATGCCTTTAGGTGCAGTACCCGTTCTGACCGTCAGGTGTCAGTGCCGTCCGCGCTTTGTATTCTGACGTGTGACATCATTTGCCTTGACGTAATCCCGCGGAAGTAAACAGACTTCCGTTTCGTATGTAAACACGTTTATGTGTTACTTATATTTCCGATTCATTCTTAAATATTGTGCACCGTTTATGAAGTCAGCAGACTGCTATTCAGTCTGACGCATTAATGACTCTGATGAGTGCAGAACAACTGTCGCTATGCACTTGATAATGCTGTAAAGAGCACTAATTATTATTGATTATTGACTGATTGACTGATTGATGTTGTTTCGGTTCGGTACGGGATGGCTGCGTGTTTCGCTCTGCCGAAGCTCAAGGATTTTATTCTCACCGAGAAACTGGGAAGCGGCACATATGCGACAGTTTATAAAGCCTACAGAAAAGTGAGTGAATATTCTGATTATTTTTTTTATTATTATTAACAAAGGAGGAGTGTTTGAGATGCTGCAGTAAGAGTTATTGATTTGTTTATTTGATAGACTGAGGACAGGAAGATGGTAGCTGTGAAGGTGTTTGTTTGTTTGTTTGTTTATTTATAGACTGACAGCCGAGAGGCAGTGGCTGTGAAGGTGGTCAGTAAGAAAAGTCTCAATAAAACATCAATGGAAAATCTGTTGACAGAAATTGAAATCCTGAAAACAGTTCGTCATCCTCACATTGTGCAGCTCAAAGATTTTCTGGTACAGACACTGATAACAGATCCCCACCATTCAGAACAGACCTACTGATGTCATATGGATTATTTTATTAGTCATACTGGTGGTAAATTATACTGTTATGTTGGAATCTTAATGCTGTTAAGTTACTAAAGTTTACTTTCTGTCTGTGGCAGTGGGACGGCGATAATATCTATCTGATTCTGGAATGGTGTTCCGGAGGAGATTTGTCCAGTTTTATCCGCAGTCGTAGGATTCTTCCAGAGAGAGTGGCCCGTCGCTGCCTCCAGCAGATTGGTACAGACTCACACTGACTGGCAAACACACACCTTAAACTCACCACACAATTTATTTTGATGAAATAATAACAGCTAACATTCTGATACTGATGAAACTAGATGTAGACCTTCTCTGTCTGATGTGTCTTCTTTATCATCAATGTGTGTGTGTGTTTAGCATGTGCTCTTCAGTTTCTCCATGAGAAGAACATCTCTCATTTGGACCTCAAACCTCAGAACATTCTACTGAGTGGAAACGTGTTAAAGCTCGCAGGTGCAAATTCACTCTCATAAATAATGTCATCAATTGTAATAAAAATATTTAATTCTTTATCGAAGCAGAAATGCCAAATATTTTGGTCACGTTAAAGTACGTACAGCTCTCTCTCTCTCTCTCTCTCTCTCTCTGTCTCTGTCTTTCTGTAGATTTTGGCTTTGCGCAGTACATGTCCCCATGGGATGAGCAGCATGCTCTGCGAGGCTCTCCACTCTACATGGCTCCAGAGATGGTGTGCAGTCGACATTATGATGCTCGAGTTGATCTCTGGTCTGTTGGGGTCATTCTTTATGGTGAGAGACATATACTTTATCTCTGAAATTAAATATTACACCAGTGAACATTCAGTTCAAGTTAGGTTTTTCAAAGGCCAATGCTGATGCTAATATAATGCTGATATACACTCACTGAGCACTTTATTAGGAACACTATGGTCTTAATAAAGTGTCCAGCATGGTCTTCTGCTGTTGTAGCCCATCTGCCTCAAGTTTTGACGTGTTGTGCATTCTGAAATGCTATTGTACTCACTACAATTGTACAGAGTGGTTATCTGAGTTACCTTAGCCTTTCTGTCGGCTCAAACCAGTCTGGCCATTCTCTGTTGACCTCTCTCATCAACAAGGCATTTCCGTCCACAGAACTGCCGCTCACTGGATGTTTTTTGTTTTTGGCAGCATTCTGAGTAAATTCTAGAGACTGTTGTGCATGAAAATCCCAGTCGATCAGCAGTTACAGAAATATTTAAACCAGCCCATCTGGCACCAACAATCATACCACAGTCCAAATCACTGAGATCAAATTTTTTTCCCCATTCTGATGGTTGATGTGAACATTTACTGAAGCTCCTGACCCATATATGCATGATTTTATGCATTGCATTGCACTGCTGCCACATGATTGGCTGATTAGATAATCACATGAATAAGTAGGTGTACAGTTGTACCTAATAAAGTGATGAATATATTGTGAGTGAGTGTATATTGTATATATAATTTCATCCATATAACATACAATTTAATAATCAAACATGCGATACATGCACAAAAATGCTGAAATGAAGCAAAAAATTTGTTTCCCTCATTAGATGTGCACTCTAAAGTCCAGACTTCTGTTAACCGGTCAAGTGTGCACTGGACGATTAATCAGTCTTTCACTACTCTAGTTTTAAGCTCTACCTGTGGAAGAAGTGACGTCTGAATTTGTGTTTATGAACACAGAGGCTTTATTTGGTCGAGCTCCATTTGCCTCTCGTTCGTTCGCTGAACTGGAGGGGAAAATCCGAAGTGAGAAACCAGTCGAGGTGAGACTGTAATCCTGCAACACCCACAAATGAAAATTCTTTCATCAAAGTAATGCTACACTGTAGTAGTTGCACTACTGCTGTGAGCATCAGAGACTCTTCAGAGCTGAGATTGAGATATTAAACTAACTGTAACACACTACTGTATATTTGTGTGTGTGCAGCTGCCGTCTGGAGTGCATGTTTCTCGTGACTGCAGAGATCTGCTGCTGCGGCTGCTGGAGAGAGATCCGGATGCTCGCATCACATTTGATGAGTTTTTCTTGCATCCCTTCGTAGACCTGGAACACATGCCCAGTGCAGACAGCCTCGCAAAGGCCGTGAGTGTGTGTGTGTGTATACCCAGTGCACATGAAGTCACACTAACAGTTTCACGTGTTTATTTTAGTCTGAAGTGGCAAAACTGCTGCTGATCTCAAGTGTCAGACAACACGTTGACGAATGTGAGCAAATGTGTTACAGCTGTGCATCTACACACAAACACTCAATTGCTCATTCAGTGAAGAATGATAATTAGAACGACTTGTTTGTGTATTTAGTTTGTGTGTGCTTTGCTCCATTTCTGAACCTAAATGAGCGTGTTATGTAATTCTGACAGTCTGCAGGTGTGCGATTTAGACATGAATTCCTGTCGGTTTTTCTTCTAGAAAGCACTGGTGTTGCAGGCCGTTCAGAAGGATCAGGATGGAGAGCGATCTGCTGCGTTATCACTGTACTGTAGCGCACTTGAACACTTTGTTCCTGCTATTCATTGTAAGACACAGACTCACTGTCTCTCTCTCTCTCTACCTCTCAGTCTTCAGACCTCAGATTCACTCATTGATCTTCATTTTTTTCAGATGAAACTGACCGACAGAGGAAGGAAGTGCTGAGACAAAAAGTAATTCTAGTCCAAATCTGTATGACTTTCTTTCTTCTGTGGAACACAAATGGAGATGTTCGGCAGAATGTTCACATTGCTCTTTTTTCATTGAATGGGAATGCGAATGGACACAGTCAAGCTCCAAAAATGTCAAAACAAGCACCATAAAGCAGTCTTTATGACTCCATAGATCACTATGGGTCAAGTCTTTTGAAGTCATATGATGGCTATGTGGTACAAACCGATCAAATTGTAAGTGGTTATTAACTAAAAATCTTCCTCTCCGCTGTAGCTCTAAAATCTCATTCACGTTCATCAATATTGAAATATGGCAGATGAAGACGCGTTACACTACGTTTGACATCAATGGTGCCAAACACTGTTGGTTTGTAAGTGCCACGTAACCAAGTGTGACCGGCAAGTTTGATTTTAAGAAAAAAAAAAAAAACATGCATCAAATCTGGGGACATTTTTCAGTCAGCATAAATCATGAAAAACAACAGATTTTTGTTTTTTTAAGATGTTTCAAGAGATGATGTTTTCCTCTTAGGTGAATCAGTATGTTTCTCGCGCTGAGGAACTCAAAGCTCTTGTCAAATCAGACAACAGGATCAGTTTCGAGCAGGCAAAGTCAACCAGGAATATACTAATAGGTAACCAGTACTGCATTGCTAATAACCAATATACAAAACCAGCAGTGACCGACTAGATAAAACGGAAACTCTTGTTTTAATAGTCAAATCTTTTCTCTTTCACAGAAATGTCTAGAGATCAGCCACGTTTACGAGCTGCCCTAGAGTTAGCATCCACCGCTGTTGCCCGGGTAACTGTTATTGATTATTTGACTTCTCTGAGCTGCAGTGTTGCATTCTGGGTGCTGGAGTTCTGATGTGTTTGCAGGAGGAGAGTGGTGCGGAGGACTATGACACTTTAGATTTATATCAGCAGAGTTTGGGTGAGCTGCTGCTGGCGCTAGCGGGTAAGAGTCACGTTAGAGTTACTACTTCCTGTCCTTTACTTTTCTGACTTCTATCTTATTGATTTTTTTATTTTATTTAAATAAATCAAGAATACTCATAAGTAAGAAGACAAGTACGTTTGTGCTCAAAAGTTTGCATACCCTGGCAGAAATTGTGAAATTTTGGCATTGATTTTGAAAATATGACTGATCATGCAAAAAAACGGTCTTTTATTTAAGGATAGTGATCATATGAAGCCATTTATTATCACATAGTTGTTTGGCTCCTTTTTAAATCATAATGGTAACAGAAATCACCCAAGTTCCTCTGATCAAAAGTTTACATACCATTGAATATTTGGCCTTGTTACAGACTCACAAGGTGACACACACAGGTTTAAATGGCAATTAAAGGGTAATTTCCCACACCTGTGGCTTTTTAAATTGCAATTAGTGTCTGTGTATAAATAGTCAATGAGTTTGTTAGCTCTCACATGGATGCACTGAGCAGGCTAGATACTGAGCCATGGGGAGCAGAAAAGAACTGTCAAAAGACCTGCGTAACAAGGTAATGGAACTTTATAAAGATGGAAAAGGATATAAAAAGATATCCAAAGCCTTGAAAATGCCAGTCAGTACTGTTCAATCACTTAAGAAGTGGAAAATTCTGGGATCTCTTGATACCAAGCCAAGGCCAGGTAGACCAAGAAAGATTTCAGCCACAACTGCCAGAAGAATTGTTCGGGATACAAAGACAAACCCACAGGTAACCTCAGGAGAAATACAGGCTGCTCTGGAAAAAGACGGTGTGGTCAGAAGGAAATTGGTACTTTAATTCACCAAAGTGGCATTCAACTGATCATAGTCAGGACATTACTGATGTAAAAGACAGCACTATCACTATTTGAAAAATTATATTTGTTCAAATCTAGACAGGCCCCCCAGCAGCCATCACTCCAACACCTTATCCCTGAGTAATCATGCTAAACTGCTAATTTGGTATTAGAAAATCACTTGCCATTATATCAAACAAAGCTGAAAGCTATTTGGTTCTTTAAATGAAGCTTAACATTGTATTTGTGTTTGGTTTTGAGTTGCCACAGTATGCAATAGACTGGCATGTCTTAAGGTCAATATTAGGTCAAAAATGTCAACAAAAAAAAAACAGCTTTCACTAGAAACTCGTCAGTCAATCATTGTTTTGAGGAATGAAGGCTATACAATGCTTGAAATTACCAAAAAACTGAAGATTTCATACAAAGGTGTACACTACAGTCTTCAAAGACAAAGGACAACTGATTCTAACAAGGACAGAAAGAGATGTGGAAGGCCAGATGTACAACTAAACAAGAGGATAAGCACATCAGAGTCTCTAGTTTGAGAAATAGACGCCTCACATGTCCTCAGCTGACAGCTTCATTGAATTCTACCCGCTCAACACCAGTTTCATGTACAACAGTAAAGAGAAGACTCAGGGGTGCAGGCCTTATGGGAAGAATTGCAAAGAAAAAGCCACTTTTGAAACAGAAAACCAAAAAGAAAAGGTTAGAGTGGGCAAAGAAACACAGACATTAGACAACAGATAATTGGAAAAGAGTGTTATGGATCTTAACCCCACTGAGCTTTTGTGGGATCAGCTAGACTGTAAGGTGCGTGAGAAGTGCCCGACCAGACAGCCACATCTATGGCAAGTGCTACAGGAAGTGTGGGGTGAAATGTCACCTGAGTATCTGGACAAACTGACAGCTAGAATGCCAAAGATCTGCAAAGCTGTCATTGCTGCACGTGGAGGATTGTTTGATGAGAACTCTTTGAAGTAGTTTAAGAAGTTCTGAACATTTTGTATTAGTAATTGTTCATGTTATTAATGTCCTGAATACACATTGTGATCAGTTGAATGCCATTTTGGTGAATAAAAGTACCAATTTCTTTCCATAAGAGCAAAATCTGTACATTATTCCAAACTTTTGGCTGCCAGTGTATAATAAAGTAATAAACCATGAGAGGCTGTGCATTACAGTGATTTTAACACGGGTAAGGGATTTAGTTTGGCACAGGGTCTGAAATTTACTTTTTATCCTTTTTAGTAAATGAAAAAATTACCAGCCAGTCAGATTTCTTACCGGACAATTTTTTAAAAATAATTGTTTTATTTTTGCATTTTTTACAAGTGGATTTTACAGACACAAGAGAAAAATAATCAATACTGTAAACTGCTTTAAATAATTTTATTGTTTTATTTTATTATGTATTAAATATTTAATTGCCTAATAGTCCATTTAGAATTCTTTTTCACATTATTTCCTTAATTACAACAAAATTAAATTTGTGTTATAAACTACTTGTTTTCATATGAACAACCAGTAAGTAACTCTCATGAGTCTCCTGAGCCTTAAGTACACATAACACAGTAACAGTTCTTGGTTTGTTTGGAGTGAGTTAATTCAGTCAGCTCCAACTGATTCTTTGATTCACTAAAAAGAGCCGTTCATTTGGGAATTGGACAACACTGGTAGCACTGTAGTTGTTGATTCACTGAATCAGACTACACTGTCGCGTGTTATGTCTCGCAATGTAGATTCAAAAGAACCAGCTCAGAAGAGTTATTTGATTGGGAATCAGTCTACTTGGTTGAGCTTTATGTCTCGTGCTGCAGATACAGAAGCAGTGAAGGTTGCTGTGGTGCTTAATAGTAAAACAGATAACACTGAGTATTTTATTCCATTGCCGGAAGAATACACGTTCAAGAACAGTTAAAGAAACCGAACTTCATGGAAATCATTTGGTTCCTGTATTATAATGCAACATTATTAGGAACAAGGTTATTAAAACTTACTTGCACGTCCACTGGAAATCCGAGAGTTGTCTTCCCTTCACCCCGATGGCATGAACGCTCCTGAACATTGCCATTATCTTGCTTCTAGATTTACAGCTAACTGAGACTATTGATGAGCAGCATTATTAGCTAATGAGAGCCATTCTATGTAAACACCTGCAACATTACTGACTGTAGGCCTACGGAGCCCCCTTGAGGACAAAATTGTTATGTTACATTATTTTACGAGCTGACACAAATTGATAGAAAGAAAAAAGCACCCACCAGGATGGCGTAACACTGAAATTCACCAGACAAATAGAAAATGTACCTGCATTTGCCGCTTGGCGGGTGTTATTTCTGACCGTGATTAGGTTGTGAAGTAATTGTTAATGTAATGTAGTTTATAAGGGTAACGTTTGGTGATATTGTAGATTAGACTTGCTGTATTAATATAGAATTGTATATTATCTATTTATCAGTTTTGAATGCATCTCATCCAATCTGATTTTAAAGCTGGAAATATCAGTTTTATATATATATATAAATAATAATAATAATAATTGATCCCCTCTTCTGTAACTTGTTGCTGTTTTCACTAGCAAAAAAGTACCATGGCACCACCACAACACTTTTCTGTAAGGTTTAGGGCTAGATTAAGTTTTTTCTAAATGCTGAGGTCATGAATCAATGTTGATATTGAAGGCACTCTGTGTGCAGAAAAACGTGAAAACTCCTTGAGTTGATTTTGCAGCAGATGCAGTTCCTGAGACGTGCAGCAGTCATGTTTGTTTTCTTAGGTGAGTCAGCTTTAGCAAGTTAGACTGCTGTTCATACTGTCGCCAAACGATGACCTCATCCTGGAGAGACTGTAGTTTATTAATGAGTACAAGAGCGAGTAATGGAAAAGAGAAAAAAAAATCAAAGTATGTAAAGGTTGGAGAGAGAGAGACGTGAAAATAAATACAGAGAGGGATAGACAGAGCTTGAGAGGAAGACAAAAGTAAGAGAGCATGAAAAACACTATACAGTGAATGAAAGTGAGCGAAAGAGAGTAAGTGGTGGACAGTCAGGTGTACAGACGTCCTTGAAAACTCCCAGAATACTCTTGCAACCATCTTGAACACCCTAGCAATCACTCAAAATACTCTAGTAACCACTCAAAATACTCTAGAAACCATCCAGAACACCCCAGCAAACGCTTAACTATATTCTAACATACACTCAGAAGACCATAGCAATGACATAGCAACACAGAAAGGAAAGGAGAGAGCAGAAGTGAGATGTAAAGTGAGGTGTCCAGATGTGGTGTTGAGATGGTGCCAGCGCAGTGTGTGTGGTACGATCTCGCTGCCATCTGGATTTCATTGAGAGCAGCACTCTTCATTTCTCAATATTATTAAATACTGAAACAAATGAAAATTGATATCTCTTAAACTACTCAAAGCTCGAGCCAACCGCCTCAGGATGAAGGCAGCTCTGAGACCACCCCTCTCCGAATGCACAGCCAAAACTCTGCTGGATTCCAGTTTCACTGCAGGTTTTTTTTGGCCATTCTGCTCCTGCTGTTGATCTGTCATGCTGCTAATGCCAGCACAGGCCTAATGAAAACAGAGCCGATACACCGCTGTAAGACCCAATGCTGAAGACTGTTTAAACAGTTAGCACAGGCGTTGTCGAGAAATCACAAGGTTTGTTGTGAAATGTTTCTCAAGTACTCTCTTTTTAGTGGTGCTTTCTAGGGCAGAACATCTACAGTATATTACTGTTGCTAATTCTTAGGGTTAGTGATTTGAACAAACCCCTAATCCTAAGTGTTGGGGAATTTGTGGTGTGGACCCGAATTCATTTGACAACAGAGTTTGTTTTTATTGGTTTGGTGCCCTGGCAACCATCCTGAACATCCTAGCAAACACATATGTAACAACACTATCAACACAGTAAAACCACACAGAACACCTTAAGAACTTCATAGTAACACCCTGGCAACCACCCACAGCACCATCCAAATATCACTCACAAATCTAGTTCCTAATAATCTCAAAGTTTAAAAACAAGAAAACTACCATCTTCAAAGTTATTATGTGTATTTGAAAGAAAAATTAAACAGTTAAAATTAATTTGTGTTCGGGGTACGCCGTGAGCTGCTACAGATACAAAAATGAGCATAATGTTTTTCTCTCTCTCCTCTCAGCTGAATCTCAAGGCCGTCGGCGTGAGCTGCTCCATGGCGAGGTGAGAAAATCCGCATTTATGTGCCTGTATTATGTAAGTGTTTATTTTGGACGCTTTAAGCCCTGAGGTCAGCATGTCGTCGCATACATCTCTCTGACATGCAGAATTCTGAAGTCATTAATCGCTGCCTCCATCACATGCTGCTCTCACAGGGTGCACATACATCAGATGTGTTGCATACAGAAATTGCATTCCTCTCTGACGATCCTCCAGCATATTAAAGGAGACACTAACTTGTATTCTCAGCCTTGATTAAGAGTATCAGGTCAGATAACTTTTCAAGTGTGAACAATAGAGTGCAAAAATAGTGATGAACATTTCTTCTTTGAATCAGGAATCATTTAAAAAATGGATTTTCTTTTAGAATTAGCTCTGGCAATGGCAACCTTTCAGATTTATTAGGAATTGGTTTCAAGTTTTTCTTCTATAAAGGAGGTGGAGACAAACTCTTGTAGCATCTGCCATTTTCTCAAGTAGGCCTGGAACTGCTCACTGACACTGGAAGAATCTTTCAAACTAGCTTTATCTAGTTTACTTGCTACTTAAGGCTCTGGTCATACTTTTTCGTGTGCTGGATCATCTTGTACATGGTCGAGCGCTCAGTCTTTCAAAGTATATTCTTTTGACTGCAAGTGAATAAGAACACATTCGATGCATTTGCACTACGACAGCTTTGTGATACTTTGTAGTACAGTCAATGGCATGTGCATGCGCTGACAATGTGCACTTTCGAGAACTATCGAGAAGGATATAGCTGCAGGCAGAGCTCCAAACCACCAACAAAAATAATAGGGAGCCCCTAAATCAGGGGTGCTTAATAGGTGGACTCCGGCCCGGATCTGAGATCTAAACAATTGTGCTAGTTATATGACACCTGGCTAAGTGATTGGCTGTGTCTCGTTTGGAAGGCTGCGTGCTAGGTAGGTGTCTCGCCTTTGAAGGCTGCAATATACGGAGCGTCCTCCTTTAAACAAATCTCATTTAAACGAGACGGTCTTCGTAGGACAAATGGAAACGGATCGTAACATGGTTGCTATGACAGCACTCCACTCTTTAACAAGCGGGAGCGCTTTGAGTGAAAAGGGAACAAATTCCCTTTTGAAGGAAAGGTATGAGGTAAAATTCAGGAGAGTTATAAAGATGTAGACAGGAAAGAAAATATATTTTACAGGTGTACTTTTAGTCTAATACTTTATTTTAATCATATATTATTCCTTGCGTTTGAACATCATATTTACGGGCAAATTGGCGTTATTATTATTTTTTTTTACATTTCCGTTGAAGCAAAGAATTGTGGGTTGTGAGTGCCCACGAAGAATACACTTCATGAATCCTCTGAATTCCAGCGAAAGAAGGTCACATTCGAAGTGTCCTTCTCGCTTATATGAAAGAGACAGCCTCGATGACGTATGCGGCCGACAAATGCAACTTCTAGAGGACGCAGCCTTCCAAATGAGACACAGCCATAAGCATACGTTTATACGCGCTTATTCCCTAGCGCTGACCGCGCTTTTATTCCTGCTCTCCGCGTGTTACCTCTCTCCCCGCTACAGAGGTGCTGCAAATAGCCTATTTCACTGTACCTATAGTTGCAGCTGCGGTTATTTAAAAAAAACAGTAGCGGAGACACCACTACAGATACTGGGATATTTCGCTTAAACACACTGCAGAAAACAAAAATGAAGCAAAGTGAAACTATCTTCACCTGTCTGATGTGTGATTCAGACAGTTCAGCTCAGCCAGGTTTGTGTCAGGACAAGTTAAAGTGCCGCCTTTAGACCATAACGTTTTTCCGTCTAAATTTAGCTTCATTAATCCGCATGTTCGGAGCCTTTCATAATAAACAAACAGGTTTATGTTCTAATTTTGTGAAAATTAATCACAGATCATGGCATGGGTGACAAGGAAAGCCTATTTATATTTAAATAAACAAACAGTATTTTAATGCTTCACTGTTATGTAAATTGTTTGTTTGTAATTTAGTAGATTATCACTTTAAGGAAAATGGTCCATTCAGGCTTTTAAATATTTATACATTTTCTGTCAGGGGACACCCCTGAACCCCCATATTTTGTATCTGTCAAAAGTCCTCCTATGTCCCATACATATATATTATGAATGTAAAAATATTTAAACACAAAAACTGGACTGCTGTCATTTAGCTTCAAAACGAACTGTTGATGTTATCTTTTAATATTCATATCCAAGTGTCCTCAACTGATGAAGCCTTGATGAAATATTTGAACCTTTTGGTAGATGATCCCTCAGACCCCACTACTTTGGCTGTCTCTGGGCCCCCAATGTCCTCATCCCTGCCCAGTTTTGAAGAGACTATTTTGACTGTTTAGAATTGTATTTACTATTATAGTACTATTGCTGCTAACGTGGCAAGTTATAAAAACTATTATATATATATATATATATATATATATATATATATATATATATATATATATATATTTATTATATAATTTCATAGCCATATGATACCGTGTAAGCTACGTACTCTTATCCAGACCTTTGCTGGGAAAGAAATGTAGAGACTGGACCTCTTGGAACTTTAATTGAATACCCCTGTCCTAAACTAACCCTTCCCTAACCCTAACCGGAAGTGACACCACCTTTTGGTGTAACCACACCCCCTCCTGGAGTAACTTCGCCCTCTTTTGGAGATTTCGCCCCCATTTTGATGTCTCCGGCCTGCAGTAGTGATGGAAAGATCGGATCATTTTACTGACTTGAATCTTTGAGTCTCGTTCAGCAAAATGAATGAATCTTTATTAAAGTAATTTCGTTCATTTCGTTCATTTGAGCAGAATGAAATTAAAATGTTACATTATCAATAGCCAAATCCCCCCCAACACGTCTACTTACGCAAACTTTGTTTATAGTCCCAATATGGGAAAATTGATAATGCAGCCAAGGACAAATGATGAGAAACAGAAATGATTAGTTCACCTCTGAAATCTTCTTGTCCGAGTCGTTCGTTCTTTTGTCGCGTGACAGCCGTATGTGCATAGCGTATACGCGTGACAAAAGAACGAATGACTCGGATCAGAAGACTCGAGAGGTGAACTAATCATTTCTTTTTCCTGTGAGAGCAATGCATAGTGAATACGGCTGTCACATGACAAAAGAACGAACGACTCAGACCAAAAGAGTTGAAAGGTGAACTAATCATTTCTGTTTCCTGTACAGCGCCTATGCGGTTTTCACGTAACAAACGAACAGAGGTTGCGCAATGCACATGCGCGGTCAACACAAAATGAAGGAATCACTCTCTGAGACTACTCGTTCTTCTGAGTCACATAAAAGATTCGTTCAAAATGAACGAATCGTTCATGAATGACCCATCACTAGCCTGCAGCTATATCTACTTGGAACTATTCACATGTTGAGAAAAACTAGACTGCGCTGATGATGAAATTTCTGTCACACTAGTGGTGATGATTTTGATTAATCTCAGTGACTCGAGTCTTTTGAATACGTTCACCAAAAAGATTCGTTCTGATTCGTTCATTGATTTGTTTATTGACCAGTCTTGCAAATTGTCCTTTGCACATGTAGATGGCGCCAAATGACCGTCTTTTATGTTTTGAACGAGTATTTACATCAAACTAAAAGCACAAAATCATTCACGACAGGAACAAGTCTGATTATTTATTTTTTTATTTACGTGTCAACAAATATTCTAAGAGACTTCAGCACAGCAGAGTTTTAAGCATCATAAGCGTTTCCACACATATGACAGCAAAGCATATCTATCATACTGTGAACTAATCAGAACAACTTTTTATCAAGCTGTACAAAAGAAGACAATAATACTAACCAAAAAAAGAATTATGAGTGTAATCAATGACCATAAGTCATTGTAATGTGTAGTCATCACTTACTTTTATTCATAATTCATCTGGTCCCTTTTCTTGTTGAATGAGATTGACAATCTGAATGAACAACATGCAGCTTCTCTTCTTCTTGTTCAGCAGCTCCTCACGAACGAGACGACTGAATTTACATTTACATTTATGCATTTGGCAGACGCTTTTATCCAAAGCAACTTACAGTGCCCTTATTACAGGGACAATCCCCCTGGAGCAACCTGGAGTTAAGTGCCTTGCTCAAGGACACAATGGTGGTGGTTGTGGGGATCGAACCAACAACCTTCTGCTTACCAGTTCAGTGCGTTAGTCCACTACGCCACCACCACTTCTTATTCATTGTTTATAAACAAAATATTCAGAATTATATGACTGATTACTTGTTCAGTTAAGGGGTGCATTTGTTCAGTGGGTCAAACCAGTGATATGCTCCTTCACAGCCCACACTCGAATGCTATTGGCTCACGCTAAAGTCAGTCTTTAGAGGCACAAAAAGTTGTAGTGCTCATTGGCTTCGAAAGGGAGAGGCATCGGCGTATATATGAGTCAGAAATCTGAAATACAAGAATCAGAAATATGAAAAATATGAGTCAGTGTATGGAGATGAACGAGAACGATTCGTTCACTTAAAAGATTCATTCAAAAAGACCAAATCGTTCACGAACTAAACATTACGTCACACGTACTGTGCGTGATCCGATTCAGAATACAGAAAACTGAAGTATGCTTTGGCCTTAAGTGTCTCAAACAATGAATATCTTTAAAAGATTTGATGCCACTCAAATCCCGTGATTAGATCTTCCTCAGAAACTTTCACTGTAGCGGGCTGGTGTCAGGGTGTTTTTTTTTGGTTACATTCTGATGGTTACAGTTTGAGTTGATTCTGTGGTATTTTCTATTGCAGATTAAAAGTCTAATGAGTCGAGCTGAATACTTCAAAGAGCTGATTAAGGTAAATGTTGTGTAACTTTCTGTCCATGTTAATCGAAGATGTAATTGCCATCATCTTAAGCTCATATCTGTGTGCAGATGCGGGAAACTCAGACCGATGAATTGCTGAAGAAAGATGCTGCTGCTGAATCAGTGAGATCCTGTAAGTACAGACAGATTGAAGAATCACGTTGCATTGAATTCATAACAAAATTAATTAATTCCAACAATTATTGTATTATATGTACAATTCATATATACTGAACATAACAACAGACCTGCAGCGTCTGGCCTCTCAGATCACACATTTACATTTGAACATGATGTTGAATTAATAATAAATTATTACCTTAAACGTATAGCAGGTGATTACCTGTAAAATTGAGCATCACTCTCTATAATTTACATGTGTTGAAAGATACAGTTATACAGTATAATGTTTCAAACATCTCTCTCTTTCTCTTTTAGCCTGTTGTTTACAGTGAGTCGCAGGTTCACACCATGGCAATAGAAATGTAGCATGTCACATAACTAGAGAATTCACAGGAAGTGATTGGATCTCCTCATGTGTGAATAATGTGATGTGATGCTCACCTGGCAGACTGTCAAACTACTGTAACTGTATATAGTAGCTGCAGTGTTAAAATGTATATAACAGGAATCTTTGTATTAAGAAAAAGACCTTTACACCTGAAAGAATTGGAAGTGCTGGACAAGTAATGACTATAAAATCACTGTTTCACTCTCTCTCTCTCTCTCTCTCTCTCTCTCTCTCTCTCTCTCTCTCACACACACACACACACACACACACACACACACAGACAGACAGACACAGACAGAGCTTCAAACCTGACCACAGGCCCACCACAGATTTGGCCACTGCTCCACCACGAGAAAGGTGTGGTTTTTTTGTGTTTACTCTGGGCTGGCACACATCACACTCCCTTACAGCACTTTACACACTCAATTTATGGCCACGTAAGGACGGACACATCTCACGCTGCTGGTTAGCAGTTTACATTTGTGATTTCACACTGAATTGCTGCTCAGCAGTGGTCAAAACTCAAAAAAGGGAAGTTTTAATGCTGACAGCTATTGATGCTACTGACAAATACATCTTGCAATACTGGTAAAGGTTTTGTTTTGGATGATTTTTATTTTATTTTTATGAACAGCTTTAATTTTTGATAAGTGATTATATATTGACTGTATAATCTCAAATTAAATTGTGCATTATTCTCTGTTTTGGTTGCTAGAGTGAATATTTGCCTGCTTTATGAATTTTTGTTGGCCATAAATTGTCGTTTCCTCTTTGAATTCCTATGGTAATATAGTTCCTTCCTCTGCATTCCTCTTCCCTCTCTGGAATAAGTCAGTCTGCAGAAACCATCATGCACACTTGGAGCTTTGTAGTACAGTATAGAGCATTTACATTAGCAACAAAACACATCACAGCAAATATAAATTAAAGACACGAAACCTGTGATTGGGCTGGTGTTAGTGAAACTACGTACTTTGAAAGTGTAGTTTGCCCTGCTAGATACCCTTAAAAAAAGCAGGTAGCAACACTAAAAGCTAATGATAAAAGTAGCTACCTACATCAAAGCAATTTAAGGGCGTAAAAAAACAATGAGCATCTCATCTACATTGACAGCAATTTAAATTTACACTAAATACAGCTAATAAAACTAGAAAACACCACATAAAAAATTGTCATACTATTTGAAACAACATGAGTGTGTGTAAATGAAAGATAATATGAAATATTTAATATTAGGATATTTAAATGAAAGATAAATATACTTTCTGTTGTTAGTTCATCCCCAACACTGCAGTTCTACAGTAGAAAGGACAGTTAGGTGAAAGTGCCTACTTAGAGCAGTTCTCTAGTCTGATAAGATCTCATGAGATGTCTTCAGTTTCACTCCAGATTTGCCTGAGGGTTTCATTAAAGGCCAGAGTAAGAGAGGATAGGTACTGATCACCCTTCTGAAACACACACAACGGTGCTGTTGTTGTTACTTGCCTCCATTTTGTGCCAGCTCTGCTCTGCCCCATCCTGGCACTCTCTCTGCCAGTTGCTCATGATTTTAGTTTTGAGAATTCGTGCCAACTCAACATCAGATGAACTGAGAAAGGGTTTGTTTGTGTGAGGAGGAACCTTAATCCTTCAGAGGCTTATAACCAGTATCAACCCCCAACACACAGAGGTCTCATTACATTGACATGCTCGTCATGAATAGAACATTGTACCCACAGGACAAAATGCTGCCTCTAAAATGCGAATGTAACCTAAAGCACAGCAGTGTGTGTGTTGAGGTGGGGGTTAAAATCTGGGTCACTTCCAGAGACCTGAGAGCAGATAAATGAGAAAATAGGCTCCAGCTCAGTGTCACTATTAGCCCCTGAGTGGCCCCTACTCCCCCCTCAACCCGTCTCCCCTGCTTTTGTTTATTTTGATTCTGTTCCCAGTCATTCGGGTGGGGGGTGTTCATGAGGGAGGAAAGAAGGGCTTTAGTGTCGACTGAAATGTGTACCTTGAGTTAGTCGGGTTCCTGCTCGTTGTTTTCACAGAAAACCCCCCAAAAATGAATGTCTGTAAACCCTCAGGCTTCTGCTGTGATCTGCTGTTTTCCAGAGACTTTATAGTATTCAGGTGTTTTGAATTAAAAAACACTTCATACAGCATACAGTATTTAAACATTACAATCGAGTCATTTGAGCAACAGCTAAATTTGTTAGATTGTTTGAAAAATTTTAAACAACAGAACAGAAATATTCTGATTCCATTGACATTTTCAGCAACAAGTAATTTGTCTGTCAACACTGACAGCAAAAAAGCTAAACATATTTGATATTTAATCTATGGCTATGTGGAGTGGGATTTTGGACCAATAAGATTTCAGTGTGGGCAGAGCTACAAATAGAAAAAGCAACCGAACAAAATGCCAGTCAGAACAAAAACTCAGGTTAACATGAAGTGCTTGTCACCTTGCCACAACTTCTTGATTTTCAGCTATCAGATGATAAATTGACTCCATTTTAAGGCACGTCCATTTCACATTCTCATGTTTTATTTTTCGTAATAATTCCAAAATGTATAAATAGGTTTTTTTGTTGTTTTTTTGTTTTGTTTTTTCTGTACAAAGTTTTTGAAAATTGCAGCAACTCAAAAAGATTGTGGAGCCTTTGAGAAAAAATTATAATAAAAAAAATCAGTCCAGAAACATACTCTTTGCAAGAATGCACATGCAGACATGAATGCTTGGCCAACACACTGCAAACATGCAGTTTTGTTGGACATACTGAATGTGCATTCTTGTATTACTGTGGCTGAAACAAACCTAAGTACTGCAGGGGGCAATATGGTTACCTTCAAATGTCTGTGCCATTAAACCAGATGTTATTAATCAGATAGCTAGCTTAACTAAATTGTACAACAAAATTATAACCGATCTTTTATGTAAACTCCCCTATGACAGTAGTTGACCGGAAAGAGAAAACTAAGAGTTGAAGGAGACCTTTTATGCACCCCTTGCAACATTGCTTAGAATGCGACATATCCTTGCATTGTGTTATAAATTGCATTCTTACACATTTCGGAACACATCAACCTGAAATCGAGCTTGTATAGTTGCATAGAGTATGTTTTGGGCCATAGAGTTTGAATTTAACTTTAAATTCTACACTTTAGTCCACATAACATTAGTAATTATTCATGATAAGGAACAACTGGACTTTGAGATCTAAAACATTTGAAAACAAATACTAGCTTCTTTTATGAAGACAAGAGTTTTCAAGCCTGATATTGACCTTCATCAGAGCTGCTTGAGTTGGTAAAAAAAATAGTCATTCAGGCACTTGGTGTTAACCAGCATTCACATACAACATATATTTCAAGTTTAAAGATATTTGATCAACCCTGTGCTGTTAAAAGTTAGCATCATGTCTTCAGACCACTATTGAAGACCATCGCAGACTTCTTTAGCATAATGACATGAGGTTCTGTCATTGAATCAGAGGAAGAAGTTACTCCAGGAAAGACTCCAATAAAACCAGGCAGAACTGAAGAGTGAGCGATTGGGGTTGAGACCATTTAACAGCTTCTAAAAGGACCTCTTAACTTAAAAGAAAGTACTTGATCCCAGAACTGTCTCCTTTATCCAGCCGCAAACTACTAATATTTGGAATGAGGTGCAAGTACAAAACAGAGTCTGCTGGCAAACCCTCTTGATGCAAGTCCACTGTTTGTCTTTTGTCTTACTAAAAGATTCACACTCCAAGTGCCACTGAAGGGAAACAAGAGTCATGTCACACTGAAATCATAACAAAAGTCTGCAGTGAGTTTATTCCACAATCATCTGTCGATGAAAATTCTTTGGTCTGGACAAACATCATTGGGAACCTGGCTTTAAAAGGACTACAAAGTTGCACTCAGTGACTCTGAGATGATAATCATCAGCAAGTGTCCGCCCATCCTGTGACCCTGGTGCTTGCTTTGTTGATGGTCAGTCGTAGCTGTATTGTATTTGATCATACAATAGGGTACAGTGACTGTAGAAAAACTCAAACACAGGTAGCAGCCAGAACAAAAGCACTACACAGCAAAACCACCCAGTGAGAAAGAGTGAAGGCACTTGACATCACAGCATCTGCATCTGTCATCTCTCTCTCTGGTCTCACCTCATAATCTTCATCCTCATATATATCATCCATTCCGTCGTCAATGGAAACACTGTGGTCCCCTATAGAACAAAGTTTGACCATATTATGTTTGACCACCTCACAAAATGGCCTTTCCAAACCATCACAAACACACTGATTCAGCAGCACGCCATTTGGCATGAATAATAGTTCCTCTATGGTTGATTTACATTGGGACGAACATTTCCTCCCGTTGAACAGTTGTCCGCAGTGAGACAGGTAGGTTGTCAGGGACTTTTGACAGCTGGGCTCGTCCTCGCAACGCTGGCGGGCTTCGGTACAGCCAATCCCATCTGCGCCACCAGGATGCGTCCTTGGCAGACACGGTTCAATGGCGCGTTTGGCCCGCAGACACTCTGTGTCTGTACCACATTCGCAGGTCTCCAGTCCTGGCCCACTGGCGGTCAGGTTGAGGTGGATGAGTGCGCTGATGCAGTGGCTCGGGCACTGCCGTCGAATCCCCCGAATATTCCCATCACACGCGGTCAGATATTGATTATAGGCGAGTTCACAGTCCTGCTCCTCGTGACACCTGATAAGTGCCTGCCAACAAACCAACTGTGCATCAAGCGACATCAGAAACGTGAGGAGAAATGTGACCCGACTGAAGCAGCTCTCCATCTCTGGGATTGTGCTTTGAAAACTCAGAATAACTGCATGCTCAAATTAGTCCCCTTTAATCCCAGATCTCATCCTCATGCTGACTAAAACTCATACTCTTCAACAAGCAAATCTTATTCCAAAATAAACTTTTCCAGCCAGAAACAATGTTCAACAGTTATCCATGCCATCAACAGTTATCTGTGCTATCTGGCCACTTCCCAAGCCATCAGATTCCTCCGAGAGTGCATTTCAACTATTTTTCTGTTTGCATCCTCTGTATGGGGAAAAATCCATCTTCATTTGAGGTTTTTCATGTTAGTTTAATTGTCTGTTTCTCAGAGTTCTGTTCCTGCTGCATGTCTTTGTCCCTCCAGTGCTTTCATGCTCTGCTGCGCATTTACGCACAGAGACACCTCCTCCAAACCCCACTCCTCCAAAACTCTTCTCTAAAACTCCCTTACCTCTGCCCCCAAAGCCTTCTCCTCCCATCATTACAGATTTTGTTGTTCTATTGGCTGTAAATGAGGAGTGCGCAGCCATGTGATTACTTTCCATAGAAACGCCTGCTTTTGGCAAACCTCGCCTCCTGTACAGGATAAATAAAATGTTCATACATTTTATGAAACCAGCGAGCTGTGTGGTCTGCCTGCCTCCCTCTCTGCATTAGATTACAAAACCCCATCAGGGGAGAGAAAGAGAAAGAGACAGGCACACATTCCTCTGTTGGAAGCTCAACATCTACAAACCACTTCAATTTAAAGCACAGAAAAACAAATCTGTTTCTCTTTAGCGCAAGAGAACATGCCCCTGTGTAAACTGTTGCAAACCTGACGGGTTTTTAGCCCCCATCCCTCTCTGCTCCTTTTTTGGGTGTTTTAATCGTGCCCTGATGGAAAAGAAAAGGTCCACAAAAGTGTTTTCTGGACCATTTCACCCTCCTTGTGTCCGACTAGCCATGCAGTAGCCCAATGGCCCATCAATAGAGAGACTTTCCACAACAATGTATTTTACTTTCTTTCACAGAGCACTTGAGATCAGCGATGTTCTGCTATTCAAATGGAAACTACTCTGATTTGAGTTTAAAAACTATACAAAAACACAACTATTCCTGGAGTCTGCTATAGCCCAAAACTGCACTGAAAAAAGTGTGTGATCCCTCTATTTGAATTAGGGCTGTCGATTTAAAGGTATAGTTCACCCAAAAATGAAAATTCTCTTATCATTTACTCACCCTCATGCCATCCCAGATGTGTATGACTTTCTTTCTTCTGCTGAACACAAACAAAGATTTTTAGAAGAATATCTCAGCTCTGTAGGTCTATACAATGCAACTGAATGGTGATCAGGCCTTTGAAGCGCCAAAAAGAAGATAAAGTTAGTATAAACATAATCCATAATCTTGTTATTGCAATCTCTAGGCTTTCAAGTACACTTCCTAGTGCTAGACACATACACAGAGTGCTAGATGAGCCTATAGGAAGTGTAATCGATCGCCAAGAAGACCATGAAACCAGGAAAATGCTGCCTCTGGAGGCTGTATACGGAGGTAGCAAGGGACCAAGGCACGTCTGAATCCAATGTTCACATCACATCCTATCTACTCAGATACCCTCCTCTAATCGCATAGATGTATCCTTCACTGCCTATGAAATCTCACAATCCTGAGCGTGCGGATCCACAGCGGTTGAGCTGAAGAAAAAAAAATGGCAGCCAAAGAGGCAGTTGATAGCCAATTTGTGTGTAAATGTACATTTTTATTCACTTTTTTAAACTTTATATTCCATTTCTAGCGAGAAAGTAATATTGTAGTTATTAAATATACACTTGGTTATTGCTAAAACTCTCTTGATTTTGTTCAAGATTATTTACCCATTATTTATTTTTAAAATAAATAATTACATGAAAAATAACTCCTAAAAAAATTAATGCTATTAATCACACTCCCGACCTGTATGCAAATTCTGTAATAAGGAATGTTCCTACCATCTGAGCAATTCAAGCTTGATGTAAGACCTTGATGCAGTAGGGGGCAGTCAGCACGTCAGCTGTACAGGCAACATGCCTCATCAAAGGAGCAAGCAGGAAAGCCTTCCACAGATGACAGCTAGATGGAGCACAACAGAATACAGGGATTTCGAGATGCGTTTTTCAAAGTTTCAAACTAAGTTTAACTAGACGTCCTAAAAATACAGTACTTTTGACTACAGGAGCCTAAAAGTAGGGAGCCGCGATGCAAACAAAGTGAGATGCTCCAAAAGCATCAGTTTTACGCATTAATACATATACCAACAATTAGGGCACCTACACACTAGGGAAAGCTCACACGTAGCATTTGACGCATCAGAATGTGAAAGGTTCATTTGGAAGGCATTTGAAATCTAGCGGCAATCCAGCGGCTATCATGGATAGCTTTCTAAAATATAACTTTTTGACAGTATACCAGTAAACACTTAAACCAGGAGTCAGCAAACTATAGCACACGTGCCAGCATGAGATGAATAAAAAGTTAAAATGTGACGTGACTGAAGTATACCCAACAGACTCCTGCAGCGCATGCAAGCCATTCACACATCACGAGTCGGCAGCGCGTCACTTCTGGTTAATCGCACAAGTAAACGAGCCCGCATTGCTTCAGTCAGGCTGTGCGGATGACAGCCTACATTCCTTGTTACATTAGTTTCTTTTTGTTTTCAGAACAACACGTCATGTAATAAGGAAAACACCACTATTAATACTTGAGATTTCCAACCCAGCTTACAGGTACACCCTCCTTAAACTGGGGTCACATTCAAAATTACATTAAACAATTAAGAGAAAATATAAACGCACATTGTCGGGTTCAAAAGTTTGTCTATTCAAAATATACATTAAACCTGGAAATAAAGTTTTAGGATTTTGCAGGTGCGAATCACCAAAAAGGGCTAAATAGTTGATCGGCTTGTGATGCGCGAGGGGGTGGGTGTCGGCACAGTCATTGACCAGGAAAATAAAGAACGGCACTCCATGTCAAAAAGGTTGCCGACCCCTGACTTAAACACTTCTCCAGGATCTTCCTCTACAATAACTTTGTCTTTGTAGTCTGACAGAGAAACATATAACAGGGAATGAATACACTGCATGGATGAGTTTGTCCTCCGTGTTTTTATCAGTTTCACAGTGCAGCTAGTCCCACCTTACAGAGATTCTCATTGGTCAACGTATGTCTACATCAGTGTGCATTGCAGCAAAAGTTCAAATGTTCTCAACTTTAGGTAACATGACGGAGCATCACTATTGCAAACCCTTACGCTTTCCCTCTCTGTCCTTCCAACGCACCAACCCTGCTGAAATCTATAATTTTGCAGCGTTCTCTGATGCAGCGTAAAAAAGCTTGTGTGTAGGTGTGTGTTGTGTGTTTTAAAACAGATGGAAGTAGGCCAATAATTGGGTAATGTTCAATGAAATAGAAATAAGCTACATTATATCTGAATTATAATATTTGTTATATATATTAAATATTTATTTTAATTATATTCTAAATTACCTTTATTTGTGGGGCTTTCTCAGTAAATATTGATATGAGATTGCTTGTGATTGATTTGATCAGTTAATTGGCTCATCAGTTAATTAACTGAGGAAAAATGCACCTTTATTGTTAGGCTACAGTATTCTCCATCCAAAACTATTTTTAAAAAATGATTCTTGTTTAGAAATTATCCTTTCAGTTTTATGAGATTATTTTTGATTGTGAGACATCTTTGAATATTTGTACTTTTGAAAAAAAAAAAAAAAATTGTCACACTGTAAGACTATTGAAGTGAACAGCACAAAAGCTAAAAGGAGATTAAAAATGGTGAAAAACTTAAAATGGCAACAAGTTACAGCACCAAAAATATACATAAATCTTTTCCATTTAAAAAAAAAGATCATATCTATATCTGTCAACTTTCCACCAACAGAAAGTTTATACATAATGAAATGTGAAAAGTGTTTGCGAACTCACTGGGTGTGTGCAAAACCTGAAAAAAAAAAAAAAATGCTCCTTCAAGACATCAAGGCACGTCTGAATCCATTGTTTTTGTCACATACCGTCTACTAACATGCCTTCATCTGATCAGTTTTTAAGCCAGCACACGTGTCCTGTACTGCCTAGAATATCCCACAATCCTGTGCGGGCATTTAAAGGAAATAATATCTCTTTTGTGTTCCATGTAAGAAAGAAAAACATACAGGTTTGGAACAACATGAGGATAAGTAAGTGATTACAGAATTTTCCTTTTTGGGTGAACTATCCCTTTACTGACTAAGCAGCGAGGCAGCTGTGGACAATGACGTCTGTGTTTTTATTGGTAATGACCCCACCTGCTGGTAAGAAACAGCACTGCACCAGGTGCGAGCTGTGGATACATTAGACAAACGCTGAAAGCAAATTATATCACATGCATCCAAGTCTTAGTACAAATATATTTATTACAGTTTCAACAGTCAATCAAAAATCTGGAAATCACATCAGAATAAGTACAGTATTACATTACATTGGTAATTAGTTACTTATGCAGTCCAAAAGGGTAACAACTAAGGTATTAAGGGCATAAGTAAAATCAACATCAAACAATATTTTCTAGCCATAACTTAGGAATTTAATAAGTCTATAACCTATTAGGTAAGATAAATTATACACTTTAATTTCAGACTTATTCCCCATATGTTATTGGCTATCACCTCTGTCCTGTATTAAGATCAGAGACTGTAATATTGCTGTTATTTATTTTTAATTTTTTTGCAAACATCACAAGATGAAAGCTTATTACTCCAGTCAGTCTTTCCAGAAAAATCTAAATCCCTGCATGGCTTCATCTAAAACATATTGACAACAGACACAAGTCACAGAAAACACAAACTACACGAAAGTGCTTCAGTTTTTTTTTTTTTTTTAAATAATGAAATAATAAAAAGCTTTCATTCGCACTGTCCCACCTCATACTGACGCCTGCAGTCAGAATAATTAAGCAGAATATTTCAGATAATAATTTTGCTTGTAGCGAGAGAGGGAACCTCTCTGAACCACCAGAAAGCAAAAGGTCAACATCTGCATCAAGACAACACCAAACCACCTGCACAAAATTTCACCACTGAAGGAAAGGTCAAAGGGTGTTAACCACAGCAAAGTCAAGGTCAAATGTAAAAGGTTTAAGTTACCCCTTTTCCACAAGCACGGTGTCTGTGCCCAATCTGGCACTGTTCCGCACATTTCCATCTAAAAAACGGAGGCTTTAGGCCAGAGAAAAGGGCCCTTTAAACCTGCTGGTCTCAAACCTGTACATTATGGAACCAGTAACGTCAGAGATCTATTTCTATTTCTGCTACGCTGCAAATTTACCCAAATATTCTCTTTATTTTCTGTTTGAAATAAAATGTGTTTATTTACAAATATTATGTTTGTGAATTGAATGCTGTGAATTGCTGTAAAGCTCATAATGGCATAAAGACGCAAAACTTACTTTGGATGTTAAAACAAATTCTCAAAACTAGAAGGACAAAATTAAGACCATGATGCAGCACGTTCATTTGCAGTTAGGTTATGTATTAAGTCAGTTATGTCATTGTTCACCTCTCGTCGTACACCTCTTCACAGATCTCCTGGCTGCTTATCAGCTCTGGCACAATGTTTGTGGAAAGGGGGTAAGTGTGGATGCCTAAAAGTATCTGGGGTTATCCTCTAATCCTGCACCCATAAGCACTTTAACAGATCTCAGGGGCAGTCACATTTCTAAGGAATCCTCAGTATTGTGAACCAACACTATTGCTTTAATGGACCTGATTGTTTTACACGTTCACACTGTAGCAGGTGTGCAGGTTTAAATTGGATTATCAGAGCAGGGTGTCTATATTTGATGAGAGGCCTGTCAGGTTGTATGAATTTCACTAAAATATGTCCAGGTCAGATTTCACAGCATAATAAAAAATAAATAAAATAAGAAATTATATTTTGCATTAAGATAAACAAGCATATTTTTAAGACCATTAAGATTTTCTGGCATAGTGACATTATTTTTATAACACATTTTCCCACAAATTCTTATATTTCTTTTTTTTTAACTGTAAAACATCTTGATGTTTCATTTTTGAGTTTTCTTTTTTATAAAGTTCCCATAATTCTCAATGGATTCCCATTACTGTAATTGAGTAATTGTTTAGTGTATTAGTCAAAAAAATAACTGTAGTATATATTTTAAATCAGCATAAATTAAGGCAGTACAACAAATCTTACCATAATATAAATATACTTAATTTAGATAAGATATCCATAATTGTTTTGGCATACAATAATAACAATATATATATATAATTATTATTATTATTATTTTTTTGCATAACTGTAATGTGAATTTAGAGGGGGGAAATGTGTTTAATTGTTATGAAAATAATGTAACAATAAAAAATTAATAAAAAAAAAAAACCCTTCATTTTCTTAGATTTTTGGGTGAAATAAGACCAGGACATGTTCTTGACAGGTTTTGTGAGATCCACCCGGTAAGTACACAAAAGACATTTAAAATTCTAGAACAATATTAGGATTATGAAACAACACTGCCATAAAAGCCATTCTAGATGTGTGAATATGGATGTTTGGCAGTGTGTGTGTTTATGTCTGTATGAGAGCGAGATGATGGAGAAGATATACAGTACAGTAGATAAGGAAAGAAGAAGTTTTCTAGGAAGAAAGAGAGACAGAGAGAGATCACATGAGGGAACACTTGTCAGCAGAGTTCTTCAGATCTTCCAGTGTGGCCTGAGCTTTGCCCTTTAGATGGTTCATGTCCACATTCTGGATGTTGGTCAGCTGACCCAGGACAGACTGCTTGTGTTCCTCCTCTTGGTTGTCCTCAGCGATCATCTTGGCAAGTTCAGTGGGGAGCTCAACATCATCTCGCGCAGCCTGAATCTGAGTCTCATCTACCTCATTCTGAAATACAGAAAACCATCAATATGAGCTATTGAGAGGTTTGATGATGAGAAAACTTCCAGGTTTGACATCAGTGACGATCGGTAATAACACACTTGAAACTGGCATCAAACATGATGCAATGCCTCTTGAGGAGACAAGTTTGAATGTGCACACATGCAAATGAGATTTGAGAGCTTCAGCAGAGGGGAAGATAATAAGGGAACAATAACTTCAATTTGGGTCTGTTCTTCACACACAAAGCAATTGTATTACTATAATACTTTTATGATACTTATTTTTTTATCCTTTTTTGAGCTTGACAGTATAAATCTCCAACCATATTCGTTGTACGAGAAAGACAATTTGCAAAATATCAAAAATTCTGCAAATACAAAATAAAGTTGTATGGGTTATGAACAACATGAGGGTGAGAAAACAATCAAATAATTTTCTTTTTTGGATGAACTATCACTTTAAGATTGTGCACAGTGTGGCAAAAGAGAGTTTCATTAAGCGTTACCTTTGGTAACCTGTATTTGTCTCTGAAGTGAGATCTGACTGTCGCCCTCTCCGCCTTCCGCTGGGCAAAACTGGTATCTCGTTCTTCCCTGGGGAGATATGAGAACAGAGAGACGTCAAACACACACATGGTAATCTGAGGATTTCACACAAGATGAATTCTTCACACGAGTTTCTTTTGATCATTTATGCACCTAAATGTACTGTAAGACTTCTATGTCACTCTCAAGCTAATAGTCATCTGATAGTCATCTGTATATTTTCTAACTATGTAACTATTTTTTCCACTGGCGCTGACATGTTGAAGGACTCATTTTCCAGATGTTATTTTCAATAGCGCTGTTCAGCTTGTAGTCCAAAAACTCAGAAGAGAATTCACCATGTGTTCCCTCTGGATTTTCCTATGGGTTTTATAATGGGTTTTTTAAACTTATGAGCAAAATAAGTCCAGACCTTATTTTACTCATAAGTTGAAAACCCCATTATAAAACCCATAGGAAAATCCAGAGGGAACCCATGGCAAATTAGTCTTCCGGATTCACCCACAAATTGACATCATGGCTGAACAGCTCTATAATGATCATATAAGACTCCCATGACTTGACTTTAGTAATAAAAAAAAAAGAAATTAGACAGAACTGCCTAAATTGAACTTAAAAAGGTTTACGTTTTTCACATTACAACACTATTTTCCTTTTTTTTTTTTTTTTTTTATAATTTTTGTCATGCCAAACCCAAACTCTTAAGCTTTGGCACAAACTAAAAAACCTTCCAAAACAGCTTTCATGACAAAATGCAGACAGACTGGATTTTAAGTCCCTTTGTAGCACATATATATATATATATGCAACATATAAGTCTGGTCTGTTATGTTACACCATATGTGAAATTTCTGCACCACTAGCGTCACCACACAGAATTGTAAAAAAAAATTCAAGCATGTTTCCCAAACACTTCCCCCGTCTGCGATAAGTTGGAAAGTTCAACTGTTTGCACTGATCAAAGCACCTCAGGCATAATGAAAATCAAACTTGATTTTTAGTTTGATGGTAATTGCTTTCTAAGGTGAAATATGAATCACATGATAGTGGAAAACAAGATTAAATGGGCATGGGGAACAACCCACTTGTAAGCAAATATAAAAATAATGGATTTTATTAACATTATTTTTTGTTTATACCTATAAAAACACTGATGTTTGGTTAACCGTAAATAAAGTTGTATTGTGAATGATTGTTTCTGTGCTGTTAAAGGTCATGTGAGGTGATAGGTCATAACATACTAGACAAATTTAGGGGCCACAGGTAAATGGCGGTTGAGCAACAACCAGACCTATGAAACGTTGAAACAAAGTTAAAAAAATTACAGTATTTTGGAAGGATGCTGGTTTAATCCAGAGTCTTTCTAGCAAGACAGTCCACTGGCAGCCATCTTTGGAATGCTCTCGGGAAGCACTTTCTAGTCATGAAAGTGAAGCATCTATCTTTTGAATGGGGAACCCTGAAATCTCCAAAACAGTTGGTCAAGATTTCGATTAAAGGACATATTTAAAATCAGCAGTAAAATCTGACAACGCTGGCATCATAAATTGTGTTTATTTGCCTCAGATTACACTAAAAATCTCATTTTCCTGGCTTGTAAAGCTAATGCGCATGTGCATTTTATAGTTGATTGACAGGCAGATGTCTGTATCTAAAAGGTGATTGGCTCTTTTACCTGTGAAGTGGGACTTCCTTTCTACATCCGTCAAGCGTTAGGCGTTCCAATTTCTGCCATTCATTTTAATAGAAGTGGCCCGTCTCTGCTAAATAATCTTTGTTTGCTTCACGTAAATAATACTTTATATATCACATCCCTTTTTGGTATTCTAGCGCATATTAAGTGAAAGTTATCTAGTGTACCAGCTTTACATGGTCATGACAGGAGTTAGTAACAGGTTAGTACCTGATTCTATCACACTAGTCACTTGTTAACATGTATAATGTTTTGTATAATTTGTTTTGTGGCTATACTGTCTAAACATATATTGTTCATAGTGCAATAAACAGTGCACACAGTAGAGGATTTAGGCTTGGGCGACATGTGCAGTTGCCCAGGTTGGCATCTTGCGGGGGGCGGCACAAGGCACCCACAGAGATGCCCCCACCCTGGTCAACAACTTTGAGGGTGTGTTGAAGCGGGTTTCGCCCAAGGCACCATACAACACCCCCCACCCCCCCCACCCCGGTCAACAACTTTGGGGGCGTGCTGAAGCGGGTTTCGCACAGGGCGCCATACAAGCTAGAACCGCCACTGAATGCACATTGTAGAATGTTTATTCCACTGCAATGCTTTTCCCCATAGAATTACACTGTACAGTCAGTACATTTCTGTAAATGCAAATTTTGCTTGTTTTCACAAACTGAAGGACAAGTCGAAATAATTTTCTGTGGTAATCAACAGCATGTCAGAGATGCTGTCCATAGAGCTTAACTTGTATTTTATTTTGGTTACTTCAGAGGGATTGTCGTTTAAATAAGTGCACCAGAAGTCGCTTTGGATAAAAGTGTTTGCCAAATGACTACTTACTAGAGGAGAAGAGTAAAAGAGTGATCTTAGGGATTTAGACTTGCACTGACAGTCGGACTGATGCTCATCCACTCTCAAACACACAACGTACAGTTCACTACAACAAATAAGTAGTTAAACAAAATCCCCTATATCAATAAGCAGTAAAAACCTTGAGAAGATCATGGTGGTTTGGCTGATTCAAAGAGTAAATGCACAAGTCTCTGTCAGAGTCAACATTCTTAAATGGGCTGTTTCACACGGCTGTCTCAGCATGTAAAATCTGCTCTCTGAAGAAATGAGTTGGATTACCATCATTCGGATGAGCTCGGCACAGCCATTTGAAGTCTGTGAAATCAAAATTTTCCAAATATGGCAGTTATGCAAACCGTGTCAACATGGCCACCTGTTCATGCCTGCACTGGCTGTCAGCCCTCTAACTAAAGACAAAACGTGTGAAATAAAGATATATTTTTTGGCTGGGGTACTGGATCATGATATACAGTAATGATTCTAATGGCCTCACTTTTTATTATTCTCATATTATATGCCGTACACAAAATCCCAGAGAGTGTTTGAAAAAATTTAGATTTATGCATCTGTTCTGCTCAGAATGAGAAAAGTGATTCAGCTTTCAGAAGAACTGTTCTTCTGTTCTGTTGGTTTCCTGAATGTTCTCAAGTGAGGTAATTCACAGTCAGACAGTATTTTTCCTCAGGTGTACTCATAGAAGGATTTTATGCGACACCATTTATCCCCCCTACAGCAGAAAATACATTAATCTTCACTAACAAACAATAAAGTACCAAAAATAGTACCATGTTAATACTTACCATGGAAAGGCCATATTTTTTGGATATGCACCATGATGTCATACCATGTTCTTTGGACATGTGCCGTGCAGTGTTGGGGAAGTTACTCTAAAATAATACTAATTACATCTTCTACAGTGTAATTAGATTACTGTACATATTATTCTGTCTGAATAAGTAATTGTATTACTTATTACTAATTACTTTCTAAACCCTTATCAACCTCGACCAGATGAAAAATACAAGGATAGACATGAAACTGTTCTTTTAATTCTTTTAAATAAATCATATAAAATCAAATAAATTATTCATGAACTGGCCAAAGAATGTAAGAGGGCTGCATTAAATTAGAAAACATACATTTTAATATTAGATGTTAAATTTTAATTTTAAATTCACTATTTATTTATGTATTCTGGGGCCCAGGACTGTATATTGCTTTGGGCCCCTTTCCTATTAAAAAATACAGTTTAGAATTTATTGTGGGGCCCCCCTAGACATTTGGGCCCCTAGAATCATTACCACGTTTCACCCCTCTAGCTCCGGCCCTGGTTTTATAGAATTGTTCTATAGTCTATACAGTATTTAACACAATTACATCAATTACTGAAAAATTAAGAGTAATCCCTTACTTTACTTTTTTTCAGTGAAAAAGTAATTTAATCACAGTAATTAATTACTTAGTAATGCATTACACCCAACACGGGTGCCGTGGCAATACTATGTTTTTTACACATGTACCATGTTATGCCATCGTATTCTTTGAAAACCCTTGGAGTAGCATGTAAATACCATGGTAATCATTCAGCATGATGGTATACATCAATGCTACATCCAGAGTATTTTTATTGTATTTTATTGTAACAGTTAATCATCTCTTTCATTATTTATTTTGATTGGATTCACATTCTTAAGAACATATATAACAGTTATTTTGGGTTAATAATATAATAATCATTCTGATTTTATGAGTGATACATTATGCATATAAATACACACACACACACACACACACGCATTGTTTTATATTTATTAATATTTATACTTGTATTTACACTTAAACCAATTAATTAACAATATTTTAGAACACACAATATACATAAATATACAGTGTTAATATACAAGAATGAAACACAATTTTGTTGTCAACATCCCAACGTCTGGAGCAACGTAATTGAATTATTTTGCAAAATTCTACTATACACACGCAATTTTGCTGGACAGTCCTGTGGATGTGAGTAATGCTGTGGAATATTATTCATATATGAATGAGCAGGAATCTCCCCGAGCGAAATGAGCAGCTGCGCGCGCGAGAGATCCAGAGAAGCGCGAAAAATGCGCGCGCCTCTCCACACGCGCTCGGTACGGCTACTTCATTACCACAACATTCCCCTCACGAGAAACCTCATGAAAATCAACGTATTTAAGTTAAATATGCTTAAAGCAGGTAGGAAGAAAGGGTTGTCTTACTTTTCCTCCTCTAGTTGTTGTTGGTACTGTTCAAACTCTTCTTGTGTCATTCCTTTAGTAGCAGAGTCGGATTTATCTCCATCAGATTTCTCTTCTGTCAGACCTCCTGTCAGATTCTTTAGCTGACCGCCGACTACGTGTTTCACCATGAAAGCCATCGTTCAATTGTAAATGTTTTATATATATATATATATATATATATATATATATATTCTTCTATTTGGTAAACTATTAGTCCAATAAAATTATTAATTCCAATGAGGTCAATACTATGGGCAGAAAAATGTCTTTCTCATTCAACGCCGAACAGCAACTGCGTGCGTTTCCTCAGCTGAGGTAAAGTGAAGTGAAGTGATGTGGATTCATCTCATCAGCAGCAGTTTGACTATTCCATCCACCCAATCCCGTGTTTCCTCAACCGACTCTTCCCGCCCAATCCCATGCACCGCTGGATTAAGCGCGCGCGCAGTTAACAGCTCGTGCTTTTGAGTCACGGACGGTTTTTTTTTTCTTGGGCGCGCGTGACATGTCAGAACACATCGCGCGTCTGTTTTCGCTGCGCGCGAGTCTGAGTCCGTTAACGGGATGACGCTGAGCAGAACGGATTCAGAGTGTCTATAAAACAACACCAGGAGGGTAAGTGAGCAAGTGAAAGTGTGTAAAATAAAATGAATATATCTCCAATGTCAAACGACTATAATAGACTCTTCAGGAATCCTTAATTTACGTTAAAATGTGAAGGTCTCTTTGCAAACGCTTTGGTTTATTTGTGGAAAACGGCAAACCTCTAATCTCAGAGATTACCGATCATGCGTAAAAAGCTGTCGCCATCACCTCCACCTGGATTGGCACAAGAAATGATGAAGAAACAGCACAGGACGAAACATATTACACATTACAATTTTCTTTAACAGTGCAGAACGCATATTTGACAGAAATTACCAGTAAATTATAAATACTAAACCCTTTTAGTTTGCCTAAATCTCGGCATGTTTAAAAACTGGAAATGTCTTTTGATGAAATAGAAATTATAACGTCAGAATTATATACATCCCCAAAACATGAAACACACATACTAGGAAAACACATAATGATAAAAATATTCTGAATGCACTGTAAATCGCTTTAAAGAGTTTAAGGAGTAAATGTAATGTTAATGAGCCAACTCATTACATGCACTCAAGACATAAATACAGTTTGTATTTCCCCACAATAAACCATCAACAACAAACAATAATGATAATAATAATTAAAAAAAAATCATAAATCGTGCATCGTG
The DNA here is from genome assembly GCF_019703515.2 of Myxocyprinus asiaticus. Lineage (NCBI taxonomy): Eukaryota > Metazoa > Chordata > Actinopteri > Cypriniformes > Catostomidae > Myxocyprinus > Myxocyprinus asiaticus. The sequence continues at coordinate 33,498,639 of NC_059361.1, forward strand.
ATATCTCTATTTTTGCCTCTTTCTCACTTTCCCCCCGGGACTGATTCATTCCCGATCTGCTGCACTAACAAACTGTTCTGTCGCTCTCGCTGAGGGCAAAGACGACAACACACACACACACACACACACACACACACACACACACACACACACACACATTTATCTGTGCTCCGTATTAACATAGTAAGAACCTGAAAAGTCTGTGTTTGGAACTTCAGGCTTTTACTGGTGGCATGCGTTCAGATATTATATGAGAAAATAATGTGTGCCATGTTTTGTTATCATATATAAGCAAAATGCTCTGACAAATTTGTATGCATGTTTGTTTACAGACAAAAATTTTTTATAGTATATGCTTACATATGGGCTTAATTAGTCATGCTTTTTTTTATCTATGCATGCAGGATCCAAAATTAACCCCCATCAAATGCCAAATGAATTTAAAAATTGGCTTTCACTAATCCCAATGGAGTTACTCACAAATTGTCTGGTAACTTTATTAGGAACTGCTACATGGTTTTTAAGTCAGATTGTAAAAATGATAATCTGAAACCTGCTGATGTGAGCGAATCAAATCAAACAGTACACTTCATACATGTTCATTTTTGCAGAGAGACAGTTTTACCAAGGGGCAGTTCCACCGAGAGACAGCTGTGAACAACACAATGACATGCACTTCTTGTCAGATACACTATATTGCCAAAAGTATTCGCTCATCTGCCTTTAGACGCAAATGAACTTAAGTGGCATCCCATTCTTAATCCATAGGGTTTAATATGACGCTGGCACACCCTTTGCAGCTATAACAGCTTCAACTCTTCTGGGAAGGCTTTCCACAAGGTTTAGGAGTGTGTTTATGGGAATTTTTGACCATTCTTCCCGAAGCGCATTTGTGAGGTCAGACTGATATTGGACGAGAAGGCCTGGCTCGCAGTCTTCGCTCTAATTCATCCCAAAGGTTCTCTATCGGGTTGAGGTCAGGACTCTGTGCAGGCCAGTCAAGTTCTTTCACACCAAACTCGCTCATCCATGTCTTTATGGACCTTGCTTTGTGCACTGGTGCGCAGTCATGTTGGAACAGGAAGGGGCCATCCCCAAACTGTTCCCACAAAGTTGGGAGCATGGAATTGTCCAAAGTCTCTTGGTATGCTGAAGCATTCAGAGTTCCTTTCACTGGAACTAAGGGGCCAAGCCCAGCTCCTGAAAAACAACCCCACACCATAATCCCCCCTCCACCAAACTTCACAGTTGGCACAATGCAGTCAGACAAGTACCGTTCTCCTGGCAACCGCCAAAACCAGACTCGTCCATCAGATTGCCAGATGGAGAAGCGTGATTCGTCACTCCAGAGAACGCATCTCCACTGCTCTAGAGTCCAGTGGTGGCGTGCTTTACACCACTGCATCCGACGCTTTGCATTGCACTTGGTGATGTATGGTTTGGATGCAGCTGCCAAAAACAAAAAAACATCCAGTGAGCGGCAGTTCTGTGGACGGAAATGTCTTGTTGATGAGAGAGGTCAACAGAGAATGGACAGACTGGTTTAAACTGACAAAGTCTATGGTAACTCAGATAACCGCTCTGTACAATTGTGGTGAGAAGAATATCATCTCAGAATGCTATTCGGAAATGTGGATTGGCGCTGTTTTGGCGGCATGAGGGGGACCTACAGAATATTAGGCAGGTGGTTTTAATGTTGTGGCTGATCGGTGTATATTAATACAAATAAATGTAAAACACAGTTTTATAGCTGGTAGTAGCTGGTAGATTCACTCAATTAACCTGACATTGGCAGGTGTGGCAAAAAATTTTGGAGCCTGTATGCACGACTTCACAGGAAGTCAGCAAAGCTCATCATCATGGAGTCTTAAATAAACCTGTTACTGCTCTTCCACTTAATTGCTAATGGGGCTGAAGAGACTATGAAACTGCACGCAGAGCTCACGGTGTACATGATGCATACAGAGGAGAAAGCATACAGACATCAATTATGTAATAAAACTACATGAATCAATGCACCCTGAGTGAGGATACAGCTGCTTCTACTACTGACCAGCACAATGTGTATGTGTTAAAGCAGAGACCTCACAAGCACTGTTACTTGTGCTCGCTCATTTTAAAAAAAAATTATGAGGTCAGTAGTTCACCATATCAGACACAAACTGACCGTCACAAAAACAATCTGAGGCCCTGAATCCACATTATGAGTTAAAACTGACTTTATAAAACAGGCTTCCACTGGTTAACCAGTCCAGTACAGAGTTATCTAATACAGAGAATCCATCACAACAAAACAGAAGCACATAAGCACGGTTCAGTGAACAGTACAGAGGAGTGCAGCTACAGCTCCCCGTGACCTCTGCAGTGCACATGCTCTCCAGCGAAAGAACAACAGCTGTCCAGGTGCTGAAGAGATGACAGAACAAATCTATCATGCCGTTCATTCACCTAATGGATGCGGACAGAAGTAAACAACATTTATGAGAATGTAAATAACAGTTACAGTAATAGTTCACCCAAAAATGAACATTCTGTCATCATTTACTCACTCATGCTTTGCCATACCCATATGACTTATTCTGTGGAACTCAAAAGGAGTAATTTTAAAGAATGTTCACTCTGCTCTTTCCTGTTCTCTTGCCAAAGCATACAGTGTGTCTTCTGAAGCCATGCGATAGCTTTTTGTGCATAACATACCCAAAATGTAGGCAATATTCACTGATAATCTTGTTCTCTGCTGCAGTTCTCAAAACTTTGAGAGCTACAGCGACTTTGACTTTGGTCTCTTCCTGGCACAAAGTCATACTGAGTACTTGTATGATACTTTGGTGCTTTATATCCTTTTTTGGAGATTGACAGCCCCTGGTCACCATATGCTTTCAATGTATGAAAAAGAGCAGCTAACAATCTGCTAAACATATCATTTTGTGTTCTACAGAAGAAAGTAAAATGGGTTTGGGATGGCATGACAGTGAGTAAATGAGAAACAGAATTTTCATTTTTGGGTGAACTATTCCTTTAACACATTTGTCATTGACAGTGAGGTCTGTCACTTGTTCGAGGAGGCAAGGGAGGCTGAGTCTCCTAAAAAATTATCCAATGTGATCGTAACAACAAAAGGGATAAAATAAAAAGCTATTTTAATCAATTTACCTAACATAATTCAGATGCCTTTAATGGAAATATATAGGGGTGCACCAATGGATCGGCCACTGATCGAAATCAGCCGATATTCATCTTAAATATGTGATCGGCAGATTGTGCATATTTAGGGCCGATCTTTTTTGCAGCACGCAGGGAATCACACATACACTGCACCTATAATAAATGAGTGCTTTCTCAGACCTTGAAGCATGACAGTGTGGTCTTTGGAGGGTGAGTTGTTGACATTTCTAAGCATTCACAAATTTAAGCTTTCAGACATGATGTAATTCACATGAATATTCTGTTTTGTTTTGAAAAATGTGTGAGAATTACACGTGTATGAATATTAAGTTGCCCAGTTTCTAGAGTCAATACGGTAGTAATTCTGACTCGCTGCACAGTGAGAAGAAAATAAAGATTATGCTAATGGTTAAGAAGAACAAATATACATGCGAATACAAATCTGAGTACACGTGATGTAACGTGAGTCTTGACAATCAGACGTTGTGTGGAATGATAGAGACTGTTTGAGCAATCATGAGCGCTTTTAGCTTTACTTTCTTTAAAATAAGTGCTCTCCGTGTCAATCAAACAAACATGCATGCTCTCCAGGTGCTCTTAATATCTCACCATCAGTCACTCATCTAAGTGCCATTCTGTGAGGATCCCAATTTAAATCAGATTAATGTTGGTCACATTACCACTAATTGCAGCAATTATATATGAACCATAACGGCACCGCGTCTTCACGCATTTGCTTAATAATTAGTGATTTGTGTTACAGCAAAACGCCAAAGACAGTAAACAAATCATAGATATGAATGATTTCTCACTGGAACAGTTTTAGAGCTTGTAATGGATATATTTTTCTTATTTTTGAATGTATCTCTGCAGTGTGTGATGCTCTCATGGTTTTTACTGCTTACCAGTATGTCATAATGACCTTTTGATATTGACAACAGAACTATTCATAACTGTTTCAAAACAAATAAATGTTAGCAATTCACAATTAATGTAATTTTATGTAATTTTGGTAATACTTTATTAAAAGATTTCATGTCTTTAACATTAGTTAATGCATTAGGTATCATGAACAAACAATGAACAATATATTTTTTTACAGCATTTATAAATCATAAGTTAGTTAATAAAAATACAATTGTTCAGTGTTAGTTCATAGTGCATTAATGTTAACTAATACGACTTTTGATTTTAAAAATGTATTAGTATATGTTGTAACTAACATTAAGTTCATTAGTTTAAGTTAACTACAGTAATGTTGTTAAATAATGTTAATAAATGGTAAAAGTGTTACCGTAATTTAACCGTGTGGGGCATAAACATATAACTGCAGCATATAACTTACAAAAGTGTGGCAAAGGGCACTTTAAAAAAAATCGGTATTGGTATCAGCCGATCTTAGTGTTAAAAAATCGGAGATCGGTATCTGCCTCAAATTTCCTGATCGGTGCACCACTAGAAAAATATTTATTTTTGTTATTTTTCTTTCATGTGCGGTAGCCCAGGTGTAATCATTGTATGAATCAGTATGAATGCCAGAGGAGGATGATTGCATAAAGCCTCCTCTCGTTAGTAAACTGACCAATCAAAAAGATTATTCAAATGACGCAACGTCATCTGCTTCCATCCTAAATGCATCTGATAAAGGCAAAATGGAGGCAAAATGAAACTGACCTCCTTCTGCATTCATAACCAATCATTATCAGGGGTAACCATTCAAGACAATCAGCTTTCAGTATCATGTTAATGCATCACAGAGCCTGCTTGTGTTAAATGCAACTGGTGAAGAGAAACAAAATTTGCCAAAATATCAATAAAATAAAAATTATCAGAGGATCTAAAAACAAGTGAAATACTGAACGACAAGATCATATATAAATTTGACTCAATGAATCAATGGAGGAATAGTTCCTCTACACATACTGTATTAGGTAAGTAGGGTCCTTCCATTCATTTATAAATATTTGCATTAATCATAGTCTGTAGATGGCACTTCGTGATGATTTGTTTCTTTCGTTATAGCATATCTGTAATAATTAAAACTATTTTGAGATATAAGGGAGAAGAGATCATCTGTTTACGGCATTACCAAAAAAGATTTTTTAATTTTTTTTTTATATAAAATATTATATTTAAACACTGCAATCTTTTATTGGTTTGATCTTTCAATACTGATTGACATATTTGTCTCCCCGGAAATTTCTCTCACGGACCACCACTGGTCTCTGACAACACATCATGTCTTCATTTTGCTCAGTGTGTCATTTGAAGGTAAGCGCATTCATTAGGTGACACAATTTTAATAAAATTCAAAAGCTTTAACATGGATTGCACAATATCTGGCATCTCTATAACCTGTTTATCAATGCAAGCTCATCTAATGGATGAGGGATAAGTAATGGATAAATGTAAGCATTGTCCTATATTTGGGAAGATGGCAAGAGGACATAAAATGGTCCACACACAATGCCCACAGGACAATTCAGTCTCCATGGAGATGCCCATTAATTACCTGTGAATAAATGCAGCATCCTGCGAACAGCATAAGGAGAGTTATGCAATCTAGTAGGGCTGGTCTAGACTAGCCTGTGATGATCTCATTCTCTTGCTATCTAGCCAGCTGAATCCTGCATCCTTCCTTTTTTCTTTTTCTGTCATGTATGCACTATCATTTCTCGCTCTCTTTTACCTCTTTCTATTATCAGTGACTTCGAGGGAGTGCTGGCTTTAGCTAAATGGGATGCGAATACCGGAAAATTCTGTTTCAGCCGACTTCCTGCGGACAATCAGCACAGAGCGTGTGTGAGGGCCTGTAGGAGCAAAAAGGCAAAGCTGAGGTGACACAGGGACATGGTGAAGCAGTAAACAGAGAGAGGAGGAAAAGTGAAGGACACTGATGAAGCAGAATATCAGATGTGTCATTGTGGGAATTCTCTTCTCTTGGGCATTTCACACTATACATTTTTAACCTTGGGTTATCTTGTTCCATGTTTCACCTTGTACGTACTTTACCCTTGATTTGTGATTCAAATTAAACACAAGATTTATGAGTTAAACCCTGGGTTAACATTTACATTTACATATTTACTAGGTTAATAACATTGACTGGAGTACTGCACACTATAAGCACGCAACGTTTTAATAAGTGTATGTCTATTTGCGAAAATGTCGCCATCAACAGTAGATATGCTTAGGATATCCTAAGTCTTTAGTTAATGTGTGCCATCAGTGTTCAAAGTTTTTTAACTTTTCCTCAGAAATTAAACACAGTGTGTGGGTTTCTGAGACTGTACAGAGTGCTTGATTATCTAATGAGGCAAGCATTGAGACAGTTTATTATTGGCTGTCTGATGCTAAAATACTTGCTGTAACATTCTAGCACTGCATTGTTTCCCACTGTATACCTTTGGTATACCCATAGCAAAAGTTAAAGCGGTGCCAACCGCCTTGCAAAACTACAAGTGTGAAACGTTGCCTTACATAAAGTTAAAAAAAGAGGTTAACCCAGTGTTTAACTTGTGTGAAAAGCATTTCCAAATCCTCCTTCAAACATAAAATTGATTATTGTCTGAACTGCTTTCATGATCTGAAGTGACTAACATGGAAAGAAAATACTAACAAATCTTTTACTACTAAAAACATTGTTGAAAAACGTCTTGAAATGAGGCAACACAAAATGAGGGACAGACCTATTACTGGGAATCTTGTCCTTTCCACTAGAACACAGAACACTAATAACCGTGTAACTCATCTGTCTTCTGGTATAGAGAACTAAGAGTTTGTGCATTGCACTGTTGATGCATGTCCTCCACATCGGTAATTTGGACATTGTTGATGCTAAGTTGAAATGATTAATTGGCTGGAAGGGGCGAGCCAGACTGTTACTGTACATGCTTATCCAAACGAGTTAAAGGAAAGAGTGCCTCTTTATGGAGTGACTGACAGCTTTTATTCCCACTGGTTTGTTACACCTGATGAAACTGATATAACTGAAATTTTTCTGAACTAAAATCATGATTGATTCCCCCTCATCCATACAACTCCCTTCCTCTGAAAGAGTCAGCAACCCTCAAATAAGCCAGAGATCCGTCTTCGGTCAGGGCCAAGTAGGAAAGCTATAAGACAGGCAAGCCCATCTATCTGACAGGATGCCTAAAGGTGTTAGTGTTGTGTAGGAACCAAGTCACATCAAAGTGCTTCTCTCACATGTGACCAGAATCTCAAGTCTGGGCCATTCTTGACTTCGCAGATTATAGGAGCTGCCATCCAACATGCAATGCATTCGTTGCCATGGCTGCATCAGTCTAAAGACTGGTTATGTAAACAGTAGACACTTTGCACTAACTCAGTGGTCTACAATAGTCAGACCATTGTGGCGTGCAGAGTGGATATAAATGAGTGTCCCACACAACCAGGAGTTTGGGGTGGACTGCAATTTGCAGTCAAAGAAGTGTTAATAAGTAATTTTTTTCTATGAGAGTCAGCAATTTGAGGCAACATGAGCGACAGCGACAATTGGTGAAGCCATAATGTTGAGCAGAGTTCAATTTTACACAAATGGGAAGTGATACGATGCAGAGACAACCAATGTGAGTGCAGACAATGAAGCTCATGTTGTCCAACACCTGATACAGCTGGATCCAGCAGTTGAGTATTAGAACCTATCAACCAACAGTACAGTGACTAGACAACCTTTAGAGATTTAATCACAGTCAGTATGAATACACCTTTAAAAATACAAGTGTTCTCAAATTCTTTGTAACATTGCCTCTTTTGAAACATCACAAGGTGTTTAATTTCGACCCCAGAGAGCTCATGTGACTGCCTAAGTGAAAATATCATAAATCCCTTGAAGCACTGTTCACCACAAGGTCTGCTAGAGAGAAGATATGCCTTTTTGTGATTGGCTTCCACCATGAAGCCCTTGGTTCTATTTCAGCACCACACAGAGAACAACAACGACAGGAGCAGAGATGACTGACAGATTTCTGAACCAATCTTGTCACATTTTACTCATATTCACACCCACCCACTCAAACTGACACTTTTTCTATCAAAACAGCATCATGTGCTCACAGCTATTAAAGTAATACATGCACATTTGTATTGCATATATATTGTATTGTTATAATTATGATATTGCTGAACAAGTCTACTGACATTTACACTGATGTTCTTGGTAGATGCTGGATTACCAAAAAAAAAAAAAAAAAAAAAAACAAGAAACTGTCAGTTACTAAATAAACAGAAAAAATGACAATCATTAGAATAAAGGAGATAAATTGGAGCAAATTGGAACAAACGAAATAAAAAGAATGTGCAAGAAAATTCCAGATAAATGATTAGATATATGAGAGAGAGAAAGAGCTCTATGTGTCTCTAAGCCTCAGTGTCTCAGTGCATAAAATGTCCATGACTGTAGGGCCATCACTGTCAGATGAAAATCACATAGACAGGCAAACGCACACATATCATGGCAGAAACATGCCAAAGCATGCGGGCACACACACAGGAAAAGCAGGTCAAATGTATGTGCCATGTGAGGTGAACGCTGGATCTTTGTGTCAGCACAATGGGGTAATACTCACAAACGGCAATGCAAAGATTCACTGGTATCAAGTTATTAAATGCTTATGAGTTGAAATTGATGACCACATGGAAAGGATCCATGCAGAATAACTAGTGAAATACAATGAAACATTTTAGTTATCGCGAGAAGACTACATGTACAAAAAAAAAAAAAAATGCATGCCCTGTTTTCCTAGGGCCATGGGCAATGCAAACATCTCTATACATTTTTGCAACAGTGCAAAATTACCATAATATGTGTGTGAATCTAAATTCAAATGCCCAGCGTTCTAAAGCAATTTTTTAAAGTCTGATTGGATGAGCCGTATTCAAAGCCACTGTGAAATGCCAATAAATGCACACCTGTGACTGCACATTGTGCATATTAATGCAGCAAATTGCTACATAACTTGGAAACTGTTAACAGCCTACAGTAAGGCTAATGCTATTATTTGATGGAAGAATAGGGTATTCCAATTATTATTATTATATATGTAACTACATATTGAACAGACTTTTAAACTACTTATTGACTTGTATTAATAGGTGGCAACAGTCATATGATAATTGCACTCTACTTTGCGCAGTGGCTAAGAATTCTTTTTACCTGTTGTAAAATTACTAAAACATACAACTTCAAGTGGATTATTGCTTTATTTAACACTCACAAACACAAAAGGAGAAATTTTGCATAATGCTCTTCTTCATACAATGTAGCTGTATTGAAGTAAAATTTCTCCTTTTGTGTTCTATGGAAGAAAGTAAGTCATACAGTGATAGAATTTTAATTTCTGGGTGAACTATCCCTTTTAAAAAGCCAGAATAAGAAGCCTGACTCGTTCTCTGATCCCAGGAGCATTACTTCTTTAAAAAGACCTTATGATCTCTTGGTAGCAAATAACTTAAATGCATATGCATCCATGTCATGACTCATGTTGAGCAATAACACGGTTCCTGCTGTTATTGAGAAACAGAAACAAGAAGAGGAGAGTCTCTTAAGATATGCTGAATATATACTTAGTGCATCCCAAACCACATACTTCTGCACTATTCTACGCATTTTGTAGTATGTTAACACTGAAAATGCAGCAAAAAGAAGTGTACCACGTGTACCCGGAAGATCTAATTTCAGCATTCTTCAACTGTCAAAATGGAGTGTGGAATTTTGGACGCTTTGTACAATTGCGGCTTGCTGTATGTAGCGTAAAGGGTGGAGTTACTTGGCTGTGATGCTGGTCTGACAATACAATTGTAAATAATGGAGAATGTTGCAACTAGCTGTGTGAATATGTTAGTTATTTGAGATATAAGTGTGGAAATGGTTAAGTTTAGGCATGAAACTCTAAATGGTGCAAGCTGATAGGTTCTTTGAACTTGTTTCCTGTTAGCCAATCAGCTCGCTCACATGTGATATGTCAAGTCAGTCGACTCACATAGTGTAAGCTGATAGGTAATTTGACGTGTAATCGGGTAACCAATCAACTTGCGTACTCTCTCTTAGCCTAACATTTAAATTTGCTCAGTTTGCAAGTAAGCCGGTTTCACTGCAGTGTGCTGCGAGAATTTTCCTACCTCCACTTGTCTAGATCTGCTACATGGGGATTGTATTTATGTCTAATTATGCAGCAGCATGTCCACATGCTAAACTCAGTATGTCTGTGTATGTTCTATTAGTAGAAAGCAGCAGCAGCAACGTAGCAGATCTAGTCTGCCAAGACCAATATCCTATCAGTATGTCATAACCAGAGGTTGCACTAGAAAAAATCTTTATCCGTCACTCTGACAGATTGAGTTGTAAATTTTCCGTCATGGTCTATTTTTATCTGTCAAACTTGTTTTCATTTGATAACTACTAGGGCTATATTCAGGGGCATAGCATCCATTATTATGGTATACACATGAAAGTATATATATATATATATATATATATATATATATATATATATATATATATATATATATATATATATATATATATATATATATATATATATATATATATATATATATATATATATTCCCCAACTGAGTGTGGTAAAACCAAACAGTTCTAGGTTGAAAGTTCTACCTGTCAATCAACCGCTGAGCCAAAACAAGATTTCGAAACTTTGCTGGTTACATGTGGCTTTAAAAGGAAATTATCCGGTCGGAAATTTTGAAAAAGCGCATATACATACACAAGTTCACAAAACTTTTTCAGTGACTAGAACTCCAAAAGCTCCAAAAAGGAGATAAAGTCAGCATAAAATATTCCATAAGACTCCAGTGGTGTTATTAATGTCTTTTGAAGTGATCCAGTTGGTTTGGGGCTAGAACAGGCCAAAATACTCCTTTTTCACCGTATTTCTTGTCATTACAGTCAGTAGGTACGATCATGATTTCAAGTTTGATTACACTTCCTAGTGCTTGACGTATGCGCAGAGTGTTAGATGGCGCTACTGGAGTTTATTCGAGTGTATTCGAGCTTGAAATCATGATCGCCAAGGACACTGCTGTCAAGATGTACGTTGAAAAAGGCGTTATATTTTGGCCTGTTCTCACCCAAAACCAACTGGATTGCTTCAGAAGACATGGACCAAATCACTGGAGTCTTATGGATTACTATTATGCTGACTTTATCTCCTTTTTTGAGACTTTGGAGTTCTGGTCACCATTCACTTGCATTGTATGACCTAAAAACTTGAATTATTCTTTTAAATATCTTTGTTTGTGTTCAGCAGAAGAAAGTCTATACAAATCTGGGATGGCATGAGGGTTAGTAAATGATGGGAGAATTTAATTTAATTCATACACTACATTGCTGAGTGCATAGTGTATTCTGTAAGTGCATAGTGCGTAATTTGGGACACAGCTACTGTTTTTTTTTTATATAAAGTTAATGCTGTTTATTTTTATTTTTTTTACATAGCCAGAGTTTCAGCCGCAGGCTTTTATTTGGCAGCCCATATATTACAAAGCAGCTCTTGAACACAGATGCTTACTAAGTTAATGAATTCTGGGTGACATCGCACAAATTTATATGACATCATATACAGTAGCTTGTTTTTAAGGCTCTAATAACCTGCATCAATCTCAAGTGAAAAGCTCCATAATGTATTTTTGTGTTTTTTACAGGTCAACATTTTTGTCAACAGTCATACAGTTCTGAAACAACATAAGGTTGAGTAAATGATGACAGAATTTTCAAATTCAGGTGAACTATCCTTTAAAAGAGATAGCAGTGAAGATGAATATACAGTATTCAGTGAATTTGGGTCTGTTCCGCACACAAAGCTACCGCATGACTTCAAAAGAACTACTTATATGCTGCTTTTATTGTGTTTTTATCCTTTTAGGAGCTTGAAAAACATGGTCACTGTGAGTGGTTGTACTAAAATAACTGTGTGAATGTTCTTCAAAATTTCAACCGAAGAAAGAAAGTATGGGTTTGTAATGACGTGACATAAGGGTGAGTAAATGATGACAGAATTTTCACAGTTCCTTTAACTGATTCTCAGTAATGTCAAGCTTAAATGGCAAATACTGCTATATTTCAGAGAGTAAACAGACTGTGTGAGGCCACATTTTGGCTCTAATGCAGATTCCATTCTAGTGAGAAAGAGCAGGAACAGGTCAAAAGAACAGCAGCTCTGGGCAAGTATGTGCTGGCATGGGGGTGGGGAGGCTTCCAGGAGCCCAGGGCCCCTCAAGCTGCTCACAGTACAGAGATCTGTACAGGCGATGGGTGAGGGTGGGGTGGATGCAGGGTGGTGGGGGGATAAATGTCAACAGAGAATATGCAAATTCACCATGACAAGTGGTGCAGGAAGCATGTTCTCCCTGACTTCAAGACCCTTGATATTTCACAAAGTCAAATGGGACGAGGCTGCCGCCACCTCAGGGGGATTCAGATTGGATTATTTACACACACAAACGCACGTGGCCTCACCATTACATTATCGAGGCGAACTCTACCCGCAGTTCTCGCCTTCTCTGCATACAATCGCACACCTTGACCTGCCTCCAGCCATGAGCAGTGAAATAGCCATCTGCAGCAGCACAGAAACAAGCTGAGAGTGTAAAGTGACTGAGAGGTCATGCTGTGATAAACGATGACGACTTTTACTCATATTTCATTATTTTTACCTTATGGTGACAGTTATTAGGCAATATTACAGAGAGGATAAAAGTCAGGGCACAAGGAAGGTTAAACAAAAGGCATACTCTTTTCCCAAAGGGATCAATGTTTGGCTGCTCAGTATTGGTAAGTTAGCACCTGCTGATAGATGCTGTAACTTCTAGTGGCGGCCCGTCAGAGGAGGCAAGGGAGGCTGAGCGTAACAACAAAAGTGATCAAATTAACAGTTGTTTTAATTAATTTACCTTCTAACATGCATAACTGACTCTGACCTGACTCTCCATGACGCAAAGTGCAGTTTCACTAAGAGTGGGTGACTGACTCATCTTATATATGATGCTGCGAGTGACACAATGACCCGCACTGATTGACATTAATATACTGTACACGGAAACAAACAATTAATTCCTCCGTCATAAGGACAATATATGTATACACTGATAAACATTAAGACCACCTGTGTAATACGCTGTTGGTCCTCTGCATGCCGGTAAAACAGCTCCAAAATGTCGAGGCATGGACTCTACAAGACCTCCGAAGGTGTCCTGTGCTGACACCAAGACATTAGCAGCAGATTCTTCAAGTCCTGTAAGTTGCGAGGTGGAGCCGCTGTGAATCAGACTTGTTGGTCCAGCACATCCCACAGATACTCAATCGGATTGAGCTTTGGAGGCCAGGACAACACCTTGAACTCTTAATCATTCGTATTTGTATTTTATTTAATCAGGCACAATACACATTAAGAAACGTAATATCAATATAAAATGTGCCAGATTTAGCCAAGATGGCCAATTTTCCTCTATAGTCCCTGGGCAGGTTGATGTTAAAAAGAAAGGAAAAAAAAAAAAAAGAAAGTGAGAGAGAGAAAGAGAGAGAAACAACACAATCAAAGATCACATAAAAACAAATTTCAGTTCATAAAAACCAAAATAGAACACTAAATACCCATAAATGTTGACAGTTTTGATTTGACATCAACCAATATTTTTGTTGTTTTGAGAAACCACCATGACTTGTTTGTTCTTTTAATTCTATTGGAAGTCTGTTCCAGTCATGGGTTCCATTAAAGCAAAGGATAATTGACTAAACATACTTTTTCTCAATGGTGTGTAACAATCACCCATTGTACTAGCTCTTGTGTACCTTCCTGTTATTTTATAAATGTACTCCTTGAATTTGAGTGGAGCAAAATCATTAAAAATCTTAATAACCAACACTAAATCAGCAAATTTTATCAGATGTTCCCAGCTCAAAAAAGAATACTTAATTAAAATAGCAGAGTGATGGAACCTATTTGACTTTTTGTCTAATACCTTAAGAGCTTACTTATAGACAGTTTCAACAGGCCTAAGAATGGACTTACATGTTTGTGTCCAAGTAGTCATGCAATATGTAATATGTGGAAGAATCATAGCATTCAAGAATAACGCTGCTGCATCTTTAGTTAAACAGTTTCTAATGTATCTAAAATTGGCTAGATTGACATCACGTGTTTTTTAAAAGAAAGCTGAGAATCAGTTATTATTCCTAAATATTTAAATTCTTTGACTATATCAAGCTTCTGTCCCTGGACATATACTTCTGGTTCTATGTCAGAATTTTCTCTTTTTATAAAAAAAAACATACATACCGTTTTCTTGATATTTATATGCAAACATGATTTGGTGAGCCATTTTGACACCTGAGTAGGGTTGCACCAGCTGTGTGTAAGGTCTCACTTAAGTTGGGACGTAAAGTTCACGCTAAGTAATTACTAGTTTGTTTGTAACTAAGTCAGTGCTTAATTTGGTTGCACCACCTGTTCTTTAGGCAAGATTTAACTATTAGGTCGTAAGCTAATTTGTACACAGAAGTGTTAAACCGCCATGAATTTCAGTTTGATCTTGTTACGGTTGATGTTCAAACCTTGTTTGCTCACGTAACTGTCAGCTGTAATAAATTATATCCCCATTAAAATACTATACGTAATAAAACAAGATTTCTTTAATGGTATATTTAGCCTATGTAAATAATTTGTTATGTAAAATGAATAAGGGGCAATAAATAAATAAGTACTAATACAACAGGCTGGAAAAATAGAAATGTATTCATTTTAATATCTATTTCGTATGTTGAAACTTGACATCGGGCGGTGTACACTGGAAAGTGCACCGTTAGATCGGTTTCATGCTAAAGAAGTACGTTTTTTACATAATGTTTTCTCCTGTAAATTTAAACGCGTGTTATGCAACATCATCATATATGTCGATAGGACTGAAGCCTGTCAACCAAAACATGAGCTCATTGATGTCATTAAATGAGTCTACTTTTTTATTCCATCCGTTACTCCTGGTCTGAGGCTTCTGTAAATATTTAGTTTATACGTAGGGTTACGCTCTACCTAAGTTTAATTCCCGAACAATGTGTGCAGTGTGGCGGGGTGCATTGTCCTGCTGAAAGAGGCCACTGCCATCAGGGAATACCATTGCCATGAAGGGGTGTACCTGGTCTGCAACAATGTTTAGGTAGGTGGCACGTGTCAAATTGACGTCCACATGAATGGCCGGACTCAGGGTTTCCCAGCAGAACATTGCCCAGAGCATCACACTACCTCCACCGGCTGGTCGTCTTCCCACAGTGCATCCTGGTGCCATCACTTCCCCAGGTAAACAGTGTACATGGACAGTACACGGCCGTCCATGTGATGTTAAATAAAATGGGACTCATCGGACTAGGCGACCTTCTTCCACTGCTCCAAGGTCCTGTTCCGCCGCTCGTGTGCCCATTGCAGGTGCTTTCGATGATGAACAGGGGTCATCATGGGCACTCTGATCGGTCTGCGGCTACGCAGCCCCATACACAGCAGGGTACGATGCACTGTGTTTTGTGGCACATTCCTCCCATACCATCATTAAAATTTTCTGTGACTTGTGCAACAGTAGACCTTCTTTTGGTTCGGACCAGACGGGATAACCTTTGTTGCCCTCGCGCATCGATGAGCCTCAGGCACCCAACACTCTGTCCTCGGACCACTGTCGGTAGGTACTCACCACTGCTGATTGGGAGCACCCCACAAGCCTTGCTATTTCAGAGATGCTCTGACCCAGTCATCTGGCAATAACAGTTTGGCCCTAGTCAAATTCGCTCAGGTCTTTACTCCTGCTTATTTCTCCTACATTCAACACGTTGACTATTAGAACTGGTTATTCGCTTACCATCGAATCTGCCCAGACCTTGACATGTGGCCTTGTTAGGTAGGGTGACCAGATTCCTGCTCATAGAAAACGGGACAACCCCCTCCCAGCAAAAATGAAATTGGCATATCTTTACCTAGGCGCAGATCAATGCGAAGTAGAGGGTGCATCTGCATCTATAACTGTTGTCACCTTGTACTTTTCACTGGCAGCAATTTTTCTCTGTGTGCACTTGTCTTTCAAGAGTTTATCGTAAAATGCAGAGCAGTCCAGTCCAAAATTAAGATGTATGAAAGCTTTGCCTTCATGACTGTTACACTGAGTCAAGATTTATCCGGTGTCCATGCTGTGTTCATTGATGAGAACACACGCTCCACAAATGCAGTTGTCCCAGGCAGGCATAAAACAAACTCCACGACCTTAGCTAAGACTCCGAAGTTGATGGTCTTGCTCTCCAACTCACGAAAAACATCTGTCCAACTCTCAGACATGGCCGTCTTGTTTATGTTCCACTGCGACGAGTGACAATGTTTTTCGTGCAAGCCCACTCATCAAAGAGCGTGGTTTCTTCAATCAAACTGAGAGTGGAGATTCTGGAGTAGAAGTGTTCGAGGCTGCTCTGAATGTCTTTCCACTCTGGGATGTCTCTCAGTAGGGCCCACTCAAGTTTTTCTGTGTTCTCCAATGAACGGCCCCAGTTTTGGAGGTAATCCATTGATGCTGAATAAACGTTTCTCACTACACAAAATAAATCATCTGCTCACATGTCACCAGCTTCAACCAGGGCATCCAACTGCTTTTTAATGTCATAGGGTATAGATGATTCCCTGCAAGACTTTTCTCATGAATGTGCAAAGCTATGGCCGCGCACAACAGAATGATAAGTAAAAAGTCCTTCACTTGTGTGCATCTTGTCAGATTCAGAACTTTGCTTCACAAAAAAAATCGCTAACACTTGGTGTGACACACTTACTTTTTTGTATGAACATGCTGCGCGATGTCAGTGCGGCTTCCATGGGTGATGGAAAAGCGAACACAAATCTCACACCTCACTTTACTAGGCTCTGTCTGTCTTTTTAAGAAATTTAAACTTTTTTTGAAGATCCTCATTAAATGAATATGCACGCTTCCTTGACATTTTTCCAGCCGCAATTTCATCTGTGTGCTCTTTCAAACTGACTCTTCAATCAATTCACTAACTGGATGCCTATTGATAGGGGATTGTGATTGGATAGTTAAATCCAGTCATGTACTTCAAATAACATGGTGTGATTTTATTGGTTTTACAAGCTGTATCCTTGGCTACCTTTGATTAGAATACTCACATGACTGAGAAAGCTGCATAGGTGATAGATAAATTTTAGGAGAGGGGAAATACGGGACAAAACACGAATTTTCAGAATAAGTCAGGACACTAGAAAAGTGCTTGAATACGGGACTGTCCCGGGAAAAACGGGACACCTTATCGAGACACCTTGTCTGGCCACCCTATTGTTGGGAGATGATAAATGTAATTTGCCTCACCTGTGAGTTGTCATATTGTTTTATATATATATATATATATATATATATATATATATATATATATATATATATATATAGTATAAAATATATAAAATAATGCAAAACACAGTGTCATGGCCAGTGAAGTTTCTTAATTCATCCTCCATTGGCAGGTGTGGTAAAAGTTAATTTTGGACCCAGCATACAGATGCTGGCTTTAGTCCACCCCTGAGAGGATTTGCGATGGATCCGTTGCCTGGAGTGTGCAGGAGATTGAGGTTTATGTGGTATATTTCTCATTTCATGACGTGAGGGGAGGGGAGGCTAATAACACGCGCAAACACTGACGTCAGTGGTGTGATACCACATGTGAGAGCTAAAAGCTGTGTGTGTGTGTGTGTGTGTGTGTGTGTGTGTGTGTAAGTGAGCTACTCAAAAAGCTGATGGTGTTTTTGTCTCCAAGGTCGAGTGTCCTGCTAAACTCACTACTCATTTCAAGACCATGACCTTATAGACATTAACAACAGCTAATGTTAGACAGCTAAACACAACTACACAGAATAAAATGGAGTAAATTTGAGAATATCAATAATGACGCATGTAATGCACAAACCCAGGAAAGGAGATTCCCACTTTGTGCAAATACTAACAGGCCAATTAGTCTTATGCTTTAGAAAAAACAAGCACATTACATAAGCCATGACACACAGCTGAACAAGGCAAAGCTACCATTAACATACACTGTCAAATGCGATTCAGGGTTCTGAAGAGCAAGATGTGACTGGAGGGAGGGTTTGGAGAAACACTGGCATCAATGTTATTTACAAATGAAATCAAAACACTTCAAGACCAGAGGCGAACAGGACACACTGACCAACGGTGAATGGACGGGGCTGAGTCCAAAGGTCAGACCCAAAATAACACCCTGCGCTGAATCAGAAGCATTTGCCCTCTCAGATTTCTGAGCCAGGGTGATTTTGAGTCAGAAGGAAAACATAATTTGTTCGTAAGTTATTAAAGTGTTTGTGTGAGGAAAAGTGTTTGTTCAAAATGTAGAAATTACTCCTTATAAATCCTTCCCTTCGCTTTTTTTGTGTGTTAAAATTTTGTTACTTAAGGATTTGAACCTGAGTCACCTTCGGGTTCTGGTCTCATGAAATTTATGTGAACATGACAACATTTTTGCAATTAAAAATGTACTTGGTGTACATCACGTTTGGCTGCAGGTTTCCAGTGAAATGTCCAGCTGGGGGCGCCAAAGCTGAGTAAAATGGTGTCGTATTCAGATGAGGTTTTAAAAACATACTGTACCTCCCTAATCTAAAACTTTTGCCTGAACCTAACCAATAATGCTTTAAAATATAAATGAGATGTTTAATAAAAGACATTCTTACCAAATCAATGCCTAAACTTAACCATTAGTCTTTTAAAATATATATGAGAAGTTAAAAAAGACATCCTTACCTTATCAATGCCTAACTCTAACCATTAGTGTTTTAAAATGCAGAAGCGAAATGAAAAAGCAAATTTTCTAAAGCAACCACCTCATTTAGTGGTGCTTCTATAGCCCTATTCGGACGGCAATTGTTTCTCAGGGTGACGTCTGTAAAGGTAAATTTTCATGGCTCTTCTGCGATAAAACTCATGCATTCGAATGACGATTAAATCACGGGGGACGAGCGAGACTTTTTGTCGATCACATGATTGCAGTTGCGCTTGTTATATGGATAATTCATCAATCCACAAACTGTGTCATCTGTATTTGCGTTTAAATATGTTTGGAATTACGCTAAAGTGAAAATAATTTTTTTAAAGCATGAGGGAACCACGCTGCAAAGAGCTGCAGACAAACAGTGTACATTTTCACATACGGAGCAAGCCAAAATTCTTGCGAAGAGCAATTCAACAAATCAAGAAACTGTAGGGACAAGACTGTTTATCAACACAGCCAAATAAATCTGTCAATGGGGGTATGTATGTTTTGTCACCCGCATCACTTCAGTTGCGCCGCTTGCACGCTCTCTCCTAAGCACACGCAAGGACAGTAAAGATGGTTCAAATGAAATTTTAGGAGCTATGGTAAAAATGGATTTCTTATGTTTTATCTATCAAAATGACGGACATCATTCGGAATTATCTGTCAGTGTTTAAAAAGTGGAGGTGGAAATTAAACATTTTAAATTAGATTTTAAGACATTAACCCGGATACTTGTCTGGAACTACTCAACTCATATAAACGAGCAGTCATGCAAGCCCTATGTATAAATGTATTTAGTAAATGTTTCTACATTAAAATGTGATATATTACAATTTTATTACATTGCTGCCATAATAACGGACCATTTTAGAAGTTTACGTGATCTGGCTCTCGTTTTTCTTTCCCTTCTACTTAAGAATTCCCACTCACTATGGTGGAGCGGCGACATCATTTTATTATTGTGGATTATTTAAAACATTTCTGTTACACAATCCTCCAACTTTCACAACTGTCCATTACCGGCAGAGCTGTTACCGTGTGCACCGCAAATGTATGGCACTTAGCAGTGGTCAAAAAGGATTTCCAAAACGGCTTTTGGATTATAATCTCAGAGATGTGGATTCGAATGGTAATTAAATTACCACACAACCTTGGTGTTTGTCAAAAAACAGTAGGTAATTTGGCCAGGAATTTTCTCAGGAGGTGGGAGAAAAACACTGACATTTCGGATTCAGACTACAATAAAATCACTGACTTCCTGTAAATGCTGGAATTACCTTATGCCCCCATTTAAAATAATTGCTGTCCGAATAGGGCTTATGACTCCGTAATATCACGTGTCAGTATGAGTTCATGGCTGGACATGATCTGTGGTCCTCCAACTCAGAGTCCAACACCCTGTGAGGTGAGCTAGCGTGCAAGCTATTCAATTCGTATTAAGTGTATATATGTAAGTGAGTCTGTAATAAAAGCATTAAAATGTATTGTTTTTCAAAAGATGTGTTTGAGCAAAAGTGTGTGGATATCATAAAATAGCAGTTTCTGAGTAATACAGAGAAAAATAAGTATTTATAAAGTCATAATCAGCCATTAAATTCATGATTTGAGTGAAAGTGAATAAAACACACAGTTGTTGTAGCGCCTCTGGTGGAAACTCCAGGTAATTGTACTTGGAGACACGTATAATAAGTTTTGCAAAAATGTATATAGTCACGTTTCAACTATGAGACCAGGTTGGTCCCCTTGCAAGCTGAATGTCGACTAGCAAACATTTGCTTATTTCATTTTACATTCTACATTGATATAGTACATATAGTACTGTAAAAAGTTTTTAGCATAGGTAGTCATGTCATGAGTATTGTATTTTCTTTGGTCATCTTGCCTAGTGTACCAAGTGAGACAGAAAACCACTGGTCTCTGTCTGGCCTCTTCCACAGTTAAAAGCCTCACAATGGCACAAGTACTATGAAGATTAAATAAAACAGTGTTTTTAGGATAAAAACAGAAGGAAGAGTATATCTGACGCTGGGCAGGGTAGACATCCATGACGGAAATACAAATTTGGCTGTCTGTGCACGTGGCCCTGAATAGACTCTAATTGTGGTGGAAGATTCTGCCGAGATGTGGCATATTTTTAGGGCGTCTCACAAAAATGTTTGCTCTGTTAGTGCGTGTGTGCGTTTGTGTACAAAGAGATTTATCGGCAAGGAAGGGCCCACAGTCACAGTTCCCGATAATAACGGCAGTGCTACAGGCATCCGTCAGAGCCAATATCCTGTATCTACTGCACCAGTACAGCTTCAAAAACATATCTAAATGCACAAGATCTTTACATTCAACTTTGAAAAGAGTATTAGACTGACTGCAGGTATAATAATTACTCCTTTCACAGCTAATTACAGAGCATTTTGAAAGGCTCCCAATTGGCATGTTCTAGTCCTGAATGCTAATAGGAAACCCTGAATGACACAGTGCCACAGTAATCTAAACGAAACAATGCTATATGGTGATATTATTATTACTACTGATGGTAAACGTTCATCAGTGCTCAACACAGACTCAAAATCAACTCTTTAATATTAATAGGACAGGAAATTATAGTTTGTAAACACCAACACAGGCAGCTTCCGCAGGGTTTTAATCCCAAATTGTTATGTTTTTAAAAGCTGATTAGGACAAGCTCTTCCATGAGCTTAAGTTAATGAAGATGTAGGTGGCTGTCAGGATTAAACCATCTTATTAATGAGACTCACAGAAAATCCACACACACAAAAAGAGGTCCATCTATAAAACAGGACCGAAATAGCAATCTGAAGCTGTGCTCTGTGAAATGTAACCTTTTAGACAAATACACAAATATAATAAAACATTTTGGACCCACTTTATATTAGGTGTCTTTAACTATGATGTACTTAAGCATTTAATACAAAGTACTTATTATGTTCATACATGTGATTGCATTGTACTTACATTTAAAGTTCCTGAATTCACAGTAATTACATCTGTAAATACACTGTTAACCTTTCCCATAAATCTAACCCTACCCCTACTCGTAGCTTAACCTCAGTAGCAGCAAACCTTGTAAGAAGTTTTCAGAACAACATGTAGTTACACAATAAGTACATTGTTAGTTAAAGACACCTAATATAAAGTGGGACCACATTTTTAATAGTTTATTTTCGGTTGACGCCACCTTGGCCGTGCAAGTTATTGGTTAATGTACATCAGTTAGCTATTTAGCCATTGTTTTAGTCTTCTGTTGGAGATATTTAGCCAACAGTTATCAAGGTGATTTAATGGCTGTAAACTTTGATGTTATAAATGTTACAGTAATAACAGCAAATAACAATAGATTTGATAAAACAAAGTGTTACCATTGTGATAAGTGGAGATGCTCAGTAGGGTGAACATTACCTTCAGCCTCCACGTCCATTTCAAAAAGCCTCTTCAAAAGTGGGTGCAGGTGGTATTTCAGGAGGGAAGTTGTCCTCCACAATCCACTGCAAACTCACAAAATGCAAATTCTTCACCCAATCAGCAAATTTACTTAGGCACAGATTAGGCCCAAATTTAAGCTGAAATGTGGCCCAGCTCAGAAAGTGAATGACGGATCCAAATCTGGTACATATCTTTTTAGTCAGAACTGAACCAAAACAGTGCCATAACTCCACCAGTAGAGAGCCAAATTAGAAAAGCTCAAGTGACCCATACATGGGCCTTATACATAATTATTTTTGGGTTAAGGTCTGGCAGCCCTTATTTGGAAAAGGATATAGCTGGAGGCAGTGCTCCAAAAAGAGCCGGGACCACCATTAAAGATATAGGGATCCCTTACCTAACCCTTTCCCAAGCCTTAACCATGAGTGTAAGTGACACCCTCTTTTGGAGTTGGTGCAACCCACTTTTGGATAACCACACTCTTTCTGAAGTAACCTGCCCTCTTTTGGAGAGCAGCAATACACATTTGCTTATTTGGCCCACATGTGGCCAGTATTCTCCCAAAATTGAACCAGAAGAACACCAAGAATACTCTATACTTTAATTTACTGCACAGTAAGTGTGTTGATGCTGGTAGTTACACTGGAAGTGGTTAGAATTGTCTAATGCATGTTGTGAGTGAATTTACAATAACTGTTTTTTTCATTTAAAGCTGCACTAAGATTTTTTGGTTAAAAAATAACAAATTGCCATTATTGACTGAGTACATAAACAATCAGTGTTCAAAACAATGTTCATACCTTACCCCATTTCACTATGGTAAGCCTATAAAAAAGTATTTGTATTTTGAGCTGTCAGGTCAGATTTGGTGCAAAATGTCATTCATCCTAGCGTCATTACATCATGTCTGTAAACACAGGAAAGAAGTATTGACTCTCTCATATTCCGGCTGGAGAAACTATGTTCAGTTAAGTCACACTCACACAGTTCTGGACAGCATCACTGCAGTCTGGATGGATGTTCATCTGTTCTCCGTTTGGCAAAGTTGTTTACCGGCTATAATGCTTGGATATGTTGTCTGGTAGGGTTGTTGAAGCTAATATTGCTTGTCATGCTTGTATGAATCGAACATTACTTGTGTTAACTGATTGCAATGTATCTACGTTGTCCGGTGATGTTACATGTTTACTAATATTTATGACTTCTGAAATTGACTTCTTGTAATTGTTATATTGCATATTTAAGCATATTATTTTCATGTTTAATAAAGTATACTTTATCCCCATCATTACTGAATCCTTGTATATGTTTTTAATTTACAGTGTTATTGTGTGCATACTATTGTAGTATTACGGTTCACTTGCATTATCAACTCGGAGTGTACAATACAGTATAAAAATAATAAACTCTTCTATTGAACTCGTATCTGTCATATCATGAGTTTCACGTCTTAAATTGATAAGTGTAGTACAATACAAACTTTAATAGTAGATAAATCACTTGAGTAATCATATTAAAATATACTGTAACTGTATCATGAATGGGGTGTTTGAAGGAAGGACCCAAGCGCAGATAGGCAACAATGAGCATTTATTAAGTAAAAACAGAAAACATACAAAACAAAACTCTCTCGATGGAGAAAAAAACAAAACCAAACTAGAATAAACACAAGAATTACAGAACTAACAGGGAATGCAGACAGCAAACACGAGTCAGTACGATTCACACATCAACAGTAGTAAAAAATGAAGTGAAACAATCCAGCACAGGACAGCATACACAAGGAGCTATAAAGGGAGAAAAATGAAACAGGTTAACAAGTGACAGGTGAAACCAATGAACTAATAATGAGGAGAAAAGGAGGCGGGTTGACACGCAAGACTGAGAGACACATGGCAATACAGAAACTAAACAAAGCCACGTGCTCTCACAGACACAAACACCAGAATGACACGAGTGCATATCACCAGAGACAAAGGCAACACGCACTCATGCCAAACGACAGACAAGATGGGGACATTTGTGCGAGGGTTCGGCCACAAATAAACAAACACAATGGCCGAAGCGGTCGAACCCCAACACAACATGACAACGGATCATGACCCGGACGCGCAGCGCAAAGCAAGCGCAACGCGAAGCTTGCCCGAGGTCGCGAGGGACAAACACAAAACAGTTGACACGAGTGCATACCGCAAAGATGACAAAGGAGCAATTCACTCATGCCAATAACCAACAAAACAAGAGAATGCATGACAATGCCAAAAGGGCAAGCCATGCATTCTCACATAGACTCTACAAAACACAAAACAGGGATGTCAGAGCTCAGCCACAAAGACAACAAAAACACAACCAACAATGTAGCTGCAAGCAGCGATGAGGGGCTCAAGTACAATTGGTCGATTTATACCTGGTGGCTTTCGGAACACAATGCAAGGTGGACACATGCATGTGGCATTTGACATTATTCTAAACAATTTTGAAGCAATTTGAGTAAATATAAGAGGACTACTTTAAAGTCTGTTGTTAGAGCCACACTTCCTGCTGCCGGGTGGTGGCGCTATGACCGTGACCCAAAATAGTCACATCCATGTGATTAGCCCCCAAGACTAAACATACATTTCAATTTTGATCTAAATCACACATTGCACACAGAAGATAGGAGACACTTCCTGTTTCGCATTTTTCGCCATTAACTTAATGCCTCGCCATGGCAACACACTTCGATATATCAAAAATCTGTTCACAATTTAGCATCTTTAATATCTTACATTTACATTTATTCATTTGGCAGACACTTTTATCCAAAGCGACTTACAAAAGAGGAAAACATAAGTGAATCATCTTAAGGAGACAGTGGTATGAAAAGTGCTGTATTACAAAGTCTCACTAGCATCATAATAGTATTCAAAACAGAATAAAGTGCAACAGGAAATGTTTTCTTTTTTTTTTTTTTTTTTAATGACTGGTTAAGTGCTCATGGAAAAGATGTGTTTTTAGTCGTTTTTTTGAAGACAGAGTGTGAGTCAGCTTCACGGATGGAGTTGGGAAGGTCGTTCCACCAACGTGGTATGATGAAGCTGAAAGTCCGGGAAAGTGTTTTGGTGCCTCTTTGTGTTGGAACTACAAGGCGACGTTCCTTAGCCAACCGCAGGCATCTAGTGGGCGCATAGCTCTGCATAAATGATTTTAGGTATGCTGGAGCAGACCCAGTGACTGTTCTGTATGCCAGCATCAGAGCCTTGAATTTGATACATGCATCAACCGGCAGCCAGTGGAGAGAGACAAGGAGTGGTGTAACATGTGCTCTCTTTGGTTCATTAAAGACCATACGTGCTGCTGCATTCTGGATCATTTGCAGGGGTCTAACTGCACATGCAGGGAGGCCTGCAATGAGAGTGTTACAGTAGTCTAGTCTAGTTATGACAAGTGACTGGACAAGCAGTTGTGTGGCATGTTCAGAGAGGAAGGGTCTTATCTTCCTGATATTGTAGAGTGTAAATCTACATGATCTTGCAGTCTTTGAGATGTGGTCTGTGAAATTTAGTCTGTTGTCGATGGTTACCCCTAGATTTCTGATTGATTTGGAAGTCGTTACTGTAGTTGCACCCAGCTGCACAGTGATGTTGTGCTCAACAGCAGGGTTGGCTGGAAAGACAAGGAGTTCAGTCTTGGCTGGGTTGAGTTGCAGGTGGTGCTCCTTCATCCAGGCCGAGATGTCTGCCAGGCAGGCAGAAATTCGAGCAGTCACTGTGGTGTCGTTGGGCTGGAAAGACAAGTAGAGGTACGTGTCATCAGCGTAGCAGTGGTAAGAGAAACCATGTGCCTGAATGATGGGTCCAAGTGATGTTGTGTATATAGAGAAAAGAAGTGGCCCAAGCACTGATCCCTGAGGTACCCCAGTTAGTAGCTGATGTGGCTTGGATACCTCTCCAGGTTACCTTGAAGGACCTACCTGAGAGATGGGATTTAAACCAGTCAAGCACAGTTCCTGTGATGCCCAGAGAGGAGAAGGTAGAGAGGAAGATCTGATGGTTGACTGTGTCAAAGGCTGCAGAAAGGTCCAGCAGAATCAGGACGGATGATCTGGATTCAGCTTTCGTCCATCTCAGCGCCTCAGTGACAGACAGCAGGGCAGTCTCGGTGGAGTGTCCACTTTTGAAGCCTTGCTGATTGTCATCCAGCAGCTTGTTCTGTGAGAGATAGGCAGAGATTTGATTGAAAACTGCACTTTCAAGTGTTTTTGCCATGAATGGGATGAGAGAGACTGGTCTGTAATGTTCTATTTGTGTGTGATTAAGTGAGGGTTTCTTCAGCAGCGGGGTTACTCAAGCCTGCTTAAATGTAGTGGGAAAAGTGCCTGTAAGTAGAGATGTGTTAATTATGTGTGTGAGTGCAGGTAGGATGGACGGAGAAATGGCCTGGAGAAGGTGAGAAGGAAAGGGGTCAAAGGAACAGGTGGTGGAGTGGTTGGAGAAGAGAAGTTTAGAGATCTCAGTGTCAGTCAGAAGAGAGAACATAGAGACAGAAGAGGTGCATACAGGAGACAGGTGTTTGACAGGGTGTGGTGCTGAGAATGTATTCCTGATGGTTGTAACCTTATTAGTAAAAAATTTAAATATCTTGGCATAATGTTGTCTAAATGTGGTGACAGTCTCATGAATCACCTAGGAGTATTTAAAAGTTCAGAGACTGCAATATAAAAAAAAATCCAAAATGGCAAACTTCCTGTTGGGTGGAGCTAATGACTATATTTATGAAAATTGTCCAGCTTGATGAGAACTATTTATGTACCAATTTTGGTGACTGTAGTTGAAAATGGGGGTGCTACAGAGCCCCCCCTAAATGCCCATGCATGAACTTTTGCCCAGACCTAATGGCCAACGACTCCGATGTGTGTGCAAAATTTCATGAACTTTTAAGCATGTGCAAGTGCCTCAAAAACACCCAAATATAGGAATGTGTTGCCATGGCAACAACATTTAAAAAATCTAATAATCCTTTACAATTTTACATCAGCAGTGACTTGACATTATTATAAAGAATTTTGAAGCAATTCATGTAAACATATGGGCTATTTCAAAGTCTGTTAAAAGTCTTCCTGCTGCCAGTTGGTGGAGCTATGACCGTGACCCGTATTAGCTGCATAAATGTGATCAGCCCATTACCAAACATACAGCTGAATTTTCATCAAAATCATACAATGCACACATAATATGTATTCTGTAACCAATTTTGGTTACTGTAGGTGAAAATAGGGGTGCTACAGAGCCCCCCTTACATGCCCATTTTCAAGGGGGCGCTATAGACACCGCAAGTTGACAGAACTGGTTCCTTAAGTTTGTGATGTATGAAACCCTGGCTGTCTGAATCCGTGTTTTTGAGATTGTCTTTGGTAAACTGCAGTTCCAAGGCTAAAATGTTCAGCCATGGCGTTGATTGCTGATTTCACTCATGGTATGTCTTCTAGCATATAAAAAACACCATATGGACATGTAAACAAGGTTAAAAACGTGATTTTCACTTTAAAAATTTTTTGTGAATGAACAAGGTTTTTTGGAACTCAGTAGAACGTTGCATAACACAAAAAAGTTACTGTGGGACCCAGTCAAGTTTATTATTCTAATTTAACACTGAATTATCAACACTGATTTGAGGATTCGATTTCTTGTATATACAAGTAATATATTTTCTTATTTTTTACTTCACCTTCGCCTGGGGCTTTTATTTTGAAACTGAAAGTGAGGCAGTAGTGTGTGACAGCTTACAATGTTCCGCATATGTAATGTTTAGATCAGAGGTGCCCAGACTTTTTACTAAAACAATGCACGTTATGTAATACAACACTTTTTCTCATTCACATATTTCCAAATATTTTGGTTATTAAATGAATAGCCCACAAAACAAATGCACAGACACATAGATGTAGATGACAGCATTTTTCCAGATTTGGAATGAGGAGCTTATAAAAAAATCTTAGCAACTCCTTCAAGCCAGTTTAATAAAACAATGAACATTAGTAAGAGATATGAAGTGTTTAATGTTCTGTAAAATTATTATTGTATCATTAATAATGTTTTATTTAACATCAAGGCTATTTAACACATCCACATATTATTTTTGTTAATATTATTATTAACTACATTGTAGCATTTGATCATTTTAGCGCGAGCATGACATTGAACTGATGTGGAGCATGAGAAGCGAGTGCCTGTCTGTGTGCGTTTATGGCGCGAGCATCCACCACTGACTCGGCACCATCTGCACAATGGACAGCACGAAACAAATAATGTTCAGCGAATTCAAATGAAGAACACGATGGATATATTAATTTGGAACTATATCAGATTGCAGGGGGATTTTTTAGCCCAGAGCCTCCATTAATTTCTGACCCGGGATGGAACTAGAGATGGAGATGAGAGATGCAACAGGTGTTTAAGTGTCTCTCTTTATCATGCAGCTGGTACATTACACAATGCATTTTTGCTATTTCTGCCTTTCTTGCAAATGTGCTGCATTATGAAAATGAGGAAGCGCCAAGATATGAAAGGCGTTTGCCGTCATGCGCTTGCAATTTTAACAGCTTTGTTGATTATAAACAGGAAAAATATAGTTTTATCGTGTCGCTCTCTTACGGAAACGTGGTATAACACCATTTGCATGTCAAATTAACAGGTTTAGAAAGGTTTATACATCTGTAACATCTTAAGTTCCGTATCTACAGGTGCATCTCAATAAATTAGAATGTCATGGAAAAGTTCATTTATTTCAGTAATTCAACTCAAATTGTGAAACTCATGTATTAAATAAATTCAGTGCACACAGACTGAAGTAGTTTAAGTCTTTGGTTCTTTTAATTGTGATGATTTTGGCTCACATTTAACAAAAACCCACCAATTCACTATCTCAAAAAATTAGAATACATCATAAGACCAATAAAAAAAACATTTTTAGTGAATTGTTGGCCTTCTAGAAAGTATGTTCATTTACTGTATATGTACTCAATACTTGGTAGGGGCTCCTTTTGCTTTAATTACTGCCTCAATTCAGCGTGGCATGGAGGTGATCAGTTTGTGGCACTGCTGAGGTGGTATGGAAGCCCAGGTTTCTTTGACAGTGGCCTTCAGCTCATCTGCATTTTTTGGTCTCTTGTTTCTCATTTTCCTCTTGACAATACCCCATAGATTCTCTATGGGGTTCAGGTCTGGTGAGTTTGCTGGCCAGTCAAGCACACCAACACCATGGTCATTTAACCAAATTTTGGTGCTTTTGGCAGTGTGGGCAGGTGCCAAATCCTGCTGGAAAATGAAATCAGCATCTTTAAAAAGCTGGTCAGCAGAAGGAAGCATGAAGTGCTCCAAAATTTCTTGGTAAACGGGTGCAGTGACTTTGGTTTTCAAAAAACACAATGGACCAACACCAGCAGATGACATTGCACCCCAAATCATCACAGACTGTGGAAACTTAACACTGGACTTCAAGCAACTTGGGCTATGAGCTTCTCCACCCTTCCTCCAGACTCTAGGACCTTGGTTTCCAAATGAAATACAAAACTTGCTCTCATCTGAAAAGAGGACTTTGGACCACTGGGCAACAGTCCAGTTCTTCTTCTCCTTAGCCCAGGTAAGACGCCTCTGACGTTGTCTGTGGTTCAGGAGTGGCTTAACAAGAGGAATACGACAACTGTAGCCAAATTCCTTGTCACGTCTGTGTGTGGTGGCTCTTGATGCCTTGACCCCAGCCTCAGTCCATTCCTTGTGAAGTTCACCCAAATTCTTGAATCGATTTTGCTTGACAATCCTCATAAGGCTGCGGTTCTCTTGGTTGGTTGTGCATCTTTTTCTTCCACACTTTTTCCTTCCACTCAACTTTCTGTTAACATGCTTGGATACAGCACTCTGTGAACAGCCAGCTTCTTTGGCAATGAATGTTTGTGGCTTACCCTCCTTGTGAAGGGTGTCAGTGATTGTCTTCTGGACAACTGTCAGATCAGCAGTCTTCCCCATGATTGTGTAGCCTAGTGGACCAAACTGAGAGACCATTTTGAAGGCTCAGGAAACCTTTGCAGGTGTTTTGAGTTGATTAGCTGATTGGCATGTCACCATATTCTAATTTTTTGAGATAGTGAATTGGTGGGTTTTTGTTAAATGTGAGCCAAAATCATCACAATTAAAAGAACCAAAGACTTAAACTACTTCAGTCTGTGTGCATTGAATTTATTTAATACACGAGTTTCACAATTTGAGTTGAATTACTGAAATAAATGAACTTTTTCACAACATTCTAATTTATTGAGATGCACCTGTATGTGACAAAGTACTTTTTCATTTTGCTCGCTCACACTTCTGACACTACTGACAGATGCACGAGAGCGAAAGAGGGAGAGACAGAGTGGATTTATTTTCGCAGCTTCTGGAATTAAGTCGTCATTTTTATTTGTATAGTGCTTGTCACAGCACACATCGTTTCAAAGCAGCTTTACAGGAAATCATGCATTAACAAAAAATGAAACTATAATATCTATAAAGTCTTACAGTGATCATTGTGTAGTTTGATTAAATATGATTGTAAATTGTGTATTGAAATTAAATAATTAAATAATAATTGTATTTAGAACCCCTGTGAGCAAGCTGAAGGCGACTGTGGCAAGGAACACAAAACTCCATAAGATGTTGGAAAAATAACCTTGGGAGAAACCAGGCTCACTGTGGGTGCCAGTTCCCCTCTGGCTAAACAACATGAATATAATGCCAATATTAGTTATTTGTGTGTGTAACGTATGCTGGAACTGCTGACAATGATGGCAATGACAAAGATGATGATGACATGAAGATGAAGAACCCAAGTGCAGTTTATTTATAAACGTGAACCAAAAAACCCTAACCAGAAACGTGAAACATAAATCATAAACATGAACTTGACTATAACCTGACTAGACTTGGCTTGGCTTGGCTTGACTTGACTTGACTTGACTTGACTTGACTTGACTATGGCTTGACAAACACATACAAACACATTCAATACTTGACCACTAGACAATGAGGGCTTAAATACAAGACATGGGAGAACATAAACCAATGAACAAACAGAACTCATAACAAGCTAATTAAACAATAAACCAATGAAAACATGACACATGAACATGGAGGGAAAACAGAAATCACATGACTAGGGAAACAGGAATATATATATAATATATATATATATATATATATATATATATATATATATATATATATATATATATATATATATATATATTTTTTTTTTTTTTTACTTTAAGATTAATGACTAATGTCTTTGAAGTCCATCCTGGGTTAACTGCAGAAGTTCACATCGATGCATTGTCCTTTGTTAGTTGGCTGATGAAGGCTTTTGTTGGCAATTATATGATAGTCTATGTATTCCATTTTAAGAGTGTAGTCCATCAATAGACAAAGGAGATCCAGGCAGAGATTAATGAGTTGCATCGCAGTTCGACCTGCAGGTCATTTTGGTGAGGTTCGGTGGGGTCCATCCTAAGTCCAAGTTTCAGCCAGTGGCATATGAAGTATCCGATGTCTTACAGTTGGATTTGACATCAGTTCATCCTCTGAAGTCAAAGGACTGAAGTGATGTCTGGCTGGCACCGGCTGTAGTTTGTCGTCATCTTTCAGCGACACGTAGCAGTGGAGTCCGACACCAAGCAGGAACGGAGCTGGATCTGGCTGGCTCTAGTAACCTCGGGATATGAATCCCAAGGCTGAGACATGGAAACAAAAAAATTAATATTAGCATAGATGCCATTCAGTTTTATGCAGAGTTATAGAGCATGATGGATGTTTTTGAATTACAGTTTGAAAAAACAAGTTTATTGATTTGATTTGTTCATCTGTATCTATTGGTTTACTAATATAGAGACTTATTTGCAGCTGCATTGTAAAGTGAATAAAAGTGTGCGGGAATTTCCCACATTATGAACGTGGAAATTGTGGGAATTATTAAAATTGTGCACAACAGTGCAACCCCGCACTGAATTTCAGGCTCTGCAGACTGTTTTATATTAAAATATTAAAGTTGCATTGGTTCCCCTCCTTTATAATTTCATTATACGAAAAAAAAAAAAAAACATTACTCTGAGATCTGCTAAATTAATGCAATGAAAAGCTGTGTCAATAAAAAAAAATTTCAATCTTGTCATGTACAATGGCATGGGAGTGGTGGATGGCGTAGTGGGCTAAAGCACATAACTGGTATGCTGGTTCGATCCCCACAGCCACCACCATTGTGTCCTTGAGCAAGGCACTTAACTCCAGGTTGCTCTGGGGGAACTGTCCCGGTAATAAGTCGCTTTGGATAAAAGCATCTGCCAAATGCATAAATGTAAATACAAGGTGGGCCAAATCAAAGGTCATCCCGCAGGCCCTAGTTTGGGCATCTCTGGTTTAGATGCACATAAATCTGGGAGAGAGGCTCTGAACACCAACAAGTGAGAGAGCGCTTGCCATCTCGGACAAATGTGCAAAGACAGCACGAAATAAATTGCAACCTCATTTCGTTGACCTCAAACATAACTTCTGAATATATTTAATTCCATGAACTTCGGAACTTTGGCAAATAAGCAACTAGTTGTTCTCTCGTGAGAGCTGTTTGACACAATACCCGCATGATTCCAGTCCATGCTGCTGATACATTAAATGCTGAGGAGATGTTTGTGTAGTAATGGCTGAATGTATCGACAAAGGAACATTTATAGCACATTTTATTCATGTCAGCAAATGCTGCATTATGCTGTGTTGTTGTGAATTTGACAAATAAATGTTTTAATTGTGATGTTTTTATTTTGAGCATGAGTAACTTATGGTCAAGTGTCATCACATGAACAATAAGAACAATATATTTTTACAGCATTTATTAATCTTTGTCAATGTTAGTTACTAAAAAATACAATTCTTCATTGTTAGTTCATAGTGCATTAACTAATGTTAACATACAGTATACAATGGGGGGGCCTGGGTAGCTCAGCGAGTATTGGTGATGACTACCACACCTGGAGTCACAGGTTCAAATCCAGGGTGTGCTGAGTGACTCCAGTCAGGCTTCCTAAGCAACCAATTGGCCCAGTTGCTAGGGTGGGTAGAGTCACATTGGGTTAACCTCCTCGTGGTCACCATAATGTGGTTCTTGCTCTCTGTGGGGCACATGGTGAGTCTCTATGTCACCTCGAGGACCTAGAGCGCATTGGGAATATGGCATGCCAAATTGGGGAGAAAAGGGGAGAAAAAACAAAGAAAAAAAACATTTAACTTTTAAAAGTTGATTCATATAAGCTGGAATTAACATTAACGAAAATGAATAAATGATGTAAAAGTATTGTTCATTGTTAGTTCATTTTAACTGATGTAGTTAACTAGCATAAACAAATGAAACCTTACTGTAAAGTGTTACCAAATGTTTATTTTTATCGTAAATCATCTCTTTAAGAGTACAAGTCAATTCTTGCCAGTTGTATTAAAAATGGCTGTTTAATATTTAAACAATGCTTTTAAAATGTTAACAGATCAAATCCTGAGAACCTTGCTGCTAAATCAGTTGTTGTATGTTGAAAACAGACAGCCTATGTATAGTAAATATAGATCATATATTTTCATTTTATGTATTTTATTAATGTTATAGTATAAATATTATTATAATATTATTATTTGTGTATATTAGTACACTTAAAACTGATGGAGCTTTAGAGAGATGGGAGGTCTAAGGTCTTCAGGATGATGCACAAGTCCGTTTTAAGCGTTTCTCTTCATTCTACAAATGGTAGCATTACACAAAGCGTTTTTGCAGTTTCTGCCTTTCTGTATTATCAGGGGGCGCCACGATGTCACGAGACCAAATTATCGCTCCAAACTTGCGCACTTGCGATGAAGACAGCTTTGTTGATTATAGAGGGAATTCCCCGTTTTATGAACGTAAAACATGTGGGAATGATTAAAATTGTGCACAATCCTGCGCTATTGAGCTAATTTTCGTTATTGAGGTTTTAATCAGACTACTTGTCCGATAGGAGAAGTAAAATTCTTTTTAACTTGCCCCTTCAAAATTCCACTTTTCCCAGACAAGCGTCAATGTCGAGCCCCGTTATGGTCCAGTGTCATCACATGCAGGTTAACACTTATACACCATTATATAAGTGCAAAATGCAGTCATAAAGTGAGCAAGTCTCTCGCTGACATGCGGTGTGGGATTAAGGCGGGCGCACACGGTGCTATTTTCGGCTGTTGTGGGAGCTCATGACCTGTCTTTTCCAGTCTGAAGAGATCGTGTGGAAATCGTTGGTGCTCGTGTGGTCTCGGCTCGCATCGTATGAGAGGAATTACCAGCGGAGCCAAGCATCTTACAGCTCACGACCTCCAGATCATTTTTAAAAATGTTTAAAAAAATCGGGCCGATTTGGCGATCTACCTGAAGCTGACCAATCAAGAGAAGCTGTTACAACTCACACGATCAATGTAAACTGAGTGTTCATAACAGCTTTTTTTTAAGTGTTAAAACTGTTTTCCCCATAATATTCACGACCACATCACTGAGAATGACTATACAGAAATGCTATGCTGTTCTCTGCTCTTCAAACAAATCATTTGCTATACGGGTTGCACTGGAAAACAATCTTTATCATTCTGACGGACAGAGTTTTAAAATTTCCATCATGGTCTATTTTTATTCGTCATACTTGCATTCGTTTCAGTTCTAGGGTGACATTTGGGGGGTATAGCATCTGTTATAATTGTATATGCACACAATAGTGGATATATGTGATGGAAGATTTTTTTATTTTTTATTTTTTTTTTATTTTATTTTTTTTAACTCCCCAAG
This sequence comes from Myxocyprinus asiaticus, assembly GCF_019703515.2. NCBI lineage: Eukaryota > Metazoa > Chordata > Actinopteri > Cypriniformes > Catostomidae > Myxocyprinus > Myxocyprinus asiaticus. The sequence continues at coordinate 33,533,926 of NC_059361.1, forward strand.
TGCATGTCTATTGAAATAAAGGACTTCTAGGTTGAAAGTTCTACCTGTCAATCAACCGCTGCCCTAATAAGAATTTTAAACTTTGCTGTGTGTGGCTTTAAATCGCATTCACATGGATAAGACCTCACAAATCTTCTTCAGAATGTCTGCTATCAACATGCAAGCAGTGACAGTGTGACACAGATGAGAAGTACATAGCCTACATCTAAAGCTGAATAATACAGGTAGCCTACTCCACTAAAATAACTCAGAATTCTGCACTAAACGTCATGTTTGCGCTTAAATTAAATCCAAGTATAACCGACAGAAACGGTGTGCGAATTTTCCGCACTTTCTTTTTAATCTTGTACATTTTGTGCACTTTATTATCATGCAGAAACTGGCAGCAACTCACTGACGTTATATGATTGATGTATGCAGTCATGAAATCACACAGCCTCCCTTCGAAATCTGAATCTGTCAAATGTTGGACAGCAACGGAGAATCGTAATCGACGAAACAACGTCTGAATTGTTGGAATTCCTGAGCATAAAGAAGGCCGAGATATGGTGAAATTCCTAGACGGGCTCTTCCCGAGTCTGCTCGACATAACAGGCCATAAACTGGAAATCAAGCATGCTCACAGAGTCCCGGCTCGGAGATCCGCAGAGGAAGACAGGTCAAATCAATTCTGGCCAAATTTCTGAGATCATCCGATAAAGAGGAGTAAAGGAAGGCTTTCTTGGAAGAATCACAATATTTTCTTGTTCCCAGACTTTGCGAATTAAACAAGAGAGAAACCTGATCGATTCATGAAATGCAAGAAACTCACATCAACGGAAGATCGCTTTTGCACTGATGTTTCCGGCCAAACTGAGAATAGATACTAAGGATGGCCGCAAAATATTTACATGCCCACAGCAAGCGATGTCCTTCATGAAGTCAGTGGAATGAGCAAGTCATTTGGTGAATTTCATGTTGCTGCTTAGTGGGCCTGACTCACTGAACATACACTTGACTGTCCGAGGAAAATGGGTGCTTTTTCCGTTTCTTTTTGTGTTGGTTCCTACTAACCGCTGGAGTTTGTGGAGTAACACTCCTTCGGGACAGTGCTGTGGATGAATCTGGATGTTCTTGGTGCTTATGCCTCCTATCGGCTGGAGTTTTGTGGAATATTTCATGCAGGACACTGGATGATTAGGGCATGTGTTGCACTTGTGAATGACTGAATGGACCGGCTCACTGAACATTCATTTGACTGCCCGAGGAACTTTTTTTTTTTTTTGTGCCGGTTCCGTTCACTATGTCACGATGTTGGCTGGAGTTTGTTTTGTGGAGGAACACACCTTTGGGGCAATCTACACGGTTTTTGTGTTTTTTCTGCTTATTGGACTCTTGTAGGCGTACATGGACTGTTTGAGTTTAGAGGGATGGACGCCTGTTGGCGCTGTCGTGCGCGGGGTTAATGCGCACATTTTTCTTTTTTCTGTTTGTTTGGTTCAGGGGGAAAGTTTGGGATTTGATTGTAGCTCTAATGTTGGAATGTGGTCGTTATAATTTTATTTTTGTTATACAATCTATTTTTTATAATATATCAATATGTCAAATGTTAATATGAGTGTACTATCTCTCTCCACGTGGAATGTGAATGGGTTGGGGCACGCCATAAAAAGAAGGAAGGTTATTTCTTTTCTTAAACGTAAGAAATATTATATAGTGTTTCTTCAAGAAACGGATCTTTCCTTGCAGGAATCTGAAAAATTTGGGAAGATGTGGGGTGGGAATGTTTACTTAGTGCTGGCTCAAGTAAGAGCAGGGGAGTCATTACACTGATAAGTAAACATCTACAATTGAAATGTCTCAAACATAGTAAAGATAAGTTAGGAAGAGTCATTATTGTTTTAGCAGAAATTCAGGGGTAAAGTCTTATTTTGGCTAATATTTATGCACCTAACGTGGATGATCAGGGCTTTTTTATAGATCTTGAAGGGATGTTGCAAACCGCTGGCACCCCTCATGATATAATATTGGGAGGAGATTTTAATCTGTTCATGGACTAAGTCCTTGATCATAGTGAAGCAAAAGTGTGTAAGCCCTCTAGAGTAACATTGATGCTTCACAGGATGTGTAAAAATCTTGGTCTTACAGATATTTGGAGACTTTTGAACCCATCTGGGAGGGACTATACATTCATCAGTCCATATGATTTGTTCTAGAATAGATGATGTTGTTTAAAAGTATATCTTTTTTTTATTTTTATGTTTTTTTATTTATTTATTTGTATTATTATTTTTTTATGTTCTAATTGTTGGTGACCACTGTAGTGCATGTTTGTGTCAGGTGGGGGTAGTGGGGGAATGTTCGGGGGGAGGGGTTTAATGTATATAATTGATTCTGTATTTTATGTTATGTTTGTATGATTTATGTATGGAGTCAATAAAAACTGTTAATAACAAAAAAAAAACAAAAAAAAATGTTGGACAGCATTTGTAATAAGTATCCTTTTTTTTTTTTTTTTAAATTGGCAGATGAGTTTTCAGCTAATGCAGCCCCCATGCCAGCCTTCTATTTTATTTCTAAATTGCAAGCTACGAGGAATTAAAGCAATGCCCTCCTCTGGGTTTATGTCTTATAATAATAAATAGCGTGAAAATTTATGCGATTGCTCCGGAATTTCCCAGGTCATAAAGTTGTGTCGTGTACGATTGCACCTGTATGATTTTCAGATTAACTGACTCACAATGTGTGCAGGGGCTCATGACCTCCCCAGTGTCAGAACTCGCACCTACGCCCGGCCTTACAGGCTCGCACTCTGCGCAGGTGCGCTCGTAATAATACTGAAGAGCTAACTAAACTTTATGTTTACAGATGACAAATAATAAACTTGTGAAGATGAATAAACGCCTTTGATGATAAATAACTGAGAAATCAGTCGAGTCTATAAGCATTACAAGAATTACATACTTATTTCCATGGAACCATTTCTGAGGTAAAATAAAGTTAAACATGAACACTTTCTAAAATGCATTTAAAACAGTGATGAATATTACTCACTCACAGCAGCACTAGATAAAGAAAAACAGATGTTTCTTTAACAAATAAACCAGAAGCCAGGAGACCTTTGCAAAACAAAACTTTTGCATGCGCTAATGTAGACTAATATCGAAGCAGGGACATTTGCAGAAGGATTTCTTGTCCTTGACAAAATTGGTACAACACCAAGCATTTGTAATTCACATAGTTGAATAAACTAATAATTTTGATGTGTTGCTGACAACAGAAATTGGTGAAATTTAGCATGTCATTAGATTGTCCTGATGTTTATTATCAAATAATCAAATTGGACAGAAAAGACCCTGTGGATGTTGTGGACACAGCTATTTTGGTGTGACATTTCAAAAGCTTTAAGCACAGTTGTAAAAATATTTTTTTTTAAGTTATAATGCCCCCTAGCATCAAAACTTCAGAGTGTTCTCTTTTCCATGTGTACAAAGTTTTAAGTCTGAAAAATGCGCTCACAAGATACAAGCTAATTAGTCATAATTGGCCACACCCCAAAACATATTTGTTTATATCTTTGGAATGATTTGACTTATCAAAATTCTTTTAACAAATTTATGTCAGGAGCATCTGTATATGAAGTACACCAAGTTTCATGCAAATCAGACAAACGGCCTGGGACGAGTTAGAAAAAGTAGGTTTTTCAAAAAAAATCTAATTTGTAGAAAACTTGTCATGCGGAAATGGAAATTCACGTGACCATATGATTTTGGGGCACTGATGGATTCAGAAAAGCTTCAGAATTTTATTCTAGCATATACGGTTCCGGAGATATTAGCAAAAATGCAAATTAGCTCATTATAGCGTCACCGTGTGGCCGATTGTCATGAAATATGTTATCACTTGAACCAAAGAATTTGCATATTTAATTTGAACTTTGTTACTCAAACGGCTGCAATGTTATGACAGGTTGTTTTTTTTTGTAGCGCCCCCTAGTGCCAGAACTGTACGAAACTTTGCATACATCTTCAAACTGTCCTGCTGACTACGTATATTGAGTTTGGTTACGTTTGGAGTTTGCGTTGAGTAAATATTGATCAATTACTCAAATCGCATTAAACCGAAGAATTTGTATCGTTAATATCTTTGGAATGATTTGACGTATCGAAATTATTTGTACAACTTTTTGTCAGGGGGGTCTATAGATGATGTACTATATACCTTTGGTGCTTGGCCCCCTAATAATAATAATCTTTAGAAGAACAATAAGGCCTCTGCACCTTCAGTGCTTGGGCCCTAATAATAATTATTATTACTATTCTTAGAAGAACAATAGGGCCTCTGCACCTTCAGTGCTTGGGCCCTAATAATAATTATTATTACTATTCTTAGAAGAACAATAGGGCCTCTGCACATTCAGTGTTTGGGCCCTAATAATAATAATCCTTAGAAGAACAAAGGGCCTCTGCATTTTCAGTGCTTGGGCCCTAATAATCCTTAGAAGAACAATAGAGCCTCCGCACTTTTAGTGCTTGGGCCCTAATAATAATCCTTAGAAGAACAATAGGGTCTCCTATTGGCCAGGTTGTCACACTCACGCTGCAGGGAGACCCCAGCATGAGTGTGACACCCTAGCCAAGCATTTTGCTTCGGTATAGGACCAAGTGGATCACACCATTCCATCTGAGGAGGATGTTACTCATAAGCTGTCAAATGGTACTATACCTCTCCTGAGCATTGGGTAGATTAAAGCTAGACATAAAATCAATGCAGGGAAGGCAGCTGGTCCTGATGGCATTCCTTCTTGGGTTTTAAATACTTTTCAGGAAGAACTGGCACCTGTGTTATGTTATGTTAACATTTTTCCAAGCCAATGGAAAGAAGCTTTGGTCAAAGCTATTCCCAAAAAAACAAAGCCCAGTTTTCCAACAGACTGTCATCAAATTTCATTAGTCAGCTGTGTTGGTAAAGTGTATGAAGGGATCCTAAGGGATGCCCTTCTGGAGGAAACCATTTTTAAGCTTGCCCCGTCACAACATGGCTTTATGGCTAATAGATCAACTGTCACTGCTTTGATTCAGATCCTACAATGCTAGCACGAAGCACTCAATAACAACCCCAAAATGGACATTCATGCTGTTTATGTTGATTTCTCCCATGCTTTTGACACAATAAAACAATGTAAATTGCTTCATACACTGGCTGACATGTATGTCAGATGCCCTCTTTGGCTCATTGTGAGAAGCTACCTGAGTGAAAGAGAGCAAAGGGTGCAGTGGGGTTCCTGTGTGTCCAATCCCTGTGCAATTCAAGCTTGTGTCCCACAGGGGGGGCTATTGTCCCCAGTGCTCTTTGTCATCTGTGTAAACAGTCTGGACTCATGTCTGCCTCCTGTTATCTCTGTAAAATATGCTGACAATCTTACATTCACGGAGCTCCTGATGGGGTCCTTGCCTGGTCTGACTCAGAAGGCCTTGGATTCAGTGGTTGAATGGAGACAGGAGTTTTCATTGGCAATGAATGGAAATAAGACCATGGATATGGTAATTAGTGCCAGGAGAAAGGATAACATCCCCATTTCTGGACAAAACATCAGTAGGGTCTCCACATTTAAACTGCTTGGTGTTCAGATATCATCTGATTTGTTATGGGATGCCCACAAAGACACGGCCAAGGATCCATTACCTCAGTTTTGCCAAAAGAGCTGGTCTCACATGCGATGTTCTAAAACAAATATATCTTAGGGTAATGTTAAACATAACATGAAAAGTGTAGTTACTGTATGTTGGTAGTCATATTAGAAATGTCTACACAGTCTAATGTGTGCACTTTTGTAAAATCTCATCCATGGGCCATATCTTTTTCACTCACAACATGTCAAGAAAAAATAAATTAAATCAAACTAGTAAAACAGAGAATTAGTAACATATCAGACATTACTTTGGAGTGCATATTTCTAATCATTTTTATATCAGCTGAATAACACCACACACATCATCTATGCCCAGGGTTGGGGAGTTACGAAATACATGTAACAGGATTACGTATTTAAAATACAAAATATAAGTAACTGTTCTCCACTACAGTTACAATTTAAATCATTGGTAATTAGAATACAGTTACATTCAAAAAGTATTTTGATTACTGAAGAGATTACTTTGCATTTTATTGTCATTTGTTTCATTTAATATTTAATCCTTTCAGATGGAAAACATTTATACATATAAATGATGCGATCCAAAGTGCATTTGAACAGCGGTGAAACACTTTCTTGTGATGTGTTACATTCATACGAGCAGACAGAGAAGTAAGTTTGGAGCAGAAGAAATAGAAATAAACCTTGTGTAAATTGTCAGCTTTACGCTAAGATAAAATGCTATTTCTAGCCATTTTACATGCACATGTTACCAGACACGATCATATTTTTTTATCAAGAAAATTCACGTTGGATCATAATTTCTTTTTTTCTTGTAAGACCTTTGATATTAGGGCAAAAATCATATTCTTGATAATAATTTTTGTATTGTTTTCCTGTAAAAATATCTAAAAATCCTTAAAATAAGATCAGTTTATCTTGTTTTAGAAACAACACTGCATAAGATATTTAGGTTTTTCAGAGAATGTATTTTTAACATGTGTATTTTGTCTTACTGTACTGGCAGAGTTTTTATAGTCAAAACAAGTGAAAAAATTTGAACTTGAATAATCTAACGGAATACATTACAAATGACATTTTACAGCATGTATTCTGTAATCTGTAGTGGAATACATTTCAAAAGTAACCCTCCCAACCCATGCCTAATACTTTTGATCCTAGGTACTACTAAGCTGAAGAAATATTAAAACAAAGACTGCTTTAAGAATTATATTGCTGTATATTCATAAATAATCCTAAATAAATAAGTAAATGGATTTTAAAATGCCAAAACTTCACTTACCTGAAGCTACTTAAGGGTGTGTCAGCATACGGCAGTTGTGAGGAGAGAAAAGAGTGGGAAAAATAGCCACAGTCCAGAATTTAAGTTCCTGCTGTAGTGACAGTTTCACTAATCCACCTATAAGAATTGAAAGAAGATGCTGGAAAAACGAGAGCAACCAATGGCATTGTTGAACAGGCTGAGGTGTAGACTGCCTCACACCAGGGGCGCCTGTAGGATTTAATCTAAGGGTACACACAGAAATCTGCCTAATGAACCTTATATCTATCCTTATGGCATGCTTCCCCGGGAGATTTTTTTTGAGTGTCCAAAAAACAACACCAAAACGTTCAATTCTGGTGACTTTGAGATAAGCATTTATTTATTTTCTCGAGGATGAGTAGCATTCATGTAACTATTGGCTAAAGCATTCCTTCCAGGAACCGTTCAGACAAATGAATTTTCGCACTAAAAAAGTAAAATGCACCACAATGAACAGAGCCGAACGCAGGTGGCTCGAGACGTGTTTTTATAAGTTATAAGTTCTTTTTAACTTGACAGCATCTAAAAATGCAGCGCTCCCATGAGAGATGCTAAAAACACAGTGAAACGTGACGCAGTTGTCAAAAGACATCCATCTAGCGAATGTTTACCAGGAAAACGATTGAAAAACTGCACGAGCGGATGCAAAAATACGTTCAGTTTGAACAGCCCCTTGTTCACATGACACAGCAGTAGCTGAAGTTTCTCAAAGTTACCTCTCAAAAAGACAGACTTTTGTTTCAGTTGACTCTAGGTACATTTCCACTGTATCCAGCGCTGTTTGTTCTCTGTATTCGTAAATATCCCAATACTGTTTTACTGTGTGAGAAACCACTCCAAATGATTCAGTGAAAGAGCACTCTGAACGAATTGTACTGAATCACAAATTGATTTAGACTGTTTTGCGAGCCTTTTTGGCCAATTCACTGAAAAGAACCAACTCAAAAGAATAATGCATTCACAAATTGCTTGTTCTTTTAAACAGCCAACAGAAATACGGGACACATTTCATGATTGATTAAATATTCGTAGCGCCATGGTACGCACAGTGCGTACGGCCGTACAGCTGCAGGCGCCACTGCCTCACACATTTATAGCAGGCTACGTGTGTTTTTCCAAGTATAAAGTTGTCATCTGGGTGTTATACCTCAATGCCAGTTGTGACCCAAGAGAAAATTCCCTCCAATTCTAAAGCTATGGCAAAACATATATGATGAAGATTTGGTGACAGCTAACTTCCACATTTGGCCCAAAGGTTCTTGCTATCGGCACCATCCAATTCAATTCCCGAATAAATAAATTCCCATCCTACATTCTTTCTGGATAAATTAGTTTCACTTGGAAGAACATCGCATTACAGAAATGAAATGGGTTGTGATTCATGTATTAGCTGTAACGTAAACACCTTTTACTGAAAACAATTCATAGTGTAAATAAAAACAAAAAAGCCAGAACAGGCCTTCTGAAACAATCAGAAAGTTAGTGCATTGTTCAAGGACACATTGTTCCCTTGCCAGAATGCTGCATAATGTTTCCTGTGACAATAACAATCAATATTGTGAATCTGACAAAGCTTTGTCCATTGATGTATGTTCTCCTACAGGTTGAAAGAAATATGGCATTGAATACTCTGCCTTAATCCAAACACGACACCATTATCACTTCAGTAGAATTATGGCCTTGACTTCCAGATGAAATATTACTGTACACTTAGACTCAAGGTCATCGGCCACAGCACTGGCTCAGTGGATGTGTTTTTGTCTCTTATGCCAAGAGGAAACAAAGCTGTCGGTATTCAATTAATTATTAAATATTGGTGTTAATTTAAATGTTAATTAACACTAAAAGTCAATAGCAAGGCTACACAAAAACACTACTCTAGGCATGTATGGCAAGGCCGTTTGTGAGATCACATAAGTCGTGTCGTCAGGGTTACCCGGCGTGGCTTGAGGTAAAACTTACATAACCAACCCACTCTCAGCAGCATGCCGGGATCATACACATGAACAATATAAACTCACTTGGGCTGCCTATAAACCCAGAAAAAAAATTAAAAAAAATAAAAAAAAAATACAGAAAAAACAAAAGCAAGGGGTTGGACAGCAATATCTGAGAAAAACAGAACAAGGCATTTCATTATTGGGTGCATCTTAAGCTGTGTAAGATATACTTTATTGTGTGTGTTTTTTTTTTTTTTTTGTGTTGTTAGTCTAAATAAGCATCCAGTTAATAATACCCCTGGGGTGCTACATGAGAGCTGTCACCAGATTTTCAGACTTTTTTCTTTTTTCTTTTTTTTTAGACAATCTGTCTGATCCTGCTGTGAGGAGGAACGTTAGAGTTTATCATATGCTGGAAACACAATGATTGTTAGCTTACATATGCTGTGAAGGAACACTGAAATACATTTTCAGTAAAATCTAGAACCAATTCCAAGTATTTGAGGAGGTATTTCCATCCCAAACTATAAGAAACAACAAATGGGTGTCTCAAATACAGACAACTTTGATGTTTAATTGAAGGACTTATGCAACAAGTTTCAAACAGAAGTATGCTACATTGTTGTCACATGACCTCATTATGTTTATGTTTAATTCAGTGAGTACCATCAAGTTAACTTGGAATTTATAAAAAAAAAAATGTCTTTACATTTAGAATGTGTGGCGGTGGGGGCATGGTCGAGTGTAAGGTTACACACCTGAGCGCCATAATGTCTAACACCAGTTTCTGATTGCAGTAAGCACTGGAGAGAGTGATAAAAGGAAGGACCATGCCAGAGACAGGGGAGAGAGCTAGACACACGCACCCAGAGACTGTGTTGTTTCATGTTCCGCTGAAAAGCGTGGTGAAAAAAAAAATACTTTTTTGAGTTACCTGAGTCCCACTTCCTCCTTCCATAAGACAAGAACTTTGTTGCACTGGTGCCGAAACCCAGGAGTTTGGAGGAAGTACACGTTGGCATGGAGTCCTCGCCATTGGCGGAAGTCATTCAATCCCTTGCCAGCATGCATCATTGGCAACATCAAGCCCTGCTTGAGCTTCGCAAGGATCAGGATCGCTGGTTCCAAGAGGTGCTCCAGGCTCAAGCAGAGGACCGGCAGGCGATCCGGAGCTTACTGTACCAGGAGAAAGTCCTGGCCATGACCCCGGACACAGCAGCCCCCATGCCTCCTGTCCCCCTCATGAAAATGGGGGGCAAAAGATGATCCGGAGGCATTCCTGGACTTGTTCAAGAGAACGACAGAGATCTGGAGGTGGCTGTGTGCCCAGTGGGCGGCCAGACTCATTCCACTGTTGTCTGGGGAAGCTCAGCTTGCAGCACAAAATCTACCGGTGGCGAATCTCCTGGTGTATGATGATCTGAAGAAGACCATCCTGCAGCGGGTTGGCCACAGCCCTGAACAGCACCAGCAACATTTTCGCTCGATGAAGCTTGATGTGTGTGGCTACCCATTTGCCTTCACTCAACAGCTCTGTGACACCTGCCAAAAATGGCTTCTGGCTGAGGACCGTGATGCCGAGGAAGTCGTTGATCTGGTGGTGCTGGAACAGCTTATCTGTCGTCTACCGAAAGGAACGGCAGAGTGGGTCCAGCATTACCACCCAGCGTAGCTGGAGGAGGCCGTCCAATCGGACCATATGTTGGTGTACCAGAGGGCAAAAGAGCCCTCCCACTCTCTCTCCTCTCACTCTCTCTTCCCCCTCTCTCTCCTCTCACTCTCTCTCTCTCTCGCTCTGCCCCTATTCTCCATCCTACCCCTGTTCCCCGGAAACGCAGGGATGTCCCTCAGAAGCCGGCTCCCTGTTCTCTGGGTTTTTGCCGCCGGTGCCCTCTATATCTCTTTGCTCTCCCCCTCAGGTGGCTGAACCCGCTGTCGCAGGTGCAGACATAACGCCTGGGCCGGCCTGCTGGAGTTGCTGGAACCCAGGCATTTTTGGGACCAATGTCCCATGATGGAGCTTGGAACATTGGTCCAGGTCCCCGACACTTCATGGGCTGCCCCCGATCGATCTGGAGTGTACAGAATACCGGTGAGTGTCAAGGGGAGTACCCATCAAGCCAAGTACTGGAATTGTTATTCCAGATGGCTCATTATAATCTGATGGCTGGTCACTTAGGGCAGGAAAAGACACTGAATCGACTAATGGCTCATTTCTATTGGCTGGGCATTCGTGGGGATGTTCACAGGTAGAATGTCAGCTAGTGAATCCGCCGGCCACCCCAAGAGCGCCAGTGCGCCCCTTCTGTTAATTGAGGTCCCCTTCGAAGGAATTGGCATGATCTCATCAGGTCATTAGAGTGGATGGCATGCGGACATTGCTTTGTATTGGTTCTGGTGGACTATGCAACGTGATATCTGGAAGCAGTGCCTCTGCGCAACATCTCAGCATGTAGTGTTGTGGAGGCACTCTTCAGCATAATCTCCCGAGTGGGGATTCTGAAAGAAATCCTCACTGATCAGGGCACTATGTTCATGTCACGTACACTACTCGAACTATATGAATTGTTGGGTATTAAATCGATTCGCACCAGTGTTTACCACCCACAGACAGACGGGTTGGTTGAACAGTATAATAAAACCCTGAAAAATATGATTCGTAAGTTCTTACATGAGGACGCTAGAAATTGGGACAAGTGGCTCGATCCCCTATTATTTGCAGTTCAAGAGGTCCCACAAACCTCCACAGTGTTTTCCCCATTCAAGCTGCTGTATGGGCGTCGACCACGCGGTGTGCTCGAACTTCACATGGGAAGCTTGGGAGGAGGGACCTTCAAAAAGCAAAAATGAAATTCAGTACGTTCTTAATCTTAGAGAAAAACTCCACACATTAGGTTAACTAACACAGGCTCCAATTTGCTCCAAGTTCAAGAACATTAAAGTCGACTGTATGATAGGGGCACTCGGCTATGGGAATTTGCATGGGAGACAAAGTGCTTGTATTACTCCCAACGTAAAGCTCTAAATGAAATTATGGACGGAGGCGGTCCCAGTAACATTGGCGACGGTGGTTCCAGAGAGGGAGGAGCTTTTAGTTAAAAGCCAATAATGTCACCACTTGTGGAGACTGCCTGTCGCCGTCTCAGGTCACAGAGGTTGCCGAACTGCAAAAAGAATTTGCAGATGTGTTCTCGCATCTGCTTGGCTGCACAAATCTCATAGAGCACCACATCAAAACTACATCCGGGGTAGTGGTATGCACTCGTCCCTACTGACTTCCCGAGCACAAGAAAAAAGTGGTTCGAGAAGAATTAGATGCAATGATCGATATGGGAGGAATAGAAGAATCCCACAGTGATTGGTCCAGCCTGGTCATTCTAGTCCCTAAAAGCGACGGGACAGTACGATTCTGTGTGGATTAAAGAAAATTGATGAGTTGCTCGATCGGTTGGGCACAGCTCGATTTTACTCAGCACTGGACTTAACAAAGGGATATTGGCAAATCCCCTTAACACCAATGTCCCATGAAAAAACAGCTTTCTCCACACCGTTTGGATTACACTAATTCGTAACATTTACGTTCGGATTGTTCGGGGCCCCAACTACGTTCCAGCAGCTCATGGACAGAGTCCTCAGACCACACTTGGCGTACGCCGCTGCCTATCTAGATGACATCATCATTTACAGCAGTCATTGGCAGCAGCATGAACAAAATCTGAGGGCCGTCCTGGGATCGCTGAGGTGAGCGGGACTTCCGGCAAAACCAAAGAAGTGCGCCATTGGATGGGTGGAAGTATGGTACTTGGGTTTCCACTTGGGTCATGGACAGGTGCATCCCCAAATTGATAAGACAGCAGCAAATGCGGCCTGCCAGAGACCCAAGACCAAAAAGGAGGTGAGACAGTTCCTGGGGCTGGCTGGCTATTATAGAAGGTTTGTGCCTAATTATTTGGCCACCACCAGCCCGCTGACTGATCTCACTAAAAAGGGAGCGCCAGATCCAGTCCAGTGGATGGAGCAGTGTCAACAGGCATTTACGCAGGTGAAAGCTGCACTTTGTGGCGGATTGCTTTTACATTCACCTGATTTCTCTCTCACTTTCATTTTACAGACAGACGCTTCAGACGGGGGCTGATGCTTCAGACAGGGGGCTGGGGGTGGAGGAACGGCCGGTGCTGTACATTAGTCGCAAGCTCTCTCTGAGGGAGACAACACCGTTGAAAAAGAGTGTCTTGCCATCAAGTGGGCTGTCCTCACTCTCCAGTACTACCTGTTGAGGCATGCCTTCACCCTCAGATCAGATCACGCCCCACTCCAAAGGCTCCACCACATGAAAGTTCCAAATGCGCGGATCAACCGGTGGTGTCTGGCTCTTCAGCCATTTAAGTTCGAGGTGGTCCACAGGCCGGGGGCAGAAATGGGGGTGGGGGAGAGAGTGGTGGGCAGGCCGCATAACACCCCGGCCTGAGTCGAGTGGTGGGGGTATGTGGAGGTGGGGGCATGGTCGAGCATTCATCCGGAGAGAATGCAGTAAGGGTACACACCTGAGCGCTATAATGTCTAACACCTGTTTCTGACTGCAGTAAGCACTGGGGAGAGCGATAAAAGGAGGGACCATGCCAGAGACAGGGGGAGAGAGCTAGACACATGCACCCAGAGACTGTTGGTTCATGTTCCGCTGAAAAGCGAGTTTTGAGTTGGAAAATAAAAATACCTTTTTAAGTTGAACGTACCTGCGTCCCACTTCCTCCTTCCTCAAGACACGAACTTTGTTACGGAATGCAATTTTGTGTAAACTGTGTCACATATTTGTCAGTCTGCCCAAATAATGAGTCAAAAGAGATGTTAATATTCACAGTTAATATTGCTTCTGATTAGTCACTGTAATGTTCTGTAATGTCTGTAACGATGTTGCTGGCAATGACAAAGACGATGCCGATGGTGTAAAGAACCCAAGTGCAAATATATTCCAATGTGTATCCAAAAACCCTAACTACAAACATGAAGCAAACATAAACATGAACTTGGCTTGACATAAACTTGACTTGACATAAACTTGAAACTCACAACCTGACAATGGAATATGGAAAACATGAGGGTTACATACATGACATGGGAGAACACATGACAAAGATAACCAATACACACAAGAACTCTAAACAAGATAACAACACAATAACCAATGAAACAAGACACATGAACATGGAGGGAAACATGAAATCACATGACAAGGGAACCACATGACATGAAACAGGAACTAGATTTTCAAAATAAAAGACATGAAAAACATGAACCAACAGAATACACATGACAGTCACACTGGAAATCGGAGTTCAAGTTTTAAGCGTATTGCATTGTGGGATATTGGATATCACACAGTATGCTCTGATTATAGCCACAGTTTTCCTGACTAACCACTGCGCAGTGCCATGATTATTCAAACTGCCATCAGACTGTTTTCTAGTTCCCATCTCCATAAGGAGCAATGTAGAAATCAACAATGCAAATATTCCAGATGGAGAACAACAACCATTTTAAGTGTTAGTTGGAATAAAAATAAGCTCAGGCTCAACTTGTGCAGTTGTAAGCTGTCATAACCATGTTGTTAATGATATCAGCGTAACTCAACTCAGTTAATAGCTTCACGTCATCCACCCATTCCTTAAACTTTGATGGGTGAGGACTGACAAAAAATAGTCATAGCAACTCTCTATGAGTCACAAGCTTTTTTTTTTTTTTTTTTGACAATTTTTACAAATTTAATACACTAAACATCACATTATCTGTCAAGAACATACATTGAAAACAATAAAACCTGGAAAATGAAAACAGGTTTCCATTATGAATTGTGGAAGACTTCTGCATCCAGGTAAAAGGTGGACACTGCACATTTTGTCAACTGTAGTAGCTCATCCGGGTAATTCCATGCCAACTGAAAATGTTCGTACTATGCAAAGTATACATATTTTAGCCTTTAGAAATAGTATGAGTAGTACAGTAGTATGCTATTGCAAACACACCCACTATGTTCTGCTGTGTACAGAGGTGTCAGTAACAAACATTCACATCTCATTCATGTCTCACCCCACAGATGAAACAGAGTGAGATACGTTCAGCAGAAATTCAAAGAAACCAAAAACCAAAACAGATGTCAGTCACTCAATGATAGTTGACTGGATGCATTACAAATTACTGCTGTCTATGCAGGTGAACATCAAGATCTCTGCTTACAAACGAGTGCATGCTCATTTAATGAAAATTTTCATTATGACAACAAGACAGCAGTAAGACAACAGTAAGTAGCCAACTGCTGAGTTTAGATTTCACTAAACTGAATTGCCTTAATTTACTTTATTTGTTTTTTTAAAATCTACAGGATATCCGCTTACTTTACATTAATGCATATTACAGTATATATGTAAAGTATATGTTAGGGATGTAAAAAAATATTGTATCGTATTGTATCGTACGATACATAAACAAACACATTATTGCATGGCCGCCGCTGCCAGTATTGCCAGTATTACCATGGCAATACTACTTTTAGTTTTAGTATTGCCTGGCAATACTAAAACTTTCTCCGTTATTTCGGCTTTATTAACCTGCATTTTTAGCTCTGGTGGTTCAAAATAGAATCCACACGTGTGATCCAGTCCTAACTTTACCTTTTGCATTGTGATTGGTCAAAATCAATTGGTTGCCCTGCTGCTTAATTGATTGTGCTGCTTCAGATCAGCTGTATTTCCTGCCGGAGGAAATGAAACGCATGAGGCATGAATGTGAGAGTATAAAATAGCTATCTGTAATACATATTGATTATTTGTTGATAGCGTATTATAGATTTAAATTTTTACCATTTAATTTGTAACGTTGTATTATTCTAAAAGACTGACATTTAACCGTACACGTGTATAGCATGGCTAAGTGTAGTAGCCAACATACTCAAATTTAACTTGATAACCAGCGAAAATGTGTCAGGAGTAATAAAACAAAATGTGGATTGTCATATTTAGCATTATGTAAATTGCTTGTATGTTTAATTTGCTTGCTAGCTTGGCAAATGTTGGCTGTTGATTAACTTTTGAGCTTTTTTCTACGCAGGAGTGGATAATGCTAGCTAGCTAGGTTTTTTGATAGTATTACATAGCATACATTGATAGTATTTTATTCAGCAATATTTACATTTGTTTTTTTAAATATTGAAACAAAGAGCTTGCTAATTAATTATTAAAAACGATGTTTTATTTAAGTCCTTTTATTAGACTTAGTGGATATGGAACTTCTACCATTACTCTGGACATTGTTTTAAATCAAAAAGGAACTTGATTTTTTCAGAAGTTTAATCGCTTTCCATAAAAAAATGTGCATATCATGATATATGGTTAACCAAAAGTGTATTTCACAGTACAATATTTGCTTATATCGCCCACTCCTAAAAGTGACAATTACAAACATCAAACTTAATGAGTGCAGTAAGATGTCAGGTCCAAATGAGTATGTGGTGTTTTTGCAAACAGACAGAAGCAACAAGTAGAGACAGCTGGTATATCATCACCCATCAGTGAGAGTTTGAACAGGTTAGTAAATAGTTTAGTAAGTTAGATGAAGTAAATGTCCAAAACAAGTAAGTTAAGTGAAAATTAGAATCATTAAACATAGTGAGTGAACATGTTAGGTCCATGATTGTAACTATATATGAGTAATTGGTGTTTTTGTAAACAGACATGAGCAGCAAAAGGAGACAGCTGGTACCTCATCACCCAGCAGTGAGAGTTGGAACAGGTTAGTAAACAGTTTAGTAAGTAAGATAAAGTAAATGTTCAAAACAAGTTAAGTGAAGATTAGAATCTTTAAACCTAGTGAGTGAACATGTTATGTCCATGGTAGTAATTATAAACTCATCAAAAAAGAAACATCCCTTTTTCAGGACACTGTATTTTAAAGATAATTTTGTAAAAATCAAAATAACTTTACAGATCTTTATTGTAAAGGGTTTAAACAATGTTTTCCATGCTTGTTCAATGAACCATAAACAATTAATGAGCATGCATCTGTGGAACGGTCATTAAGACACTAACGGCTTACAGACGGTAGGCAATTATGGTCACAGTTATAAAAACTTAGGACACTAAAGAGACCTTTCTACTGACTTTGAAAAACACCAAAAGAAAGATGCCCAGGGTCCCTGCTCACCTGCGTGAATGTGCCTTATGCATGCTGCATGGAGGCATGAGGACTGCAGATGTGGCCAGGGCAATAAATTGCAATGTCCGTGCTGTGAGACACCTAAGACAGCACTACAGGGAGACAGGAAGGACAGCTGATCATCCTCGCAGTGGCAAGTCACATGTAACAACGTCTGCACAGGATCGGTACAGCCGAATATCACACCTGCGGGACAGGTACAGGATGGCAACAACAACTGCCCGAGTTACACCAGGAACGCACAATCCCTTCATCAGTGCTCAGACTGTCTGCAATAGTCTGAGAGAGGCTGGACTAAGGGCTTGTAGGCCTGTTGTAAGGCAGGTCCTTACCAGACATCACCGGCAACAATGTCGCCTATGGGCACAAACCCACCTTCGCTGGACTAGACAGGACTGGCAAAAAGTGCTCTTCACTGACGAGTCACGGTTTTGTCTCACCAGGGATGATGGTCGGACTCGCGTTTATCATCGAAGGAATGAGCGTTACACCGAGGCCTGTACTCTGGAGCAGGATCGATTTGGAGGTGAAGGGTCCGTCATGGTCTGGGGCGGTGTGTCACAGCATCATCGGACTGAGCTTGTTGACATTGCAGGCAATCTCAATGCTGTGCATTACAGGGAAGACATCCTCCTCTCTCATGTGGTACCCTTCTTGCAGGCTCATCCTGACATGACCCTCCAGCATGACAATGCCACCAGCCATACTGCTCGTTCTGTGCGTGATTTCCTGCAAGACAGGAATGTCAGTGTTCTGCCATGGCCAGCGAAGAGCCCGGATCTCAATCCCATTGAGCATGTCTGGGACCTGTTGGATCGGAGGGTGATGGCTAGGGCCATTCCCCCCAGAAATGTCCGGGAACTTGCAAGTACCTTGGTGAAAGAGCGGGGTAACATCTCAGCAAGAACTGGCAAATCTGGTGCAGTCCATGAGGAAGAGATGCACTGCAGTTCTTAATACTGACTGTTACTTTTGATTTTGACCCCCCACCCCCCTTTGTTCAGAGACACATTACTCAATTTCTGTTAGTCACATGTCTGTGAAACTTGTTCAGTTAATGTCTTAGTTGTTGAATCTTGTTATGTTCATACAAATATTTACACATGTTAAGTTTGCTGAAAATAAAAGCAGTTGAAAGTGAGAGGACGTTTCTTTTTTGCTAAGTTTATGAGTAATTGGTGTTTTTGGAAACAGACATGAGCAGCAAAAGGAAACAGCTGGTACCTCATCACCCATCAGTGAGAGTTTGAACAGGATAGTAAATAGTTTAGTAAGATAGATGAAATAAATGTCCAAAACACGTAAGTGATGATTAGAATCATTAAACCTAGTCACAAAATAGATGGCATCATGAGGAAAATTATGTGGATATATTGAAGCAACATCTGAAGACTTCAGGCAGGAAGTTAAAGCTCGGTCGCAAATGATTCTTCCATATCTCTAAAGTTGTGGCAAAATGGCTAAAGGACAAGAAAGTCAAGGTATTGGAATGGCCAACACAAAGCCTTGACCTCAATCTGATTTGTGGGCAGAACTAAAAAGCATGTTCGAGCAAGGAGGCCTAAAAACCTGACACCAGTTCTGTCTGGAGGAATGGTCCAAAATTCCAGCAACCTATTGTGAGAAGCTTGTGGAAAGCTACCCAAAACATTTGAGCCAAGTTAAACAATTTAAAGGCAATGCTACCAAACATAGTTTATGTAAACTTCTGACCCACTGGGAATGTGATTAAATAAATAAAAGCTGAAATAAATCATTCTCTCTGCTATTATTCTGACATTTCACATTCTTAAAATAAAGTAGTGATCCTAACTGACCTAAGACAGGGAATGTTTTCAAATTTGTAATTGTCAGGAATTGTGAAAAACTGAGTTTAAATGTATTTGGCTAAGGTGTATGTAAACTTCTGACTTCAACTGTGTGTGGTATGTATGTGTGTGTATATATATATATATGTATATATATATATGTATATGTATATATGTGTGTATATATATGCGTATATACATATACACATATACACACACACACATATATATATATATATATATATATATATATATATATATATATATACACACACATATACATATATATATGTGTGTGTGTGTAAATATATACACCTATTATATATACACATATTTTATATATATATATACACACACACATATATATATATATATATGTGTATATATATATATAATATAATAGGTGTATATATATATATATATATGTGTGTGTGTGTGTGTGTGTGTGTGTGTGTGTGTGTGTATGTATATATATGTGTATATATATATATATATATATATATATATGTATGTATATTCAGTGTTGGGGAGTAACAGAATACATGTAACAGGATTACGTATTTCAAATACAAAATATAAGTAACTGTATTCCACTACAGTTACAGTTTAAATCATTGGTATTTATAATAGTTACATTCAAAAAGTATTTTGATTACTGAAGAGATTACTTTGCATTTTATTGTCATTTGTTTCATTTAATATTTAGTCCTTTCAGATGGAAAACATTTATACATATAAATGATGCGATCCAAAGTGCATTAGAACAGCGGGGAAACACTTTCTTATGTTGTGTTACATTCATATGAGCAGACAGAGAAGTAAGTTTGGAGCAGAAGAAATAGAAATAAACCTTGTGTAAATTGTCAGCTTTACGCTAAGATAAAATGCTATTTCTAGCCATTTTACATGCACGTTACCAGACACGATCATATTTTTTTATCAAGAAAATTCTTTTTTTCTTGTAAGACCTTTGATATTAGGGCAAAAATCATATTCTTGATAATACTTTTTGTATTGTTTTCCTGTAAATAATATCTAAAAATCATTAAAACAAGATCAATTTGATTGATCTTGTTTTAGAAACAACACTGCATAAGATATTTAGGTTTTTCAGAGAATGTATTTTTAACGTGTATTTTGTCTTACTGTACTGGCAGAATTTTTATAGTCAAAATAAGCGAAAAAATCTACCAGTGCTGAAGAAGTAATCCAAATTATTCAGAATATGTTATTGACCTTGAGTAATCTAACGGAATACATTACAAATTACATTTTACAGCATGTATTCTGTATTCTGTAAAAAGTAACCCAAAGTATTCA
Organism: Myxocyprinus asiaticus; assembly: GCF_019703515.2. Classification (NCBI taxonomy): domain Eukaryota; kingdom Metazoa; phylum Chordata; class Actinopteri; order Cypriniformes; family Catostomidae; genus Myxocyprinus; species Myxocyprinus asiaticus. Next base: position 33,554,137 of record NC_059361.1, read on the forward strand.
GACCCCTTCATTTTTTTCACATTTTGTTATGTTTCAGCCTTATGCTAAAATGCTTTAAATTCCACATCAATCTACACTCCATACCTCATAATGACAAAGAAAATCCAGATTTTTCATAACTTTGAAAATGTATTAAAAAGAAAAAACTGAAATATCACATTGACATAAGTATTCAGACCTTTAACTCAGTACATAGTTGAAGCACATTTGGCAGTGATTACAGCCTCAAGTTTTTTGGGTATGATGCGACAAGCTTTGCACACCTGGATTTGGGGATTTTCTGCCATGCTTCTCTGCAGATCCACTCAAGCTCTGTCAGGCTGGATGGGGACCATCGGTGGACAGCCATTTTCAGGTCTCTCCAGAGATGTTCGATTGGGTTCAAGTCCAGGCTCTGGCTGGACCACTAAAGGACATTCACAGAGTTGTCCCTAAACCAATTTTGTGTTGTCTTGGCTATGTGCTTAGGGTCATTGTCCTGTTGGACGGTGAACCTTTGGCCCAGTCTGAGGTCCTAAATGCTCTGGACCAGGTTTTCATTAAGAATATCTCTGTCTTTTGCTGCGTTCAGATTTTGTTCAACCCTGACCAGTCCCCCAGTCCCTGCCGCTGAAAAACACCCCCACAGCATGATGCTACCACCACCATGCTTCACTGTTCGGATGGTATTGCGCAGGTGATGAGCGGTGCCTGGTTTTCTTCAGATGCTTGGAATTGAGGCCAAACAGTTAAATCTTCGTTTCATCAGACCAGAGAATCTTGTTTCTCACAGAGTCCTTTAGATGCTTTTTTTGCATGTCTTGCACTGAGGAGAGGCTTCCGTCTGGCCACTCTGCCATAAAGCCAAGATCGGTGGAGTGTTGCAATGATGGTTGTCCTTCTGCAAGTTTCTCCCATCTCCACACATGATCTCTGGACCTCAACCAGAGTGACAATTGGGTTCTTGGTCACCGCTCTTACTAAGGCCCTTCTCCCCGATTGCTCAGTTTGGCCAGGCTGCCAGCTCTACTTCTTCCATTTAAGAATTATGGGGGCCACTGTGCTCTTGGAAACCTTCAATGCAGCCGAAATGTTTTTGTAGCCTTCCCTATATCTGTGCCTCGACACAATCCTGTCTCTGAGCTCTGCAGGCAGTTCCTTTGACCTCATGGCTTGATTTTTGCTCTGATATGCCGTGACGAGGAGGAGGGCGGGGCTGGGACGTGAGGACACACAGCCAGCCCTGAATTGGGCTAATCAGCCGGGAGGGGGATAAAGATGAGCCGGAGATGCCAGTTCGAGAGAGAGAGACGCACGCGGCCGCGTTGTGTCTGTTTGTCTTATGGTTTATGTTTGTTTTATGTTGAGTTTTGCATTAAAACTTTATGTTGACTGTTCAGCTGGTTCCCGCCACCTCCTTGCCCATCCTTATACTGTTACATATGCATTTTCAGCTGTGAGACCTTATATAGACAGGTGTGTGCCTTTTCAAATCATGTCCAATCAATTGAATTTGCCACAGGTGGACTCCAATCAAAGTGTAGAAACATCTCAAATGATCCAGAGAAACGGGATGCACCTGAGCTAAATTTCAAGTATGTCAATAGTGATATTTCAGTTCTTTATTTTTAATACATTTGTAAAGTTATCAAAAATATGGTTTTTGCCTTGTCATTATGGGGTATGGAGTGTAATAAAAATAATAATAAATTAAAGCATTTTAGCATCAGGCTGCAACATAAAATGTGAAGAAAATGAAGGGGTCTGAATACTTTCTGAATGCACTGTATATATAATTTTCTTTTTACAATACTGCACTTACTATAGATGTATTTAGGGCAAGTGTACACTGGAAGAAAAATGATTTGTTGGCTGAAGTACCATAACGTAAGAAAATAAATAGCTTCTACTTAACCGAGAAATGTATATATTTGTAACATTTTTAGCTTTACTTAATTTGCATGAATGTGTACAACACAAAATATTAATTATAAGGTGAACTTAGAGCGATACGTAAAGTAAAAGAATAATTGTGAGTTCCTTACTTATTTAGCTTAAAAATCCATAAAATTTAGATTTCAATACTACTAACTCAAAAGATCAAGTACATAAAATGAGGTTGTTGGAACCCATAATCCTTGCGCTTGAATAAATTAAGCACGTTTGTTTGGTCAAAACAAACATATTGGGGCATTTAATTAGCTGTATTAAGAATTCTTAAGAAATATTTGCTCTTTTTAGTATTATTGTTGTTTTACTGTAATTATTTGTTTTGTGTTAAGTCACCAAAAGGGTGTTTAGGGTTTAGTTTTTCTTGCTCATGTGAATGTGCATAACTGAAGTGCAGTTTTATCTGCACTTCTTTGGGGAATAAATTGTTTAATGACTGACCTGTCATTATTTTCCTTTGAGACAATTAAATTAGGTAGAAACACTAATATTGTTAATTTGAAACATAGGCTATTAGTTGTTGAATCTTATTCATGTGACTTACCTTTTTAAGTAAATAAAGCTGATTGAACTGATACATTTGTGTATATCTAACAAAGGTTTTCTAGTTATGCGGACATACAATGACCATAAGTTGAATGTACTCAAAAATCATGATGCAAAAAAAGTTACATATATTCTTTAAGTAAATCCAAAACATAATGTTTTCCCCAGTGTACTGCAGGGTTTAAAAGCAAGAATAAGAAGCTTTTATTTTTATGCATTATTTGATCTGTAAAGTAAAATACTGTTAATTAGAGGAGTGGAACTACTGTTCTAGGCCTTCTGATTATGGGTTACCAACATAATTCCTTTCTTTGGATTTTCTCTACATTAATAGATCCTTTCTTGCACTGTGCAAAAGGTTTTAACGGCTTAACATGGTTATGACAGGAGATTAAATACCGGATGTAACTTCACACAGACAAGGTCGCTGACTCCATCACACTTGTTTCATGTTAACAAGTATATTGCTTAAGTGTTGTCCCAGTGTAAAGTATTGCCCCACAATGTTTGTCTTTAGATTCATCCCTTAGATTGTAAAAAATAAAGTATTTTCTATTGTAACTGACAGATGCTGTTGATAGTATGTAACTGGTTTTGAACCTGGATATATATATATTTTTTTATAAAACTCTTGCTTTTTCTGTTTTATGGCAGGGTAAAGGCCTGAGACGACAGGAACAATTGTGTTGAACACTGAGATGAGTCAACATGAAACGACATTCATAATCCATTTTACTTCTATAATGTGATGTATTTCCATGTAAAATATGATATTGAATAAGGTGAGACTTTATTTTATTCATCAAGAATTAGTAGGATGGTGAAAAGTGGTCTATATGTGACAGGTGGTTGGAGAGGAGGGGTTATTTAATAAAAGGGCTTGGTGATTTCAGTTGAAAAGTCGTTTTAGAAGCGGACCAAGTTATTACTTTTTTTCTTCTTTAGAATAATACACTAATCATTCGTTATCAGTAAGACGAGAAACATGTTTTACAGTAAATATGGCCAAAACTGAAACTTCATTTGGACTCAAAAAAGTGCAATTTCAGATGGCCAGACTGTTTGATTTATTATGTATGTGTGTGTGTTTTAATCTCAATGGTCACACACCTCTTTCCAAGTAAATGGCTTTAAAAGGTGCAATATGTCGTTCATCAATAGTGACATTTAGACAAGTTCACTTCCTGACAAAAGCTCTGCCCCACCAGCAATGACTCTCTCTCCCACTGTCCGTGCTGGTCACATGGAATGATTTATTCATAATCATGGCAGATTATTAAAACAATGAATACTGAAACCACTGACATGTTAATCCAAGGCCTCTCTGAGCATGCACGACCCCACAGTCAGTTGCAGACCCCCTACACATCAAATTCTCAGTGTTCAGTCACTTCTGTCTGCACTGTCACATTTCTGTTCCATGTTTCGAGTTATTTAAATATATTTTAATAGAAAACAGGTCGACGCAGAAAGAGTTCTGTTGGATTGAGCCCACAAAAAGTGTGCGTGTATGTGTGTTTGCGTTGGCAGGCACATAAGCTCAGCTGGGATGTGTGCGTGTCTGTGTTTGTGTGTGTGTTTCCCAGCTCATAGGCTCAGTACAGTCTGACAATATTGAACACAAACCCTCTTGATGCAGATGACAAATCAACAAATACAAACATTAAAAAAAGGCTGATCTTAAAAAAAAAAAAGACACAAAAAAAAAAGAGAAACATTAAGTGTTTCAGAAGAACACAGACACTGCTCTGTCAACACCAGCAGGCACTTTGACACAGAGCACAAACACACACTGAAAGATGCATGCAGCTAGATGCAAAAAACATGAGCACTTCAGAATAAGAGTTGGTGAAAAATCAAGAACATATCCAGGTCATTTTTCACCCCCAAATCAAAAGAAAGAAATAAGAAATTAGATTTTGTAGAGTGAAATGAAAGAAATTATTTTAGGACAATTAAGATATTTTTATTTTATTTTATTTATATTTTTTTACATAATTTTCATGAAAATTAAGCAAATTTTCTTCCACAAAATTATTTCTGTATAGTAAATTGTATAGTATGTATATATCATAATAGTATTTGTTGTACTGGATTTAATTTATTCTGATAAAAAAAATAAAAAAATAAATAAAAATAAAAAATCACCATAGACCTTACAGAGGGTAGAAGGCATTTTTAATACAGCACGAATGAGGCTGTGAGGGATAGACATACCGCTTGTTTAATGAGTTGTACTGTTGTGTACGATGGTGTTGATCATCCAGCCAAGTAAACACTGAATATATGTCTTTCCAAAAGTTTTCCATTGGACAAAAAACTCATGACATGGGTTGTGACAATTAGACATTACATAGACTTCAGAATGTACAACATTGAACAGACTGTATATCTTTCTCTCACAGCCTTTTTTTCATTTGCTTAAAATTAAATATGGCGTCTACTCTCATTAAAGGGAAAGGGATTAAACTTGTCTCATTTACTGACACTCATGCCATCCCAGATGTGTATTACTTTTCTTCTGCTGAACACAAACAAAGATTTTAAAGAATATCTCTGTATGTCCATACAATGCAAGTAAATGGAGATCAAAACTTTGAAGGTTCCAAAAGCACATAAAGGCAGCATAAAAGTAATCCATATGACTCCAGTGGTTTAATCCATCAGAATTTTCATAACATATGATAGGTGTGGGTGAGAAACAGATCAATATTTAAGTCCTTTTTTTCTATCAGTCTCCACACTCACATTCTTCTTTTGCTTTTTGTGATTCGCATTCTTCGTGCACATCGCCACCTACTCTTTGTTTGTGTTCAACAGAAGACAAAGTCATACACATCTGGGATGATATGAGGGTGAGTACGTGATGAGAGAATTTTCATTTCTGGTTGAACTATCCCTTTAAGGTCTATTGAGAATAATTAGATTTACAGTATCTGGGGGAAAGATGCACAATTACCATTAAATTTATATTACAATGTGACAATGTTAATGGTCCTAAAATAGGTTTTATTTTCTTTATGAAAAATATGATTTCCTATTTTTCTTCTTTTGATTTCAAGATCAAATAAGACCTGGTCTTATGTTTTATTGTAGAAAACTGAAAAGCAACGTAAAGAAAAACAGTGGAGGAAAAGACCAGCCTTCCTCACTGATGCCATGAGCAGAAACGAGATAAGAATGAGAAAAGTGAAGCAAATAATGATGTAGAAGCTTTAAACACATACTCGCACAAACTCAAGAGGTGTGCTCCTACTCTCGCATTAATATTCATGAGAGTTCGTCAACAGTCCACGTCCAAACAGACAAAAAAGAATGCGGCGCCACAGTAAAAGGTTTCAGTTCGTGACGGAGGAGCTTCTGTCTCTGCTGAATCTTTGTCCCTGGGCCTCCGTCGGCCCTCACAGGTACAGCTCTTTCGTTCTGATGTGCTGCAGTTTCTCACGCAGCATTCGGAACGAGGGTCGCCCCGCTGGGTCCAGTGTCCAACACTGCTTCATGAGGTCATAGACCGCCTCCGGACACCCGTCAGGCGCGTCCATTTTATAGCCCTTTTCCACACGCGGTACCACCTCCTTCAGTGGCTGCAAACACACAGAACATGAATGAAGCAGACAAACATCCACAATGCTAAGCTCTCAGTGCCCTCTGGTGGACAAACAATACTAAATATGTAGATCAATACTAAATATGTAGGTTACAATTGTGACTTCTCAGAGAAAAATGCTCAGTTTTAACAACTGCAAATCACTAGAAAACAAGTCAGTCCTTAAAAATGGCAGAATTTAACAACAATCCAAAGATATCTTCGCTCAAAACGGTTTCACATGCTTACTCTTGTCACTCAAAATCAGTTTCCCTAAACAACTAACACTTTTAAAATCTGCAATATTTAATCTGTGTGGGAAGATTTATGCTCAAACATCACTGGATGAATGCAAAACAAGGGCTCTATTTCAAACTCTAGTGAGCTGCCTAGCTAGGCAGCAGTTTTAGGCAGCTTAGATTTTTTAATAGAAAATCTTATTTTCAAAGTATCTTTGTTTTGTCATTCACTTAAAATATCAAAACATCCTTAAAACAGGATAAATTTACCTTTTAAACAAAACTGCATTAGCAATTAGCTTGTTTTCAGAGAATCTAAGTGAACAGGTAAACAAGTGGAAAAAAAAATCTGCAAATTGTACAAGACAAAATAGGCAAATATTCTCAGAGTATGTATACATTACAGTATGGCAGCTGCCTGGGATACCACATACACTGACTTCTTGGACAAAACAATTAAATTCTTACAATTCTGGGGTAGGGCACCCGACCGAAGGAGTAAATCTCCCATAGAAGAACTCCGTAACTCCACACGTCTGATTTAGTGGAAAACCTCTGCAAAGAAAAAACAAAAAATACTATTAATAACATAAACAGTCGAATTAAAAAGAGAATCTTAATCCTCTGAAAATAAGCAGCTATTCACACCACAAGTGTTATGACAAAGCAGCACGAATAACCAATGAAAATCGCAATTTTGTGCAACAAAACCATTCACAGAGAGTCAATCTGAAACAATTCCACAAACAAAAGTGAATCACACTCCAGTCATTCACATGCTTTTAACCCTTTAATATCTGAAGGTTTCATGTTTCAGTGGCATGCCCAAAATTAAAGGCCTATAACTAAATAATTTTAAAGAAAATTTTTTTTTAATGACATAAATGAGACACTCAGCCTAAGAAACGAATAAAATTGTTTTTTTTTTTTAAAAAACATGAGCCAAAAATGTACTTTTCTTATTTATTTTTTTTTTGACATTATATGCTGTATCTCAGGGTGTAAATAAGATCGCTCTGAAAAGCTGCTTTTGTTTTGTTCCAATCATGTCACCTGTAACTGAGTAAAATTTTGTGTTGATACGACAAAGCAATCAAAATGTATAGCATTACAAATATAATTAATCCTAGTGTCCAAAAACATACTCATGTGTCGATAAGCCTCTCCAAACAAATAAAACGTAATAACTGTACTAAAGAAATAATTACACATGCAAATACAACAATGACTAAAGGTATGTTCTCTCTCCAAAGCATGCAGGCATGAGTAACGAGATCTTAATCAGTTCCATTCTGTCATTTCAGCCATCATTAAATCTGTGTCATGTACTTGGCACCATCTCCTGGTGGCCATATGTAATTAGAGTGAACGATCCTCTTTGTCCATATTTGGATGACTTTCACATCTGGTAGCAGCGATTTGAATGCTAATGTGATTGGTTTAGCATACCATGATGCTAGAAAATGTACCACATCATTTCCAGTGAAGTCATCTGATCCAGGAAAGCTAATGTGTTTTTAGCCAGATAGCACATTATGTGCTCTGTGCACACTGTGCTTTGTGTGGATTATCTAATGATCTATGTGTCTGATTACATTGTGTGTGGGCTGGTTTTTAAAGACAATCGCCTCCTCTAAGTAATGATGTGTGATATTTTATGTTCTGTTTATTTTTCGTTAAGTTATAAGCATAAATGTGGCATATAAGCAACACCTGTTTACATGTAACGTACACTGATGGCCAAACGTTTGGAATAATGTACAGATTTTACTGTTTCAGAAGGAAATTGGTACTTTAATTCACCAAAGTGGCATTCAGCTGATCACAAAGTATAGTCAGGACATTGCTGATGTAAAAATACAGCACCATCACTATTTGAAAAAAGTAATTTTTTAATTTTTTATTATTAACTATTTTTATTGATTCCATTCAACAAATTAAATAAACAAAACAGAAAATGAGGAATTAAAAATTAAACCCTTCCTCCCGAACATTCCCCCCCACCCCCCACACAAACATTTCCAACATTGGTGTGACCATCAAAACCTGAACTTTCCCCAGAACAAAACAAACAGAAAAAAGAAAAACGTGCGCATTAACCCTGCGCATGACAGCGCCAACTGGCGTCCATCCCTCCAAACTCAAACAGTCCACGTATGCCTACAAGAACCCCCGCGACAACTTTGTCGTCCGATTACTCAAGTCCAGTGTTTCTATACAAATTATGTGAGACAGAATTACACAGCAAAAGATAATCTATAAAACAAACTCCAGCCAATAGGCGGAATAAACACAAAGAACGTGTAGATTCATTCATAAAACTGTCCCGAAGTGTGTTACTCCACAAAACAAACTCCAGCTGATAGGCGGACCCAGCACAAAGAGCATGCAGATCCATCCACAAAACTGTCCTGAAGGTGTGTTACTCAACAAAATAAGCTCCAGCCGCTAGGCAGAACCAGCACAAAAAAAGCGCACAGATTCTTCAAACAGTCAAGCAAATGTTCAGTGAGCCAGACCACTTGGCTGCAACATGAGTGCAAGCAAATAACTTAATCACTCCAATGTCTTTGCAAGAAATACTCTGCAAAACAAACTCCAGCCAATAGGAGGAACAAGTATAAAAAGTGCTTAGATTCATCCACAAAACTGTCCCGAAAGTTTGCCACTCCACAAAACAAACTCCAGCCGTCAGGCGGAACCAGCACAAAAAAAAGTGCTTACGTTTCCTCAAAGAGTCAAGTGAATGTTCAGTGAGCCGTTCCACTCAGCTGCAAAGCGAGTACCACAAGATGACTTACTCCATGACTTTATGAAGGACATTGCTTGCTGTGGGCATGTGAATGTTTTACGGCCATCCTTAGCATCTATTCTCAATTAGGTCGGGAATATCAGTGCAAAAGTGACCTTCCGTAGATGTAAAAGTTTCTTGCATTCCTTGAATCGATCACGTTTCTCTCTTGTCGAATTCGCAAGTCTGGGAAAAAGAAAATGCTGTAATTTTTCCAAGAAAACCTTCCTTTACTCCTCGCCTTGCATAACACACCGATCGCCGAGCAGGAACCCTGTGAGCATGCTCGATTTCAAGCTTATAGCCTGCTATTTCGAGCAGATTCCAAAGGAGCCCATCTAGGAATTTCACCATATCCTGTCCTTCTTCACCCTCAGGAATTCCGATGAAACAGACGTTATTCCGCCAGCTCCTCCAACTTCTCCCAGACACGCTCCAAATCCACCTTGGTCGCTAGCGGATTAGCAGATAATTCCCTCTCCGATGACTCCAGGTAATCGGTCCGTTTCTCGACATCCCCCACTCTCGTAACCACCTCAGAGAACTTTGCCTCCATGGCAGTGATCGATCGACGTATCACAGCAAGATCCTCCAAGTCAGCAACGATCTTTGTCAGCATTGCCGACAAGTTCAGCATCTCTCGCTGAATTTCCCACACTTCTCCGACTAAATCGACTCCCTGACTTGCAGCCTGCTCAGGGGCGTCAACTTGAGCATGTAAGTGTCTTTTAATGTCTCCAGAGCCTGAGGATTCTCAATTCTTTGACATATTGTCCTCCTAGAACAGTTATGGAACAGAGTGTATCGAATCTCACCGGTTTATGTCATTAAAAGTGTTAAAACTAGCAAAGTGCGCAGAGCTCACTGTTCACACATCCGATCCTCGCATGGTGCCACGTGACTGTCTGAAAAAATTCATTTTTGATAAAATCTAGACAGGCCCCATTTCCAGCAGCCATCACTCCAACACCTTATCCTTGAGTAATCATGCTAAATTGCTAATTTGGTATTAGAAAATCACTTGCCATTATATCAAACACAGCTGAAAGATATTTGGTTTGTTAAATGAAGCTTAACATTGTCTTTGTATTTGTTTTTGAGTTGCCACAGACTGGCATGTCTTAAGGTCAATATTAGTCCAAAAATCACAAAAAAGAAACAGCTTTCTCTAGAAACTGGTCAGTCAATCATTGTTTTGAGGAATGAAGGCTATACAATGCTTGAAATTGCCAAAAAACTGAAGATTTCATGCAAAGGTGTACACTACAGTCTTCAAATACAAAGGACAACTGGCTCTAACAAGGATAGAAAGAGATGTGGAAGGCCAGATGTACAACTAAATAAGAGGATAAGCACATCAGAGTCTCTAGTTTGAGAAATAGATGCCTCACATGTCCTCAGCTGACAGCTTCATTGAATTCTACCCGCTCAACACCAGTTTCATGTACAACAGTAAAGAGAAGACTCAGGGGTGCAGGCCTTATGGGAAGAATTACAAAGAAAAAGCCACTTTTGAAACAGAAAAACAAAAAGAAAAGGTTAGAGTGGGCAAAGAAACAGACAGTATCTGGACAAACTGACAGCTAGAATGCAAAGGATCTGTAAAGCTGACATTGCTGCACGTGGAGGATTTTTTTGACGAGAACGCTTTGAAGTAGTTTTAAGTAGTCAAATTGCAATAGTAATTTTTTACATTATTAATGTCCTGACTATATATTGTGATCAGCTGAATGTCATTTTGGTGAATAAAAGTACCAATTTCTTTCCAAAAGAGCAAAATCTGTACATTATTCCAAACTTTTGGCCGCCAGTGTATGTCAAAGACATACTTAGCTATTACTCGCTGTATTTTTGTCTGTGAGTCAAACAATAGGCTGGTTGTATTCTACTCTTAGAAAGCATTCCAGCAACATATGACACATGGCCATTTGATCAATTTGATGTTTTTACTGATTAGAATATGTACAGTGCAAAATTATTAATAAATATCAAAACGGAAAACTTCTGAATTGTCTGCAAATTTCAAAGCACTTGTTTTGTTTTGGTCATAATGCCTACATGCATTGTAAAGGCAGGCCCATCCGAGCTTAAAGGGTTAATGCAAAATATAAATCATCGTTACAATTTCAGAGACATTTTGTCAAAGAACAATAATGGAACAATAATAACAACAGCTAAACCTCCAAAAAAAACCTCACATCTTATTGGTTGTCGAGTTTTTACTTGGTGTCGATGAGGATAAATAAACAGCACTTCATTGCATGATGAATCTTCAGACAGTTTCATTACACATTCATAGTATGATAAATTATCAAACAGTTCCAGTGAAGCCGTTTGTGCAAGCTGTCGAAGCTTGTTTCATTCTAACAACATAGCCGTTGAGTTGATTTGGAGATTTTATTTGTTTAGTATACGTCACATTACCTTCTCTCGCAGAGCCTCGGGAGAGGTCCATTTGATGGGAAGTTTGGCCGTGTCCTGAGTGGAAGAGGCCTCCTTGGTCAGACCGAAGTCGCTAACTTTGGCAATGTTATCATCCGACACCAGGACATTACGAGCCGCCAAATCTCTGTGTACGAAGTTATTGACCTCCAAATACTCCATGGCTTCACATACATCACTGACAGAGAGACATATATCAGTCCTAATGATCTATTCTGAAAGACATATTGAGCTGATGTGTTAAACTTGACATTTACTCACAGCGAGAATTTGAGGAGACACTCTCCCCCAAGTACGGTTCGACCCCGAGAGCGCAGGTAATCCACCAGACTGCCCTGTTACAATTGAAATACTTAAATTAGCACAGAAATGTGTGTCAACTTGTCAATTAGACTGAAACCAACCATAACCTTTGTTAACAAGCTAAAATCCTACAAAGTGTTCATGATGAAATGTAAACACACCAACGCTCGGACAGAACTGACACCGACCTTTGCCATATATTCTGTAACGATGAACAAACTGCCTCTTTCTTCCACAATCACCCCCAATAACTGCACCAGATTAGGGTGTCGGAGCTGACTGCAACCAAACAAACACACACATTTCCCATAGTAGTTTTAAAATGTAGTAACTGACATTGCATATACTTAAGTATCAAACAAGTTGAGTTACAAAGACATGTAGATTAATATGTAGCTTAGTAACCATTTCAAGTGATTCCGTTAGTGAGTGAGTTGTCCAAATGAGTGAGACTATTAACTCAGTGTGATTATGAGTCAAACAAATTGTTCAGATCGATTTGCAAGCTAGTTTAAATTTGAAGTACCCTGGAGTACCATCTAAATACAATGGAACTTGAATAATGTGATCATTCAGTAGTATGGCATTTCTCAAAATACCACAATACTATCCAATACTACGTGGAACTACGCTAATACTTAGCAGTTTAAAGCTGCTAATGAACCATTCACGCAGTAATTGCGGCGGTAAAAAGCCGCAATCCTCTGGTTGGATACCTACTGTATCACAGTAGTTTTGGTTAAGTAATGAATCAGAGGACTTATTCACTTGCTTAATGAAGTAAAAGTGAAAGATTAATGAAACGTATGCTTGACTGAAGTAGAAATATTAAAAAAAAAAATAGTTTTAAGTACTTTAACAAAGCATGTGTATATTATTGTATACCTGTTGAATGAAAACAGAAAAGTTCAGGCTAATTTATACATACTGGGCTTTTAGTTTAGTTTTTAGTTGAGAACATGCTTTTAGTTTGCTAAAAAATGATGAAAAAGTGAACTGACATTTATTTTCTGCTAAGGTGTTCTTTGGAGATATTCCTCTTGTTTGAGCAAATCCTTTTAAAAGTTAGCTAGTCAAAGAGCCTTGATGATTGGTTAAAACTAATTGTGAGTGTGGTTTGGATGTGACGTTCTTTATTTACAATTGCGCGTGCCAGCAGAGGAGATAGCAGCTAGCTACATTACTATCTTTACTTTGAAAATTGATAACTTTAAAGCCCATCGCTCGAAGCAATTGTAAAAAACAATGTTACAACAGAAACAGCTTACCTACTGATGTGTCATCCTATCTATCAAGAGTTGACAACCTTCTGAGATGTCAACCTCAACAAATTAAATTTAAAACCAATGCTGCATGAAATATAAACGCAGGCTTTGTTTACCTAGGGTGCTTTAGCTTGTTGTTTACCTAGGATGCTTTAGCTTGTTTGGGGAAAAAAGTTTAGAGAGCGGCAGAAACTCACGTCATGACTGAAGCTTCAGCAAGAAACGCCTGAGCCGTAGCGTCATGTTTGATACATTTTACTGCCACCTTTGTACCACGGTAATCTCCAACCTTCACATCTGAAATGCACATACAGATACAAACAAACACACACAGCAGTTAAAACCACAACAGAAAACTTTGTATATTCACACTAGAGATGTACTGGTAATGCAATAATAAAATAATTTTATAATAATCTTTTTTGTCTTTTTTTTTTTTTTTTTTAAAGCATAATGCTAATATCAAGCATTTTTGGGGTCACATTCACGTGACCTTTACACACCTCCGAATTCTCCTTTGCCGATGCTCTGTAGAAGTTTCAGGTCTTTCCTAGTAAGAGCCCAACCGCCTGCAAAACACAACCTTATTAAACACTGTCACATGAAGATAAAAGCCTCCAGACTGCTGGATTACCCCCCGAATGTTTTTCAGTATTTCCTGTTAAAGAGGATCTTAGCAGTTCAGAGCACCACTGATGTTTTTATTGACACACCAAATAAATAAACATCAGTTTCCATCTTTAGATTTCTTTTTGGTTGATGTTCATCTTGCACAACACAACCCTAACAAAAAATCAATTTCCATTTTGAATATATTTATTCTATACTGCATGTGTTTTTTTTGTGTTTTTTTTAATATGCTCTTATGTTTGATTATTTCATGCTGTGCGTGTAATACTGTATTCTTCATACTGTTGCTGGAGTGAAGAATGTGCAATGTTTTGTGAGTGTGATGAGACCAAAGATTAATTTTCAGCCATGGCTGAACAATAAAGTAAACTTGCGGCAAATTTGCCACTCATTATTTTCACATGCAATGGAGCTTTTGATTCACTGCAAATGTTTGCCAGAAGTTTGCAGCTCTTCACCGGTAGTGGTGAACCTTCGGCAAATCTTTGGCAACAAGCTCATTTGCATGTGAAAAGTATCAGTGGCGAATTTGCGGCAAGTTTGTGGCAAATTTGCCAGGAACTCTCGATTTTCATAAGGGAAATTGACTTATGGCACAAAAGACAATTATCAAACATCAACTATCTTAGACTATCAAAATTGCGGGTTTTTGCGTTGTGAGCTACAGTCTTTATCTGTCTGTCCAAGTATACATGACACTATGCATAATCAAAAATTTGAAGTCAGCTGAAGTTGTTAAACATGCTGAGGAAAATTGAGGTCCAGTGAACATGTCTACATGCCAGATGATGCTGAACTGCAATCACATTAACTAGGTCTGTTAGTTAGATTTGGTCAAACTTTTGGAAAAAAAAAAAAAAAAAAAAAAAAAAAAAAAAAAATTCAGACTTGAGCATTTACATGACAATTTAAAAAGACAAATTATTGTTTTATTCCGACAGCAATCAAACTTTTAAAGTGCATGTAAATTTACTGATTGTTAAAACATTCAGTTTCCCTAAAGCCTCTGTAGAGGGCATATAAGATGAAGTTTGCTCTACTGAAGAAACAAGCTCTTGAAGTGAAGAGAGTTTATATAAACACACAGATGCCACTCACTCCTGGAGAACTCGTCCTGTGCCGCCACTGTCCCCTCCATCAGCTTGGGTTTGATGAGTCGTGTACACAGGCCATCAGCGTCTTTGGTGTAGTGCTGAAAACAGATTTCTCCTCATTACATTATCTTTTGAATCATTTTAAACGATAAAACATGCAAATTATCATCTAATATGAGCTGTGAGTATCATCAGAGACATTTTTAATATCTTGCACTTCAGGACATGATAATGATTGCAACATGTCACAAACTCATTGTATTTTTTAGGGGTTTGTTAAAGCGAAAGTGTAATTTTTTACACTTAACTAAACTACAGTAAGCCATTTGAAGGTTGACTTCCTGAAAACTGTAAACACTGTGACTCTGTGGTGCTTTCAGAACACTGCTTTGTTTGTTTGAGCGGCTCAACATGCCAAATTCTGACTCAACCAATGGTGTGATTTTGGGGTGGGACGATCTGTTTGACTTAAGAATGGAAAGGGGAGTGTTCGGGAAACCTGTTTGAAAAAGCTAACATACTGTTGTTCTACAGACTTTTTTTTTAGGGTTTTTCCAAAATCCCTAAACCAAGACCAAATGATCAATTGTAACTCCTAGAGCTTTCAAGCTACATCCAACAAACTCGGCACGGACCTTAAGATTGTTCTGACTCACGACGCACTATCTTTTCTAACTGATAGGAATAACAGTTTTCACACAGCAGACAATCAAAAATTTGAAAAATCCTGAAGACGTACATTGACAAAAACTTCAAACGGGCTAATGGAATACTTGTCAACTGAATCCTATCTTAGCAAATGTTGCTGTTCACCATTTCTCTAACAAGCGTTTGCTTTTTTCTAATGAAAATCTATGGGAGTAATGTGTGTTTAAGCAGTTTTAAGCAGAAATAAAAATAAAGAAACTTAAAAAAAAAAAAATGTTGTTGTCCAGTCACTTGTAGTATTGACACTAGGTACCTAGAGAGTATACATGCAGTGTTTATCTTTTAAATATATATATATATATATATATATATATATATATGACACACACACACACACACACTGGCAGCCAACATTTGGAATAATGTACAGATTTTGCTGTTTTGGAAGGAAATTGGTACTTTAATTTACCAAAGTGTGATCAACTGATCACAAAGTACAGTCAGGACATTACTGATGTAAAAGTCAGCACCATCACTATTTGTCATTTTTGATCAAATCTAGACAGGCCCCATTTCCAGCAGCCATCACTTCAACACCTTATCCTTGAGTAATCATGATAAACTGCTAATTTGGTACTAGAAGATCACTTGCCATTATATCAAACAAAGCTGAAAGCTATTTGGTTTGTTAAATGAAGCTTAACATTGTATTTTGTGTTTTTTTTTTTACTTGCCACAGTATGCAATAGACTGGCATGTCTTAAGGTCAATATTAGGTCAAAAATGGCAAAAAATAAACAGCTTTCTCTAGAAACTCGTTAATCATTCATTGTTTTGAAGAATGAAGGCTATACAATGCTTGAAATTGCCAAAAAACTGAAGATTTCATACAAATGTGTACTCTAGTCTTCAAAGACAAAGGACAACTGGCTCTAACAAGGACAGAAAGAGATGTGGAAGGCCAGATGTACAACTAAACAAGAGGATAAGCACATCAGAGTCTCTAGTCTGAGAAATAGATGCCTCACATGTCCTCAGCTGACAGCTTCATTGAATTCTACCCGCTCAACACCAGTTTCATGTACAAGAGTAAAGAGAAGACTCAGGGGTGCAGGACTTATGGGAAGAATTGCAAAGGAAAAGACACTTTTGAAACAGAAAAACAAAAAGAAAAGGTTAGAGTGGGCAAAGAAACACAGACATTAGACAACAGATAATTGGAAAAGAGTGTTATGGATTTTAACCCCATTGAGCTTTTGTTGGATCAGCTAGACTGTAGGGTGCGTGAGAAGTGCCTGACAAGACAGCCACATCTATGGCAAGTGCTACAGGAAGTGTGGGGTGAAAAGTCACCTGAGTATCTGGACAAACTGACAGCTAGAATGCCAAAGATCTGCAAAGCTGTCATTGCTGAACAAGGAGGATTTTTTGATGAGAACTCTTTGAAGTAGTTTAAGAAGTTCTGATGTTTGTTTTTTTTTTTCAAATTGTAACAGTAATTTCTCACGTTATTATTGTCCTGACTATACATTGTGATCAGTTGAATGCCATTTTGGTGAATAAAAGTGCCAATTTCTTTCCATAAGAGCAAAATCTGTACATTATTCCAAACTTTTGTCCGCCAGTGTGTGTGTGTCTGTGTGTGTGTGTGTGTATATATATATATATATATATATATATATAGCTAGATAGATATTACACACACACAGAAGAGCATGCTAAGGATTAAACTGTCAGCTTTCATTTCCAAATGAACAAGTATAACATCAGCAAACACACCTATTTTCTCCAAGGTAAACAGGTAAAATTCAAGCTAATTACTTAACATTAATTAATGTATTGATTCAGGTCTTAGTAAATGTGATAGAAAAAAAGAGTTCTCAGCATCATAATGAGTGTTATGAGGAGTTTTGTACACTTACACTAATGTTATCAGGTGTGTAATTGCCAACAAATGATGTTTTTCTCTTTTCAAGTGACTGCGATAATCGTTTGCCTCAACTATGATTCACAGTCTCCACAGTTTTCAATTAAATTACTGTGCAATTTAACAATTATTTTGACAAAAAAACTTCAGATAGATATGCGTTACAATGCCACTCTTCATTCCAGCCCATGTAAGATTATCATAATTTCCATTTATGAGAATATTTAGCCAAAAACCATGCCGCTCAAGGCAATCTCCAATTTATTACTATGGTAAGTTCTGCAAAGCTTGTCAAAGCAAGCAACGGTAATCGAGGGGGGAGAAGCTTAGCGAAGGGTCAATTCAAACTACATTAGTCCAAAAATTAGAATGAAAATGAACACACACCAGGCCTGCCATACCATGGCTTTAGGTTACAATACAAAATCTATCCATCTATCTCTTTCTAAAGGTTTTATCTGAAAGTCTATCTATCTATCTGTCCATCCATCCATCCATCCACCCTAAAACTTTTAGACAAAGGCTTTGTCAAGCCAACGTCAAAGTTTGTCTTGACAAACTTAACCTGTCTAGTTACTTTTGCAATTCTGTTTGGCAGTGGCACAGAAATTACACTTCACCTTGACTCTTATAAACACAGGTGCCACTAGGGGGCAGTAAATGTATTAACACTCCCAAAAATCACTTTTATGAGCCACCTCAGAACACACATATATGTACTCTCTCTCTCTCTCTCTCACACACACACACACACACACACACACACAGTGGCTTCATGAAGTGTGTGACATTGATTTTTCAGCAGCTTGTTGTGACATGCCTTAATGAAAACCAGGAAAAGGAAAGAATGAGAAACACAAGAGAATGTGAGGGATTCTGTTATACATTCAAACAAGCGTGTGACCTAAAAACATCACACACACAAACGCACATACACAACAACGCACACAGAACCATACAAACACACACACACACACACACACACACACACACACACACCCCTACTGACAACCTTACATACACACCTCCACTAGCTGCATGAGATTATCAAAGTACTCCTCCTCGTCGATGGACAGTTTTCCGCTGTGGTAAATGATGCGATAGTGTTCCACCTTTCCGTCACAGCTAACACACAGTGTGTAGTCGCCGGGGTAGTTTGTGCTCTCGCGCACCAAGAACAGTCCCGTCTCGGGCGGATACAGCAAACGCTCAGCTTGATCACGTGTGATCTTGCCATGAAACCATCTGAGAAGAGAGAGAGAAAGAGATAAAAGTATAGCTCTGAAAGTATTATTTGATTCAGAGAGATGAATGATTTAGGAATTAAATGTGTTGTAAAGAAATGTCATTTAGGCTTTTGAAAATTTACCCGCCCCTAAACATAATGTTCAAGAGTGAACTGTGGTTGCTCAATTACGGTCTGTCCCTGTTCCTTAAGTTAGCGGTTCTTAACTCGAATGTGCTGCACTGGTATACTAGAATAATTAACAGATGAAGTCATTGATGCCAGTGATTGAAATGAATTAACGCGATACAGAGGTCAGAGGTCATTTATATGAGCCCCATCAGCAGTGGCAGACAGACATAAGTCATGGAGAAAAGATTGTGTAGAACAACGATGTCACAGAACTTAATGTTACTGAAATCAAATTAAAGCCAAATAATCCAAAGCCAACTGCTGTTGAATTAGATTTAGGTCTCAGAATGCAGAGTTAATGAAATCTAGCAAGTAATAAAATAACAATATTGCGATTCACTGGAGAAGGATTTCAGAAACCAAACGATTGACAAAATGTCCTGTCACTTGTTGCAGTTGGTTCAGATTCGGATTTCCAAATAGACAAAGATGTAATAATAGATATTTAAATGTATTAATAGTATTAATCAGAATAAACAATTTGTCATCCAAATAATATAGCTCATTAGAATAACTTTAGGCTTATTACTGTTGCCAAGCAATGTAGCATCTTTAATAAAGAATGTGCGGTCACAGGTGTGTGTTTTTCATTTGAAGATAATTTGCATAATGACTTCATTTTTCAGTCTCTCTGATGCTGGGCCATCAAACCTGCCAATTAAAATATGGCAAGTAGGGCTGAAACAATTAGTCGACGTTATCGACAATAAAAAATTGTCGACAAAAATTTCCGTTGTCAAATAGTCATTTGATCTCATAACATGAGATCACATTAAACTCTAATGATGACGAGCAAGAGCAGCACTGCAGTTCGCGCTTGACTGAGGAGAGGAAGAAAACAGCTCACAGTCCAGATGCACTGTAAACTTTCCAAACAGCTTCAGGTGATGTAGACTGCAAAGTATGATGGAATTATAATGCAAAAATACGAAATAAGTATATACAGAAGAATTCTCGTTGTGGAATAAGTGGATCTGGAGCTGCCGCTCCGCTGAAGCAAAACTTGCGTGTCGAGCGTCTTTAAATGAAATATCCCGGCATTACATCTTTAATGCAGTTATATTTAATGCATTATAGCTTTATTAAAGTTCAAATAATAAGGAAGCAGATCATGTAAATAACTATATATTCTGAAACAGTAATTTCTCTGTGCGGTCAGCGCCTCTTCTATGAGTTGCGTGAATGTCCCGATCTAAGGGGGAGAGATTGAAACTGCACCCGGCTGAGGCACACTCTGTCGCGGGGACACTCATCCCTCGAGTGTGCACGCTTAATGCAGCTAGATTATAACGTGATGGCTCACGACTTACTAAATCATAATATATGTCACTGTGCATTTCTTATCGTGAAGAAAATTGGTAATACGCAGCTTTATAGAGAGAGTTTGTTTTTTAGCTTAGTTTAGTTTAACTTAAAGATGAATTGAAGTGAACATAAAAGGTGAGAGAGGTTAGTCTTTGCCCCATTATACACTGCAAAAAAATATGTTTTTGATTTGTTTTTGTTTTGGCTTGTTTTCCAAAAATAATATCTAAAACTCATCTAAAACAGCGTAAATTTTCTTTATCAGCTATACTGCAGAATAAATTTTTTTTATATCTGTGAATACAAATATTTTTAAAAAATCTACAAATCCTTTAAAAAAAGATGCATTCACCTGAGAAGCAGCATATTAAGATATTTAGACTTGCTTTTAGAGAATAGGTGTTGAATAGAAGTATATTTTTACTGCAATTGCAGAAGTATAACCAAGTGAAAAAATACACTTACAGTTGTGCTCAAAAGTTTGTATACCCTTGTAGAATTGGTAATATATGTACCATTTTTAAAGAAAACATGAGTGAGCAGGCAAAACACATTTCTTTTATTTCTTATGGGATTCATATTCAACTGTAGGTTATAATGGAATGGCACAATCATAAAACAAAACATCTTGTTTGGCAACAAAGAAAAAAATGAAATGACCCCTGTTCAAAAGTCTGCATACCCTTAGTTCTTAATACCGTGTATTGCCCCCTTTAGCATCAATGACAGCGTGCAGTCTTTTGTAATAGTTGTCTATGAGGCCCCAAATTCTTGCAGGTGGTATAGCTGCCCATTCGTCTTGGCAGAATGCCTCCAGGTCATGAAAAGTCTTTGGTTGTCTTGCATGAACTGCACATTTGAGATCTCCCTAGAGTGGTTAGATGATATTAGATGGCCACTCCAAAACCTTCACCTTTTTCTGCTGTAACCACTGGAGGGTCAACTTGGCCTTGTGCTTAGGGTCACTGTCATGCTGGAAAGTCCAAGAGCGTCCCATGCGCAGCTTTCATGCAGAAGAATGCAAATTGTCTGCCAGTATTTTCTGATAACATGCTGCATTCATCTTGCCATCAGTTTTCACAAGATTCCCGTGCCTTTAGAGCTCACCCCCCCCCAAAACATCAGTGAGCCACCACCATGCTTCACAGTGGGGATGGTATTATTTTCACTATAGGCCTTATTGACCCCTCTCCAAACATAGAACTTATGGTTGTGACCATAAAGCCCTATTTTGGTCTCGTCACTCCAAATTACAGTGTGCCAGAAGCTGAGAGGCATTTCAAGGTGTTGTCATTTATGGCATTGGCGCAGTAAAGGCTTCTTTCTGGCAAATTGACCATGCAGCTCATTTTTGTTCAAGTATCGTCGTATTGTGCTCCTTGAAACAACCACACCATCTTTTTCCAGAGCAGCCTGTATTTCTCCTGAGGTTACCTGTGGGTTTTTCTTTGTATCCCAAACAATTCTACTGGCAGTTGTGGCTGAAATCTTTCTTGATCTACCTGACCTTGGCTTGGTATCAAGAGATCCCTGAATTTTCCACTTCTTAATAAGTGAATGAACAGTACTGACTGGCATTTTCAAGGCTCTGGATATCTTTTTATATCCTTTTCCATCTTTATAAAGTTCCATTACCTTGTTATGCAGGTCTTTTGACAGTTCTTTTCTGCTCACCATGGCTCAGTATCTAGCCTGCTCAGTGCATCAATGTGAGCGCTAACAAACTCATTGACTATTTATACACAGACACGAATTGCAATTTAAAAAGCCACAGGTGTGGGAAATTAACCTTTAATTTCCATTTAAACCTGTGTGTGTGTCACCTTGTGTGTCTGTAACAACGCCAAACAAACTTTTGATCAGGGCCATTTGGGTGATTTCTGTTATCATTATGATTTAAAAACGAGCCAAACAACTATGTGATACTAAATGGCTTCATATGATCACTATCCTAAAATTTTTTGCATGATCAGTCATATTTTCAAAATCAATGCCAAAATTTCACAATTTCTGCCAGGGTATGCAAACTTTTGAGCACAACTGTATATACAAAATACACTTATATTTAAGATACTTTCTCTTAAAGCAAGTCTAAATATCTTATATGTTGCTTCTCAAGTAAATGTATCTTGTTTTAAGGATTTTTAGACCATTTTAAATGTAAAATATGTTTTCCTTTAATTCAGTGAATGCCATTTAGAGGTATTTTTAAAAGATGATTTTGTCCTCTGTATTGTAATGTTAGCAAGCACGTTTAATACAGCCTTTTAACTCGGGTACAAGCTGAATAGTCAGTTAAGAGCTAATGATTAATCATTGCAATATTCGCCAAATAGTCGAATAAACGTTCTAATAATTGTTAGGTTAGTCGATTATCAAAATAATCGTTAGTTGCAGCCCTAATGCCAAGAGCAGAAAGCCAGCAGGAAGAACAAAGAGAAAGTGATGAATAGAATACAGTTCCTTTATATCTACTCCACACTTTCTCAATAGTTTCCTAGAATAAAACCATTATCAGCCAGCGAACACAAGCCTGCCCAACCTGAACCAAAGACACCCATTGCCACAATTCAACAGAGCTTTAGTCTTCTTATAATTGTAATCAGAACTCTGTTGTGCTCATCAAGTTAAACCCAGGTTATAGAGACTGCAAAATTAATATTGAAGAAGTTTTGTAGCTTTTCAGTCATGTCCATTAGTTTTGAGGTCATTTTTATGCTAGTGTACTACTATAGGTTAAATGAATTTATTCAGTCTTTCTCTTCCGGAGAAAATGATCTTTTCCACAGTAGCAAATCCAAAATTTTGGCCACTTTTCGTGCTCTCTAGAATGAGAAACCCCCACCCCCTAATATCACCTGCTACCAACTAGCAATAGCTAGTAGCAAATCGTTGTAATTTATTTAAAGTGCATGTACTCACGGCATCAAACTGAGTTTTCCTCCAGACTTCACCCCCTCCCTCTTCTGAACGTAGTTGGCTGGAATAGTGCCCTCTATGCCAACTGAGTTCTTTGCTTTGTACCAGTTTGGGTCCTGAATCAACAAATCAATAAATCCCAACAATCACTCAACACCACACCTCGCAAGAGCATCACATAACAACAGGGCTGGACAATTATATCTCAATATTTTTCAGCCTTTTGACAATGATTTGACTTGGCTTAATAAATTCAGCAAATAAAAATCATACTAAGATCACGGAAATGTTAACAATGTTGCTTGATTTTATATCGCCCACAAAATAATCTGGAAAATCAGGCGGACCTTGAAATCAATACAATAACAAGCCTAGGTCATATTTCAAACCAAAATCAAGTGTAAAAAATTATATTTTGCATGAAGAAAATGAACCCCATTTTTAGATTTTTGCATTAATTGTGACATTGCTTTCATGACAATTTTTAATTACCATAATGTGTTTGGACATTTCACTTTTGAGTTATTTTTGTAATTCTCATTATTCTCAATGAGGATTCTCATAAAAAAAAAAAATTAAAAAAAAATATTGATTATTAATATTTTTATTTACATCTGCATAAACTAAAGGCAGTACAACAAATACTACTTTACAATTTAAATATAATTGTTTTACAGTAATGTGAATTAGATTTATTTGTGAATTATTTATTTGTTATGAAAATAATGTCACAATACAAAAAAATCGTATCTATAAAAATAGAAAGATAAAAATATAGATACAAATATATCTAAAAATAATTTTCTTTATGCAAAATATCATTTATTTCTGCTTTGAATTTGGGCAGAAATATGTCCAGGACATGTTCATGATTTTTTAGGCTCTCCTCATTGGTTGTTACCTTGGTTACACCAATAATAGTGAGTAGGTCTCCTTTGCAGAAGGGCAAGTCTTGATCAGTGCTTCCCTGGAAATTATACTTTGCCACACACTCTGTGCCCGGCGGCCATGTTGCCTGTGTGAGGAAAAAGATGTGAATGTGCTGCCGTGCGTTGAAGTGTCTCCTTCAACAGTCTCCACATCTTCACACACATGATATCAAAGATTTAGTCAACATTCACTTGTTTTTTGGATGAACCAGACATTTTTTTCAATGTATGGAAAAAAGATGCAATGAAAATAGGGATGTGCAAAACTACCAATTTTCATAATCGGTCGGTTGTTTGAACGACTAGTCAACTAGATAATAACAGATAACATAGGCTCCGTTATATTCACCTGACCCCACTCGGACGTGTTTCAGAGGGATTTATGGATGCTAAGCGCAGCACTTCAACATGGTGACTAACGGATATTCAACGAATAAAAAGGCTAAATAACTATAACATCTTATTGCACAAAACTATCATAGTAATAAAAAGTAAGTGGCGGCTCAAAACCGCTTATGCATCCTGAACGCAGAATGATGTGCTTCAGTGTAAACAGAGAGCTTGGGAGTCTCAGGGCAATCCTTGCTGCACATTAAAAAGTGCAGAACTGCAAGATAATATTGAGGGTACACATCTAGTTCACGACATCTATCACTTTAACCTTTCTAACTGCAACTATTTATTTAAGCAGTATCAGACAGAATCAGCAAAATACTTTTATCTATCAAAGCACCTCACAAATACTCCTGTTAAATCCACCACCGTTAAAAATATTAATGTTAGCAGGCGACCGCCATGTCACACCCATGTGAATGATGGCTGAGGCAAAATTTGGCCTCATATGCATTTGGAACTACATGAGGTGGAGTAAATGATGACATAATGTATGCAGTGTGCATATGTGTACCTGCAGAGCAGACATGTTGAGTGTGTGTTGCTGGTCTCCTGTATGAGCGTCACAGACTGACGTGAAACATCAGAGCTGAGGAAACAAAACATAATCAGTCAGTCTGAGTGTGCACTGAAAATAATAACAACATGCATAATAATGTGTAATACCTACAACATATAACATCATTAAGAGAGTGTCAGAATCAAGCAGAAGCTCGTGAGATGTTGAAGCCCCTCAAACCAGCGAGAACAGGAAGTGAAAACAAGACAAACCCTCAAATCAATGCTGACACAGATTTTCCATCAAACTGCTGAGTGGGAAGTGTGTGTCTGTGTGTTTAGGTCAGAGTTTTTGCCTAAATTTGGCGACACACAATTCTATAGCAACAAGCATCATTTTAAGCTCACATCTGTAAGAAGTCTTGCAAAATAAAATCCATTGAGGGGTATTTAATCATCTTGAAGGGGTCTATTTTGCAATAATGACTGTACATTATCCTAGTTGTTACACAGCTACTTAGCATATAGCCTAAATAAAATGGACATAAAATATTAATTTGAATCTGAATGATTTTATACAACATGATCACACAGGAAGTTGGCATGTTGTTTCCAAGAGTTCCAGTACCCTAGGATCAGCCACATTATGCTGACTCACCGACAAGTGGCATCTCCTATCAGACGTTTTTGTATCGGCTCCAGCATGTTTACCCAGAAGCGTGTTCCGTCAGCATTGTGGGAGTCCCAGGTTCAGTAATCGCAGTCTCATAATTAGTTGCATTTTTCCCTCTAACATTGTCTTCGGGGTACAGTTTATAAAATCCTGTACAGCAGAAAACAACTCACTTTTGGCGCCCCTCTGTGGACATTTTTCCCGGAAAATGGAGCTCACATATGCCCATACACCCAGCCACTGGGGGCAGTGTTTCGAATTTCGGTAAACACAGATCGATTTCAGCTAAAGAAAAGTCAACATACTGTTTCTGATTTCACTGTGAGATCAGTCTGTTTTACAATGTGAGAGGTAAGAGACTGTGGTGTGATATGAGAGACAAGTAACTAGCACAACTATGTAGGAAATCACTTGCCTGGGACATCAGCCGATTATACAATTACAGCCTCATTTTATATAAACATATGACCACAGAATGCCACGACCGATCAATCACAATAAAGTATTCCAGAGAGCCATGTAATAAATATAGGCTAATACACATAATCATTGTATAATCAATTACACTGAGACACTAACTATATCTTTGTCACTGTTTAAATGTAAACAAACACACTGCAATCGTGCCAAAAATTTTGGCCTCACACACACACACACACACACACACACACACACACACGTTGGTGTGGCTATCCTTATGAAGACTCTCCATTGACATAATTATTTTTATACTGTACGAACTACAGATTCTATCCCCTAACCCTAACACTACCCCTAAACCTAACCCTCACAAAAAACTTTCTGCATTTTTACATTTTCAAAAAAACATCGTTTAGTATGTTTAAGCTATTTAAATTATGGGGACACTAAAAATGTCCTCATAAACCACATTTATAGCATAATACCCTTGTAATTACCAGTTTGTAACCTAAAAAAATGTCCTCGTAAACCACCCAAGCCCAAACCCACACACATCCCTGCACTCTACCAACAAAAAGGAAGTGCTTCAATTGTAGCCTGCAGTATGCAAATGGAGCAGCCCCTGTTAAGAATGTTTATGTGTGGGAATGCATGGCACTCTTGAAATATAAAAGAACAACATTAATCACATTCAAAACATGTCAAATGATATTTCAAAAGCAAAACAAAACCAGACACGTCTATTTCTCTTGAACTTCCTGCTGTGCAATGTGACAAAATAATGCGTCTTTAAGTGGTGTTTGCCAAGTCAAGCATCGCTATTACTATTGCTTGGTCAAAACAACACCTAATCCCAAGTATTAACATCAGTGTGTAACTAGTTTCTGCTATATACAAGAAAGATATCTAAAATCTTGCAGTTTGTTGAGGTGATGTGTGTTATTACTTTTTGATATGAACTGATGAACAACTTTCACCCTAGCTGCAGGTTTTTCTAAATCAGAATGTTGGAATGTGCTGAAAGCCGCAGGAATTTCAATGTGACCAAAACAGACACCTGTGCTTACATGCTCAGTTTTACAGCCGTCAGAGTGCTGCGAACACACATACGCATCTCTGAACTACAACATAAGATCTCAGCTTGTCTCTAAACACATCAGCATCCTGCATCCCGCCACCATTACCATGGCAACAGTTACAAGGCATACGCCTAAAATGCCTCCCACTTGAATCTGTAATGTTGAATGATGCTCATTATCACTGTTACACACACACACAAACAACATGTTTGTGCATAGCCTTATGCAAAAATGCTTTAAAAAAAATGTTTTCACATCAACCTACACTCCATACCCCAGAATGACAAAGCAAAAACCAGATTTTTCATAACTTTGCAAATTTATTAAAAAGAAAAAACTGAAATATCACATTGACATAAATATTCAGACCTTTAACTCAGTACATAGTTGAAGCACATTTGGCAGTGATTACAGCCTCAAGTTTTTTGGGTATGATGCAACAAGCTTTGCACACCTAGATTTGGGGATTTTCTGCCATTCTTCTCTGTAGATCCTCTCAAGCTCTCAGGTTGGATGGGGACCGTCGGTGGACAGCCATTTTCAGGTCTCTCCAGAGATGTTCAATTGGGTTCAAGTCCGGGGTCTGGCTGGGCCCTAAGCCACTCTTGCGTTGTCTTGGTTGTGTGCTTAGTATCATTGTCCTGTTGGAAGGTGAAACTTCGCCACAGTCTGAGGTCCTGAGCGCTCTGGACCAGGTTTTCATTAAGGATATATCTGTATTTTTCTGCGTTCAGCTTTCCTTCAACGCTGACCAGTCCCCCAGTCCCTTCCGCTGAAAAACACCCCCACAGCATGATGCTACCACCAACATGCTGCACCGTTGGGATGGTATTGCGCAGGTGATGAGCAGTGCCTGGTTTCCTCTAGACATGACGCTTGGAATTGAGGCCAAACAGTTAAATCTTCATTTTATTAGACCAGAGAATCTTGTTTCTTACAGACTGAGAGTACTTTAGGTGCTTTTTTGCTTTCTTGCACTGAGGAGAGGCTTCCGTGTGGTCTCTCTGCCATAAAGCCCAGATCGGTGGAGTGTTCCAGTGATGGTTGTACTTCTGCAAGTTTCTCCCATCTCCACACATGATCTCTAGAGCTCAACCAGAGTGACCATCGGGTTTTTGGTCACCTCTCTTACCAAGGCCCTTCTCCCCCGATTGCTCAGTTTGGCCAGGCTGCCAGCTCTAGGAAGAGTCCTGGTTGTTCCAAACTTCCTCCATTTAAGAATTATGGAGGCCACTGTGCTCTTGGGAACCTTCAATGCAGCCAACATTTTTTTGCATCCTTCCCCAGATCTGTGCCTCGACACAATCCTGTCTCTAAGCTCTGCAGGCAGTTCCTTTGACCTCATGACTTGGTTTTTGCTCTGATATGCATTTTCAGCTGTGAGACCTTATATAGACAGGTGTGTGCCTTTTCAAATCATGTCCAATCAATTGAATTCGCCACAGGTGGACTCCAATCAAAGTGTAGAAACATCTCAAAGATGATCCAGAGGAATGGGATGCATCTGAGCTAAATTTCAAGTGTCATAGCAAAAAGGTCTATGTCAATGTGATATTTCAGTTTTCTTCTTTTTTATAAATTTGCAGTCATCACAAATCTGATTTTTGCTTTGTAATTATGAGGTATGGAGTATAGATTGTTAGGAAAAAAAAAATAATTCAAAGCATTTCAGCATAAGGCTGCAACATAACAAAATGTGAAAAAAATTAAGGGGTCTGAATACTTTCTGAATGCACCTGGCTGGAGTCACTCAGCATGCCCTAGATTCGAACTTGTGACTCCAGGTGTGGTAGTCAGCGTAAATACTCACTGAGCTACCCAGGCCCCCCTATTTCAGCTTTTATTTCTTTCATTACATTCCCAGTGGGTAAGAAGTTTACATACACTTTGTTAGTATTTGGTAGTATTGCCTTTAAATTGTTTAACTTGGGTCAAACATTTTGGGTAGCTTTCCAATAAGCTTCTCACAATAAGTTGCTGGAATTTTGGCCCATTCCTCCAGACAGAACTGGTGTAACCGAGTCAGGTTTGTAGGCCTCCTTGCTCACATATGCTTTTTCAGTTCTGCCCACAAATTTTTTATCGGACTGAGGTCAGGGCTTTGTGATGGCCACTCCAATACCTTGACTTTGTTGTCCTTAAGCCATTTTGCCACAACTTTGGAGGTATGCTTGGGGTCACTGTCCACTTGGAAGACCCAATTGTGACCAAGCTTTAACTTCCTGGCTGATGTCTTGAGATATTGCTTCAATATCCACATAATTTTCCTTCCTCATGATGCCATCTATTTTGTGAAGTGCACCAGTCCCTCCTGCAGCAAAGCACCCCCTCAACATGATGCTGCCACCCCCATGCTTAACGGTTGGGATGGTGATCTTCGGCTTGCAAGCCTCACCCTTTTTCCTCCAAACATAACGATGATCATTATGGACAAACAGTTCAATATTTGTTTCATCAGACCAGAGGACATTTCTCCAAACAGTAAGATCTTTGTCCCTATGTGCACTTGCAAACTGTAGTCTGGCTTTTTTATGGCGGTTTTGGAGCAGTGGCTTGCTTCCTTGCTGAGCAGCCTTTCAGGTTATGTCGATATAGGACTCGTTATACTGTGGATATGGATCCTTGTCTACCTGTTTCCTCCAGCATCTTCACAAGGTCCTTTGCTGTTGTTCTGGGATTGATTTGCACTTTTCGCACCAAACTACGTTCATCTCTAGGAGACAGAATGCGTCTCCTTCCTGAGTGATATGATGGCTGCGTGCTACCATGGTGTTTATACTTGCATACTATTGTTTGTACAGATGAACATGGTACCTTCAGGCGTTTGGAAATTGCTCCCAAGGATGAACCAGACCTTGTGCAGGTCTTGGCTGATTTCCTTTGATTTTCCGATGATGTCAAGCAAAGAGGCACTGAGTTTGAAGGTAGGCCTTAAAATACATCTACAGGTACACCTTCAATTAACTCCAGTTAGCCTATCAGAAGCTAATTGCCAAAAGGATTGACATAATTTTCTGGAATTTTTCAAGCTGCTTAAAGGCACAGTTAACTTAGTGTATGTAAACTTCTGACCCACTGGAATTGTGATATAGTCAATTAAAAATGAAACAATCTGTCTGTTAATAATTGTTGGAAAAATTACTTGTGTCATGCACAAAGTAGATGTCCTAAATGACTTGCCAAAACTATAGTTTTCTAATATGAAATCTGTGGAGTGGTTACAAAATTTTGTTTTAATGACTTAAACCTAAGTGTATGTAAACTTCTGACTTCAACTGTATATGTGGAAAACATGTCTTGAGTATTTTAAACCTGCATATATCCTACCCTGTTTTACTGAAAAAACAATGTTAAGGCCAGGTTGAATGTGTGCCCCTGCCTGTTTAAGTAAGAGTCTGTGATACATGATGTCTTTTGAGATTGTGTTGGTTTGTTTTGGTATGGGGATACGGTATTAATTTTATTTGTTCAGGTCTTGAAAAAGGTCTTAAAAAGTCTGCAGCAACCCTGACGTTACTGCCTTACAACACCCCATACTCATGGTAAAAATCAGTGTAATTGACTTTAGGTGGTTTATCGCTTTATAAAGAAATGTGTGCTCAACAGCATTTCACATTTCAAAACATGTCTTTCTAGTAGTGGTCGAACGACAGTGGATTTTGCCGATACGATAACTGTGGTGGAAAATGGCAATAACTGATTTTTCTGCCAGTAGTTAAAAAAAAATTGATTTATAGACTGTTAAAAAAATTCTTACATTTTCCTTACCATGACGGGCACAGACACAGGCTGCAAGAGTCCAAAATGATTAAAATCCCACATACAGTTTATTGTTCAAACATTATCCCAATAATATCCAGAAAAAAATACGATTTGGTGCATAACGTGGGACTTTTAACTATAAACAAGCCCAAAAACACCATGGACTTTTATTTTGAAATGGAGACTTGGCCCTGTTACAATGCTCTATTAAGTATTAACCAAATTAAGCTTTTTATAGCCTATATAGCCTCTTCACCAGACAAAACGTTTTGTATACATCACCAGATGAGGTTTAATGAGGAATAAGGATTGGGGCTCATTTCCATATAGTGAAATTTTTCTTTGCATAACATCACTCCAATTTAGAACACATGATTATCTAATCAAAATAACAAAATATGCATTGAAGCGAGGTTAAAAATATGGATGAATATGGTCAATGATAAAAGATTTAGATACAGCAAATCCCCACGAGGTGTCAGTGATTGTTTTTATTTTACTTCTAGAGGCCACTGTTATACTCTAGAATCAATGCGTACCAACTGTAGACTCCTCCAGTGCAGGCTACAGGGGAACACTAAGAAAAAAAAAAAAAAATAATAATACAAAATATTCTTGGCAACTATTGGCAAAGATTTTTACAGATAACTGTTAGTTCCAAAAAGCAACTATCGGCACAGATTTATCTGTAAAACTGATATATCGGTTTTACCGATATTACTTGATACAAGATGGCACCGCAGATGGCCGCCTCAATGTGTAGCTCTTCAGTTCTTTTGTTGTTTGTTTGTCCTGTGTTTAGTAATATTTTTCGAGTCAGTTTTACCAGGGACGAACTGCTGAACATTCGGCAGCATATACCAGACAACCTTTTCCCGGTTTTTTAATATTCAGACGTTTTGCTGGACATTTTAGTGGGAGGTGCGGCTGTGTCGTTTAAACGCGCTATGAGATGCAGGCGAGGGAGATGAGCAGGCGCGCTGGTCAGGCTCCCTCGGCGCGGCTTTCGAACAGCGTTGCCGAGTATTCATCTAGCAAATCTCCGCTCTCTTCCTAACAAAACGGACGCACTACATCTCCTCACCCATACAAACGAGGACTTTTCAAACTCTGCTGCCTTGTGCTTCACAGAAACCTGGCTGAGTGAAGCCATTCCGGACAGCACGTTACATCTGCTGGGCTTTCAGCTGTTCAGAGCGGTTCACATCGCGGAGTTAACGGGGAAAACGAGAGGCGGTGGAACATGCTTTTACATCAATGAAAGTTGGTGTACAGATGTAACAACGTTTTTTTTTTTCTTTTTGTTTTTTTTTTTCATTTGGAATGCCCAATTCCCAATGTGCTTTTAAGTCCTCGTGGTCGCGTAGTGATTCACCTTCAATCCCAGTTGCCTCCGCGTCCGAGATCGTCAACCCGCGCATCTCATCACGTGGCTTGTTGAGCGCGTGTGTGGAGGCTTCACGCCATCCACCGCGGCAACCATGCTAAACTCACCATGCGCTCCACCGAGAACGAACCACATTATAGCGATCACGAGGAGGTTACCCCATGTGACTCTACCCTCCCTAGCAACCGGGCCAATTTGGTTGCTTAGGAGACCTGGCTGGAGTCACTCAGCACACCCTGGGATTCGAACTACCGAACTCCAGGGGTGGTAGCCAGCGTCTTTACAACTGAGCTACCCAGGCCCCCAGATGTAACAACGTTAAAGAGGATGTGCTGTCCTAATTTGGAAGCGCTCTTTATTAACTGTAAGCCATTCTACTCGCCGCGGGAGTTTTCCTCGTTTATTCTGGTGAGTGTGTATATCGCATTAAACGTGTGTGAACACAGTGCTGCAACAGCTGACTGATCAAATCACAGACACAGAACAACAATATCCAGACTCAGTTATTATTATTCTTGGGGATTTTAACAAAGTAAATCTCACACATGAACTGCCCAAATACAAACAGCACAATACATGCCCCACCAGAGACAGGAACATACTGGATCATTGCTACACAACAACAAAGGATGCATATCGATCTGT
The DNA here is from genome assembly GCF_019703515.2 of Myxocyprinus asiaticus. Taxonomy (NCBI): domain Eukaryota; kingdom Metazoa; phylum Chordata; class Actinopteri; order Cypriniformes; family Catostomidae; genus Myxocyprinus; species Myxocyprinus asiaticus. The sequence goes on from NC_059361.1 coordinate 33,586,964, forward strand.
CCCTAGAGCAGCTTTGGGACTCTCTGATCACTGTCTGGTTCATCTTCTTCCAACCTATAGGCAGAAATTAAAATCAACCAAGCCAGTAGTAAGGACTGTAAAGAGATGGACCAATGAAGCAGAGCGGGAACTACAAGCCTGCTTCGATTGCATGGATTGGAGTGTTTTTGAGGCTGCAGACACCATCTGGATGAGCTCACAGATACTGTTACATCATATATCAGTTTCTGTGAGGATATGTGCATTCCTACTAGGACTTATTTAAAGTTCAACAATGACAAACCGTGGTTTACAGCAGAGCTCAGGCAGCTTCGTTGGCCAAAGAGGATGCTTACAGGGGTGGGGATAAAGTCTTGTACAATCAGGCCAGGAACACACTGAACAAGGAAATCAGAGTGGCTAAAAGAAGATACTCTGAGAAGCTGAAAAACAAGTTTTCAGCTAACGACCCTGCATCAGTGTGGAGTAGCATGAAACAACTCACAAATTACAGGACTCCTACCCCCAACCCTGTGGTGGACCAACAACTGGCTGACAACCTGAATGTGTTCTACTGCAGATTTGAAAAGGCCCAATCTCACACCCCAGACCCACTCTGGCCTTCACTTCACACAAACACCAACACCTCCTGCAAACCCCCTCCTGCTACTCAACCTGCACTAAAGATCTGTGAAGATGATGTGAGCCGGTCTTTTGGAAACAAAAGACGAGGAAAGCTTCAGGCCCAGATGGCGTCTCACCAGCGTGTCTTCAATCCTGTGCTAACCAGCTGGCCCCCATCTTCACCCAGATCTTCAATAGATCACTGGAGCAGTGTGAAGTCCCATGCTGCTTCAAACGCTCAATCATTATTCCTGTCCCCAAGAAACCAAAAATCACAGGACTTAATGACTACAGACCTGTCGCCCTAACATCTGTGATCATGAAATAATTTGAGAGACTGGTGTTGGCCCACCTGAAGAACATCACTGGACCCTTTCTAGATCCCCTTCAATTTGCTTATCGAGCAAACAGGTCTGTGGATAATGCAGTCAACACTGGATTGCATAATATCCTGCAACATCTGGACAGACCAGGGACATCTTTGAGGATCCTTTTTGTGGACTTCAGTTCGGCTTTCAAAACCATCATCCTAGCTATACTCCAGAATAAATTACACCAACTCTCTGTTCCCATGTCTATCTGTCAGTGGATTACCAGCTTTCTGACAGACAGGTAGCAGCTTGTGAGACAGGGAAAACTCACTTCCAGCACCTGTACAATCAGCACTGGTGCCCCCCAGGGATGTGTGCTCTCCCCACTACTCTTCTTCCTCTACACCAATGACTGTATCGCCATGGACCCCTCTGTCAAGCTCCTGAAGTTTGCAGACGATACCACTGTCATCGGCCTCATCCGAGATGACGATCAGTCAGCATACAGAAGGGAGGTTGAACAGCTGGCTGTTTGGTGCAGTCAAAACAACCTTGAGCTGAACATGCTCAAAACAGAGGAGATCATCGTGAACACCCCAACACTGACCCCCCTCACCATTCTAAACAGCACTGTGGCAGCAGTAGAGTCATTCAGGTTCCTGGGCACTACCATCTCACAGGACCTGAAGTGGGAGACACACAAAGGCCCAGCAGAGGTTCCTTCACCAGCTGAGGAAGTTCAACCTGCCACAGGCACTGCTGATACAGTTCTACTCAGCAGTCATTGAGTCTATCCTCTGCACTTCAATAACTGTCTGGTTTGGTTCAGCTACGAAATCAGACATCAGAAGACTACAAAGGACAGTTCGGACTGCTGAGAGGATTATTGGTTGCCCCCTGCCCCCCCTTCAAGAACTATACACTTCCAGAGTGAGGAAAAAGGCTGGAAAAATCACTCTGGACCCCACTCATCCTGCCCATTACCTTTTTGAACTGTTTGCCTTCTGGCCGACACATCAGAGCTCTGAGCACCAGAACCGTCAGGCACAGGAACAGTTTTTTTTCCCTCAGGCTATCCATCTCATGAACAGTTAAACTGCCCCATTGAGCAATAACTATGTGCAATACAAAGTTTAGTCTTTTTTATATTTATCCAACTCATCCAACCTCTTCTGCCATTTTAATCCTCTGAGAGAAAACAAAAAAAAAAAAAAAAAAAAAAAAAACATTTGCAATGTACATAACAGATAGTATTTGCACTGTACATAACAGATTTGTATTAGATTTGCACTACGTATGCGTATGTGTGTATGTGTGTGTATGTATGTATGTGTATAATTATTTTTTTATTTTTATTATTATCTATGTCTTGCTGCTGTTTTTGTATTGTTTTTGTATTGTTGTACACTGGAAGCTCCTGTCATCAAGACAAATTCCTTGTATGTGTAAGCATTCTTGGCAATAAAGCTGATTCTGATTTCGGTCAACCTCTAATTTCTGTTTCAAATGATAAACAATGAACCAGTCCCACATCACAGTAATGCTATGGATAATATATATATATATATATATATATATATATATATATATATAAAAAAAAGGGCAGTCACCTTTTAAGATCTCTAAATTGTAGAGAATATACAGTACTGAGAGGTGATGGTCTGATATCAGGTGACAGAATTTGCAGCTGCTCTGTAAACAGCAACTGAAAGAGCATTCATACTGAATGCGTTTTTGTGTCCATCTGTGCTGTTTATCCATTTTTTCCTATGCAAACATCGGCAAGCTTTACAGCATCTCACACAGGAGCGCCACATTTTTAAGAAGCCACATCAAGTTAAAAAGAACTTCAACTTTTAAAAATAAACATATCAAGACACCTGCGTTTGTGGAGCTGCGTCTAATTTTTCTTAGCGCAATGATGCATTCGGTGTGAATGGCCTTTTAAAGTTAAAGTAAAATTTCTGTGCCACTAGGGTCACCAAACGGAATTTTTACAAATAATCACTTTTGAAACTGATTCCAGAAAACTCCCTCTGTCTCCCATTGGTTGTACACCAATTGGTAGTCCCACCCCAAAAATCACACCATTGGTCAAGGCAATGTTGCTTTGTTGAGCTGGACAGGCCTCTCAAACAAACAGAAGAATGTTTTGATAGTTGACTTTTGATAGTTGACTCTGAATATTAAGCTAGTTATATGAGAAAATATTTCAACTTCGAAAAAATTACATCAGCTTTAAATAAGAAATTAAGATTTTTGTGGAAGATTAAAAGAAACTTCCACTGAGCTGTGTTGTTGAAGTGAGTTTAGTGGCTGTTAAATGACAGAGGTGAAATATGGACATGTGACCTTACTGAACACGCAAATACTGAGTTAACGGTCTACCCAGAGAGCAAACGAACACTTTCAGACATACTTTTTAGTGTTGTCCACTTGTAGATCTGCCAAGACACATTAATACCAGGTGTAAACAGGATCTAAATGTAAGTTTGCATTTAGAAAAAAAAAAAAAGAATTTGTTATATAAAAACAGTTTGGAAAACAGAGGCTGTTTGTGCGATTGCCTGATATAAACACAAGAAAACAGCAGGTAACAGAACCACACCACTGATCAATCTCTCCTTCAGTGTGTGTGTGAATGATCTAGTTTAACTCTCAACACATCACACTGTTACCGCAGAAGGCAATTTACTCTAACAGAGCTATTTATATCATCGCACTATCTAGAGCAGTGTTGGGTAACATTACTTTTAAAAGTAACCTGTTAGATTATTGCGTTACTCCTTAAAGTAACTTAATTAAAAAGTTATTTTTTGTGGAAAGTAAAGCATTACTTTACTTTTGCGTTACTTTTGTGTTACTTTTTTTCACTCGTATATAGCTCACTCAATCCACTGCTTACTGTGTCCGTTTTTTGTAACTGCTGATCCTACCCTACTCCTACCCAAATCCAAACACTAACATTAGTGGATCGGGAGAAGCTTACTTTAATCTAGATCCACGCCGATGGAAAAACAAATCGCACATATTTTCTTGCTCGATTCACTTCAATAACTATTAATAGACATATTATGGAGATGTAATAAAATAAACAAATAATTAATTTGGACCGTTGTTTTAAATGTAACGTACAGTATGGTACGCGAAATCACTTTTTTTATGGAACGTATGGTGAAAATGTAAAAATGCCAGCTTTTTAAACTCAACAGTCTCAACCACAACGGATTAAATAGCAGTGGGTTTAATTAAGATATATTGGTGTGGTTATTGCTTTGATAAAATATCACTAGCTTACCTGTAAGCTAATAGTGTTTCCTTTTCCATGTATTCTGGCGATGGCCCTGTGAAGATTGCAGTCTTTAATAGCACACTGAATTTAGTTTTTATTTTCTCTTAAGAGTTTTAAATTGTGTGGCATGCAGACATAAATTCCTGCTATTATAATCAGAGACATTGCATAACTTTACCTTAAAATGACTGGTAACATTTCCTAGTTGCTGCTCATATCCAATTTTAAGAGCGAAAATAACAAGAAACAGGCTGGGTCAGAAATAATTTCATTGTCATGAAGAAACTAGACAAACTGGGAGAATCCACTTCTCCAACCACTGTCCCTTGCATTGATGTACTACTACACAAACTTCCGAAAGTTTTAAAATCTGTCACCTCCTCTCTCTTTTGCATGCATGCACAATATTTCTCACTCAAACTCACATGATGAATGAGGTGGTGTATTTGTAGAGGATGTGATTGGTTCTTAAGAACGGCGATTCAATATTTTGAGCCAATCACAACGTCCTGTTCATAAAGTTACAGAGTCGAACAAAAGAATCGATTCCTGTATCAGAGTCGACTCCGATTCTAGGTTTCGAGACAGAGTCGAGGAATCAACACTTTTGGAGTCGACTCCCCATCACTAGATGTTTTGTTATCACTCTAACATTGCCAAATATTTGACTGACCTTTGGTTGGTTTCAAAGCTTTGTTTGTACATTTCTTTAATAAAGCGTTAACATCCATAGCACTTTCCACAGCATGGAGCACAAGGAATAATTTGTATGAATTAGCCACCAACCCTGTGCCTGTAAATAGTTTATTTTTTGTTGGTCTTTCGCAATAGACAAATAACAGTCTGTATCTTAATCAAATCAAAATCAAATCACTTTTATTGTCACACAACCACATACACAAGTGCAATAGTGTGTGAAATTCTTGGGTGCAGTTCCAAGCAACATAGTAGTCGTGACAGTGATGAGACATATACCAATTTACAGTAAACTTCAGATTAACACAACACAATTTAAAATTTAATATACACATAATTACACAACACAATATGCAAATAATAACATACAATGTACAGTAAATAATACACACAATATAGAATACACATTATACAATAAAAAAGTATATACAGTATATATAAAATGTACAGTAGGTTGTATTGTACTGTATTGACATTCAGGCTGTCGGTTGATAGTAAGTTGCCAGTGTGTTGTTAAGAGCGAATATAATATAATAATAATATAATTTATGACAGCCTGGTGTGAGATATAAGAGTAATAAAGTGCAGTGCTGATGTATTTTGATCGTGGGAGATCAAGAGTTCAAAAGTCTGATTGCTTGGGGGAAGAAGCTGTCATGGGGTCGGCTGGTGCGGGTGCTGATGCTGCGATACCGCCTGCCTGATGGTAGCATTGAGAACAGCCCATGGCTTGGGTGGCTGGAGTCTCTAATGATCCTCCAAGCTTTTTTCACACACCACCTGGTATATATGTCCTGGAGGGAGGGAAGCTCACCTCTGATGATGTGTCTGGCAGTTCGCACCACCCTTTTCAGGGCTTTACGGTTGTGGGCGGTGCTATTGCCGTACCAGGCAGAGATGCAGCCAGTCAGGATGCTCCCTACAGTGCTGGTGTAGAACCGTGTGAGGATGTGGCGGTTCATTCCAAACTTCTTCAGCCGTCTCAGGAAGAAGAGGCACTGATGAGCCTTCTGGACCATGTGAGTTCCTCAGTGATGTGGACACCCAGGAACTTGAAGCTGCTGACTCTCTCCACTGGTGCTCCATTGATGGTGATGGGACTGTGTTCTCTATCTCTTCTCCTGAAGTCCACCACAAGCTCCTTTGTCTTACTGACGTTGTCTTAATGATGACACAGCCTACATCCTCTCTGTAGGCTGTTTCATCATTGTCAGTGATCAGACCTACCACAGTCTTTTCATCAGCAAACTTAATGATGGCATTGGAGCTGTGTTGCCACACAGTCATGTGTGTACAGGGAATACAGGAGTGGGCTGAGAACACAGCCCTGCGGGGCTCCAGTGTTGAGGGTCAGTGATGAGGAGATGTTGCTGCCCATTGTAACCACCTGGCGTCTGCTTGACAGGAAGTCCAGGATCCAGCTGCACAGCGAGCTGTTTAAGCCCAGAGCCCGGAGTTTCTCATCAAGCTTGGAGGGCACTATGGTGTTGAATGCTGAGCTGTAGTCTACAAACAACATTCTCACATAAGTGTTCTTTTTTCCAGGTGGGAAAGAGCAGTGTGTATTGTAGATGCAATGGCATCATCAGTGGAGCGGTTGTTGCGTTAAGCAAACTGCAATGGGTCTAGTGATGGAGGCAGCACAGAGCAGATGTAATCTCTGATTAGTCTCTCAAAGCATTTGCTGATGATGGGGGTCAGAGCAACAGGACACCAGTCATTTAAGCAAGTGATTTTGGATTGCTTTGGAACAGGCACAATGGTGGACATTTTAAAGCATGTGGGGACTGCAGACAAAGAGAGGGAAAGGTTGAAAGTGTCCGTAAAAACACCAGCCAGTTGGTTCGCACACGCTCTGATGACGCAGCCCGGAATGCCATCTGGACCCGCGGCTTTGCGGATATTCACCCGTCGGAAGGATCGTGTTACATCCGCTACAGAGACGGAGAGTGAACTATCCTCTGTAGCTTCGGCCGCGAGAGCTCTCTCCACGAGGGCAGTGTTATTTCCCTCGAAACGAGCATAAAAAGTATTTAGCTCATCCGGGAGAGAGGCAGCGGTGTTCACGGCAGAGTTTTTATTCCCTTTAAAGTCCGTGATGATATTAATTCCCTGCCACATGCTTCTAGAGTTGGTGGTGTTGAACTGTCCTCCAATCTCGTTCCTGTACTGACGTTTTGCTGTTCTGATTGGGTTGTTTATGCTCCTCCGCATTCCCGGAATTAAAAGCGGAGGTCCGCGCATCAAGTGCCGCGCGAACATCGCTATTAATCCAAGTTTCTGGTTCGGGTAGATCCGTATTGTTCTGCTGGGAACAACGTCCTCTACGCACTTTCTGATGAAACACATTACGCTATCAGCGTAAAGCTCGATGTCATCATCAGAGGCGGACTGGAACATATCCCAGTCCGTGTGATCAAAACAGTCTTGTAGCGTAGAGTCTGATTGGTCCGACCAGCACTGGATCATTCTGAGGGTGGGTGCTTCCTGTTTCAGTTTCTGCCTGTCAGCGGGCAGAAGCAGAATGGAAGAGTGGTCCGATTTGCCAAATGGTGGGTGGGGGAGGGATTTGTAGCCGTCCCGGAAGGGAGAGTAGCAATGGTCCAAAGCCTGGTTCCCTCGTGTGTTAAAACTAATGTGTTGGTGGTATTTTGGTGCGACTGATTTGAAACTGGCTTTATTAAAGTCCTCGGTCACAATGAACGCGGCCTCAGGGTGTGCGGTTTCCTGCTTGCTTATAATCTCATACAGTTCCTTGAGTGCCCGGTCTGTGTCGGCTTGTGGGGGGATGTAAACAGCAGTGATAATGACTGCTGTGAATTCCCTCGGTAGCCAGAATGGTCGACACAGAAGCATGAGAAATTCCAGATCAGAAGAGCAGAAAGACTTGATAGAATGTACGTTCGTCTGATCACATCAGTATTTGTTGATCAAAAAACATAAACCACCACCTCTGCTTTTACCTGAGAGGTCTTTCGCTCGGTCTGCTTGGTGCACGAAGAACCCCGTGGGTTCAATGGCTGAGTCTGGAAACTCCGGAGACATCCAAGAGATCTGCACTCTCAGCTCGCAGAGCTTGTTGTCCAGAGACTGAACATTTGCCAGTAGAATACTGGGTTGCAGGGGTCGATTTGCACGATGCCTTACTCTGATGAGAACGCCGGCTCTGTTTCCCCTTTTCCTTTTGCATTTCCGTGACTGGACAGCCCAGACAAAGGGCTCCGTTGGTGTGTTTGTAAACAGCGGGTCGGCATTGAGGAATTTGAAGTCCGGTTTATGGTGTGTAATTGCAGAACCAATGTCCAAAAGTGTATGTCTGTCATAGACAATAAGGCAGACAACATCCAAGACAAAAAACATAAGAATTGTAAATAAAACAAACAAAACACTACAATGTTGTGTCGGAGCTCGCAATGCAGCAGCCGATACATAAATACATAAAATAAATTTGATGAATATCTATTTTGTTATTTAGATATTTATATTTTGCAGGAGTCCCACGAGTCGTTTCTTTTCATGCTCCCGCGCACACATCATCCTGCGCCGCACTCGGTTACACCAGGTCCCATTGATTCCACAGCAAATATTAGCTGATAGTACCCTATGTGATCATGATTCATAGCTGGATTTGGTGTCGATGAGAGATGCTGTCTGTCTCCTCGTGTCTTACATCTCTTTTATATAAAATTTTTTACAGTGCCCTGTAACAGTGTTCCCTGATGGAGGGAACGAGATGTTGTGTCGATGTAGTGACACTAGGGGTTCGATCTTGAGAGCCCCAATCACCTTTGCTTAAAATAGAAAAGGCCAATGAGAACTGGCGAGTGGAATTTGCATGCCACTCTCCGCCCCCGGACATACGGGTATAAAAGGAGATGGTGTGCACCACTCATTCGGATTTATGCTGAGGAGCCGATAGAGAGTCCCAGCCATGTAAGCAGTCGGTTCAGCGCCGTGGCAGGAGGGACACAACGTCTCGTTACTAACAGAGGTTACATCAGTAACCAAGATGTTCCCTGTCTGTCACTCACTCGACGTTGTGTCCGCAAGCCCGCAGCTGTGGCCGGTGACTGGGGGCGGGCGGGCGGGCGAGTGTCCCCAGAGACCAGCACACTTACCTTTTCGTCGGATGTCTCTCGACGGAGAATGAGGGAACTGGAGGTACTCGCGTTCGCCTGATTGACCGGAAAGACTTTCAGCACCTGGCCGCCCTGAGGCAGACCGCCTGTATAGCTTGACAGCTCTTCCGGATAGAACGAGCGTGGAGGTCCGCGGGGGTTGAGCTGGCGTAAACGCTCCCATATCCACATCCAGATCGGCTGCGGTGCTTGCCGACCCGGCCAGCTGAGCATCAGCCCAGGATGGAGCGGGTTGGGGAGCAGCCGTGGTGGCTCCTTGCTTCATGAAGAAGTGAGCCACGAATGCAACGTTCTGATGGGCATGTTCTCGCAATGAGAATATAACCCTTCCACGAAAGCTGCCTCGGCGTGCTGCCGCCCCAAGCACTCAAGAAAGATTTCATGGTTGTCCGGAGGGGAGAGATAACGGCCACATCCAGTAGCGCAAACACGGAAGGACATCTTTTAAAAAGACGGCAAGCGTTTGCGCGAGCTCTTTTAGAAGAAAATATATTATTTTGAATATACTCTTTTAGCACCCATGGACTCAGCCGCCGAAGCACCCAGGGGAAGCACAACACTCAACCATGCGAGGGTGACTGCTGATATGCGCTGTAAAATCAAGCAGCGTAAGTGAAAGGTGAGAGGACGAACACAAGCATGCATTTGGCTCAGAAGAAAAAATCTGAATGAGTGGTGCACGCCATCTCCTTTTATACCCGTATGTCTGGGGGCGGAGAATGGCATGCAAATTCCACTCGCCAATTCTCATTGGCCTTTTCTATTTTAAGCAAAGGTGATTGGGGCTCTCAAGATCGAACCCCTAGTGTCACTACATCGACACAACGTCAAGTGAGTGACAGACATGGAACAAACACTCTCTCCAATTTTCTTCACAATAAGAAATCCACAGTGACATATATTATGATTCAATAAGTCGCGAGTCATCACGTTATAATCTAGCTGCATTAAGTGTGCGCACTCGAGGGACGAGTGTCCCCATGACAGAGTGTGCCTCAACCGGGTGCAGTTTCAATCTCTCCCCTTTAGATCAGGACATTCGTGCAACTCATAGAAGCAGCGCTGACTGAGCAGAGAAATGCCAGTTTCGGAGTTTGTAGTTATTTACATGATCTGCTTCCGTATTATTTGAACTTTAATAAAGCTATAACGCATTAAATATAACTGCATTAAAGATGTAATGCCGGGATGTTTCCTTTAAAGACACTCGACACGCAAGTTTTGCTTCAGCGGAGCGGCAGCTCCAGATCCACTTATTCCACAACGAGAATTCTTCTGTATATACTTATTTGGTATTTTTGTATAATTCCCTCATACTTTGCGATCTATAACACCTGAAGGAGTGAAAGTTTACAGTGCATCTGGACTGTGAGCTGTTTTCTTCCTCTCCTCAGTCAAGCGCAAAATGCAGTGCTGCTCTTGTGCATCATCAAGAGTTTAATGTGATCTCATGTTACGTTAAAAGAGATCAAACGACTATTCGACAACTAACATTTTTGTCAACAATTTTTTTTGTCGATGTTATTGATAACATTTCAGCCCTATTTCTGAACAACAATCTAAATCTAGCAATTATATGATTTAGCGACTAAAAACAGCCATTTGGCTCCTTAATGCTTCAGTTAAGGAGCCAATGGCTCCTAAGTAATTTTTTTAGCCTGGAGCCCTGGCAACAAAAAATTAAAATTTATGCCATCTAAGATGTCCATGACTTACTTTCTTCTGCAGAATACAAACAAATATTTTTATAAGAATATTTCAGCTCTCTAGGTCCTCACAATGCAAGTGAATGGTGATCAGGACTTTGAAGAAGGGATGGGCATTTTGGTCATTTTGTCTACTCGAGTACTCGGACTAATTACTCGAGTACTTGTCGAGTACTCGAGGGGCGATTACATGTTCATAAATGTATATATAATAACATGTCTGAACATCTATGGCTGCTGCATTGTGCCTTGGTGTTCCAGTGTATCGTCTGTTCATTATAGGCTGTTATAAAATAATGTTACAAAATGTACAAAAGATTCAAAATATAATGCATCATATTTTATCATTATGTAAAGATTCGCTGTCCAACTCTGAAAGAATGTGCCCAACACACGTCTGTCTGTTCTTCCTTCAGGTTACCATAGTAACCTTTGCAAGCGTGCACTAGTTTTTTTTTTAGTGACTGTCTGAACAGTCCATTTTCAAATAACAGGAGACACCATAACCATTGCGTTTTTAATATGCGTGTTAAACTGAAGTTCAGTTTGAAGACGCTGCATTGTGTTCCATTTAGCTGCGCTCTGTCTAGCACTGTCTAGCTGTTTGAAACACTCACCTGCTGTATATGCGTTGCTTCAGCACATTGAGTCCACTGCCACACGTGCCTGGTGTGTGTGTCCCCAGATGTTCGCTCTTGTGAGGAAAGCCGCGATGCTCTCTATTGTTGTTGCTGTGATTCATGAAGTGTTCCATTCAACTCGGAGAGTCTGAATTTCCACCTTTCAACTGGGGAAAGTGCAACGGAATGACACTTTAACTTGGAAACATCTAACTTGGAAACTCGTGCAGAAATCTTCAACTCCCATTTCGTCGAGATGCAGGTGCGTGTTACTTCACGCAGGGCGGTTTACAGTCAGAGACAAACATTTACTTTTATTAAATAATATCCATTAATGAGTCAAAATTCTAACATGAAATGATAATAAAATGCGTTTAGCAAACGTTTTGCAGAGACAGGCGTTCAAAACACGGTTAATTACACTCTTTTTTGATTATCGTAACGATAGCATTGCAGTGTTTTATCAGTTTGATTGCTATGAAACGTTTCTGACAATCAATGAACCCCTCAAAACCACAATGTAATCAATCTCAAAATTAAAATAAGCTCCCTCTTTGTTTGTGTTTAGTTGTCAGGTAATTATCACTGGATTTTGAATTAAGTGAATTCACATCATGCGTGATCACTATCGATCATCGTTTTCATAATCGATCATTGCTGCCATGTCCGAGTACCCGAGTATTCGTGCCCATCCCTACTTTGAAGCTCCAAAAAGGTTGTAAAGGCAGCATCAAAGTAATCTATAAGACTCCAGTGGTTTAGTTCATGTCTTCTAAGCAATCCAGTTGTTTGTTTTTGTGAGAACGGACCAAAATGTAACTCCTTTTCACTGTACATCTTGAGAGCAGTCTCCATGGTGATCATGATTTCCAGCTCGATTACACTTCCTATAGTGCGATCTAGCGCTCTGTGCATGTGTCAAGCGCTAGGAAGTGTAATTGAGCTTTAAATCATGATTATGCCTAGAGACTGCAACGGCAAGATTTACAGTGAAAAAGAAGCTATATTTTGTTGTATATACAGGTGCATCTCAATAAATTAGAATGTCATGGAAAAGTTCATTTATTTCAGTAATTCAACTCAAATTGTGAAACTCGTGTATTAAATAAATTCAATGCACACAGACTGAAGTAGTTTAAGTCTTTGGTTCTTTTAATTGTGTTGATTTTGGCTCACATATAACAAAAACCCACCAATTCACTATCTCAAAAAATTAGAATATGGTGACATGCCAATCAGCTAATCAACTCAAAACCTCACCTGTAAAAGTTTCATGAGCCTTCAAAATGGTCTCTCAGTTTGGTTCACTAGGCTACACAATCATGGGGAAGACTGCTGATCTGACAGTTGTCCAGAAGACAATCATTGACACCCTTCACAAGGAGGGTAAGCCACAAACATTCATTGCCAAAGAAGCTGGCTGTTCACAGAGTGCTTTATCCAAGCATGTTAACAGAAAGTTGAGTGGAAGGAAAGAGTGTGGAAGAAAATGATGTACAACCAACCGAGAGAACCGCAGCCTTATGATTGTCAAGCAAAATCGATTCAAGAATTTGGGTGAACTTCACAAGGAATGGACTGAGGCTGGGGTCAAGGCATAAAGAGCCACCACACACAGACATGTCAAGGAATTTGGCTACAGTTGTTGTATTCCTCTTGTTAAGCCACTCCTGAACCACAGACAACATCAGAGGCGTCTTACCTGGGCTAAGGAGAAGAAGAACTGGACTGTTGCCCAGTGTTCCAAAGTCCTCTTTTCAGATGAGAGCAAGTTTTGTATTTCATTTGGAAACCAAGGTCCTAGAGTCTGGAGGAAGGGTGGAGAAGCTCATAGCCCAAGTTGCTTGAAGTCCAGTGTTAAGTTTCCACAGTCTGTGATGATTTGGGGTGCAATGTCATCTGCTGGTGTTGGTCCATTGTGTTTTTTGAAAACCAAAGTCACTGCACCCGTTTACCAAGAAATTTTGGAGCACTTCAGGCTTCCTTCTGCTGACCAGCTTTTTAAAGATGCTGATTTCATTTTCCAGCAGGATTTGGCACCTGCCCACACTGCCAAAAGCACCAAAAGTTGGTTAAATGACCATGGTGTTGGTGTGCTTGACTGGCCAGCAAACTCACCAGACCTGAACCCCATAGAGAATCTATGGGGTATTGTCAAGAGGAAAATGAGAAACAAGAGACCAAAAAATGCAGATGAGCTGAAGGCTACTGTCAAAGAAACCTGGGCTTCCATACCACCTCAGCAGTGCCACAAACTGATCACCTCCATGCCACGCCGAATTGAGGCAGTAATTAAAGCAAAAGGAGCCCCTACCAAGTATTGAGTACATATACAGTAAATGAACATACTTTCCAAAAGGCCAACAATTCACTAAAAATGTTTTTTTTATTGGTCTTATGATGTATTCTAATTTTTTGAGATAGTGAATTGGTGGGTTTCTGTTAAATGTGAGCCAAAATCATCAAAATTAAAAGAACCAAAGACTTAAACTACTTCAGTCTGTGTGCATTGAATTTATTTAATACACGAGTTTCACAATTTGAGTTGAATTACTGAAATAAATGAACTTTTCCACGACATTCTAATTTATTGAGATGCACCTGTAGTGCTATTTTATATTTTATTATTCCTGCACCGACACGCTTAAATACGGGTCTGGCATTGCGGGCTTGTGGACGCGCACACAACACTGCTGCTGAAACAAATCCTAAGACAAACACTGAATTTAAGGCATTGGACGCAAATTAAATACTCATCCTTACTTTTAGGATTTCTTCCTCAAGTTAACTTCAGTGTTAAATGTTGGTGTTCAAAACAGCTTTTTGTGCTTTAGCGCCACCAGCTGCGCTGGTTTTGGTACCTGCAGTGGCTCCTGACACGTGATCCAAAGCTCATATTTTATTAGACAGGGCATTTCAAAAAAACTTTTGACACCGTAAAAAAACCTTGCTTTTTCAGCTCACAAATGTTTGCTCGAGGTGTGAATGACACCATAGAAATCCATTATTTCCACTCAAAATGTTAAATCGCGTCAAAAATTCACATTTGGTGTGCAAAGGCCTTAAAGCATCATGCTGGGCCTAAGATACATCCATACACTTGCTTCAGAAATCCATGACTGGTTTGATTCATGGATCATCACGTGTTGGTCAGTTATCGGGAGTTTATTCATTCAAATGATCGGCTGCTGTCTGTGGATCAGTGCAGAGCGACACATTTGAATAAATCAGTCCTGTATGAATACAGTTCAGTGTGAGCTTTAGCTGGAGTAACCTAATCTGCCAGTGCAAATGACCAGAGCTGGAATGATGACATTATCACTGGCAAATAAACACTTATTGCAACATTTATTATGTACAATTAACAATTAATTATTTTATGATGTACGGCCTCGGTCGGCAGATAAACATGCCTCGGTCGAAATGATACGTGGTGTTTTATGAAGGTTATTTTTTTTTCTTTTTGTTGTTGGTGCAGGTGCAAACACTTCCACTTCCTGTCACACACACACACAGATGTGAAGTTCCCTAGAGGTCCGGGTGTGTGAGCAGTTCTGCTTTCGGTGTCCCTTCAGATGATGCGGATGTCGTAGTGCTTTTCTCAGATTTCACAGGACAGAGAACCAGCCACACACACACACACACATATGTATATGTACAGTATATTGTGCAACAGTAAACATCAAACAGGAGAATCCTTTGTTCTTTTCACGACTTCATTATGTTGCATGTTTAATTTTTTGCCATTAAAATTTAAATCAAAAAGATGTTTACATCATGGTTGATTTTACTTTTGGTGAATTCATATCACTGGAAATGGAAGGTCAAGTCAAGCGACCAGTATCACAAATGATGAACCTGTGATGGATTGGCAATACTTGGGAAAAGGGCTAAATTGATTTTCCGATTAATCGCAATCTTCATTTGAACGATTGCGATATCGATTCTTAAAATCCCAAGATTTATATTTTACTTTTACTTTGAGGTTTACTTCATTTTAGTTGAGTTGATTATTATATCTCTTAAAAATATATCAACTGAACTGCTTAGTTTGGGCCCTGTTAAAATGACTATTTTAAGTTAGAAGGTTGCCTGTACAATTAACAGCATAAGCTGAGAGAAAATGTATTTCATATATATACAAAATGGACATTATAAATGAGATGTACCAAAAGGAATCAAACTCTAATCAAATCGGGAAATCTGTATTGATACCCAGTCCTACTTGTGAGATCCAAATTTTTTAAAATGTCCTCACTAATATAGTGAAACAAATGCAGTGTTTCCCATTAATTACTTAGACTCTCTAACGTTGTGTTTTGCGCCATTGCTTCGGCAAAGCATCTCCCACTCCCAGTCAGTCACAACTCTTTAGTGCAGTATGTCTAATCATGCTCTGTCCAGATGGACGCCACCCGCTGCACTGCTGCCCTAGTCAACACAACACAATGCATCTATTCTATTGGACACACACACATTGCAGCTGCAGTAAGAGGCCACATGGCTGCCTGCCACATCAGAGCACACTGCTGGATAAACCAAGTGTACATATGCATTCAATAACAAAAAAAGTGCAATTGAATTACCATGTTTTGTTTTTTTACTTTTTGGACAATACCATGCTTTTGGGCATATACCATGGTAATATCATGAATCTGAACATGTATCATGGGGTAATACCATGGTATTCTTGACCTCTTACAAAAGGACTGTTTACCAAACAGAACCATGGTACTACCATGATTTTTTTTTTTTGGAGATGTACCATGGTATTCTTGGAAGCACCTTGGAGCTCGTCATTGTTTACAAGAGAAACTTGTGCCGTTCACAAACCAAAACAGTCCAAAACAATTAAAAAACAATATAAAATAAAATAAAAAATAATTTCAAAATAATAATAATAAAAAAAAAAAACTATGTAAACAATGACGCGCATCCTGCCTCCTCCACGTGACGCGTGACCTTACCAACGAGCTTACGTCATCCCTCTCATAATCACACGTCACAGAGATGTACCGAAGCGAACATTTGTAGTTAAAAAGTATATAACTATTGTTTTGTTTCTAAAAAATAATCAATCGTTTGCATTCAGAAGAACTTTATTTGTCGACTGGAGTCGTGTGGATTATTTTGATGCACCCTAAATATGCATTTTGGACCCTCAAAAAATGGAGTACATGCACTTGCATTGATTAGAGGAGGAGGCCTGAAATGAAACCCTAAAAATCTTAAATTCTGTTTTGATGAAGACAGAAACACAGATACATCTTGGATGGCCTGAGGGTGAGTAAATTATCAGCAAATTTTCATTTTTGGGTGAACTATTCCTTTAATAGTTAGTCATCTAAAATTTTGGCCTTCATTTTTTCAGTCAGTTGCATAAAAACTTAGATCGGTCTAATTTAAGACCAAAATGTAAGACAGCACAACCCTAGGATAGCTATTGTTTACATTCTATGTTGCCATGGAAAATAACTGTCAGCTGAGCCAGTGGGGGCTTCATTTGAGGGCTAAAAAGGGCTTGAGTTGAAACTTTGAAAAATACTTTGACTTCTATGATGGAAAAAAAAAAAACTTGTGTTTTTTATTATTTGAGTTAAAATCACTAAATTTGTTCATTAGAATCAATTTTGAAGCATTGTATTCCTCTAATAAGCAAATATTTTCAGTGAATGAAAACTGTATTGAGCATCCACAGCGTCTTTTCCCACAATACGAAGCGAAATAAACTGTCTTGCTAAAGACAACTGTGAGCTTGTTTTATACAACAGGCTTTCTATGGTGTCTTTAGCTAGTCAGACTTATTGTTAGATGAAGTCTTAAGTTCATGGCTAGGTTTATGCTACCGGCCCACGGACACAGCGTTTGAAGATCTGGGCCACCAGCACAAAAAATGTAGGTTCCGTCTCAAGTAGGTGAGTGACCAAAAAACTTCATACTTGCCCATGAGAAAACCGACCGTCCTCAAAACACTCTGATTATCACTGACAAATAAAACAACACCAGCATGACTGCAGTGGTACAGCCTTACAAAGATGTACTGTGGTGGTACCATGGTACAGTAGTGGTATTAGATGGTAATACCATGGTACTGAATGGTCCGCTTCTACTTCTTTGATCAGTTTTCTCTTTCAGGTCAACTACTGTCATAGTGGAGCTACAGTTTGAAGGAAATCTGGCAAGTTAGTTTAATAGTTGTGTATTTGCTCAAGTCAAGTCAAATTTAGGTAAATCAAGGTGTTTTTTTACTGAATGAACACAAAGATTGAATAAATTTTAACGTAAATTTGGTTTGAGATTCTTCTCAACATCAGCAAATGCATCAGCAGACTAAAAACAACACAGAAAAACTACTACAAATCAGTACAGTCCACAATACGTGATTGAAACTACCCTAAAATGTCTCTCCAAGGTCTCTTTCAAGGCTGAATAAAATTAAATACATCCAGAAATGTCACTGACAAACTCATTTGTTTACTTAAGTCACACACAAAAAAAATTATTACACATAGAGACAGGAAATATCAAAGCAAGTGGCATCTGAAAACAAATGTTGCTAGGGATTTTCTCAGATCTAACTTCACTTAGACTGGTGTCAATGTCATTTTAGTGGACGTCTGAAGTCAGTTCCCCTCAAGTTCACACAGGTGTCCAGCTGGAGTAAGAACAGGTGTCATTCAACACATTACAGTTGAAGTCAGAAGTTTACATACACTTAGGTTGAAGTCATTAAAACTCATTTTTTAACCACTCCACAGATTTCATATTAGAAAACTATAGTTTTGGCAAGTCGTTTAGGACATCTACTTTGTGCATGACATGAGTAATTTTTCCAACAATTGTTTACAGACAGATTGTTTCATTTTTAATTGACTATATCACAATTCCAGTGGGTCAGAAGTTGACATACACTAAGTTAACTGTGCCTTTAAGCAGCTTGGAAAATTCCAGAAAATGATGTCAAGCATTTAGACAATTAGCCAGTTAGCTTCTGATAGGAGTCAATTGGAGGTGTACCTGTGGATGTATTTTAAGGCCTACCTTCAAACTCAGTGCTTCTTTGCTTGACATCATGGGAAAATCAAAAGAAATCAGAAAAGATCTCCAAAAAACATTGGGGACCTCCACAAGTCTGGTTCATCTTTGGGAGCAATTTCCAAATGCCTGAAGGTACCACGTTCATTTGTTCAAACAATAGTAAGCAAGTATAAACACCATGAGACCATGCAGCCATCATACCGCTCAGGAAGGAGACGCACTGTCTCCTAGAGATGAACGTAGTTTGGTGCAAAAAGTGCAAATCAATCCCAGAACAACAGCAAAGGACCTTGTGAAGATGCTGGAGGATACAGGTAGAAATGTATCTATATCCATAGTATAACAAGTCCTATATCGACATAACCTGAAAGGCTGCTCAGCAAGGAAGAAGCCACTGCTCCAAAACCGCCATAAAAAAGCCAGACTACAGTTTGCAAGTGCACATGGGGACAAAGATATTACTTTGTGGAGAAATGTCCTCTGGTCTGATGAAACAAAAATTGAACTGTTTATCCATAATGACCATTGTTATGTTTGGAGGAAAAAGGGTGAGGCTTGCAAGCCGAAGAACACCACCCCAACCGTGAAGCATGGGGGTGGCAGCATCATGTTGTGGGGGTGCTTTGCTGCAGGAGGGACTGGTGCACTTCACAAAACAAATGGCATCATGAGGAAGGAAAATTATGTGGATATATTGAAGCAATATCTCAAGACTTCAGCCAGGAAGTTAAAGCTTGGTCGCAAATGGGTCTTCCAAATGGACAATTACCCCAAGCATACCTCCAAACTTGTGGCAAAACGGCTTAAGGACAACAAAGCCCTGACCTCAGTCCGATAGTAAATTTGTGGGCAGAACTGAAAAAGCATGTGTGAGCAAGGAGGCCTACAAACCTGACTCGGTTACACCAGTTCTGTCTGGAGGAATGGGCCAAAATTCCAGCAACTTATTGTGAGAAACTTGTGGAAGACTACCCAAAATGTATGAACCAAGTACAAACAATTTAAAGACAATGCTACCAAATACTAACAAATTGTATGTAAACTTCTTACCCACTGGGAATGTGATGAAAGAAATAAAGCTGAAATACATAATTCTCTCTACTATTATTCTCACATTTCACATTCTTAAAATAAAGTAGTGATCCAAACTGACCTAAGACAGGGAATGTTTTTCACAATTAAAATGTCAGGACTTGTGAAAAACTGAGTTTAAATGTATTTGGCTAAGATGTATGTAAACTTCTGACTTCAACTGTAACTATGGACATGCTCCACTGATGTTTGACAACTACAAAATGTCGAACAAATTACTTGGTCTTAATTGTAAACACTTAATCTTTTGTTTCACCATTTCAAAGTGTCCAAATACTCTTTGGGATCACATACAAAGCATCCAACAACCTTTCGTGATATGTAACATTCTCTCTCTTCGAAAAAACACAAGCAAATCCAGAGACAGACTCTGACGACACATCAATGAACTGAACCGAACAGATCTGAGTGAATCGCCTTCGTCCAAGCCACCGGTCAATCACGTGCAGAGACGAGAGTCAATATTGACAAAGTGCTGCAGGCCAGAGGGGTTCAAACACACACACACACACACACACACACACACACACGTGAATGATGGAAATGTCACTGTAAACTGCTAATGGAGTTTAATCAATGTACTAGACAACAGCAGACAATGACCACGTTTACATGCACTTAAGAAAACATTTATTTCAGGGTTTTTACACAAAGCGGCGTTCTGAAACATATTGTAAAGGAGAGTGATGTTTTTCTTACGATGTTTAAGATATTCATAGAGAGCGGTCTAACACACCAAGGTTACTCCCAGATAATGCGACTTATGTGGCCGTGTAAACCCAGTTCTTACTGGTTTTTGAAGAGTGCGCATGTGTGCAAAACAGACAGATTCCTAACATCATAGGATGGAGCCCAACAACAAGTCAACATAGTGGAGAGAATTAAACATTTCTAGGAGTTCTGTGGAAAAATACACCAATTTAACACCCCAATTTAAAATATTGACTTCTGTCCATCACATCCGCTAATACGCGCTCAAGTACATTGAGAGAATCCCCGAGTTTGACATAAGAGGGAAAACACACTATTGCAGCGCAATTACCTGCAGGTCGCGATGGAAAGTTAAGGAAACAAACACAGCAACAACTCTGGAAATAAAGCAAAACAACAGAGTATAAAACAGTTAAGTCTTCACTGTTCCCATGTTCCCTCGGATCCCATGTTTGTTATTTACACAAGTGTCATGGGGAAGTTACACTGCTGTGGGGAAATCTACTTACTGTCCGAGCCGAAAGTTTATGGTAATAAAGATGCATGTAAACGGGAAAGCTGCTTTCCAGTCTTAAGCAGGTTGCTCGCAATAAACGGTTTTCTGGTGTCCATGTAAACGAGCTGAATCACATGCCTCATAAAACATACACACACAAAAGCCCGCCAAATCCTACAACAGATCGCATGAAAACATGTTGGCCACCAGAGAAAAGAAAAAAGTGTCTTTGATGATGCTGTAGATCATTTCGAAACTACTGATGAAATAAAGTATCTACTTTTCAAATGCTTTCAAACTTCTTTTCTACTCAAAAGCAGCTCAGATGTTCCTTAAATGAGAATGTAACTAAAAATCAATGCATGCTATAGTTGAGTCAGAACAACAGACCATCCAAGACCTAAAACAGGGTTTCTAGACTTTCCACACATTTGGACCAATAAATTCCCATGACTTTTCCAGTTTGAGATAGGCATTTTTAAAAACTGCACAAACAAAAAGCTAATTCTAGCTATACATATATTTGTGCATGTATACTTTGATCATTTACTATAGAACTTATTCACTTTTGATTATATCAATTTTCATGATTTTTCTAGCCCTGGAAATCAAATTGGTTTAATTTCCCTGACATTTCCAGGTTGTTTTTTTTTCTTCACAACTGTGGGAACCCCACTGAAAGTTCAGAGGAAGTTTCTTAAAAATTAAAAATCAGATGTGTTGATTCCAGCCAGGTCTCCTAAGCAACCAAACTGGCCTGGTTGCTAGGGAGGGTAGAGTCACATGGGGTAACCTCCTCATGGTCGCAATTAGGGGTTCTCGCACTTAGTGGGGCACGTGGTAAGTTGTGTGTGGATCGCGGAGAATAGCGTGAGCCTCCCGTGATGTGAGTCTCGCTGTGTCATGCACAGTGAGCCACATGATAAGCTGCGTGGATTGACTGTCTCAGAAGCAGAGGCAACTGAGACTTGTCCTCTGCCACCCGGATTGAGGTGAGTAACCGCGCCACCAACGAGGACCTACTAACTAGTGGGAATTGGGCATTCCAAACTGGGAGAAAAGAAGATCAAAATAAAAAATAAAAATCAGACGTGTGCTTTTCACAATGCCCCTCTTTCTCTCTGTAAACCCTGGCATTGCATGCATGTCGCAGGTCGGATATCTTGGCACACGAATGTCCCGCTTGCAGACATGACAGACGGTGTCCACGCATGCTCCTGTCTGGCTCTTTAAATTCCTGAGGGGATGAAGAGGCAAGCCCAGATCTCCTCACCTTTATCAGACAGACAGCGACTCGTATAATTTCACAGCACCCTCATTACACTATCTGACATCATCAACACACTAAATATCACTGATGGCCAAAGAAAATCTGACTGATTAACAACACTTTATTCTGACAGTACATTATTGGTTGCTGCTTAAAAAATGAAAACAAACCAATAACATAACTAGACTCTACCGTGGTAGTACCTTGTTTTTTGGAAAATGATACCATTGTTATGCCATGTTTTGTTTTTTGGGTAGGTGTTCAGTGCTAATACCATTGTAGTTTTGCAGGTACCTTTAAGTTCCAGTTAAGCCCAGTGGTAAATTAATATGGTAATTATTCAGTAGTAACATAGTATATATCCAAGAACCATGATAATAAACATTTTTGGACAGGTAATATGGTAATATCATGGTTTTTAGAACATGGTTATACTTTGTGGTGTTTTTTTGGCCAAGTTATCATGGCAATGTTACATTCTTTGGACATGTTCCATGGTTTTACCATGTTTCATGACAAGGGTACTCGTCGATGTACCTAGGAGTACCATACAAATACCACGGTTAATGAATATGGTAAACGTTCAGCACCATGGTATATGTCAAACAACATCTGACACCATCACTGTACCAGGGTACAACCACAGTACACAGTACACAGTACATGGTAAACTAAAACGAGTTTAAATCTGAAATCCATCACAACACAACCATGTTTTATGCCGATAATATTCACCCAGTCACATTCACAAATTCACTGAGATGTTGGAGTAAAATAACGCTAGAGCAACAATATCACCGATTCATCTCCTTATTAAAGGCAAATCAATCCTGCATCATCAGTTTGTTGAATACAGTTGAATTATGTGCATCTGTGCTGAGAAATATCAGATATCAGAGAACCACGCCTGTATTTTACAGCAAATCTCCACATGCACACATCAGTTCCTTTATATCTAATGCACTGCAGTCATCAAAACACAAGTGTAGGGTTATGCAGGCTTGCATCTATATTTTGATTTAACAGAAATGCAATCAGCAGAAATGAATGTGTCTTAATATGTGAAATAATTTATGCATGCATATGCATGACACCACAAGGTCCAGATATCCTGCACAGACAACACAAATCATAAGATGACATACATATGCTGTAATAGAAGTCAAATTAGTCTGCTTAATGAAGCAGAAATCTGATTATACATGAAAAGGTTTCGATTACTGCTAGAGATAAAACAAATACAAATGAACTCACCCAGCGGTTTGTGGTCGCAAATATAACACGGAAGGTTTTAATTTTCTTATGTTTGTTTTGGGTCTGATTTGTTCCGAGCATCCAGTTGTTCGGTTTTTGAGATCAGACAATCCGAATCGGGCCTTTTGTAGAAAAGGAAATGAACTGAGATAAAAAATGTCGCTGCGCTTCAACACGGTGTTTGAGATTCCAGCGCTGCCACTCTGATTCACTGCAGAGCACCTTCACTGATATTCCTCCAGGGGGCGCTTGGTGGCCCCCAAATCGGAGTTTCCCATTGAGAAACATTCAAATCTCAGGTTGTTTTCTTTTTTTTTTTGTACGTTCAAATGATAATAATTTACATTTATTACTACGCAAGAATTGCTACTTGACATACAAATAGACATCCGTCGCAGTAACTTCTACAAAATAATGTAATAAATATAATTTTCCAGTAACCACATACGACGGTGATTAGTTCATCCTCAAAAGCTCTGAAAAAAGTAACAGAAAGACAGTGCCATCTTCGTGTTTTTTAGTAGCGGTCTGGAAATTAAATTACGCCTTAATAATGTCACAAACACATTTCACAAGGAAGAGTTCAAATAGGAGAATTATCATTTAGACTCATCGCCCCGGACCATTAAGAGCAGAACGCAGAAGTACAGGGTGGCATTGCTCTGCTGCTAAAATGCTCTTTAACTTCAGCGCTGCCTGTGCGCGTGCGCGACAGCTCCACGCCGCAGCGCGGCGTCGGGAGGGGACGCGCCTCAGATATCATTATAAATCAATTGCTTTGAGCCCATGATTGAGTTCAGAAATGTATCTTGCGACGGCGGCAGCTTAATAACCCTCAAGATCTCGCCAAGTTTGGTCACGGATTCATAGTTTCTGGTGGCCGCAGAAAGTAATAGCAACTAAAGTGAAGCGACGAGCGCCCCCATGTGGCTCATATGACACACAGCGCTAATCTGACACAAACGGAAATAAGATAATAGATTAATTAGATATTACATTTTAGCAGTTAAAGATCAGAGTTGGAGTCAAGGCCCTCTTGAACAAAGATCTGTCAGTTGAAGTACCAGGCTGTTCACCTGAATGTCCATTTGAATGTAATTAGTTGAAATGCTAAATCTACTGTACCATTAATTTCAAACTTTCAGTAATCAAGTGAAGTCCTCACCTTATTTTTTATTCCTCCAGAAAACGGAATTGTGTTATTGCTGAAATGTGGAGCTGTGGAGAGCTTTCCCGTTTGTAAGGCCATGAAAATAACTGCAGTCTTGTCTGAGATAAGCTAAAATCAAGAAATAGGACTTAAAGTTCTGAAACCCAAATGAAAGCCATGATTATGTGGTCTTGAGAGGTGTTGCTCTGGCAAAATAAATAAATAAATATCTTTGATATTTCATCTCTAATTTATTACTAAATTGCATTTAAATAACTGAAAGTTCAAAGTGCAATTATTCAGTAATTTGCTCCAGTGAAACCTGAGTGAAAATAAGAGTCTGAAAATTACTGTTGAACATAAAACAGGATTTACTGCCAAGGACAACAGCAACAGTTCTTCAAACAAGAAACGTGTTATTTCAAACAACTTTGAAAAGAATAAACTCAAAATGATTCTCCCCTGATGAGTGAACTTTTGTGCTGCAGCGTTCAGATGAACTTAAGTACAAAACTAACACAACTTCCACAGGAAGATGTCTTTATTCTCAGTATTCTATGTAGAAAAGCTGCTTTAAAAATACTTGATATACTTACAGTGGCAAGAAAAAGTATGTAAACTAGGGGTACGTTTACACGACAACGACGTACTAAAAACGGAAACGGTTTTCCTTTGCATTTTTGAAAAGTTTCACATAAAGATGACAACGTTATCAAAACGATCCCCGTTCACATGGATCCACGAAAACGACTAAAAACGCTGTATTATGCATGCCAGGCCAGTAGTTGACGATGTCAATTTGTAAAGAAACAATACGCGCCTGCGCACATAAGCATTCTTCCACGGAGTGGTGAATACAAACAATATGGTGAAAGCAGTGAGCAATTTTGTCTGGACGGACGATGAGGTTGCTTTGTTATTACAAGTGACCCTGGACTATAAAGCGGCAAATGTCAGGAAAATGTGGACTGGGAGTCAAGCCAGTCTAAGTATTCTGACATCTTGGAGGAATTTTTAGCCCGCTATCCGACAAGTGAAAATACGGGACGAAAGGATTTCCCGCACGAGAAAGAGTCGATTTCCAAAGCTCACATAAAATCTAAGCTGAAAGCCATCCGGGGGAAATATAGACAGGCGGTGGACTCTGGATGGCGGAGTGGCCACGGACGGGTTGTATTCATGTTCTATGAGTTGTGCGAGCAAATATGGGGTGGGTCACCTGCAACACACGCTATAGAATCCGGCATCGAAACGGCCAACATCAGTGCTGAAGACTCCATGGCCTCAAGCACTCCGTGTTCAACTCCGGCTTCGGAGGCTTCTGTGGCCTCACAAAGTTCCAATGAAGACACGGCTGGCTGCAGAGTGATGTCACCACCAGAGGTTGTTATGTCCCGAAGAGATCTTCTACAAGTAAGTTTGGTCATTACTGTCATTTATACAACAGGAAGATAATTTATCAATTTCTGATTGGACAATATGGGATTCCATGAGTGAGGATACAAGGCAACTTTATGGCAGAACATTTTTATTGGCTTGTATTTTATTGGACTGTATGTGTACCTAGTTGAGGGGTCTTTGCAAATTGTCCTTTGTGTACCAGTGTGTTTAAATATGTTGCTGGTAAGTACTGTTCCATTTTCAATGAACCCATTTTTTACTCTGCTTTCTGTCAAGGCAAAGCTCAACAGCCACTGAGGGGACAGGCTAAAGAGAAAACTACACACAGATGCAGCTGTACAGGAGGACCTCCAAATAAAGAGGATGGTGGACCTTCTGGAGCAGTCGGAGAGGCATAACACAGAGAGGCTAGATAAAATTACAGAGAACATAGGCACCATTACTAACACCATCCATGAGGGGGTTTGACTACTGAGGCATTTAATGTCCCAGCCACAATCTCACTTTGCATATTCCCATGGTAGTAGCAGATATGGATACACCCATATGCAAGGACCCCCACCCGGGTTCATGCATACACCACATTTATCACATGCACCTGGCCCACTCACACCAACACGCCAAAATCCACACACAGCTCCAGTACACTCTTACATGCGTAAACTGCTGCAAGATGATACAGTGCCAGATGACGACATGAACACTTTATAATATATCTCCTCATTCAGATATTTGCTGTATTTGAAACCAGCTACTGTTGACTCTGCTATGGTAGACGGTTCACTGTGTTTTATAGTTTATTGTAGTTCCGTTTTTGGGGCAGATAAACATATAAAAGTGGCAATATGTTGTTTTTTTTTTTACATAGTGATTGCTACTGGACGGTGCACTTTGACACTTATGGAGGATGAAACCTGCAAAAACAATAAATAAATACATAAATGAATATATAAATCCACATATTCCTGCATAAATCAATACTTTCAGTTTTGCATTTTCCTAACCATTTATTTTATTTAGTTTATTTACATTTCTCCTCACAAATAATTATTTATATATTTATTTATGCAGGAATATAATGATTTATGTGTTCATTTATTTGTGTATTGTTTTTGCAGGTTTCGTCTTCCATAGACACTAGACTGAAAGTTTATTTTTTAAGAGTGTTATTGCAGATAAAATACAATATGTCGCCATTTTTTTGTTAAAAACTAGTGCTTGTTGACTCCAGGGTGCACAGTGACACTTGAGTTTATTAAAGATACTTGCACTGAAAAGCAGTGAAAACTTGATGCTGCAGATGCACATGTTAAAAAAAATAAATAAAATAAAAACTTTTTTTTTTTAAGTTAAGTGGTTAAGTGGTCATTTGAATGTATGTCTTACCATCACTCAAAACCAGTGGCCGTGTATTTTTTACTCGAAAACAAAACACATAATTTGAACATTTCAGAATGACTATATTTTTACAGAACAAATTATTTTACAGAATAATCAAATAACAGAAAAGAATAATCACTTGCAGCCTTGTATTATGGGTCAAGGAACTTGGTAAGGACTCTTCTGACCCTCTTTCCATCTAAGTGGTTGCAGTCATTTGAACATGTCTTACCATCACTCAAAACCAGTGGGCGTGAGTGTATTTTTTACTCGAAAACAAAAGACATAATTTGAAAAACAATACAATGTAATGTCACATTTCAGAATTAACAAATTATTTGCCAGAATAATCAAATAACAGAAAAAAATAATCATTTGCAATAGGACAGAATGATCACTTGCAACCTGCAATATTTACCTACATATATTTTTACAAAACACTTTTTTTTTTACTTTTTGTTACCAGGGTGTGCAAAACCTACTACTTCACGTTTCCATGAGCACTTAACCAGTCATTAAAAAAAATTTTTAAAAAAAACCTGTTGCAATTTATTCTGTTTTGAATACTATTCTGATGCTAGTGAAACTTTGTAATACGGCACTTTTCATACCACTGTCTCCTTAAGATGATTCGCTTATGTTTTCCTCTTTTGTAAGTCGCTTTGGATAAAAGCATCTGCCAAATTAATAAATGTAATGTAAATGTAAATTTGGAATTCATTTGTTATTTATTAATATTATAACCCAACACTTATTTGTTGTTGTCCAGTTTGTCATTATAATATGAGACAGTATTTCTATTATAAATCTGAGGATTTGTTGTATACAATAGTAATATATTCCTATCTTATTTACTTTACTTTCACCTGGAGCTTATA